>NW_020954569.1:23245997-23347473 GCF_900497805.2 Vombatus ursinus
AGAAGAAGAAGGAGAAGAAGAAGAAGAAGAAGAAGAAGAAACTGGATGAATAGAGTGGAATCTAACTGATAAGATGAGGGGAAAAAAGTAAATGAAAATTAATGCTCAGATAATTCTAATTTGTCCTTAAAGTGAAGGACTAAAATAGTACTATGATAATTTGTGAGCTGAAATTAATCTAAATGCAAATAGTCTGATGTTGAATTTTAGGTTTTTAATAAAGTATTTTTTTAAAAGGTTGCTAGCGACCTACAGTCGATGGTACATGTGCTTTGAAGTTTTCCCCTGTACTGTTGGCTTACACTGTGTTTTTCCAACCTTCTTACCCAGCATGGGGGAGGGGGCGGGGGGAAGAAGTGTAGGAACTAGCTATGAAACGTGCTACACTTATTATTAAAGTTGGAAGTTATTACAAGAACTCTTTGGTAAAGTATTTTCTTGTTTTGCATGTGAAGGTTATTTATTCATAGAGATTAGGATATTATTTAGGATCACTCAAGTATGAGACCACAATTTTTATTTTAATTAAAAATGTCATATTCAGCTGATTATTTGAACTTCAAGTCAGTGATGATAGTCTAATCCACTCACAGACAAACATAAACAAATACAGATCATCATGATAACATCCTGAAGCCAGGAATATAATATCATTCAAAGGACCATATTATAATTTAAATCATTTATATTTAACAATCCCCTTAATGCCAATTTCCTTATCTGGTGATTTCTAAAAAAAAAAAAATGTTTTTTAGTCTTCTTCCTCTACATTTCTTCTTGCTGTCAAACTACCTTCTCATAGGTCTTCTTTCCTTCCTTGGTTTTCCTAAAACAGCTTTCTCCTAGTTTTATTCCTACCTCTCTGACCTCTCCTTCTTGACCTCTGTTGACTCCTCTGCTTTATCCCATTCTCTTATGTGAAGATATCTCCTATGGCTTTATTCTCTGCCCGCCTCTATCTCTTAATTCTTTCCTATCATGGCTTTATTGAATATCAAAGCATCAGATATCATTTCTCTGTAAAAATTCCCAAACCAAAACTTGAGCCTTAAATTTCCCACTGTCTGCTGAATATTTTCACCTACATGTCTTAGTAGCATTTCAAAAGTACAACTATAACTGAACTTTCCATCTTCCCAGCAAAATTTGATCCTTCTCCCAACTTCTTGTTTTCTGTCGATGTCAGTACCACTCTCTGAATGAGTGAATGAATGAAAAAGAATTGATTTAGTTCTTGCTATGTCTCCAGCACTCTGCTGGAGATACAAACACTATAGTTTGCCCTAAAAGGGTTTAAATTCTAAGAGTGAAAGACAGCACATAAAGGGTAGCTAGACTTAGATAGGGCTGGGCAAGAGTGTGAATGTGTGGCAGCATAGTCGGGAAATTGCAGGGAAGTGTTATGGTAGTCTGATTGTAGGCAAGATAAAATCACCTATCAGATCCCAAGTATCCAGAAATGAAGCCTTAAACTCAATAACCCAATGTCAAATAAACCCCATAAACAAGCTAGGAAAGAACTCTGTAATTGAAAGAATTTATTGAGAAAACTTATAGGCTGACAGAAATCAGGTTTAGACTAGTATCTTACACCATCTACTGCAATAAATCTAAAGTGAATGTGACCTGAATATTAAACATTATGCCATTTTTTTAATGAAGAGAAGCAGATTATATCTTTCTCAGATAAAACTAGGTTATAAATTCTTAAACACAGAAGGGATTGAGACAATTACAAAACAAAAAGTTAATCATTTTGATTACATGAAACTGAAAAACTTATGTCATGAATAAATTTAATGTAATTAGGATAAGAAGAGAAGGGTTCAACTAGATAAAAATTATTTTTATTAAGTGTCTTTGATAAGGGTTTGATATCTAAGGTATTAGAAGAGTAATAGAGATATATAAGACCAGAAGCTATTTCCCAATACACACATTTTAGAAGACAAAGAAATCTCAAAGGTTTACAGTGAAAATGTGGATGATATAAAAACAAAATATTTATTTCAATTAAAGAGGTTAAAAAGGCTCTGAAAAAAATGAAGTTATAAAAAAAAGAGTCTCATGGGATTTCAAGTGTGCTATTATCTTTGCTGAATATAGAAAAAAAGGAATGAGTAAATCAATCTTTAACTGACATTAGAAAGAAATACTTTCATGAAAATGCCTTTCATATTTTTGAAATATTGATTATAGAATGATAAAACTGTGGCTGACAATCCCATGTTTCCTCTTTGGTGCAGATCGTAATTCATTCACATATCACCATCCCCTGTGTCCTTTTTTCCTTTGTGGTATTCTGGGACTTAATGAGACCAGTTTAACATTATCTACAAAAAGAAATATCTGGAGTATCTTGCTGTCTATAAAGAATTTCTCTCCCATCTGAACTTTATTAATAACATCCTCCTTGATCATGAGGAATGCCTTTGACAAGCATCCATCTTCCTATAATATGCCTCATTTGAAATTGATAAGTAGAGGACTATCCATTAAAGAAATCCCTACTGCTTTGTCTATCACAGAAACTTATATGATCTTAATATACACCTGCAAGACACTTTATTGGAGGAGACTTTACATATTCTTCTATGGAATCATTTTTTTCATAATCAACAAATAATAAAAAATAGTGGAACAACATTCTCTAAACTTTTAGTCAAGATATTGTCTGCTATAAGATTTTTTTTTGCAATATCCTATCTGTTCACTTCAAATATTTTCATAAAGGATATATGTTCAATATATGTTTAGATCATTCTCATATCATTTTAAGTAACAACAACAATATTAATAACAATTAGCATTTATATAAGACTTTAAGTTTTGGGAAATGTTTTACATATTTTAACCCAGTTGAAAATAGACTTTAAATTTGTGTTTATTGGATTTGTGGTGATTGAGATCTCCTCAATTGCCTTTTTAGTAGCAATACAGTTTGTGATTCTTTTTCTACCCATTCAATATTTTGCTTTCTTTTAGACATTTTAAGAATTAATTTCTCAAATCCTTAAAATTGCATTTTCTTCTGTATACATTCAGTTTATTTCATGTGTCCTTCTCATCTTTGTTGCCAGTTTGATTCCTCTATGTGGCACCTAGGGACTACAAAATTGGAATCTGAATGTAGTTGATTATACTATTGTTAATAAAGAAAATAGTTTGTTGCAAAAATTATGAAAGATAGATTACATCTATTATAGGTTTGTTTTCTTCTACATTCTTTTAAAAATATTTTTGGGATAATAGAGAGAGCTAATTATGTCTTCTACAAGGATTTCTAGAAACATTTTTACCCTCAAATCACTTGCTATCTTGAATTGATACTGCTTGTGGTCTCCTAAAATCTTCCTTCAGAAAGTTTTGAAAATGGTTATAAATTCTACATTGTTTTTGCCTTTGGCTGCCATGACTTCATGCTTGACAAGAAGATCAAATGTTTCCTGGCTGACATGATTTTTCAGTTCTTTTCACTTCTTTGCTATAGCAATTGATGTATATTTATTCAACCTCCTAAAAAATGGTAACAGTCCATTTCAGTGGCTCAGATTCTTCCTGGAGAAGCAAACAAAGGAATGTGTGGAGCTGATGTCCTCAGACATCCAAAGGAAACAAGAAAGATCATGCATGGGACATTTAACAATGTCATCTTGAAGAGCTCATGATTCACATAAAGAAAAGCAACATTCATGGACATAGTTGCAGCTTATATGTCAGCATTGGAAATATTTATTCCAGATCACATCTTTCAGAATAGTTTAAATATGGTTTCATAATTACTTTAAAACTACAAAACACAGATATATGAATGCTTGTTGGTTGTCTCTCTGTTTACCTGTTGTTGTTCTATCTATCTACTTCAGCAGGTCTGAGATTTCATTAATGTAGTCTTCCTTCTGTTGGTGATATGTTATTAAATACATAAAATAAAATACATAGAATTATAAAAGAAATATATTATTTCACAATAAAGAATTTTTTTTAATTCACAGACCTCATACTAAGATGTCCTGCTTCAGGCAAACATATATATATATATATATACACACACATATTTATATATATATGTATATATTTATAATTATATGTATATGTATATATGTATATGTAGATACATATTTACATGTATATAGAAATACATGTATGCATATACATATATGTATATATAAATATATATATATATAGTCATATACATATGTGTGTTTTCAAAACACCTATGAACTTGTGATGCTATTTCTAAAAAATAAATTGACAATGGGGTAGTGAGGTGGGGCAGTGGATAGAGCACCAGCCCTGGAGTCAGGAGTACCTAAGTGCAAATCCAGCCTCAGACACATAATACTTCCTAGCTGTGTGACTCTGGGCAAGCCATTCAACTCCAATTGTCTCACTAAAAAAAAAAATATAGAAAAAATAAAATAAAATAAATTGACAGTAAAACCCTGATCCAGGTATAAACATCTTAGATTATTTGTGCACTGACAAAATGGATCAGCAATAAACTTTTTTGTTTAGTTATCCCATTAACCACACAAATTAAAATTAATATAAAATGCAATTTCAAATGCAAATTTGGAGACTTATTATTATCTGCTATTATCAATATTAAGAGAAGTATAATGAGAAAAAACACAATCGCTAGTATTATTGTTTATAGAGACAAGTTGCATTACTCTTTTAACCCTGTAGCCATGAGATTTGCATAGTTATATAATCCTACCTTCTTCAATTCATAATCCTAAATCATTATTGAATCAATCAATCAACAAGCATTTATTAAAGCACTTGTTATGTGCTAACTACTATGCTAAGTGCTAGGGATGCCAAGAAAAATATAAAAAAACCCTTGCCCTCAAGGAGTTTAAATTCTATCAGGGGAAACTATGCAAAATTATAAGATGAAACAAAATATAGAAAAATAAAATATAATGTGATTTTTGTAAGGGAAGGCACTAGCAGCTAGAGGGATCAGAAAATGCTTCATTTGGGGCACTTGAGCTAAGATTTGAAGGAAGCTAAGGCTTCAAAGACTGAGAGGTAAGGAGAGAAGTTATTTCAAGCATGTATGCCCATAGGCACAGATACAGGAAGTGGAATGTCATATGCAAGGGACAACAAGAAGGTTAATTTGACTGTACCATACAGGGTATGAAAAGAAGTTACACCTATTAAGTCTGCAAAAGTGAGATGAGAGCCAGATTGTGAAGGACATTCAATGACAAATAGACAAGATTGTATTTGAACCTAGAGTTAATTCAGTCAGATGAAGCATTACTGGTTTTGGTTAATTTTGAATGTATGCAGCTGTAACTGGAAAAGAACAAATGCCATTTTGTCAAAAAAAACTATGATATTTGATATCAATTAAGTGTTTTCTAATATGCTAGTATTGCTATTTCTTTAATCATTATGAGGGGGAAGTGCTTCCATTTAAAAGACAATTTTAAAATGGTTGCAGGAAACCATCAAAACTATTTGGTTCTGGCTAAGAAATAGAGTGGTAGATCAGTAGAATACGTTAGGTACACAAGACATAGTAGTCAATGACTATAGTAATCTACTGTTTGATAAAACCAAAGATTCCAGCTTCTGGGATAAGAACTCACTATTTGACCAAAAAAAAAAAAACCCTAGAAAATAGTATGACAGAAACTAGGCATAGACAAGTATACACCATACACCTAAAGAATGATACCATAAGCAAATTCGGAGAGCAAGGAATAGTTTACCTGTCAGATCTATGGAGAATGGAAGAATTTATGACCAAACAAGATAGAGAACATTATGAAATGCAAAGTGGATAATTTTGATTTCATTAAATTAAAAAGATTTTGCACAAACAAAGCCAGTACAACCAAAATTAGAAGAGAAGCAGAAAGCTGGGGGAAAATTTTTATAGCCAGTGTCTGTAATAAAGACCTCATTTATAAAACATATAGAAAACTGAGTCAAATTTATAAGAATACAAGTCATTCCTCCGATTGATAAATGGTCAAAGGATATGAACAGGCAGTTTTCAGATGAAGAAATTAAAGTTATCTATAGTCATATAAAATGCTTTAAATCACTATTGATTAGAGAAATGCAAATTAAAACAACTCTGAGGTACCACCTCATACCTATCAGATTGGCTAATATGACAAAAAAGGAAAATGATAAATGTTGGAGAAGATGTGGGAAAATTGGAACACATGCATTGTTGGTGGAGTTGTGAACTGATCCAACCATTCTGGAGAGCAATTTGGAACTATGCCCGCCGGGCAACCAAACTGTGCATACCCTTTGATCCAGCAATACTACTACTAGGTCTTTATCCCAAAGAGATCATGGAAATGGGGAAACGACCTACACGTACAAAAATATTTATAGCAGCTCTTTTAGTTGTGGCAAAGAATTGGAATTGATGGGAATCATCACTTGGGGAATGGCTGAACAAGTTGTGGTATACGAATGTAATGGAATACTATTGCTCTATAAGAAATGATGAGCAGGCAGATTTCAGAAAAACCTGGTAAGACTTACCTGAACTAATGCTGAGTGAAGTGAGTAGAACCAGGAGAACATTGTACATAGTAAGAGCAACATTGTGCGATGATCAACTTTGATAGACTTAGCTCTTCTCAGCAATGCAATGACCTAAGACAATTCTAAAAGGCTCATGATGGAAAATGTTATCCATATCCAGAGAAATAACTATGGAGTCTGAATGCAGATCAAAGCATGCTACTTTCTCTTTTTTTTCTTGTGTTTTTTCCCTTTTGTTCTGATTCTTCCTTCATAACATGACTAACGTGGAAATATGTCTAACAGGATTGTACATGTGTATTAGATTGTATGCCATCTTGGAGAGGGGGAAGAGAGGGAGGGAAAAAAATTGTAACTCAAAATCTTATAAAAGTGAATGTTGAAAACTATCTTTACACATAATTAGGAAAAAAATAAAATATTATTAAGTTGGGGGGCGGGGAATGGTTTGTAGGAAAAACAAAATCCCACACACAACTTCCTCAGTAAGCACAAGTTTTTGTTTTGTTTTTTTTTCCAGTGTCATATTGCTTCTGATGCCTTGAAGGTAGCTCCAAGTCAGATAATAAGCTTCATTTCATCTGTTTTAGTTAGCAGTAATAATTACAAATAAGAGTTAATACAAACAGCACTAATTTCTTCTCACACTGATTTCCAGTCCAAATATTCCTTCCTTATTTAAAAGTTTGGCAGGAATATGAAAAATACTTAAGTTTATAACCTTTCCAGTCCTAATTATGATTTAATCGTCATTACAGACAATAAAGAAAGAATGAAAGTCCCTGACAAAACGATGTTGTAAGTGGTACAGCTTAGTCTTAACAATTGCTTTTTTTTTTCTGAGAAGATATATGAGCATTTACTCTCCATTCAGTTAAGAATTAAATTGTTTCAGCCAAGATGGCAGAGTAAAAGCAGGGACTCACTTGAGCTCTATCCCAAACTCCTCCAAATACCTGTAAAAAAAATGACAATAAATTCTAGAGCAGCAGAACCCACAAAAAGACAGAGTGAAACAAATTTACAACCTAGATCGGCAATGGGAAAGGTCTGTTGTGCTGGGCTGGGAGAGGAGCAGAGTCTAACATGGGCCATGCAGACATAGACCAGGCCCCAGCAAATTCAGAACAGGCCTCAGGGGACTGAATCACTGGACCACTAAATCAGCTGTGGAAATTTCCAGACTTCTCAACCGACAAACACCAAAGACGGCTTAGAAGGTCAATAGAAAGGTCTGTTGGACCAGGGTGAGAAAGGAGTGCAGGCCCCCCTTGGCCCCAGCACAGCCCCAAAGTGGCAGTGGTGGCAGCAGTGGCAGCAGCTGATTTCAGAGCTCTCAACCCACAGATGGTAAGGGCATCAGACAACTGATCAGAAGGAGACTGTAAGGATCTCTTTGCTCCCACGGAGGCAGGATTCTGTTGCTTTGCCCATAATTGGATCTGGGTGGTAGTCCTGGGATGAGGAGGAGCACTGGCATAGCAAAGCTTATGGCAGCAGTGGAGAGAGAACCCTCACAGCTCCAGTGCAGAAAAGAGTACTTGTGGTCACTCATATACCAGAGCACAGGCCAGGAGAGGAGTAAACAACTCTCCTAAGATCATATCACCTTGGAGGAACTAAAAACTTACAGGTCCCTAGAAGTATCTCTGAAAACAGCTACACAAAAGCCCTGAAGCTTGGGAAACAGAGGTCTACCTTAATAAAGAGTTTAAAAAATCAAGTAATTGGCTGGGGAAATGAGCAAACAGTATTAAAAAACTCAGACTGTAAAATCTTACTTTGGTGACAAGAAAGATCAAAACATATAATCAGAAGAAGACAACAAAGTCAAAGCTCCTACATCCAAAGCCTCCAAGAAAAATATGAATTGATCTTAGGCCATGGAAGAGCTCAAAAAGAATTTTGAAAATCAAGTAAGAGAAGTAGAGGAAAAATTAGAAAGAGAAGTGAGAGTGATGCAAGAAATCATGAAAAATGAGTCAGTAGCTTGGTAAAGAAAGCCCCAAAAAATACTGAAGAAAATAACACCTTAAAAAATAGACTAGACCAAATGACAAAAGAGGTCCAAAAAACCAATGAGGAGAACGCCTTAAAAAGCAGAATTGGCCAAATGGAAAAGGAGGAGCCTGAAGAAAATAATTCCTTAAAAATTAGAATGGAGCAAATGGAAGTTAATGACTCTATGAGAAAACAAGAAATTATAAAACAAAATCAAAAGAATGAAAAAATAGAAGACAATGTGAAATATCTCGTTGGAAATACAACTAAACTGGAAAATAAATCCAGGAGAGATAATTTAAAAATTATTGGACTACCTGAAAGCCATGATCATCTAGACATCATCTTTCAAGAAATTATCAAGGAACACTGCCTTGATATTCTAGAACAGAGGGTAAAATAGAATCTGGAAGAATCCACTGACCTCCTGAAAGAGATATCAAAAGGAAAACTCCCAGGAATACTATAGCAAAATTCCAGAGTTCCCAGGTCAAAGAGAAAATATTGCAAGCAGCCAGAAAGAAATAATTAAAGTATTGTGGAAACACAATCAAGATAACACTAGCAGCTTCTACATTAAGGTATTGATTGGAGGGCTTGAAATATAATATTCTCAGGGTCAAAGGAGCTAGGATTAAAACCTAGAATCACCTATCCTGCAAAACTGAGTGTTATAAATGGGGGGGGGGAATTGATATTCAATGAGGAATTGAAAGCATACTTGAGAAGCCAGAGCTAATTAGAAAAATTGACTTTCAAATACAAGACTCAAGAGAAGCATGAAAAGAATATACCAACTTACAGCAGAACCAGAGTACTAGTATGCTGCAATCCACTTCAAAAAAGGAACCAATAACTTGAGTAAATAGTCAAAAACAGTCAAAGATCTCTTCGATATGCCTACCCTCTCCCAGAGAGCCATCTCTTTCAAAGAACTTTTCAAAGAAAAATAGAGAAAAAATTCAGCAATACTGACCAACACAATGAAAAGTATCTGAGGTTATGTCTGATGTACACCTATGGATTCCAACCTCTTCAAAGGTGCAGGGGAGGTGTGTTTTCATATCTCTTTCGGTTTTTGTTGTTGGTTTTCTTTTTTTGGTGGGGTGGGAGCATTCTCATTTCAGCTGTGCTCTGGTGCTATGACTACTCAGAATCATGTGAGATCATATGCTATAAGGGGAGAAGACCCTAAGACCTCTTCCCTCTAAGATCATGTGGTCCTTGCAAATGGTCCTTGGTCCTTGGTTCCTGCATTAGTTCTTTTTCTTTTTAGGGGAAGGAGATTAATCTGGAGATCAGGAGGGAAGACCACAGCAATGAGGGAGTCAGAGTCCAAGCCAGGTTTTGCAGTCAGCCCAGCACCAATGCCACAAGGAATAACATCTAGGCAGAAACTGAGAACTTATATATTAATTATGTCTTATCTTGACATAAACTTGGTGGAATCCATACTATATAGGTCTTTTCTGAGCTAAGTTGAGATTCCCTCCCCACCTATCCCCATCCTGAGACCAGGTGATATAGGGGGAGGAAGCCTCAAAGTATTGGGGAAAATATCTGTACTCTTTCTCTGCTATATATTTAAAGCAAATATCTCTTTCATTGTTGCTTAGTCAAAAAAAATTAAATCATTTCTTATGTAGAAAGCTCAACTTTGCTTTCAATGTTATTTCTTTTGTAGGTTAGCTTTATATTTGGGGGGCAAAAACAAGTGAAAAATAGTTCAATCTGAGCCAAATAGAGGGGGATGAGGAGGAACAGGCATTTATTAAGCACCTACTATGTGCCAGTTGCTGTTAAATACTTTATAAATATTATCTCTTGTGATCCAAATTATGACATTTATACAAAATCCTTGTTTCAATCACTTAACCATTCTAGGCTTCAGTCTTCATCTGTAAAGTGAAAGACTTGGATTAAGGGGCCTCTAAGATCTCTGCCATTTCAAAATCTATAATTCCCACTAATTAACCTCTTTGATTCCATAATTTTAATCCTCATAAAGCAGTGATCAAATGAAAGATTGTTTCAAAAGTTAGTTTGTCCATCAGTTTCTTGTTTATATTCTTTATTGTAGAATATCATATTTATGTGTGTGTGTATATACTTACACATGTTACTTTGTAAACCATGTAGCACTATATCGATAGGTATTAGACAAAGGAGTGGGAATGCAGATGAAAATCAGTTACAGCAATAGAAAAACAACTCAAAGTTCACCAGCCTCAACCCAACTCTGCATTTATTTTATTTGAATTTATTTTTAGGTTATTACTGTTTTCTCTTGTTTTTAGAAAGGCTCACTTTCCTTGTGTTGAAATTTCTTAAGTTAAATTGATGAAATTCTAATACTATTTAAAATACATCTATCCCTGGCAAGAGCTAATACTGTTATACCACTTCAGTGTAAATGAGTTTCAGGTCTTTTGCTGGCAACAGGTTTTAGTTCATTGGAAGGGAAAGTTGTAGAGAAGGGAGGGAATGTAAGAGGAAGTTTGTAAATGTAACAGGAAATTTGGAAGGGTATGCCACTGAGAGAGGGAAAGGGCTGACATTGTACATCTAATTCAAATACACCTGTCTAATACACTTGATCCTGCACCTGATAAGTAAATTAACTGGAGCTGAGGAATGTTAACCTTTTGAGGTAAGGAATATTAACAATCAAAAGGTTTCAACAATAGCTCTTGAATTCTTCTTGCTATCTCAACTACTTACCTTCTCTTCCTAAGCCTTTCTTTTGCCTCCATGTATAACATATTCATAGTGCTTTGATTTAGAAAGAACCATAGAAATCACCCAACCTTCTCATTTTACAGACAAGAAAATTGTACTTAAGAAAGGGAAACGGACTTTCCCAACATAACACAGGTGGTGATTAACAGAACAAGGATTCCAATCCTGCTTATCTGACTCAAAATACAGCATTCTTTTCATTCTACCTGGCTCTGTGAACAGATTTCAGGGTGTCAATGAATGTGGGTGGAGCATCTTAATTTTCTAACTTCTAACTGAAATTTGTCATTTCCTTTAATTATTAAAATAATTATCTCAAGAAGGAGTTCATACACTTTCCTTCTCTGGATAGATATGTCCTTAATAACTTGTTTTATGTCCCTTTTTCACATGTCATAATTGGTAATATGTCCCAGCCTACTTACAGAAACCATCTCTTTAGCTCACCTGAAATTTTGATTCATATGAGACCATGATATTCCACAATTAATAAACATCTAATACCACCAGGAAAACATTAATGTTAAAAAAAAAAGATAACAAGAAACATGCTGAAATCTTGGAGTTCAATATAGGTCATTATTTTCCTCCTAGCCAATTCTGGGTCAGTTATACATGGCCAAGTTCTCTGTACTGATGGACTTATTCAAAGGGTTTCCCATCCAACAGGATGTCATAATTTCAGCAATTTGTGTTTCCCTGTATGGATTGTAGATGCATCTCTTCAAAATGTCCATGGATCTCAAGAGCTGCCTGTGTGCAGCTCACTCTTGATTCTCTTGGGAGAGAAAAAGAAAGAGAAGGGAGGGGGTGCTTATTTCACAATAGGGAAGGGAATAATATAAAGGTTTTTTTTTTCTTTGCCAAGGTAGAAAGGATCACTCTCATCCTATTTTGCTAAAATGCCTGGAAAAGAAGAGTACCAACCACAAGATGGAGGAATAATGGACACTTATGCATTTTTATTGCAATCTACAACAATGGGGCAAGAGAAGGGGACTAGGTCAGTAGCATGAAATTGCCCATGACCAGGAGTGATAAGATTTCTTGAGAAAAAGCAAGCCAGTAACTATATTTAAAACGGGGAGCTTTCAGGTAAGCAAGGCATAGTGAACAAACTATACAATCTGGGTCAGCATTCAAAGATCCCCAAGGTCATCTACACTGACATTCCTCAACCTTAACTCTGGACTCAGAGGAACATTGGGTCTAGGTGACCACATCGTAAAAATTAGTCTTTTGGAGGAACCCACTTTCCAAATGATTCTGTAAGGAAGTGGATAGACCCCATTCAGGAATGTGGGCTAATATTGTTTTCAGTGCCTTCCTACTTATTTCTGTTACAGTTAAGTATATTTTGCTGTTTTTATTTTTCCCTTTGCCTAGATCTTCAAACATGATAAACAACTGAATACAAAGATCCAAATTAACTACAGAAATTCCAAGTTGGTGAGGTGACAAGAGAGTCAAGAGAGGTCAATTACCATTTAAAGCTTCCACATTTTGAACCTGAGTCTATGAGAGACCAAAGGTGGTAGTACCTGATATCCTACAATAAAGAATCCTATATTTATATAGACTTTTGACCAGACATATTCCATGAAAGGGGCAAACAACTAAGACCAGCAGGTTGCCCTGTTTTATGCATACAGTGATATTGATCATCATAGGATCATTAAACTGTTATTTTTTAACATTTCAACATCTTTAACATTAAACAAAGCATATCTTCTGAAAAACATGATCACATACTGAATGATGTTTTCCAAAAAAGAAAAATGTTTTCATTTGCCCCTTTTCCCCATGATGCTGTGACAGGAGGAAAGGAAACAAAATGGTTAGCTGAACCAAGGATAGAAGAAGGAGGAAAAAATAAAGAAAATGTAGAATGTGGGGGCTAACACAGCTGTAGCCATGTAAATAAGCTGTATTCTCCCTACATACACAAAGATTTGGAATGAGGCAGTAATATCTCATATGAGTAAGCACTGGGGCAGTTTGGCCAAACCAGTCCTGCCAAGTCAGAGTGATTAGTGCAAAATGAAAGGACAGTGAACTCCACAAGCTGGCATCAAGTTCCCAGACCAATTCCATGGATGACATGGTTTCTTCTGCACTTTAAATACTATTGACCTATACTACCATGGCTGGGAAGAGGAAGGAGAGAGGGAGAGACAGAGAGAGAGACAGAGAGACAGAGAGACAGAGAGACAGAGAGACAGAGAGAGAGAGAGAGAGAGAGAGAGAGAGAGAGAGAGAGAGAGAGATGTGCATATCCTGTCCCGTAGCTACATTCAGAGACAGGGAGACAGGGCATTTTATGAAAAAGTAATAGAACTACCTGGGAAGTTATGTGGCACCGTGTATAGAGTACCAGTCCCGCAGTCTGTATCCCCTAGACCTTTTAGTCAATGTAATTGCAAAGATGTGTTTTGTTTTTGAGAGTCGTCTAAAAACCTTATCCGTTTGATTATATTTTCAACAGCTATTTTCAGTACATGACTATATCTCATAAACATTTTTTAAAAGATGATAAAGCAGACATATTGATCAACTGTTGATGATGGCTTTCTAGTCTTCATAATCCATACAGGGAATTAACTTAGACAATACATACTGTTCATGCTCAAGTACTGGACTGTTCAATTCTCCATTACTTAAGGGGGATATCATTACTGATGGGATCAGAGTGAAGGATGATGAGTGGGGAACAATAATTGAAGGCCTCATATAAGAGATGGCATTTGAGATAGGCTTTAAAGAAAGGGACTAGTTCAATAGATAAAATGGGGAATGTGGCCATCCTAAGTTTAAAGCTATATGATAATAAAATCTGCCATGAATGGAATGCCAAGCCAAAAAGAAGAAAACAAAAGAATATCTTGTAAGCCTAAGTAAAAATAAAAGAGGAAAATGGTAGCTGAAATGTCATCAGGCCAGATGTGGGTAATGGATTTTGGGAAAAATAATCCCAATTATATGGATATGATATTATCTAACACATCTATTGACTCAAGAAAGTTACCTTGTAGTCACTGGATATGTTCTCTGAGGACTTTTTGTGTTTCAAAATCTACTTCTTATTGTTTTTCATTCTAATATAGGCAATATCTCTTTGTAAAGGAATTTAGCTCAAAACATTTTGAAATCATATTACAAAATGCAGAAAATCTTTTAAAATAGAGGAGACAGCTACCTAACTAGTAGAAGTTGAGTCATGCCCCTAATTCTCCTTCCAAACTCTTCTTTCCTTTGAGTTGAAACAAGATTTCTAATAGGATATGATCAAAATTTCAAATATGTTGACATTCATTAGTCCATTATTAGCATCCTTTACACTCATTTGCATGCATTAGTTTCTCAAATTAGTTACTGGCTGCCCATAAGAAATTAGAACATTGGCAAGATCTGATGGAGAAGACAAAGTACAGCGAAGTCTAGAGAATAGTGTCCTACCTAGTGAAAATATGTATACCTATGCGAAATGCCAGAGCACCCATCATGACAGTTGCATATACTTTATATAGGGGAGATATAAAAATAAGTAAATGAGGGTGTAAATGACAAATTTAACCTATTTCACAATTGTTCACTGGGCTGGCCCATGTACAAAAGCATCCTATGCTAAAAATCTATTCAGCAATTATCATTCATTCCCTTTTCTCCACTTATACAGCTATCACCTTATAGGCTTTCATCACTAATCTCCTAGATTATTGTAATGATCTCTTAATTTTGGTCTTGACTCATCTCTCCTCACTTCAGTCTAGCTTCCACATTGATGTCAAAAATATTTTGCTTAACCACAGATTTGACCATGTCACTGCCCTCCTTAAATTCCTGTGGCATTGTATAGCCTCTAGAATTAAATATAATCTTCTGTAAAGATTTTAAAGCCTTTTACAACTTTGCCCCAGCCCTATTTGCAGACTTATTGTGCATTAATCCATTTCTATGATCCATCCAAATTGGCCTTCTTTCTCCTCATACATTTGCACTGACTATTCCCTATACCTAAAACATACTCCTGTATCATCTCCATCTTGTAGAATTTCCCCCTTCCTTCAAGATGTAACTCAAGTACCACCTTCTGTGAGAAGCTTTTCCTGATCCCACCTTGTGTGTATGTGTGTGTGCGCATATATATACATATATACACACACATATGCATGCATGTACGTATATGTGTATATGTAACGCATGCATATACACATATATGTATATTCATATATATACATATGTATGTATATGCATACATATATATATATATACGTATATGCATGTGATTTCTTCCCCATCTACATTTTAAGCTTCTTAAAGGTGACACTATCACTTTGATTTTGTTTACCCAGCACCTAGTAAATAGTAGGTGTTTAATAAATGCCTGGTGTTTGAATAACTATCAGATGTACTACTTGACATTTACAGTTGGAAAACAGTCTGGCTGTTTGGGCTAAGATTTTTAGCATCATATAGAAGTTATTGACTGTCATAAATCATTAAGTGAGCCTGTTCTCTAAGTTAGAGGGGCCATGGAAATGCATCCAAAGAAACAATTTATCTGTGATGAAATAGTCTGTAAACAAATTGGGGGAGGGGGCATATTTCCTGGAAGACAGCGCTAAACCTTATGAGAGGGGATCATTTCTTTAAGGATGAAAGTAGTTACAGCAACTCCCTAGGGAATCTATAGTGAATAATTTCTATAATGTAACAATTATTTAATAACAAACATACACATTGAATTCCAATGTAATAAAGGATTACTATAATTTCTCTCCCTCTACCTGCCTAGCTCAGAAGCATTAGAGAACATAAACTAATGCCCTCTGGAGAACAGCATTCTCTTATTAGCTGAAATGTACTTGGTTCCATTAGCAGCTAAGTGGTGCAAGTGGATAGAACACTAGGCCTGGAGGCAAGAAGATTTATTGTCAAGAGTTCAAATCTGGCCTCAGACACTTTTTATCTGTGTGATCCTGGGTAAGTTACTAAACCCTGTTAGCCTCAGTTTCCTCATTTGTAAAATAAGCAAGAGACAAAAATGGCAAATCACTCCAGTTTCTTTGCCAAGAAAACCTCAAATGGGGTCATGAAGAGTTGGGCAAGAATTAAGAATGACCAAACAATAACTTGGTTCTACAACGACAAACAACAAATCTTCTTGTTTCAAATACAAATTCCATTTAAAACCATATTATATTTCGCATGAGAATTTAATATGGTATGTGGTGCAATCATTCATACCTCATATAATCTTTGGTTTTGTAGTTTGTTAAAATACTTATGATTGGGTATCACAGTTACCTATGTATAGGTATTCCCTGACTAGATTTCAGACTGTATGAGGATAGTTCCAGTTTTATGCAAATTTCACATCTTCCCTAGTGCCAAAGATAATGTGCTATAAATGTTTGTTGAATTGAATAGTTTCCTTATGTGCATTCAAATGTAAATTGCCTTTCTATAGGAGACAGAAAGTGCATACAGTTTTCAGTGTCCTCCAATCATGATGAGATTAGTACTTCTATTTAATTTACAAAATATTAATCAACTGCCTACTTTGTACAATAGTATACAAATCCTAGAGTATCTAAGTGGCACAGCGGATAGAGTGCTAGGCCTGGAGTCACGAAGACTCTTCTTTGCAAGTTCAAATCTGGCCTCAGATATTTACTAACCTATATATTTACTCCTACAGATATTTACTATTACTCAGATATTTACTATTTACTAGTAACCTTGGGCAGGTCACTTAACTGTATTTGCCTCAATTCCTCATCTGTAAAATTCCTCACCTGGAGAAGGAAATGGTGAACCATTCCGATATCTTTGCCAAGAGAACCCAAAATGGGGTCACGAAGAGTCAGACGCAACTGAAAAAAATGACTGAACGATGATACCAGTCCTATCATTTCCCTCATTTTATTAATGTGGAATAAGACTCACCAGATTTTTTGGTTGCCGTGTTAATTTGTTGACTCATATCAAAGATTCCTTCAGGGAAGGCCAACACTCTGGGGGTGGGAGTGGGGGGTGAGGGTGCTCATTCAGTGAATAGGTTCTGAACCTGTATTGAATATTCCGCTAATCCCTGTCCTTGTCTGTTACAGTCTCAATAGAGATATTGTCAAATACTTTGCTGAAATTGTTCTAACATGTCTATGGCATTTACCTAATAAGCTAGTTCTGGTAAGCCTTTCACAAATGGAAATGGGCTTAATTTTTAATGGCATGACTTTTTAAATTTGTTTTTGTTTTCATATATTTCTTTCTTTTTAAATTAATGATCTTTTTAACTCAATAAGCCACATCAAATATGAACATTTCAATATATAACAAACAAAAAAAGATTTGTGTAAGAAACTCTATGAACTTCTATGAATAGTTTATTTAAGAAGTATATATATACACATATATGTATAACAAAGTAACAATAGAATTTCTCTATATGTTTGTGTCCCTTTGGTTTAATTTTTTGTCTTCTGTACATTTTTAAATTGTTTTATCGATGATCCTTTTTTGCATCTATCACTACCCATTAATTTACCATCCCCACTTCCTATCCCCAGATAAGAAGCCCTCCCTTGAAACAACAACAACAAAAAGCATGTAGTCTAGCAAAATGAATTAATATACTGGACATGACTGAGAATAAATGTAGTATCTCATTCTGAATCACTAACTCACTATCTAACTTGTTCTTAATGAAACACTCCTAAACAGCCAGATTTCTGGCAAGAATCAAAATCAAGCCTCCTGGCATATAATTTGAAGAATCCACCTCTTTTCTTCCACACAATTTTTCAAAATCACAAAGAAGGTTTCAATAATCACAATAACAAATTTGGGGATGTAATTTGCAATTAGGTAGATAGGATCTAGATCTGTGATTTTGATGGCATATTAAACTCTAGATGAGAAAACTCTTAATAATGTAAGATAGCAGGGGCAGCTAGGTGGTGTAGTGGATAGAGCACTGGCCCTGAAGTCAGGAGGACCTGAGTTCAAATCTGGCCTCAGACCAAACACTTGACACTTACTAGCTGTGTGACCTGGGCAAGTCACTTAACCCCAATTGCCAAAAAAAAAAAAAAAATGTAAGATGGCACCTTCTTTGTAAGTCATAATCTTGGAGAGTTGCCATGAGCTCTGAGAGATTGAGTGACTTGTCCCCAGTCACACAGCCAGAAAGTGTCAGAATAAACCAGGTCCTACCCAATTTGAAGTTAGCTATGCCTCAATTTATGCTGCCCTTCCTTACATTAAAGGAAAAGGAGAAATTTATATACCCCCAATTTGTCCATCATTCTCTAAAGGAGGAGCACCAATTTTGTTTCCAATTTTTTGCTACAACACAAAGGGCTACTACAAATATTTTTGCAGAGATATTTGATCTCTGTTGAGATAAGCAGAGAAATAGGAATACTGGGTCAAAGGGTATGTACTATTTAGTGACTTTGGAATGGACATTTTAGTCACTTTCTTAGCATAATTCTAACTTTCAGCAATGGGTGGACCACTTCATAACTCCATCAATTTTTAGTTCTTGTATTGCCAAAACCCCTCTAATATTGACTATTTTTTTATCTTTGCCAATTTTACATATAAGGATTTTTTTACTTGCACTTGGAGTAATATTTGATATAGTTGCAAATAATTCACATTTTTTCAGAGCTTTTTTTTTCAGAATTTTCCTCAGATCATATCCTTTGGCCATTTATTCATTGCAACACTTATATCTCTTTTGGTCTCTCAACAAGATGTATGTTTCCGTAACTATTTCCTAGTCATGAACCAAATTCCATTATATCCCAGGGAATCAATCAATAAGCAGTTATTAAGTACTTAATATGAGTCAGGAATTATGCTAATTACTGGAGATATAAATACAAAAATGAGACTGTTCTCCTAAAGAATGTTCAATTCTACTGGGGGAATACATTTAGATATATAATAAAGTAAATAAAAATTGAGGAGGAGGAGACACCAATAGGGAAATAGGAAGGATTTTTTTGGAGAAAATTACTCTTGAGCTGAGCATCAAAGGCATATGAAAATTTCAAGAGTTATAGATGAGGAGGAAAAATATTCTAGACTGGAGCACCAGCGTAAATGATGAGATACAATGTGGTTTTGGTCTGAAAAGATATACTGCACCTAGTTTGTGAAAGGCTTCCAATGCCAACAAAGGAGTTCATATTTTAGAGGGAATGTGAGTGTAACACACACTGTATTTTTTTCAAATCAATTTGCTGTTCCATATGCTTATTGATGGTACACTAATAAAACTTAAAACTCATCAATTCATGCAATCAAACTTTATTGATCATTCAATAATACAAACATCAACCATCTAGGAACAAAATCACCAATCTTATTTCTAAAGGTTTATGTCTTGTACCAGTGCTTATAAGTAGGTTCTCTATCTGCACAGCTGATGGCAGTGTGTCTCCTTCCAAGGTGACAGTCTAGCAATTCTCCATCACTCATCTCTGCTCTCAAGTGAACATGGGAAGCTCAAATTTCCTTATGTGAGGAACACAGGAGTCTGTCCTCACTGAGATCCAGGAACAGGCTGATGGCTGGAGCCTCCACTGGGTTTTTATGGTTCTGGCTAAAAGTGTTTACAATTTACATCTAAATTTTGATTGGTGATTAATTACTTAAGTTTATGATGAAAAGAAATAATTAAAGTGTTAGTTTTCTAACATCATTAGCAAGTGTTTATCAGTTGTTTACCAGATTTGGGGCACAGATACACCATCAGTAGATGTTTACTAGATTTGGGGAACACACATGACATTGCCAAAGTATACCGCTCAAGTGCTTATCTTATTACAGAAAAATAGCTTATATATCAACTCCTTATTCACACAACAGAGACTTACCACAAAATGAAGTTGTTCATCCTATGTTAACATACTTATTTTGAATTCAGGGAGTCACTGAAGCTTCTTGCATAGGGTCAGACCAGTATTTCAGACCTATATTTCACCTTTCTTCTTTTCCTTCCTGTAATTTTAACAGCAGTGTGGAAAATAGATTGGAGAGATGAGAAACTAGATTTATGGAGTCCAATTAGAAGGCTATTGCAACAGTGCAGGAGAAAAATAATAAGAGCCTAAATCAGGATTGTTGCCATATAAATAGTATGAAGGGTATGGATATAAGAGATAATGAGGAAGCAAAACCAGCAAGAAATGGTAACTGATTGGATATTGGGGGTGAGAGAGTGTGAAGATTTGAGAATCAATCAGCAAGCATTTATTACTGCTAGTATGCAAACACGGGTGACTGAAGGAATGTTGGTGCCTTTGATAGAAATAAGGAAGTTAGGAGGAATGGTGGGATTAGTGGAAAAGATGACAAATTTGGTTTTGGACATGTTGAGATTGAGATACCTATGGGATATCTAAATGGAAAAATTGTACTTGAGAGGAGCATTAAAGGTATTTAGGAATTTTGATAGTTAAAGATAAGAAGAGGAAATATTCCAGACTGGAACATCAGTGTATATGATGGGATGCAATGTTGGTTTGGCCTGAAAAGATCTGATGTACCTGGTATGTGAAAGGCTTCCAATGCCAACAAAGGGGTTCACATTTTGGAGACAATGGGAGTGTAACATATACTGTATTTTTCACAACAATTTTTCAAATCTATAGACATGCAGGATGGAATGTAGGAGAGTATTGGATATGTTTTAGAAGTCATCTACAGAGAAATGATACCTGGACCCATGAGACTTGATGATATTGCCAAGAGAGAAAATTTATAGAGATATAGAGAACAGTGCCTTGGTGTATACTGACACAGAGGGAATGGGATGTGGATAATAATACATGGGAATCATCCAAGGAAAACTATGCAAAATCAATAAGGTGGATAGGAAATGAACCACAGCAGAGTAGTGTCATGAAGAGGATGACTGTCAACAAAGTCAAACGTTGCAAAGAAATCAAGATGGATGAGGACTTCATAAGGACATTTGATTTAGTAATAAAGATATCATTGGTGACCTTGGAAAGAGCATTTTCCATGCAATAGTAGGGAAGCCACATAATAAAATGTTGAGAAATAAAAAAGAGGGAGGAAAATAGAGAAAATGAGAATATATGTTTTCTAGAAGTTTGCTAGAGATTGGGTCATATTCTCCTTGTGTTAAGATCTGTAATTCACTGTGTTATTTTACACATACTGTTACATATGTATGTGTCTAAAGATGTGTACTGTTCATCTTTTTATGTCTACCACCTAGCATAGTGACTTTCTCATAATAGTAACTTTCTAAACTCTTATTTAATGAATGAATATAAGAATTATTATTGCCCTTCTACCCAGGGTAACATAACTCTGGAATGAAGGCCTTGATGTCATTGTTCAATTCAAAGCATTAGTGTAACTATCCTAGTAAAGAATCTCCAACAATTTTGGCACATATATTCTTCCCACACTCATTAGATGCACTCCATCCTTTTGAAGAGGGAGATCAATTGTTCCATTTGTTTACTTTGAGAATATATTTCCCTTCAATAAAGATAACAATACATTTTTAATAATTATAATCAGTAAGTATCAGGTCAAGTCTCTTGCATAGTATATCTTATACTAAATTTTATAAACTACCATAGAGTTTAAAGTGTTTTAAAATACTTTGAAACTTATCACTTAAACTTCTTTGGGTCCATGAAATTTGCAACATCCAGGCATAATAATATTTGAGGGATTTTCTGCATGTCATATTTAATTTAAGAATTCAACATAGAAACTAAGAAATAATCATTCCATTATACTCAGTATTTCTCAAAGCTTTTTTCAGAATAACATTTCTAATTCTGTACCTTTTAGATCAAGTGGGACATATGTTACTGGAAGAGAGTTAAGAGATTGTCCCATGTCATATACACACATAAGCACACACACACACACACACACATACACACATACACACATACACACACGTATTATATATAATATGTATATATACATACATAAACATATATACATAAAAATGAAAATAGATATATACATCTATGTATGCATGTGTATGTTTGTATATATGATCTTCACTTCAATTATAAGTAATTATTCATCTCCACAGTAGTCCAGTGCTCTAGTTTTCATTCTACAGGACACAACAATGGCCAAATGGAGTTAAAAAGGAAACTGAATCCTAATTTTCTCCTCTTGTTTCAGAAAAGAGGCCAGGAGTTCCTGTGACAACTCACTTTATGTCTTCCATCTTCTGCTGCGTGCAGCATGACCATGAGGGAAGAGGTTGGACTGGGTGCTTTCTATTTGTTGTAAAGGACCTCTCTCTGCCCTAAAGCAACAACTTTCATCTGTACCATCCTGCTGCCAATCCAATATCTTAAATGAGATGTGGAGAACCTCTGGTGCAGAGAAGAGCACTCAACATTTTGACTTTAGGCATTTTGTCTCCTTTTGCACCTGTTCTTTGAAAGAAGAAGTTTGGTGGGGAATGGGATGTCCCACATGAAGTCCCCCCATGAACTTCTTCCTCTGCTGTGCAAGTTCTACCTCACTCTCTTGCCATGCCCCTTTCCTCCCTAATCTTTACCTTTCATAGTGAAGAGGCATCAGGAAGCAAGGCCTCCCATCTGATCATCTAACCATGTCCCTCCTGTCACATGCTGTACTTGCCTCCAGCCCAGTCTCCAACCTCCTCTGAAAAAAGTGGCAACCCCCACTCCAACCCCACCCCACTTCACAACCAAGGAATTACAAAAGCCCAAAGACTACCTTCCAAATCCCATTCCCCACTCTGATTAATCACCTAATTCCTTATACTTATCCCCTTCAACCATCCTAACCCCAAAGTATCAATCAAAAACCACCCAGGCTTTCCACTGTACTATCTGACATGCCAGCTCCATACAAACTTTCCTTTGTCCTTAAACTTTTCTTCTCCTACTCCTTCCATCTGCTAGCCATTACTGAAATCTGGCTTCTAGATGACACAGCCTCCTTGACCACTCTTCTTAATACTGGCTACACGTTTACTCATTTTTCTTGGATAAGGGAGTTAGAATAATCCTTGCTCCACTTTGAGGTTCTCCCATACCTCTATCACTCAGTAACTTTTCTTCCTTTGAGGTTCATGCTATTTATAGCTATGAACCAATAAAAATCCTAGTAGCTATTATCTACATATCCCCCAGGACACTCCCCTTCCTACTTCAATGAATTCAATATATGGCTCACAATTTTTCTCTCCCCCCCAAATCCTGCATTCATGCTAGGAGAATTCAATATACATACTGATTCTCCCTCAAATTCCTTAACCACTCAGTTCTTTAACCTATTCACTTCCTTGCACCCCACCTCAGCTGCATATAAACATAGTCATCTTGCCATCACCCACAAACGTACTAGACATTTTCAAGAATTCTGATATTCCCTTATTTTACTATAATCTATTGACTTTTCACCTCTCCCTTTACCTTCCCTTAAAAAAAAAAAACACCTATCCTTCATCCCAACTGTGGCCTTCAGTCCCTTGAGCTTATCAGTTCTCTCCCAAATGCTTTCCCTTGTACTAGCCATTCTCTCTTCTTTTACCCATCTTAACACCTTGGTGAACCAATTTAACTTTTTCATTTTTTTTTTAATTTTCAAGTCCAAATTTTCCCCTCCCTCTACCCCTTCCCCACCCATTTGAGAAGGCAAGAAATATGATGGTGTTCTGCTATAGTATAATATAGAAACAGTGCCTGCATATATCCTCAAATGTAGCTTTCAATGATTTTCTGGAGAAGATAATGCAATACAATATATTTTTTCTGAGCATTTATGGTTAAGGTTAAATTAAAAATAAAAGTCCTATGTTTTAGGTATTTATATTTCAATCAAGAAATAATGTTCTATAAAATCTTGGGGTTTTTAAGATATGCCTTTAAGACTTTTTTTTTTATTAAAAATGAGAAGTTTTGTTCCACCTCAGTGTATGACATGAAATCCCTGCAAAATCTCTTTAGGTTATAAATGGTGAAATTAAAATTTTTTAGTGAATTCTAAACTTGGCACAATGCACTCCCATCTTTAAAGTTTGATTTCATGATTTTCTAGATGCTGGTGTGTTTGGAAGGTTTTCAAGGCTCCCTTTTATTTCATAGTCCTGTTTTTTCCTTGGCATGATTATATGCATATGAAACTGTATTGACTTATATTCATTCACAGTTATGTTCTTCTTCATGGGGATTAAAGAATGACAAATTTCTGAGAAAGTCAGGCCATAATTAAAAAGATGTAGTTGGCGATGGGAATGAGAGTCAAGGAAGTTCATTTGGTCAAAACAGTGTTAACAAGTCTTCAATATTTATCAATTAAAATAATTATCATTTTTGAATAGAGTCTTCTGTTTAAAATAAATGTGCTTATTTTTTATTTGTCTTAAGCAGTTGAAATCAAATTGCATTTACCCATACTAGATAATATTAGCAATACCAGAAAATGATGTGACATATGCTCCCACAAAGTGAACCCCAATCCTTTTTGTCTTATTCCATATGCTATTCCATATGCTACAATTTGTGTGAATCACAACTTGTGGCCAAAACACTCACAGTTGCAATAGCAATTTAAGCACCCATATTTATATGAGATTAAATGTTAACAAACAGAGTAGTTAAAATGGGGGAGGGAACCTTAATCAATACAAATAAATAGTATGCAATAAAGTAACAGATTTCTCACATGTAAAAATAGGAGTACTCATTTGCAAGATTAATAAAAATTTATTTTTTAAATATGAGAGCATTTTGTAGAAGAAGACAAAATGATGACTCTTTATCCAGTTTTTGAGTTTCGTTAGCTATCATAGATGGTAGTTTCAGGTTCTCATTCTCATGCCCCTCTCCCCTCTCTTCAACATTTTCACTCCTAGCTCCTACTGCCAAATTTAGATCATCATATTTCTTAAATTAAACATTAACATACAACTTGTCACCAGATAGCATAGAACTCCCCATATGGTGCTGTCATCGCATGCCACACTTTGCCGCCACAGACTCTTGCACTTATTCTGTTGCTAAGGTCTTGCTAAAGTGTAAATTTAGCATATGTAACAACTGAGGTCCCCTATTAAAAGCCATAGAGTTCCAACACAGGCAACAGCCTTCTTTGCTCTCCTTCTTCTCTTAACTTCTCTGTGGAAAAGATTTCTGTGTATGCATGAATTTGTAATAAAAAATTCAATGCCTAAATTTGACAGAAAAGTCAGAGCTTGGAGGTCAGGTAGTTGAACCGCTATCTGAGCAGTAATCAATCTCTTCTGAAAAATTGCTGGAGAATGGTCTCCTAGCTTTCCCTTAAAGATGTACAAAGATGAGAAACTCACTTCTCTAAACAATCCATTCCACTTTTGGACAGCTCTAATAGGACACATTGTCATATAATGGTTAAAGAGCCAGCTTTGGAATAGAAAGGCATGGATTCAAGTCTTGCCTGTGACATAGTGACTGTGTGACCCTGGGAAAGTCACCTAAGATTTTAGTGTCCCAAACAACCTCTAAGGCAATAAATTGTGAAGCATTTGCAATTTGCATTGACCAGAAGAGGTTCCCTCTCTAAGAGTTTCCTCTATCAATGAAATCTCAGATCAGGACTTCAATAAAAAAAAAGGGGAAAGAAAGGGAAGGAGCATTTATATAGTTCCTACAATGCACCAGGTACTATATTAAACACTTTACAAACATGATTTCATTTGATCCTCACAAAAACCCTGAGAGATAGGTGCTGTTATCATTCCCATTTTACAGTTAAGGAAACTGAGGCAAATAGAGGTTAACTGACTTTCCCAAGGTTACACAGATAAAAGTTTCTGAGTCTAGATTTAAACTCAGGTCTTCTTCACGCTAGGCCCAGTGCCCTACCCACTGTACCACCTAGACCTAGGGTCAGAACTCAACATTGCTTTTCTAACAAGAAAACAAGCTACATTGAATTAATTATTTGGGATAATAGGCAAAGAAGGGTTTCTACCAAACTTCTTTTATGAAACATATATGATACTGATACCTAAACCAGGAAAAATAAAAAAATATAGAAAATTATTGACCAAATTCATCAATGAATATGGATGTAAAAATCCTAAATAAAATACTAGCTGAAAGATTACAGCAATATATTGCAAAAATTATGCATTATGACCAAGCAGGATTTATACTAGGAATGCAATGGCTTAACATAAGGAAAACAATTAACATAATTGATTATATCAATAATAAAAATAACAAAAATCATGTTGTTATATCAATAGATTCAGAAAAAGTTGTTTTTTTTTTAAAATAAAGTAAAACACTATTCAAAACACTTGAAAGTACAGGTATAAATGGATTTTTCCTTAATCTGATAAAAAGCATTTACCTAAAACCATCAGCTAGTATTATTTGTAATGGGATAGAAGCCTTCCCAATAAGATCAGGTGTGAAACAAGGATGCCCACTGTCACCAATATTATTCAATATTGTACTGGAAATCCTAGTAATAGCAATAAAAGAAGAAAAAGAAATAGAAGGAATCAGAATAGAAATGAGGTAATAATACTATCTCTTTTTGCAGACAATATGATGATATACTTGGAAAATCCCAAAGACTCAACTAAAAAGTTAGTTGAAATAAATCCAGGAACTATGTGACCAAAATTATTTTTAAAAATTATACAAATAAAATCAGATTTAAACAGACAAATATTAATTGTTCATGGGTAGGTAGGACCAACATAATAAAAATGAAAATTTTACCTAAACTATTTACATATTCAATGCCATCGTGACTAAATTAACAAAAATTTATTTTAATGAATTAGAAAAAAGCAATCACAAAATTTATTTGGAAGAACAAAAGTCAATAATATCAAAGGAACTAATAGGAAAAATGTAAAGGAAGGAGGTTTAGCAGTACCAGATCTTAAATGATATTATGAGGCAGTCATAGTCCAAATTATCTGGTACTAGCTAAAAAGTAGAAAGGTAGATCAGTGGAACAGAATAAACATACAATTTACAGCAGCAAATGACTATAGTAACTTAGTGTTTGACAAATGTAAAGACATAAGTTTTGGGGATAAGAATTCATTGTTTGGTAAAAATTGTTAGGAAAGCTGGAAAGCAGACTGGCAGAAATTGGGCATAGACCAACATTTTGTACCATTTACCAAGATAAGGTCAAAATGGATATATTATCTAGATATAAGAAGAGGTATTACAAGAAAATTTGAAGAACGTGGAACATATTACTTACCAGAAGTATGGATAGTTAACAATTTATGAATAAATAAGAGCTAGAGAGAAGTGTGAGGTGTGAAATGGATCATTTCTATTATATTAAATTAAAAAGGGTTTGGACAAATAAAACAAATGTAGCCAGAAGGAAAGGTGAAAATTGGGGAAAATTTTATAGACAATTTCTGAGATAAAGATCTCATATCTTAAATATATAAAGAACTTTGTCAAATCTATAAGGATAAGTCATTTCCCAATTGATATATGATCTAAGGATATGAACAGGCAGTTTTCTGATGAAGAAATCAAAACAATTTATAGTCATATGAAAAAATGCTCTTAATCATGATTGATTAGAAAAATTTAAATTAAAACAGCCTTGAGGACATCATTTTACACTTATCAGATTGACTGAAATGATTGAAGGAGAAAGCGACAAGTGTTGGAGGGGATGTGGAAAAATTGGAACACTAATTCACTCTTGGTGGAACTATAAACTGAACAAACATTTTTGGAGACCAATCTGGAATTATGTCCAAAATATTATTAAACTGCCTACACCTTCTGACTCAGCAATACCACTACTAGGTTTGTTTCCCAAGATGGTTAGGGAAAAAGGCAAAGAACCTGTATGTTCTAAATAATCTATAGAAGCTCACTTTGTAGTAGCAAAGAACAGGAAATTGCAGGGATGCCCATCAATTAGGGAATGGCTGAACAAGTTGTGGTATATAATTGTGATGGAATTCTACTGTGCTATCAAAAATGATGTACTCAATGACATTAGAAAAACGTGGATGGACTTGCATTAAATAATAAACAGAAAAATGAGCAGAACCAAGAGAATGTTGTATACAGTAACAGCAATATTGCTTTAAGAACAACTTTGAGTGATCAAGTACTTTTGTCTATTATAAATACCCAAATTACAAAAGACCTATGAAGGAAGACGCTATCTGCATCTAGAGAAAGAACTGATAAATAGAAGTATGTACAGAATGATTATACACACACACACACACACACATTTGTACATAATGATAGCCATCTTGGGGGGGTGGGGAAGGGGAGGATGATAGGGAAAAGAAGAAAAAAATGAAAGTTACATTATAACTTCGATATATATTTAAAAAGAATAGCAAGTGGTACATAATAGATTTGCAGTATTATGTGCATTTCTCGTCTATTCTACTATGTTATGGAAATGCTTGTTTTATTAAGTTCAAAATAAAATAAATTTAAAAAAAAGAAAATCAACTACACTTAAGACTTTACAATGTACAACACAATGAGGGAGCATTCTGAATCAACTAAATCTCAAAATCAAAACAGGCGTAAATAACAGTCTTCAGTGAAATATTCACTTGAACAGCACTAAAAGTATACAAAAGTTGAGGATCATGGCCTATGCCAGCACCTATTCCTCCACACTCATGCCGTCTGGCATGTCTTAACAAATGTTAGAATTTTCTCTCTATTCACTCAATGAAGTTGTCCCGTGAGGCACATTACTGTTAGTACCTAGTGGATTCTACTCATCCTTATATGTCTTTCATTTCCAATGTAATCATCTTTCTTTGATGCATAGGTTGAAATATAAGCTGCATGTTTCTCTAGTAATTGTGTATCTAGTGCATGGGATTTGATTATCTTTCTGTAGTCTTCTCATAACAGAACCTGGAAAGAAAGGACTTGACCCACTGCCCTCTCCTGGATGCTTTCCTATTAATCAAGTCCTTCTTAAAATGTGTTACCCCGAACACCCTAATCCAGAGAAGGTTTGAACAAGGCAGAGTACAATGGAATTTCATCTACCTCTTTCTAGCCATTGTGCTTTCATTAATGAAGCTTAAGATTGTATTGGTGATTTTGACTTGGTGATTTGTCACATCACACATTTTAGTTTCATAAGTTTAGAGCTCAAAGAGACTTTAGGGGTTTAGTCCAACTCATTTTATAAATGAGATGGAGAAGAGAGATTAAGCTACTTCCACAAGGACACATTTAATAGGTGTCTGAAGTACTTTTAAAACCTAGTCATTTCTATCAAGTTTGACATCATCTCTATGAAATCAAATAGTCTTTAATTGCCAATTATCATTTAAAAGAAAAGATGCATGTATCTGTGTGTATATACACACACGTCCCTTATGTGATATATGACTATATATACACATATACACGTATATACATATTATATGCAGACACATGTATATACACACATATAAACGTAGGTAAAACATTCTAGTACAGATATTCTATAACTTTCTATAATCTAAGAAGAAAAGTTACATATAACATGTATATAACTTTTCTTACATATGTAATATATATTCACAGAAAACATATATATTTAATTTATTCTAGAGCAACTTGATAGCTTCATAATTTGGACTAGACCTAATTAAATGACTTTCTGATGTAGGATCATGGTATAGAGATCTGGAACAGACCTTCAAAATCCATCCCCCTTATTTTACAGAATATGAAAGGTCTCGGGACTTCACTGGGTTCCTAAGATCTCACAGAAATGAAATAGCATTACCAATAGCAGAAAAAGAGATTCAAAACTAGATTTATTTTTTTAAGTTATAAAGAGACAATGTATTTTTAACTTTTAAATTGATTGGTCTATCATCTTGTAACAACAACAAAATTGGAACAAGATTTCAAATGAGTTTTTCATTAAAAAAAACTTTTCATTAAAACAAACAAAACAGATTTCAATCAAATTCATGTCTCAGTAGGGAAAAGATCAATGTAAGGCTATTGTATACTTTTTAGCTTTTGGTGTTGGAAAGATAAAAGCCAGACCAAGTCAAATGAACAAGTATTTAAGGAAGTTACTATGTACCAGGCACTGTGCTAAGCACTATGGATACAAAGCGAGGTAAAAAAAAAAAAGTGGTTTCTGTTCTTAAATGAATTCACAATCTAATGAGAGAGAGAACATACAAACTATGTCCAAACAAGACACATACAGCGACAAACTGAGAGATAATCTCACAGGGAAGGCACAAGCATGAACTTGGATCTATTTCTATTAAAAGAATATATTAAAGATAAAAATCCAGAAAGACAATGAGTTTTAACTTACTGCCCTAACCATAAACCTAGTTTAAAAAACACAAAGGCACCAAATTCCACCAGCCCATCTTTTCTCATTACATGCTTTTTCATACCTTTTTCTTTAAGTGATATTGGGTTTCATCCTGTCATTTAGAGAAGGATTCTGAAGCTTATGGACTTTCTTTATATAGCCCAATAGTGCCTAAACTGGAGCCAGTCAGCAAAATCTGAAGATGATAGTGACCCTCTGCACATAGGATATGCCTTTACTCACATAAACCAACCAACCACAACAGTCACATAACAGAGATACTAAAAAGGCAGGAAAAGAAACCAGTGGTAAAGCTACCTGGAAAGAGTACTTTTTTCGGGGGGGGGGGAATTAACTCCCCAGATTACAACTGGAATATAGGTGCCCCACTAGGATCTAAGAATTGTGCCTGAGCATCACTGGCCTGCCCATAATCATTGTCCTCTTCTGGCTTTCTGTGGGTCAGTTGCATGTTCATGGAGTTGTTTGAGAGATATTCCATGATGTGGGGGACATTAATAACTCATAGTAGTCTGTAGTTTCAAGGGATAGACCTCACTAGTATTATTTCCAAAGGTAGCCCCCAAGTCAATGGCAGGGTAGGAGTGCTGAAACATTTGGTTTCCTCTCCACCATTCTGGAACTGGTTATTTCAAGTCTGGTTGCTCCAAAATAGAAGGTTTCCAAAAGGGTTCATCATATAGTCCTGATGAAATGGAGAGTAGAAGCTTATGTACACCCCAAAAACTGATCCATTGTGAACCATACTCATACTGTTGCCATTCTTTGACCACATGGTATCTTTCTGCCATCTCTTTGACTTCATTATATGGTTCTGAAACCAGGTCTTAACCTGTTTGTAAGTCGCGTTCAAATTCTCAGTCACATTTTGGATCTGCTGTGGACTGAGGTATTTTTGCTCCATGAATCTACCAGTGAGTAGGTTTAGTTGAGCCTGGGAGAACATTGTCCTCATCTTGGGTTTTTTGACCAGGCTCTGATCTTCTTTTCCCTGGTGGATCTTGGGCTTAATCTGGGAGGAAAGGTTATTTGAAGTTAGGCTAGAAGCAGAGTCAGGAATATCTTGAATAAACACATTCATGGATGAAGAATGAGCAGAAGAAATTGCTATGCTTGGCTGGAGCTTTTCCAGACTTTGTATTTTGGAAATTAGAGTAAAGGCTTGGGGAGGTAAATGGCTCTGGTTGAGACATGGTGATGTAAGGGCAGCTGGCATTGCCTTTGGGCCTGCGGGACTGGCATTACTATGAGTGAGAGGTGGAGGACAAGTTTTAGGGAAGATATTGAAGGAAAGGGTCCAATCTGGGCAGTCACAATAAGTCCAGGAACAAAAGACTTGAATGTGTGGTTCGCAAAGAGCTTTGCAAAGTACAAAATGCTCTACAAATGCAAAATAGTCTTTCAATTAAAAACTGCAAGACTCAAAAATGACAAAGGCTGTGGCTTGCCTAGGAATACCAGTCTAAACAGGAGGGTGTCCAAACCTAGATTTCTAGCTTCAAACTCACACGTTCATTCACATGGCAGTGTCCGTCTTGCTTTTCAGAGATAGGCCTATAAACATCAGTATTCACAAATAGCTTTAGACCAACCAAAGACAGTAGCTTATACATACAGCATTTATATTAATAATATAGAGAGGATCAAAGTCTGGGAAGCTTATGGTCAGTTGCTCAAGGAGGAAGAAATTACATTAAAGGGTTTAGATGGAACAAATGTCATTTGTCCTTCATTTTCGAAGAGGACCAATGACACCATGACATTAAGGTAAAATAGTGGATGCTGGGTGGCATCTTTATTTATGCATGAATTGAATTTAAATGAGGCAGAGTTGCACAAAGTCATTGGCCTCACTCTCTCTTCCAGAGTCATTGAAGTAGCTTGGCAGGACAAAAGTCAAGATGACTGGTGATGGCCTGGGATGTAATGGATGACCTTGGCATCTTCAATGTCTGATCAAGCTCCAAGCGCTCTACAGTACCTGTGTCAGCCACCTTCATAGCCATTGGAACAAATTGTTCTCATCTACCCATAACTTCTCGGTGACTCCATCTCATTATTTTGTTATTTCCTTCTCCCAACCCCTTCATTTACATGAGAGATCCATAAGATTTGTGGGGAAGGTATCTGGGAAAGCAACCATGCTCAGACTCACACAGTCATTGGAATGTAGTCTTCATTCTACTCCCTAGCATCAAAATAGTTTTAGGAGGAATTCAGGTTGACAATCAAGAAATACCTTGAGTTGAATGGGATGTTCTAACATTAGGGCAGCCAGGGTGGCACAGTAAATAGAGCACCGGGCTTTAAACCAGGAAGATTCAAATTTGACTTCAGACACTTACTAGCTGTGTGACCTGGGCAAGTCATTTAATCCTGTTTGCCTCAGTTCCTCATCTGTAAAATAATCTGGAGAAGGAACTAGCAAACCACTCCAGTATCTTTACCAAGAAAACCCCAAATGGGGTCATGAAGAGTCAGACATGACTAAAACAATTCAATAACAACAACATACATTATGTTAGACAGAGACTAGGCAGAGATTTCACTGATAGCTGGAAGAAATGTACTCCAAAAGACAGGCTACTAACTGGTTGGCTGGTATGTGTTCTTAAAGAGCTTAACATCTGAAGCTGAAACTCAGGGGGCAAACAAAACTCTTTATCCTTAAGAGAGAGTATCTGAGATAATGTGTTATATATACTATATGTGTATATAAAGCCTGCCTTTCTAATAGAACTAAAAGTTACCTCTTGTTCATAAGTTTAAAAAACAACGGAGTGGACCCAATTTCTCCTGTGATGAAGAAGAGCTTGGATCACAATTGTCTAATAGATGACAAATGGCAGAATAGCCTTACCACAAGGGAGCAGTAGGCACATGACACACCAGTCCCCCAGGACGAAACAGCAGAAACACAATGTCCAGCAGAGAGCAAGCTCAGCAGATCTGTGTGATGGTATCTCCAGAAGACCTCATAGGGTCAGTGACAGCTACAGCAATAGTCATTCTTCCATATAGATGTGCATATTTCCTAAGTGTCTGTTTCAACGTGTGATCATTAAGAGTTTCCACTCTTCCCATTAAGAGTGTGTGAATGTCTGTAAGAGTGTGTCCCAGGTTTATGGAGAGTATCTTCTATTGCTATTTTTTTATTGCATGATTTATGTCTTCTTGAACTAATTGTGTCCTCTGGTTCATAGGTGTGAAGCAAACAATGCTGCAGGAACCAGATTAAAATGTAATTGGGAAATATTCAACAAAATAAATTAAAATGTGATGAGACATAAATAACATTACATCTTAAAACTCAGTCAATATGCCACACCCAGGGATCTTTATGAAGGGATTATTGGCCTCCCTTACTATTTGAGTTTGACACCACTAGCATAGAGGCTGACTATTAAAAGTAATATGTATGTGTAATGGTGTATGCTTATGTGCTGTGGTTTTAATGGATGTAGCTCCAAGGAGTTCCTTGAACTTGGTTTGGCTTTTTGGGAAGAGTCCGCCTGTTTATGGCCTGGTACTATGATGATAATAAAGAAAATTATTCTAGGTTTATAGGATAATTAAAACAATTGGAAAAGACCATGGACATGTTTCAGTGAAGGTTTTGATAAAGCAAATAAAACCACTCCGTGGAATATATTCCTTCCCTTTACAACTCTTCTTAATAATCTTTTGTTTTCATTCAAATTCAGTTCAAGTATAACCTTCTCTATTTAATCTTCCCTGATTTCCCCAGTTGTTAGTGAGGCCAAGTAGTCATAATTATTAATAATGAAAGCCATGAAGTAGTGGCAATATTAGAATTCACACTGCATATTCCAATTGGTTGGAACCAATTACCATATTTTTCATAATTATGACTATGAATAGTGAAAATTTAAATACATATGACCCTAGGATTCCTTATTTGCACTTAGGATTAATGGGACATCTATCTCTACTCAATTTACCTTTTACAATACTTAATCTGTACAAGTTACATCCACTTAAAAGAATTTAAGCTCCTTGCGGGCAAGAACTGTTTCATTTTTGTTTTAATCCCCCTTGCTTAACAGGTTCCTTGAAAGTAGTAGATACTTAGTATCAATCAGAAAAACTAAGAAGTTTTTTTTTTTTTAATTACTAAAATGAGCATAAGGAAGACTAGAGTGGCAAGAGGACAGAGATGATGCTCTCACATTCTCAAGGGGAAATTTACTAAATTATTCAAGATAAGATGAAAATCTGGACTAGAGTTGAGGCAAAAACTGACAGGGCAAAGGATTTAGAAATATAAATATGCAATATGATTTATTCATTGAATTAAATTGGGAGTATTAAACCAGGAAGAAGTTAAGAAAGATCCTCTTATTCCAGGACTGCAAAGTTGGACACAGGAAGTCTTGGAGAGTTTTTAGAGTGTGTTACTTTCTAAAGGCTTTTATCTGAGGATTTTCATGGTTTCACATAAATAACTTTCAAATCCTTGATTGTGGTTTTGGTACTAATCTTCCACTTAGGAAACATCATAAGAGAAAAGCAAAGGAAGCTGGCTGACTTCATCTTGGGGACATCTATAGTCAGGGAGTTTGGGGGAAAAAGTGGAGCCAAGAAAGTTAATAGTGTCTAAGTAGTAATAGGTCTTCAAAAACAGAATACTGCCTGTGAATCTGAGTTTTAGCTGGAGCAAACATAGTTAGAAGAATAAAAAAAAATACTTCCTTTTCCATTTGGCCAATTCTGCTTTTTGGCTTTTTTGGACCTTTTTTGCCATTTGGGTTAGGCTATTTTTTAAGGTGTTATTTTCTTCTTTAGCTAACTGTTGACTTGTTTTTCACGATTTTCTTGCATCACTCTCATTTCTCTTCCCAGTTTTTCCTCTACTTCTCTTACTTGCTTCTCAAAATCCCTTTTGAGGTCTTTCATAGCCTGGGACTGATTCATATTTTTCTTGGAGGCTTTGTATGTAGGAGCTTTTACTTTGTTGTCTTCTTCTGGTTGCATGTTTTGATCTTCTTTGTCACCGAAGGAAGATTCTATGTTCTGACTTTTTTTTGCATAATTTGCTCATGATCCCAGTCAGTTATTTGAGATATTAACTCTTTGTTAAGGTAGGGGTCTGCTTCTAGTGTGGAGAATGTATTGTCCCAAGCTTCAGGAGTTTTGTGCAGCTATTTTCAGAGATACTTCTAGGGGCCTGTAAATTTTCAGTTCTTCCAAGGTGGCACAAGCAAGAGAGAGGTGTTTACTCCTTTCCTGGCCTATGCTCTGGTCTATGAGTGACCATAAGTACTCTATTCTGCCTTGAAAGTGTGAGGAGGGTTCCCTCTCCACTGACACTACAAGCTCCACCACGCCAGCACTCCTCCTCACCCCAGTACCACCGCCCAGAACTGTGTCCCAGATCCAAGCACGGGTAAAGCAAAAGAATCCTGCCTCAGAACCAGCAAACCCCCTCTGATCAGCCACTCGATTTCCTCTCAGTCTATGGCCCAGAAGCTCAGAAAGCAGCTACTGCCCCAGGACTATTGCCAGGACTGGCTAGGACCAAGCTTCTCTCTCACCCCACAATCACAGACTTTTCCTACTGACCTTCTAAGTGGTCTTTGGCATTTGTGGGTTGAGAAGTCTAGAAATCACCACAGCTGCCTGTGATTCAGTCCTCTGGGGCCTGCTTCAGGTTCACTGAGGCCTGTTTTTCCTGTGCACCCTCACTGAACTGTGTTCCTCTCCCAGGCTGGCATGATAGACCTTTCCAATCAACCATCCAATTTGTCTTGGGTGGGAATTTGTTTCACTCTGTCTTTTTTGTGGGTTCTGCTGCTTTAGAATTTGTTTAGAACCATTTTTTATAGGTATTTGGAGAGGTTTGGGAGAGAGCTCAAGCAAGTCACTGCTTTTACCCTGCCATCTTGGCTCTGTCTCAAGAACCAGTCATTTAAAAGCATTAGTTTAATGTTTATGGAGTAATTTTATCTAATGGTTAAGGATGAAATATGAAAATATGGATCAGAAGTGGCTGGTATAGATAGTCTATATCTATAGGTTCAAGGTGTTTGAATATGAAGGAAAGGTTAAAGTTCAGTTGGCATAGTAACTGAATCACAAAAATTTGGAATAAGAGTTATAAGAATTCAACTTTGAAAATATTATGTTTTATTAGCTAATAATTTATCTTATCCAAATCATCTCATGTTTAGAGCTAATGTTTAAGTACCACAAAAAAGGCCTGAAAAACAGAATAAATAATAAATAACCAACACTGCAGTGGCAGAACTAAGGTGATAAACTGAAATGAAATATTTATACCAACATCTTTATACATGGAAATGAAATCAAGTGAGGGCTACCATGCTGAGAAACAAGACAGGAACCTGAGCAGAAAGGGATAAGAACCACCTAACAAGATATCCATTTTAAATGAAATGATCTCATAGCAAGATTTCAATGTCTTAGAAGTCACCATTCAAAACTGGGATTAAAACCGATTTCTAGAATTTATATCTGCATAATAATGCAGAGTGTTTACCATTCTGATAAGAGGGAAGATTCTTAACAAGGAATTTGAGAGCTGTTTTAGTAGAGACTTTTAAAATACTGTTTCTATCTACATATATATGTATGTATACATACAGATATGTGTGTGTGTATATATATATATACACATATATGTGTGTATGTGTGTGTGTGTGTGTGTATAGTTGTTGTTGTTTGTCCTTCATTCTGGAGGAAGACCATGACATCAGGAAGGTGATGCCATGACATTCAAGTGAATTGGATTTAAGTGAGGTTTTAAAAAAATTGATCTGGGAGGGGAAGACCTTCAGGGTTTCTGACCAAAACAGAAACAATTGCTATTTCCATTCTTTCTGAGCCAATCAGGGCCCAAACAATGACCATGAAGGGCTTGACCTGGAATTTATTGTTGGCCAATCAATGAGAGCCAGAGTGGTTTGAGGTTAAGGCTGGTCTTTAAGAAAGAAAAAAAAACTATAAAAACAAAAGATTTCAGAGATTAAAATTTACATTTCATTTTATTTTTTTTTGACTAGGTAAACAGGCTTGTTAAAGACCTTAGCTTGAAAAAGCAAAGTCTCCCACTACATCCTGGACCATATTCAGTTGTCCTGATATATATTTGACCACCGGACCCAGATGGTTCCAGAGGAGAAAGTGAGGCTGGAGACTGTGCACAGTCCTCCCTCATTTAAATCCAATTCACTTGCATGTCATGGCATCACCTCCCTGGTGTCATGGTCCTCTTCAAGAACAAATGACAAACAACAACCTCTGTGAGTAGAAAAGAAGCTGTCCACTGGGAACAAAACTGGAGCTGGCCAGTTGGACAACACGGCTTTCTTTCTTTCTTTCTTTCTTTCTTTCTTTCCCTCTATCTATAGATATAGATATGCACACACATATGTATGTGTATATATGTATATACATACATGTATATATGTATAAACACATATATGTATATTCATACACTCACACACATATATTTATGAAATCTAAGCTGTCCAAATGGAAACCATCCATGGTCTAAGATTTAGCAAAGTACTGTAAACCATTACCTGAATGTGTAAATCTACTCAAAAAGCAGCAGGAAATCTTATGGACCATTTTATTTAAGAGCCTATTAGGGTCAATTAAGGCCCTCAATGGGCTTTTTGTTTTTTTTAAAAAAAAAAGTCTTTGCTAAGATGTTCTTAAATCTGATTAGAATAAATCTAAATAAAAGAGTGAAGGCATACTGCATAGAAAACAGTCCTTTCTTCTATGAGAAAAAAAATCTTTAGAAGTATTCAAAAACAATGAGATCTTGGATCATAGAGCTGAAAGGGAACTTAGAGATCATCAGTTAATTCTATTTTAGAGTCATAAGGAGTCATTTTAAAGGGCAGGAACAAATCTACTCTTTCTAGCACAATTATAGACAAGTATTTCCTTAGGAAAAGAGTATTGTGTCAAATAAATATGTTATAAGGTTTGAGTTAGGCATCATGTTATCATGTATCTGGCCAAAAAAAAATTCTTTAGTCAGAAGCTTAAGTGAGAAAAAAGCAGCAGAAGACTTAGATGAAAGTACACCAGAACTCAAGGATGATACTATCCTCAAGATGATTGCCATGGAACATTTTTAAGTGAAATTGGCATAATAAAGTAAGCACACATGTAAAGAAGTTCTGCAATGAGAATTTGTTTTATGATCAATAGCAGCTTCATTATCTATCTTTGACAAGCAAAATTATACAGGGGGGGGAAAGGCTGGACTTGAAGTCATGGGTTTGAGTTTGAATCTTAACTTAATAATGTTAATTATTGTTATTATTAATAACCTGCTACCTGATCTGAACTATAGCTATGTCAAATCCTGAAATAAATCAAAGCCACCAGTTGAGGAATAAAGTGTCTTTAATTGAGATAACAGGGTAGGGAACATACTACCCTGGAGGATGTTCCGTAAGTGCAGAGCACAATGGATTTCCCAGCTCTTAGACTCATGCAAAAACTTCTTATAGGGAAATTGTAACGGGAGAAGGCAGAAAGACCTGGTCATGAAATCCCAGCAGCCCTCAGCAAGGAAAACTACTTCATTCTGGTTGTTTTGCCCTTCCTATTTTGAATCCTTATAGAAGGGGGTAAGGCCCTCAGAGGACTAGATCTCAGGATGGGACTTAGGGTCTGACTCAACTTAACTTAATCTCAGTATCTTAAGGGTAGGAATGTAAGTACATTATTGGAATTTTGACATCATCAGGATGATTAAGAGGTTGTGGCAGTCCATATTATTCTGTCATTATATTGACAATTATATTAACAATTATGTCAGTTAGTTCTCTGTATCTAGAACTTTGGTAATTTTCAAAGTTAGATTTCTCACTGTTCCTAGCCCTGCTTATCAACCAGTGTTGGGGGAGGTCTGCTGGAAAGGGACACACGAAGTCTGCAATTTTTTGTATTACCTGCTCTTTGTCATATACCTCTACCTGTAAACTGTCATGTTCTTGCTACCTTGGGGAGGAATTGAGATGTAAGGGCCCAACCTCTTCTGCTGAAGTGGAGCTATCTGGATTGTCTTAAAGTTACCTATAAAACCTATCCCAGGGGCAGCTAAGTGAATAAAGCACTGGCCCTGAAATCAGAAGGACCTGAGTTCAAATCCGGCCTCAGACCAAACTTGACACTTACTAGCTGTGTGACCCTGGGCAAGTCACTTAACCCCAATTGCTTTAAAAAAAAAAAGCTGTTTCCACTTTGAAGCCGTTGCTGATCTTCAATGATTTGCCTGTCAATGAGTTGTTACCTTGACTTATTTATAATAAAATACTTTTATTTCTCTTCCTCTTGAGTTTTGCCTTGTTTGTTAATCAGGGTGAAAGTCCAAATGAAGAATTTTCCTTTCTGCATAGTCAGAGTGAACAAATGACAAGTTGGGTGATTTTTCATGATTTTATTAGATTCGACCAACATTAATTAAACATGTAAAATGGAAGTGGCATTGGATTAGGTTCTGTGGAAACAAAGGTAAGAATGAAATAGCCCTTGTCCAAATGGAGCTTATAATTCTGCTAATTATAATTTAAGACACATTTAATTATTTTTTTGCAGATGACCCCTAGAATGGGTTTACAAAATGATAAGCAGATGTTGTGCCAGCCAATAACTTGAAGCAAATAACATAATACTCAACTATTTCCACTTGTTTTTTATCTGAATTTCCACACTGGGTTCTACAATCTTGAGTAGACATCCCAAATAAATTCTTGGAAGAGTTATCAATTACTCCAGTTTCTACCCTGTATTTTCTCTAAATCCAGAAAGGATTTATTTATCTCCTGCTATTTGAGAGAGAATTTAGTCATGAAAACAGAAAATTATAGCCAAACAATTTTTTTTAACCTTTCAGGAGAAATCATATAGAGAGGTTCTGACAAAATAAAAATAATTCAACCAGACAGATGAGAAAACTACATTAAAGCATGTATAAAGAATGGAATGAAGCCAACACTGGAATTTTGTTGAGCATCTTTTTGATGGTTATTGAATTTCTAGAATGGGTTTTCCCTCTATTTAATACCAGGATGACAGGATTATAAATATAAATTATAAATTACTTTTTAAAATTGTACTCAAATGAAAATTGTGTATAATGAAGTTCTTGTAAAAACACACCTTAAGGGGAAAGCTATATTAAGCCATTTCTTGCCAATCTTAATAAGTACTAGAAGAATTAGGCGACTGATGTGTGCACACTATCCAATTTGTCAGTGCGACATCTGTTTTCTTGTATGACTGAGGCTAAAGCAGAGTCCTTAGGGTACTGAGCTCAGCTTAGGACCAGTGATCCACCTGTTTCCTATTCTTTCATGACACTTCATTAAATTCATTTCCATTAAAAACAATACCTGAATGATCTTTAAGAGTTAAAATTTTAACTTATTTTAAGTTAAGTCTTAACATAAGACATTATTTTAAGAACCAGTTTGGTGCTGGTTCTTGACCACTAGCCATTTGTTTATTTTAATCATTTTAAGATATATACTTAGCAGTGTGACAGGCTTGTTATTTCAAAACTCTCAATGTTCTCACTTTAAAGAAGTGATTAGGATTTTCTAAAGTGACAGTGTTCAAAGGTGTCAACCAAGGAGGTAACAATGGAAAGGTAAATAGAATGACAAGATATCAGTACTTTTGTGCCTGGCATGAGCATTGGAAACATCTGGCAAATACAAGTATCTTGACCAGCACAGGGTAGCACTGTGTGTGTGACAGACACGTTCTTCCCTGCCAGAAACAAAGGATACAGTCTGATCAAGATGAAAATACTAATGAAGAATTAAAGAACCTGATGGAGAAAATATAAAAGTTAAATATTATGGCTAAGACTAAAAAGCTATAGTCTTCACATAAGATATATAAACCTCCTGCTTTTTTTTTTTTGGTTAAGTAAAAGTCAGTATTTTTCATTAAGTCATTCATTATGTTTTTTTTTAGCACATGAAAAAAGAGAGGCTAGAATGAGGGTATCAGTTAGGAAGTATTAGTAAAATAGAACTTAAAAGTACACATCAAAAAAAAATTCAAGGTAGTATTGGTTACCATTACACTGTAGCATGTACACTCTGGCCCTTATTCACTCAAGGCCAAGGGAGTTATATCTGCCCTCAAGGTCCTTAATACCCTAAGAAGCTTAGGGTGGATTTTTTTTTCAGCTTAATCCTCTACTAACTATGTTCCCCCCACTTTGAGAGGGTCAATGACTAGTATTTAAGTTCCATTTAACCACTTAACATTGATTAGCTTACAAAAGGATAATAACTTCAAAGATAAATGAATGAAATGTTAAGTGCATACTATGTGCAAAGAATTGTGCTAAGTGTTGCAGATAGAAATAGACAAGTAAGACAGCCCTTGCTCTCAAGGGGATCACATTCTGTTAGAGGGAACAAAGCATATGGAAACCAGAAGAAAAATATGCAAGCATTTCCTCAATACTTATGAGGCATTCTCTCTCCCTTATCATCTTGGTCTCTGGGGAGGAAAGTTGTAGACTAAGCTTCAGATCCTATTGTCAAAATATTTTTGAGACTGTTTCCCAGAGGTAAGGCCCAGCAAGCAGACTGTGAGCTTGGCATAACAACAATCCTTTGTGCTCTAGAATATCTCACCCTCTGTCAAAGTGTATTGCTTTGACCAGCACCAGGTGTTCACAGTCCCCTATTTCCCAGGGACCTGAGAGTCACCCATCACCTTGCTTGACTTGCTCACAATCCCTGTTCCTTGTAACAACCAAGTGAAGCAAACCAGGTACTGTACTCTGCTGTGAGACAATAAATTTGGAGACTTGTTCCCACAGGACCCAGAAACACCTGCATTGTCCATGCATGAGGCTATCATTGGAACAACTACTCAAGACCTAAGAATGATTATATCATAGTCCAACACACTTATTTATATAAGCATTATGTGTACCCCAACATGCTAAGCCCCTCCTTCTGAGAAGGAGGGGGGCTTCTACTTGCAAGTGTTTTTATTGAAATGTTTATCTGAATTTAATTAAACCTCTACTTCATTCCTGATATGCCTATCTCTGGCCTGTTCTGTTTTGGCTCCAGTCATTCTCGGGTTAGAGACTGGTCCAGTTTGCACTACATTTAAAATTCTGTTGATGTTCTATAGCACTAGTCCCAATAGTTCAATGAATGAATGAAGGTTTTATAAAGTACTTACTATATGTTAAGTGCTGGGGATATAAAAAGAAAATTAAGACAGTCTCCGCTCTCCAGGAGCTCAAATTCTAATGGGAATCATTCTGGAGAACAATTTGGAACTATGCCCAAAGTGCTATAAAACTGTACATACCCTTTGATCCAGTGATACCACTGCTAAGTTTATATCCCAAAGACCAAAAAAAAAGGGGGGGGGGAGGAAAGTGAGGACCTATTTGTACAAAAATATTTATAGCACCCTTTTTTGTGATGGCTAAGAATTGGAAATTGAAGGGATGCCCATTAATCAAGGAAAGGCTAAACAAGGAAAGGCTGTGGTATGTGATTGTGATGGAATGTTATTGTGTTATGAGAAATGACAAACAGGATAATTTCAGAAAAATCTGGAAAGACTTCTGTGAACTAATGCAAAGAGAGTTGAGCAGAACCAGAATAAGTGTTGTACACAATAATAGCAATATTGTACAATGAAGAATTGTGAATGACTTAGCTATTCTCAACAATACAATGCTCCAAGACAATCCCAAAGGACTAATGATGAAGTATATAGACTGAAGCATGCTATTTTTCACTTTCTTCCTTTCGTTCTTTTTTTTTGTTGGAGTCTTCTTGTCCAAAATGACTAATATGGAAATGTTTTACATGACTGCACATGTATAACCTGTATTGAGAGAAATGATTATTTCTCTCATTAATAATAAATCATTAAATTAGGACCTGTTGGTTGTTCAGGACATTGAACTGAAGGACATTGTTGATGGATGAGATTGCTTTTCAACCCTGGGTGGAGATCCCACCCAACTAGAGAACCTTACAAATAATTTAATCTAAGGTAAATTATAGCCCATCACGTTCCACTCCTGCAGGCAAAGGTGGACCCTCTTTTGTCTAGATTGCCCTAGGCAGCCTAGTCTAGATAAGAGATAAGTGTCTTTGTCCAAGACTGAATGACCAGAGTTATGGTCCCCAGCCCCTCATTAGAATAATCCCACCTCTCATTATAATATTCCTTCTCATTAATTGTTAATCAGAGTTGATTGCCATCCTCAAAAATACCTACTCCCCCAAGGGCATATAAGCTTTGAGTGGGTTCCATGAGGGGTTTTGGCATTTGATCCCTTTTATTAATTATCTGCTAGCATAATTAATAAAATGATTACTTACTTAGAAATTATGTCTCTCAAACTTTTTATGTGTCATAATATTTGATTCTTACCATCTCAGGAAGTGGGGAGAAGAGAGAGGGAAAGAGGGATATAATTTGAAACTGAAACTTAAAATCCAAATGTTCAAAAAAATTTGTTTTAACCATAATTGAGGGAAATTAGAGATATAGATAGATAGATAGATAGATTGATTGATTGATTGATTGATTTAAAGGTCGAGGTGAAGGGCAATTTCTAGGCAGAGCTTTTATCATTCCCCAGCCCCTCCTCCACCAGATGCTAGTGCTTTCCCTTTGAAATTACTTTCCATTAAACTATATATCTTTTATGTAAAAAAATTAAAAATTCTAATGGGGGAAGACAACACATATGGAAGATTTCAGCTTCAAGTCACACGGAAAGGTCTCATGGTCCTTAGGGTAAAATAGCAAAGCAGATGGTAATGCCTCCTTAATGTCATTTCCATTGATGAAATCGTATCAGTTTCTGATGTTGAACTATGTGACAGTGCCAAGGACTTTGTTGGTAAGAACTTTCTTTTCTGAGTCTTCAATAAACATGGCTGTAGCACCTGCAGGAGCAGTTGCCAGGTTGCATCTCCACAGGACTGACTTCCCAGGATGATGGCTATCAGCACTGGACTGGAAGCATGTTGTTACCTGGGTTGTCAGGTTCTAGGTCCTAAGCTGTTTCTATCAGGGTCTGAGGGGAGATGGTGATCAAGATGGGATACAAGACCTGCTTTGCTCAGTACATTGCTACCTTCCATCTCTCCCCTAGGGTGCTCTGAGGAAAGCAGTTGGGGGTGATTGCTGGTCCCTTCTCTGTAGGCGCTGCCTCCCTGGATGATGCTTGTGAAGGCTGATCTGAAAGTTATACTGGTCATCTGAGGATTGCTGCTACTCCCAGGACCCTTAGCTTATCTGCCTATTGATAAGTGTAGGTCAGCAATTATTGCTGGTGGTGATGATTAAGATAGGTCATCAAATTCATGTCTGCTGGGTAGGGAACCTAAAGATTGCTCCTTGCAGAATTTGCCCCCCTCCAAAAAAAAAAAAAAGATTGCTCCTTGCTCCTCAGGATATCAAATGATAGGCTGGCTGCAACATTTGGCCTGGGCTCCAGCTTCTAGGTTACTGAGACTTGCTCTCACAACCTTTTGAAACTCCTAAGGTTGGAGAAGCTACTTCCTTCACATGAAGCCAAGAGTGAAGGAGTCACCAAAATTCCCCCAGAGGTGAATGAGGTAAAGAGACAGCGGCTGAAGGAGATGGGCCTTTTTTGAATGTCTCATGGCCATTCTAAGAGCCTTCTCTTCAATATGACATTAGCTGAACAGTACTAGTCACAGAATATCTGTGCATCCTCCACAGTCTCACTCTCCAAGGTACTTGCCTTACAGGTCATCACGATTCTCTCAAATGAAAGCTTCTCAGGTTATCCAAGTGGAATCCTGGTGTCCCAGGCACTCTATGCATGTGGCAGACCCCAACTACAGCATAATAAATGATCATTAACATGGCCTGTCTATTTATCATTTCTATAATTTTATGCATAAGAGTTAACAACAGCTTAGGAGCTTTATCTCTTTCAGAAACTGAAATTTAATTCCCAGCCCTCTCACATATGACACTTAGTTTTCTCAAACCAATTAATCAAACAATTAAAAAAACATATATTAAGTGTCTACTTTGTGCCAGGCACTGTGTTAAGTGCTGAGGATTCAAAAAGAGGCAAAAGACAGCTTCTGCCCTCAAGCTTATAATCTAATGGGGAGAGAACATTTAAACAAATACATAGAAGATAAATAAGAAATAATTAACAAAGGGAAGGCACTAGAATTAAAAGAGATTGGGAAAGGCTTCCTGTAAAAGATGGGATTTTAGTTGAGACTTAAAGGAAGCCAGGAAAGTTAGTAGTCAGAACAGAGAGGAGAGAGAGCATTCCAGATGGGGGGGGCAGAAAAAAAAATGCTGGGAAGAGACTGAATGTCTTGCTCCAGGAATAGCCAGGAGGCCAATGTCACTGAAGCAAAGACTATGTATTGGGGAGTAAAGTGTAAGAAGACTAGAAAGGTGAGGTTGCAGGGGGAGCTAGGTTATGAAGGGTTTTAAATACTAAGCAGAGCATTTTGTCTTTGATTCCAGAGGTGATAGGCAGTCACTGGAGTTTATTGACTAAAGGAGTGATACTATCTGACCTGAGCTTTAGGGAAATCACTTTAATGGCTAAATGGAAGATGGATTTGAGAGAAGAGGGGCTTGAGGCAGGTAGACCTACCAAGAGTCTATTGTAATAATCTGTAAATTAAATGTGATGAGCTATAACAGGCTAGTGTCAGTGCTGGAGGAGAAAATGGAGCATAAATAATATGTTGCACAGTTGAAATCGAGAGGCCTTAGAAACAGTTTGTATATGGGGGCTAAGGGATAGTGAGGAGTTGAGGTAACTCCTAAGTTGTGAGCCTGAGGGTCTGGGAGGATGGTGTTGCCATCTATAGTAATAGGGTAGGTAGGAAGAATGTGGGAGAAAATAATAAGTTCTGTTTTTGACATGTTTAGCTTATGATGTCTACTGAATATCCAGTTTGAGATATCTGGGATAGAAAGTTAATAGAGAGGTTGGGGCAGGATTGGTAGATTTGAGAATCATTAGCATAGAGATGAACATTAAATCCCTGGGAGCAGATGAGATCACTCAGTGAAGCAGTGTAGAGGGAGAAGAGGGCTCAGGATAGAAGCCTGAGGAATATACATAGTTATAGGGTATAATCTGGATAAGAATTCAGCAAAGGGGACTGAGGAGAGGTCAGAAAGGTAGGAGAAGAATAAAGAGAGAGTCATGTACTGAAAACATAAAGAGAAGAGAATATCAAGGAGAAATGACCAACCATGTTGAAGGGTATAGAAAGGTTAAGTAGAATAATGATTCAGAAAAGGCCATTGGATTTGGCCACTAAGATCATTGGTAACTTTGGAGAAAGTAGATCTAGTGAAATATGACCAGAAGCCAGATTGTAAGTGGTTAAGAAGAGAGTGAGAGGAAAGAAAATGAAAAGAAAGCTACAAACAGAAGAAGAGATATAGTATAATAGTTATTGATAATGGAAGACTCAAGTAAGAATGAAAGGATTTTTTGGGGATGGGAGAGACATAGAAATGTCAGCTGACAGTATTAAATGAGTCAGTAGACAGAGAAAGATTTAAAATAATTAATAGAGTGGGGGCGACAGAGGGGACCATCTTGGAAGAGAGGGATGGAATGGAATTGTTTGGATAAAGGGGTTAGCCTTAGTAAGGAGAAGGCCTCTTCTTCATATGAGAAATGGATGAAGGAGGAGATGGTGACAGAAGGCATCTGAGTGATAGATGAGGAAGAGGGTAGAAGAAGGAGTTCACAGCTAATGTCTTCAATTCTTTTCCTGTAAAATTTGAGGTAAGGATCTCAGCTGAGAGAGTGGGGAAAGGTCGAGCCATGGGAGTTTTGAGGAAGGATGAAAAAGTTTGGAAGAGATGCTGTAGAAAATGGGATAGTGAATTGATAAAAGGAGGTATAGTAGGATTGCCAGCAGCAGTGAGGACCCAGTTGAAATTGTGTAACATAAATTTGTGATAAATCAAATCAGAGGAGTTGTATGATTGTCTGTACCTTCATTCAGTAATGTGTGTAGAACAAACGTAGAAAATGATGGGAGTAATCCAAGTCTGAGACTTGGCAGGTCATAATTAGTAATATGATAAGGGGGCTAGGGAATCAAGAGAGGAGAATAAAGTGGCTAGTGCAGGGAAGATGGTCTGGGAGAGAATTGAGGGGTCAAGGGATTGGAGGTTATGATACAAATAAAAAATAGATTTTCGTAAAGGAAGGCAGAGGGAGAGATAAAAAGCCAATAGGTTATGGTTGGAAAAGGAGATTTCTGAATTCTTGAACATGAAGGTGGCACATCTGTGTGTGATGACAAGATCAAGAATATGACCATCTCTGTGTATGTCCAAGGAGGGCATGGAAGAGTAGCTCATGGGAAGTGATTAGGTTCAGTTAAGAATTTTGAGAGAGAGTCAATATGTATATTGAAATGTCCTAGTATGAGGACAGGAATTGGGGAATACAGAAGAATTGTGAGCCCTCTGTGTTTGTGTGTATAGAGATGCATACATATATGTATATATACCTACATATATAAACAGATACGTATATACTTATAAATATTCACATATGTATGTACATATATATACCTATTATACAGATATACACACATGCACATATATTACATATATGCTCTCTATACAAACATATTCTTACAGGCTTTTTTATTTTTATTGTTTTGTTTTGTAAAAGTTTTATTGGTACCCTTTTAAATAAAACAGTCACTTTACATGGCCCTTCCACAATAAGGCCCTTCCTTGTAACAAAGAAATACATTTAAGCCATATCTGATTATATGTACCTCATTCTGCACCTATACACCACCAGCTCTGAGAAGCCTGTGATCCCTCATTCACATGGTACCACCTGATCTACAGCACTTTCTTCTAATGCCTTTAGTCATCTCCCCAAATCCTATACCCATCTATGCCAGCTGTTATCATTGAAATAACATTGAATTGGTTGGTCACACCCACTAGAGGCTCAAATTAATTCCTATTTCTTCTATGAAGTCTTTCCAACTACCTCAGTCTCCTTGATCTCCCTCTTCTGTTTTTGCTGAATTTCTATAGTTCTTAGTCTTTGCCACTTAGCTTAGCATTTAGTGGTATTGTCTTACATTGCTTGCTATTACTTCATATGTGAGTCTTATATGTATATATTTACTGAGAACTTTCTATGGGCAAAGCACTATAGTAGGCACTATATTGCCCATCCAACTATATCATAAGTCTCTTGAAGACAGGCATCTTATTTTGTATTTCTCTGTCTTCCACTAAGAGCTGGAACTAGGCTAGAAGAGTCAGGACTTTTCCCCAGGTATCAATAGTGGATAGGGATTATCTTCCTTCACCCAGTGTGCAGTCTCTGGACTGTCGACCTATCAGGGTCCTATGGCCATCGCACATTTTTTTAAAGGGCCAAATTTCTCACATAGGCAGACCACCTACCCCTGATTCATCATTTCAATTAAAGAATGAATCACTCAAAATAATAGTAATAGGAAAAAAATAAAGAAACATAGATAATAATAAGTATGTTATATTATTTGGAAAAAAAAATAAGGCAACCAGGAATCATCAGTGAAACAAGTTAAAAAGGGAACATTTCGTTGGGTGCCACCACATCTTCCCCATAATGAACATGATCCTCATTTTCCCATGTCCCTATCTTGTTCTGTCCTTTCTTTCCACTATACTCTCTGGAATTCACCTACATTCTAAAAAGAAAAAGAAAAATCCCTTTCATCTTATGTTTCTCCTCAAGCTTCTCATGTTTCTTTTATCTTCAAGTGCTCACTGTAACTTAAATTTCTCCTGCAAACATGAATATCTTTCATCACCCTCTCTCCTGCTGATTGCTTGCACTCCCATCCTCTTGACACACAGGGTTGTTGGTGCTGTTATTTGGTCACTCAGTTATGTCTGACTCTTCATGACCCAATGGCCCATATGGCCCATGAGGTTTTCTTGGCAAAGATACTGGAGTGGTTTGCCTTTTTCTTCTCTATTGGATGAAGGCAGAGGTTAAGTGACTTGCCCAGGGTCACATAGCTATTAGTATCTTAGCCTGGATTAGAGCTCAGGTCTTCCTGACTCCAGGCCAAGTTCTCTATCTACCAAGACACCTCAGTGCTTCCTGTCACACAGGAAGACAAAGGAATTGGCATAATCCTTATTTTCTACTACCACTTTCAGACCCTCCCACTAAAACTGTCACTCAGAAACCATCTATCTCACCTTTTGTGAGTGATCTTTTCTCTGTCCTTTCCAGTTCCTTGTATATAAACCTCCAAGCTCCTTCTCTCCAATAAATTCAATTCCTGACACACAGTCTTCTTCTCTAATCTAACTCCTGTTGCCTTTTAATACCCTGGCAATTTCTCAATCTCTTAGACCTCTGTCTCTAGTCCACAAGAGTCATCATGTTAGATATATCCCCACCTGACCCAGCAGGCTAACTGAATTTTCCCCAAGTACCAGAATTCTTAGTTATAGCTCTTTCACCACAGCACCTGCTTCCAAACTGCTTAATGAATACTAACATTAATTTTAAAGAACATTTCTCATTTAAGGAAAGAAGGCTTGAATTTAAAGACTTTTTCAAGACTGGCTAAATTAGTCAGAATTCATCTGTTTCTTTTAGAAATGAGTTTTTTTAACATCTGTTTCAATTTTTAATCATTCAGAAGTATTGGAGAATGAAACCAATGATGTCTGGTTACAAAAAGGTTCTATGATTTTGTTTTCAACAAGCCTATTTTTGTGAATACTTGCACCTTGTGCAAAACTTAGATGAAAATCCTTCACCTCAAAACCAAGGTAAAGCCATATTTAGCCACCTACTTGAAGAAAAGGAATGCCTGAATTTTGGATTCTAAGTACATATCTTTATCTGCTCTTAAAAAACATAGAATGGGAAGAAGTAGGGAGAGTGGCTTTACTGAAGGACTTCTTCCACTCCTTTCTGCCTCTGAGGAATTCTTTCGTGTAGTATGATTTACTAAAATTTGAACTGTTCCCACAAAGAGCATTGTTATTTGGAAACTATTTCCATTATTGTTGAAATTATCATTTTTGTGCCCTTCAAAATAGAGCAACATAAAATAAAATGTTTCTCAGAAATCATCATTGCACATTGCTCTCTTGGGTATAACTTCTAATATTACACCAGTTTGGAATGAATTTTTAATGTATCATGAAGTACCATTGTTTCCACACATACTGAAATTTCTTAAAAGGACATCTATCCTTTCCCTTCAATTGTAAATAACGATCCTTTTAAAGGTATGCAGATACTGCTTCTAGTTTAGTGTTTTCTAAATTTAAGTGAGGCCAGCTAGGTGTTGCAATGGATAGTGTCCAGGGCTTGGTGTCAGGAAGACGAATCTTCCTGAGTTCAAATCTGGCCTCAGACACTTACTATCTGTGTGACCCTGGGCAAGTCATTTAACCTTGTTTGCCTCAGTTTCCTCATCTGTAATATGAGCTGGAGAAGGAAATGGTAAACTACCACAGTATCTTTGCTAAGAAATCCCTAAATGAGATCACAAAGAGTCAGACACAACTACAAAAAGCAACTCAACAAATTTAAGTAAATTCAGTGATCCTGAAATTTTCTGATAGTTTATGTTTTCCTCCAGTAGTAACTGAAATTTATACAACAGTTGGAAAGGCCCAGAATAAAACAAGATGGAAGGGACATAGTTGAGGGACTTTGTTTACATAAAAGCAGTGTGGTTACTAAGAAATGGGGAGAAATGAAATATCCGATTTCAATGCCATTTCTTGGAAGACAATGTAAAAATGTAATCAGCCAGAGATTAGCAGAACCTCTTTCCTTTCCATAACCACTGCAATAGCTGTGGGGCAAGGAACAAAGGGTTGGCAACAACATCAGCCAAAAGGTTGTCTGGAGTGTGGCTGTGTAAATGCTTTCACTTTGATAAGAATCTCTCTGTAATCAATGTTATGCTCCAGCAGTTCCAGTACTCCCCCTGCCTGGGCAGAGGGACTGACACGGAAATCTCTGGAAACTCCCACTCACTGGTGGCTCCAGACAAACCTGCCTTGGAGTCTGGTTGCATTTCAGGGCATCTGGTACTGACTTGGTTTGGGAGAATAGCAGGAGTGGGGAGGCAATTGGATCATAATTCATTCTGGACCAGTTTTAAGTTTAAAAGATCCCAGGAGAATAGATTGTTTCTAATTCTATCCCTCTGGTTCTTTTTTCCTTCACACAATTGCTACACAGCCCCAGAACCAGCTGACATTCCCAGATTCCCATTAGCCCACTCAGCACTGCTACCATCTTTGATCTATAACTCCATGCTAATACCAGACTCTGAGAGCGCTAGATGAGAGCTTCTGCTTTTCAGGGTTAACTGACACATATCACAATGACACATGCCGATCATTTCTAATGCCACTTGGAAGTAGAATGTAGACAGAAACATGGAGAGAAACATTAAGATTTATCCTATCACTTTTCATATCTTGTGAAACCCAAACCTTGGATTACTCCCACCATCTGCCTTCTCTACTCCTACTCACCTGCTGCTGAACAGAGATGGAGAGAGTCACCCAATGGAAATGAATGTATCCACGACAAATCTAGGTTATTTAATCTCACCTAGGCCCTCACTGAAGCAAAATAATCATTTTGTTCTTCCTTGATTGATTCTCTATTCCATTCCCCACAGAAACTATCCCAAAACTTCTATCCTTAAGTTTCTCCTCTCTTTCTCCTCTCATCGTCTTATCTGAGGACCTTTTTTTAATTTCCCTGAGAAAAAGACGACACTTATTGTGAGATCTCTCTTTTCCCTTTCTCTGTATCTTAAAACTCCATGATTTTATTCTCCATTCTCTCCTCCTTTACTTCAGTCTCCCTCCGGATTCAAACTGAAAAAGTTTTGAAGTGACACAAAAATATATTCCTCATATCAAGTTCCATTACAAAGTAAATTATACATGTACGTGTATGTGTTATGTGTGTAGCTTCTGAACTTGCATATTTCTGTAGAGAGTACACCATCTTTCCAATGACCCAAGATTGCAACTTTATTGTTATTATCAAATCCTCACTTTCATTTACTCCACATATCAAATCAATTACCAGATATCTTCCTTTTCATCTCCTCAAAATCTTTCTGTCTAGACATAATTCACAAAGCCCTCAAGTCCTTATCTCCTCTCCCCTGGACAATTTCAATAGCCTCCTACCTGAGCCTGCCTCATCTTCCCTTCCTTGAGATAGCTGCCAAAGTGATTTTCTTAAAGCAAAGGTTGGACTGTGTTACTCCTTTACTTGTTAAGCTCCAATGACTTCCTAATCTTTCTGAGAGAGACACAAACTACTTTGGGTGAGTTGTTTTTTTGTTTTGTCTTTTAGCGATTTAAAGCACTTTATAACATGCCCCCATCCCTTGTCCACCTTTACACATTACTCTTCTTTCTGCACTCTCCAGCCCACCAAATTGACCTTCTTGCTATTCCTCACACATAGCTCTCCTCCTGTCTCCATGTCTTTGAACTGGCTGTCTCCCATGCCTGTAATACACTCCCTCCTTGTCTCCAAATCTTCAAATTTCTGGTTCCCATCAGAATTTTAATGTAGCATATTCTTCTACACTAAAGACCTTCCTCATCCTACTCCAGCTCCTAGTGCCCTCCCTGCTAAAATTGTCTTGGATGATGATGATGATGATGATGATGATGATGATGATGATGATGATTTGCATATTCTGTGCAACAGGAGTTTGAGAACTGACCAACATTCCGGTATTTGTGGCTCACAGAGACAAGCACTGAATGAAGCTCAAGATTCTAATAGGATGATATGAGAAAGAAGGGCCTATCAGGCCTGGCCAATAGCCCAAAGGCACAGAGAAAAGAGACAGAATGTCACATATGAAAGATAGTATGTCATGAGACCATCTGAAAGCATAGAATGTGGGAAGGGTAGGGATGTTCAATAAGTCTGGAAATATAAGTTGGAGCCAGGTTGTAAAGGGCTTTAAATGCCAAACCAAGGAGTTTATGTTATATTTTAGATATTATAAAGAACCACTGAAGCATCTTGAGTAGGCAAGTGATATGGCCAAACCTATGCTTTAAGGATACCTCTTTGTCAGCTGTGTAGAGAATGAACTAGAAAGGGAGAGACTGAGGCAGGAAGATCTATCAGAAGCCTATTATAGAGTCAAAGAAATATAATGAGCTCCCTGCCCAAATTGCTCCAAATATATATATAGAAAATGCAGCAGACCGCATTTTTTTTACTAGGCATATAGGTCCAAGAAGGCCAATGACTAAAAAGAAAGTACCACACATAGAAAAAAATATTTATAGCAGCATTTTCTTGTTTTAGCAAAAACAGAGTAGCAATTGGGCAATGGCTAAACAAAATGTAATAAATAAATTCACTAGAATATTATTGTATGACCAAAAAAATGAATGAGGAATTCAGAGAAGCTTAGGAAGATGTGTAAGAACTGATGAAGAGTGAGATAGAACCAAGAACACAGTTTATACAATGACCACAATAAACTATGTTGAAAGACATCCGAGCTGTCATCCATGCAATAATGAGACAATTAGTCTTGACTCCTGTGGACTAATGGTACAGCATACTTCTGAGGTGTTGCAATGCAAGACATGTGTTGTCAGACACTGACCTACCGATGTGTTGTTTTGTTTGGCTTAACTTTTCTTGGTTGTGTACTATAACTTAACTATACTATGGCTGTACTGGTAATGGTGTTAAGAAATAGAAAAATAAACAGTAGCAAAACATTTATTTCTCTTTCAAACTGTTGTTTCAGTAACCTTCAGTAATGAAGCACCAATACTTGTCTCTTCTTCCAACTCTCACTCAATGCTCTCTCACATGAGAGCCTCTATGGATATACAGCATCATTTTTTGGGGGACAGTAAGCTGCTGCTTCTTCAGAGCCTCCAGTTCTCCCTTCTTTAGGCAAAGCCTCATATTGATGACTTAGCTCCAAGTGTTTAGTGATCCTTCTTTCCTTTCTCCTCTGTGTCACTTTCTTAAAACCTCCAATCTTCTGACACAGAGTAGAATTCCCCTTTGCCTCTTCAGATTCATTCTTTTGTTGTTGTTGTTGTTTGTTACATTGACACCCTTCTCCTATATTTTATCATTCTCCTTGATAACCTGGAGAATAGAAAGTTAGACCTAAAGCCCCATTGATTTTTTCTTGAAGGAGAATGGCCAGCATATACTTGGAGTACAGATAATAATTATTTGATAATGGCCAAAACACAAATATTGGGTCCTCTATGCATATCAATACATTAATCTACAAGTAATCAAAGGGCTGTCATGTGGAAAAGAGATTAAGCTTTTCTGGAAAGAACTATAAATAATGGGTAGAATCTATGAAGAAGCAAGATAGAAAGAAGAAAAAAGGGAGGGGGGAACCCTTCACAGTCAGAAATATACAAATTCAGAATGGGCTACTTTCATAGTCTGTGGATGTCTCCTGACTGTAAGTCTTCCAGCAGAGGCTAAATGAAAAATTCATTAAGGATATTGTAGTAAGGACACTTGGTTAGGTAGAGGTTAAACCATCATTATATGATGGTCTCTCCAAACTCAGATTCTGTGGTATTCTAACATTTTGGAGCCACAAACGTAGCAAAGTATACTTTAGAGCCATTTAGCTGTCAATCTTTGGATTTTGGTGGTTTTTTTAATGCCATTTTCTTCATTGAGATTGTCAATGAGTCAGTAATTTTAACAATTATGGTTTTATGCTCCAATGTATGTTTTGGAAGATCTATAAAATATCTCAGGATTGCAGCTAAAGGTATCTATTGTGTTACTAGCCCCTTTTTGATTGTAAATAAATTAAACCAAAAATCTGATGGAAGTGAGATGTTTAAACATGGATTTACAGGACTGTTACCTCTACAAATTCATAGTAAATGTTCATTATTTTAAAGTCAAAGCTAACAGGCATAGTTGAGTTAGTTCATTGACCAAGTTCTTCTAATAAATCCAGGCAAAAACTACAATGGTATATAGGGAAATAAGACTCTTCTGGATTATCTCTGCTAAACATAAATTCTTTCTTTCTGTATTTGCCCTGTACTTCTCTGATTTATTTCTACCAATACTAGTCAAATGTGTTATACAAGAAAAACCAGGAAGTATGCCAAAACAAGAGTAAAGATATCCAAAGTAATCTAAAGGGTGAAAGAAAGGAAGAGTAAAGAGGGGAGGGGAAAAAAACAAAACTAGCAGCAGCGTTCGTGGTTGGGGAGGGAGAGTCAGGTTGAGGAAAGGGGAGTAAACTTGTCAACATATTAGTAACTGTGAGACGGAGAGTGGGTGTAGACCAACCTTTTTTTTTCACTCCATGGGGTGCCCATAGAGCTGTCATGTGCTGGAATTCAATGCTTCTAAATGAAATGAACAGCCTACCCACAAATGAGTCTAGTAACAGATCATTATATCTTATATGCATAAGAGTATTCTCTTACTTGGCAATTCCACAGATTTTTTTTGACCTCTCAACTTAAGAATCTCTAATGCACTCTTTATAAAGGAAAATCACTCAGAATCTAGCTATTAGAATGAAGCCTCCTTCCAGTATCTGGCAATTTTCATTGGTTATCCTCCAAAAAGCTACTTATTGTCAGAGAAGGTGACTAGATCACATCGTTCATGAAAATTAACAAGCAGGGGGGAAATGACCTTTAATTTGTTAATATTTGAGCACTCTAACAGTGAATGATTTGTTTTAAATCGGGGATTTTTTGTGGTAACAACAAACTAGAAACAAAGAGAGTGTCCATTTATTGGGGAACAACTAAACACACAGTGATATATGATGGGATCATAGCTTTAGAACTGGAAAGGACCTCAAAGTTTATCTAGTCTCATTTCGCGTAGAAGAAAACTGAGGCCCAGAGAGATGAAGAGACTTCTCCCAAGTCCATACAGCAAGTAGGCAGTAGAAATAGTATTTGAGCCCAGATCCTTTAAATCCAAATCCAAACACTCTTTCCATTGTACCTCTCTCTATGAATGCAATTGGATGTTACTGCGCCATAAGAAATTACAAAAATGAAGGATTTAGAGAAACATGGAAAGATAATGTATGAACCAATCTAGAATGAAGTAAGTAGAAACATGAGAATTATATACGTATACATGATGACTATATAAAGCCTGTTCACTGTCTGTCCCATTCCATACCTTTACAAAGAAGGGACAGAATTCAATTAAAGGTGTTGACAGGAATTAAGAAGAGGTATGACTGAGGAAAGAGAATATGGCCAGCTCAAAGTTGGAGAGGGGATGAGTATCACTAATAATGGAACTGTTCCTTGAGAGGACTTGCAGCTAAGTTATAGGATCAAAGATTTAGAGCTAGAGGAGACCTTATGATATTGTGTCCAATCCTTTCATTTTATAAAAGAGGAAACTGAGGCACAGAGAAATTAAGTGACTTCCTAATTCTTCCCTGACTCCAAGTTTAGTGCCCTTTACACTACATTGCATTTCCTCTCGCCCTGTTCTGACATAAATCAATTGAAAATGAAAGCCAAGTCATGCCCCTGACAGGAACTATATAGCTTAGACCTTGGGAAGCACCAATCCTTGTAAAATCCAGTTGACATGGTATCTTAACTCCCTTCCTATGTTGTAATTTTTGGTCCACAGACTCTCCAAAGTTCCTCTGATATCTCTCCTTCTGCTCACAGTAACTGATCCCACAGGAAGTCAGTGAGTCAAACATTTTGAAGAACCTTCCTGGCATATAGTTCTTTGTTTACTAACAAGGAACCACCCATAGTCATAAGGAACTAAATATATTCACATTGTGAATGTCATAAAATTTCTTGGATCCTGATTGATGCTATGTCTAGGCAAACTTCTAGAATTTAGGGAGAGCAAGAGCACCTAAATTCTTATAGCTAAGTTCTAGTAGATCTCCAAAATTCACACACACACACACCTTGAAAGTCAACAAGCATTTATTAAGCATTTATTACAAGTTGGCACTACTCTGTAGAAAGGAGAAGAGATGAGGGATAAAAGGCTGTTGACTTCAGGAACCATAAGGAGCACAGCTGTTACTCAGCCTCTCTGCCCCAATCAGGGCATGCACAAACTGCCAGGGCAAGCATGTGACAAGAACAGCTCTTGAACCAGACGGTAGCTTCAATATCACCTGAAGATTAAAACTCAAGCGATATGAATTAAAAGAACAATAAATTAAAGGCAAACATGATACAATTATAATCACAAATTTTGGCTCCAGAGAAGAGAGAAGAAATGTACCTCTCTCTTTTTCTTAACAAGATTGGCGTTATGAATATGAATTTTGCATTTGCCAGAAATCACGCCGTTTTGGTTTGTTTTGCTTGACTTTTTTTCTTTTTTTTTTTTCACACTATGGTGAGAGGAGTGTAGGACAGGGAGGTGAGGACATGGAGAGAAGATATATCCAGAAATTTTTTTTTAATGTTCTATCTTTCTCTCACTCCCTCCTTGAGATGGTAAGCAATCAGATATAGGTTATACATGTGCAATTATGTAAAACATTTCCATATTAGTCATTTTGTACAAGAAGACTAGAATAAAAGAAAAAAATGAAAGAAAAGAAAGTGGAAAATAGCATGCTTCAGTCTGTATTCAAACAACATCAGTTCTTTCTCTGGAGGCATATAGTATGCTTCATCATTAGTCTTTTGAAATTGTCTTAGATCATTGTATTGCTGAGAATAGCTAAGTCATTCACAATTCTTCATTGAACAATATTGCTGTTGCTGTGTACAATGTTGTGGTTCTGTTCATTTCAATATATATCAGGTCATGTAAGTCTTTCCAGGTTTTTCTGAAATCATCTTGTTTGTCATTTCTTATAGCATAATAAACATTACATTAAAATGATATACCACAATTTGTTTAGCCATTCCTCAATTGATGGGCTTCCCTTTGATTTCCAATTCTTAGCCACCACAGAAAGAGCTGTTATAAATATTTTTGTTACAAACAGATCATTTTCCCTTTATTTTTTTGGATGTCTTTGGGATATAGACCTAGCAGTGATTTTGCCGAATCAAAGAGTATGTAGTTTTATAGTCCTTTGGGCATAGTTCCAAATTGCCCTCCAGAATGGTTGGATCAATTCACAATTCCACCAACAGTGAATTAGTGTCCCAGTTTCTCACATCCCCTCCAACATCCAACATTTTAAGAGTCCTGAAATATATAACATTTAAGAGTTTAAAAGAATACAGCACAGCATTAAAGGAAGTTCATATTTGAGATGCACAGTATGCCTATTTTAATGTACACCTTATTTGAACTTCTCAATGTTGCTGTAACATTTTCTTGGATTCATGGTTTATTTTAATTTCTAACAGTAACTTTCCACAGAATGCTCAATAAAAAAGTGACATGCTTCCCCTTCCCCTTTCTTGTCCCCCCTCTCCATTTCTCTCTCTGTCTCAGTCTCTCTGTCCCTCTCTCTGTCTCCCTCTCTCCCTCTTTCCATCTCTCATTGTCTCTCTCTTTCTATCTCTGTCTCTCTTTGTTCCTCTCTCTGTCTCTCTCTGTCTCTGTCTCTCTTTCTCTCTCTCTCTCTCTCTCTCTCTCTCTCTTTCTCTCTCTCTCCTCCCTCCTCCATCTACTCTCTCCCTTCTCTCCCTTGTCTCTTTCTTTCTCCTTCTATGTGTGTGTCTCTTACACACAGGTACTTCTATAACAAAAGGATTAAATGATGTAGAGGCTATAACTGATATGAAAATAACACCTACAATCCCAAAGGTCCTGAATATTTGTCCCATCAGAATGGGAACAAGAAAGTAAGATCACAGATTTACAGTTGGAAGGGTCCAAAGAAGCCCTCTAATCTGACACTTTCATTTTATATAAAAGGAAACAGGGACAAGTAGTAAGCTGCAGGCCTAGAATTCTAATGAAGGTCCCCTGACTCTAAATTCAGAGCTAATCCTTAAGTATTCAATAAATGTTTCCTGATAACGTTTTAAAGAAAACTACATTGTGCAGTGTACTTAATCAAGTGGATTCAGAAACTACTTAAGAAACCAAATTTTAGCAGTAACAGGTTCTTTTTTTAAAGGAATAGAAAGTTCATTCTATTCCTTTGAACTAGTTTTAATGAGGAATTTTTATACCTACCACGAGGGCAAGCACCACAAATTACTCCTGGGACAATCAACATGAAAGTTACCCTCACACTCAGTTAGCAAGGGGTGCAATCGGAATGCTACTCTTTGGGTATGTGGAGGAGAAGGAGATCGAAATGCCATTATGTCTGGATAAGCTCTCCATATGCCTCCCCAAACCTCTTAACCTGAGGAAACTTCCCTAAGTTAGAGCAAATTTCTGCACCAAGGAGTAGACTTGATTGCCTCACCGTAATTTTTTTTTTAGAAGCAATCTTTTTTTGTTTTTGTTTTAGTTAAGTTTTAGGTTTTTTTTTAATCTTGGGGTTTTTTCCTATTACATGTAAAAACAATTTTTAACATTCATTTTTTTAAAAAATATTTTATTTTCTGTTCACAGAAAAAATCAAATATTTCCATAACACAATAGAATTTAAAAAAAGATTACACAAGAAACTGCAAATCTACCATGTACAATTTGTTATTCTCTCCAAATATACAATAAACATGTAATTTTTTCCTATTTTTCCTTCACTCCCCCAACACCCTACCATTAGACACAAGTAGATGCATATATGCACGTCTGTATGTATGTATATAAGATTATGCTGTACATACTTCTATTTATCAGTTCTTTCTCTGGATGCAGATAACATCTTTATTTTTAATTTGTGTATTTATAATAGTCAAGATTACATTCATTTTTTTTAAATTTTGAGTTCCAAATTCTCTCTCTCTCTCTTTCCACTCCCTAAAAAGGTAAGAATTTTAAACAGGTTATATGTGTGCAATCATGTAAAACATATTTCCATATTACTCATATTGTGAAAGAAGAAACAAACTAAAAGGAAAAAACTATGAAAAAGATAAAGTGAAAATCTACATTCAGTCTGCATTCAGACTCTATCACTTCTTTCTCTGAAAGCAAACAGCATTTTCAATCATGAGTCCTTCGGAATTGTCTTGGATCATTGTATTGCTGAGAAGAACTAATTACATAATTTTGCTGTTACTGTATACAATGCTTTCCTGGTTCTACTCACTTCACTTTGTATCAGTTCCTGGTAAGTCTTTCCAGGCTTTTCTGAAATCTTCCTTCATCTAATTTCTTATAACTCAGTAGTATTCCATTACATTCATATAATACAACTTGTTCAGCCATTCCCTAGTTGATGGACATCCCCTCAATTTCCAATTCTTTGCTACCACTAAAAGAGCTGCTATAAATATTTTTGTACATGTGGGTCCTTTTCCCTTTTTTATGATCTCTTTGTGATACAGTCCTAGTAGTGGTATTGCTGGATCAAAAGTGGTATTGCTGCAACAAAGGGGATGTACAGCTTACTTGCCCTTTGGGCATAGTTCCAAATTGCTCTCCAGTATGGTTGGATCAGTTTACAACTCCACCAGCAATATATTAGTGTCCCAATTTTCCCACATTCTCTCCAACATTTATCATTTTCTTTTTCTATCATATTAGTCAGTCTGATAGGTGTGAGGTGGTACATCAGAATTATTTTAATTTGCATTTCCTCTCATCAATAGTGATTTAGAGCATTTTTTCATCACTATAAATAGGTTTGATTTCTTCATCTGAAAACTGCTTGTTCATATCCTTCAACCATTTATCATTTGGGGAATGACTTGTATTCTTATAAATTTGACTTTGTTCTCTATAGATATGAGAAATGAGGCTTTTATCAGAGACACATGCTATAAAAATTATTTCCCAAATTTCTGCTTTCCTTCTAATCTTGGTTCCATTGGTTTTGTTTGTGCAAAAACTTTTTTAGTTTTACATAATCAAAACTATCCATTTTACATCTCATAATGCATCTCTTGTTTGGTTAAAAATGCTTGTCTCCATAGATCTGATGGATAAACTATTCTTTGCTCTCCTAATTTGCTTATGGTATCATCCTTTATGTCTAAACTATGTGCCTATTTTGACCTTATCTTCGTATACAGTGTAAGATGTTGGTCTATACTTAGTTTCTGCCATACAATTTTCCAGTTTTCCCAGCAGTTTTTATCAAATAGTGAGCTCGTATCTCAAAAGCTCAGGTCTTTGGGTTTATCAAACAGAGATTACTATGGTCATTTACTACTACTATGTCTTGTGTGCCTAATCTATTCCATTGATCCACCATTCTATTTCTTAGCCAGTACCAGTTAGTTTTGAAGATTGCTGCTTTATAATATAGTTTCAGATCTGGTATAGCTAGGCCACCTTCCTTTGCATTTTTTTATTAATTCCCTTGATATTCTTGACCTTTTGTTCTTCCAGATTAATTTTATTGTAATTTTTTCTAGCTCTATAAAATGTTTTTTTCATAGCTTGATTGGCATGGCACTGAATAAGTAAATTAATTTAGGTAGAATTGTCATTTTTATTATATTGGTTTGGCTTACCCAGAAGTAATTTATATTTTTCAATTGTTTAGATCTGACTTTATTTGTGTGAAAAGTCTTTTGTAATTGTGTTCATATATTTCCTGGGTTTGTCTTGGCAGGTAGACTCCCAAGTATTTTATATTGCCTGTGGTTATATTGAATGGAATTTCTCTTTCAATACTGCTGTGCTTTGTGGGTAATATATAGAATTGCTGATGATTTATGTGGGTTTATTTTGTAGCCTGTAACTTTGCTAAAGTTATTAATTATTTCAACTAGTTTTTAAGTTGATTCTCTAGGATTTTCTATACCATCATATCATCTGTGAGAGAAATGATTATTAATAACCAATTAATATTGGGAAGATCCAGAAATTTTTCCCTTTTTATTTTCTCATTCAAAGCCCAGACCTAGTGAAGGATGTTGCTGATAAATGAGATGGTGCAAATCCTCTAGATATATGCTTCTCACCCCACCCAACTAATAGACTTTACAAAAACCATCTAATCTAGGTGGAACTCTTAGCCCTTCATTATTCCTTGTTCATTGACTAGGTGAAGGATTGATCCTTTTGAATAAACTGCCCCAAGGCAGGTGTGATCTGGCTTGAACTAATTCTCTCTTTGCCTAAGAGTAACAGGATCAAAATCAAGTACCCAGCCCCTACAAGCCCATCTCTAATCACAATATTCATTCTCTCATTAATTGTTAACCAATCTGAGTTGATTTCCACCTGTTGGGAACACCCACTCTTCCAAGGGTGTATAAGCATTGAATGGCCTCCATGATTTGTCTTTGGTTTATGAAAACCAAGTGACCATCATTTTATTGATTATCTGCTAGCCATAACTAATAAAATTGATTATTAATTACACAAAAACTATATCTCTAGAACTTTTCATACATCACATCTGTAAAAAGTTATAATTTTGTTTTCTCATTGCCTATTCTAATTCCTTCAATTTATTTTTCTTCTCTTATTGCTATAGCTAACATTTCTAGTACAATATTAAATAATAGGGGGGATAATGGGAATTATTGCTTCACCCCTCATCTTACTAGGAAAGCTTCTAGCTAATTCTCATTACAGATAATGCTTGCTGAGGGTTTAAGATAGATACTACTTATCATTTTAAGGGAAGCTCCATTTATTCCTAAGGTCTCTACTGTATTGTTTTGTTTTGTTTTGTTTTGTTTTAATATAAATAGGTGCTATGTTTTGTCAAAAGCTTTTTCTTCATCTATTGAGAAAATCACATGATTTCTGTTGGTTTTATTATTGATATGTTCAATTTTACTAATAGTTTTCCTAATATTAAACCAGCCCTGCATTATTGGTATAAATCCCACCTCATCATAATGTATGATCCTGATGATATATTGCTATAATCCCCTTACTAAAATTTTATTTAAAATTTCTGCATTAACATTCATTAGGGAAATTGTATAGTTTTTTTTCTCTTTTTTGGCTCTACCTGGTTTAGTTATCAGCACCATATTTGTGTCATAAAAGGAATTTTGTAGGATTCCTTCTTTGTCTGTCTTCCCAAATAGTTTCCATAGTACTAGAATTAATTGTCTTTAAATGTTTGATAGAATTCACTTGTGAATCCATTTGTCCCTGGGGATTTTTCTTAGGAAGTCCATTGATGACTTATTCAATTTATTCTTCTAAAATGGGATTATTTAAATTTCTATTTCCTCTTCTCTTAATCTGGACAATTTATATTTTTATAACTATTCCTGCATTTTACTTAGATTACATGATTTATTGGCATACAACTGGGCAAAACAGCTTTTAATTATTGCTTTAATTTCTTCTTCATTGCTGGTGAATTCACACTTTTTATTTTTGATAACAGTAATTTGGTTTTCTTTTTTTTAATAAAATTAACCAATAGTTTGTCTATTGTTTATTTTTTTCATAAAGCCAGCTCTTATTTTTATTTATTAGTACAATGGTTTTCTTACTTTCAATTTTTTTTTTTAATATCTCCTTTGGTTTTCAGGATTTCTGATTTGATGTTTAATTGGGAATTTTTAATTTGTTCTTTTTGTAGCTTTTTTAGTTGCATGCCCAATTCATTGATCTGCCTTTTATTTTATCGATGTAAGCATTTAGAGATACAGATTTTCCCCTAAGTACTGCTTTGGCTGCATCCCATAAGTCCACCACAATTCTTGCTCTGGATTTTAGACACTTAAAGCAATCAGGCTACATTCAAATAGAACTGCCACATTCTTTGTAATTGGGAATTTCAACAAAACCATTTCATAATTAAATGCTACTAAAAGTCAAAATTACCTCCTATGAGTATAAATACACACATAAACCCAGCACAAATCCTGTATGTGCTTTTACAGGCTGTAATTTTTGTTTGCTACATTTCAACACTGAGGTGTGTGAGTGCTAAAGTAGTCATGATTGGCAGAAGATGTTTTTGCCCTCCAGGTAGATTGTCGGCATAATGACACCAAAAAAAAAAACCCAAAAAACTATGCCATTCTCCCTCTCCTAGTTTGTCTGTCAAAGTTTTGTTTTTGTTTTTTTTGTTAAGAATAATATTTCTCATTCGAGGCATTCACTTTTTCCATACAAAGGAGGAGCAAGAATATAGCTTAAAATATGATCTGTTAAATGAATTCCCCAACAAAGTGGCATGGCAGAAGATAATTGCTTTGGTGAAGAGTGTCAAATCAGGTTCTGCTTTCAGTAGTTTTTGTTCCTGCCTTTTGAAAAAGGTGCAAACCACTCTGGAGTTCACCTCTATTACTACATTACCTATTATTTTCTCTTCCTCAACCTTCCCACCACTCTCTTTTCATTTTTTTTTTTCTTTTCCTATCAAAATGATGGATGGACAAAGAAAATAATTGGAGGTGGGGAGAAATACCATCATTGATACCAATTCCTCTTTATTATTATTTCACTGCAGAGTAAGAAGACTGACTAGAATGTAAGCTCCTTGAGGGCAGGGAATATATTGTTTTTTTCTTTATATGTTGTTGTTGAGTCATTTCAGTATGTCCACCCCTTTTGGGAGGTTCTCCTGGCAAAGATACCAGAGTGGTTTAACATTTCCTTTTCCAGCTCATTTAATAGATGAGGAAACTAAGGCAAACAAAGATAAGTGACTTGCCCAGGGTCGCACAGCTAGTAAATGTCTGAAGCCAGATTTGACCTCAAGAAGATGAGTCTTCCTGACTCCAGGCCTGGCACTCTATCCACCTACCTGTCAGTGTTTTTGTATACCCAGCATCTATAACATTGCCTCAGGCATATTAGTTCTTAAATGCCTGTTGGATTGAATTGAATTTGGTATAGGGCATAATCTGTTCCCCTTCTTCTTTCTCTTTAAAAAGGCAAATATAAGGTAATGTAGATATCTAATAGAGATTGCAAAATATATGCTAGAGTCTAACAATTAGACAAAAATTAAGGTTGTTCAGGGATTATATAGTTGTCCCCACAATTCCAAATTTTTCAGGTACATACTTAGGATTATTGTAGTGGAGAGATTTCTAGCAAGTACTAGAAAGCAAATAAATATTTAATCATATTTTCACCACATGAATACGATGCATGTTCTGGAAGCTCTAGATTAAGCAGTATTGATTAATAATTCCCAACACGGATCAGGTGATAATGAAATATGTCTAACCCTCTTCTCTATAAGGGGGCAGCTAGGTGGCACAGTGGATAGAGTGCTGGGCCTGGAGTCAGGAAGACTTATTTTTCTGCATTCAAATCTGGCCTCAGACACTTACTAGCTGTGTGACCCTGGGCAAGCCATTTAACCCTGTTTGCTTCAGTTTCCTCATCTGTAAAATAAGCTAGAGAAGGAACCGGCAAACCACTCCAGTACCTTTGCCAAGAAAAGCACAAATGGGGTCATGAGGAGCCATATATGATGGAACAACAACCCCTTTACAAATTAGTGGCAGTGACCTGTAGAAAAGATGGCAGAGATTTGGAGACACATTGAAATCTATATCTGGAAATAATAAGGATGACTTTTTACTTTATAAACCTATTCACCATTAAATTTCCTTAAACATCAAGATGCCTCACCCCAAGTACATTTAAAATATAAATCAATTCGCCAAATTTAAGTCATACGTAATTTTTGTGGATCATATCTGTTTCAAAAAGTGAGGTTCACTACACCCAGCTATTCTTCCTGAAAATATATATGATACTTTCATGATAATACTGTTACTGTATTACTCAAGACATCAAGTTATTCCCTATTACCCATTGTATGACCATCAGGTCATTGAGTAAGAGCTACTATATATGCCATCTTTCCCAACTTCCTTGCTTTAAAAATGAACAAAGTGAGGGCAATAGAGCTTAAATGACTTGCCAAAGATCACAAGGTAATTACATTTATATATCATTTATATAGCACTTACTGTGTGCCAGGCATTATGCTAAGCACTTTACAAATATTATCCCATTTGATCCTAAAAACAACTCTACAAGGTAGGTACTATTTTCCCCCTATTTTACAATTGAGGAAATTGAAGTAAACAGAGGTGAAGTGACTTGTCCAGGGCCACAGAGCTATCTTAGTGAAGCTAGATTTGAACTCAACATCTGAATCCACATTTGAACTCAGGTCTTCTTAATCTTTCATCAATTTAGAACTTATTCTAAATATCAAGTTGTAATTGCTTCGTGCATATAGGTCTTGTCTCCACTATAATACACAACAGAAACTATATCGCATTACTTTAAATTTTTATTATTTACTTATATGTTAATACTGCCTCTTGTCATTACCTCCCACACACATCTAAGGTATTGTGAAATGAGAACCCTTTCCTTTCCCTCCCACCACCTACCAGATTGAATATTCCCTTGTAACAAATTAAAATAATAAATAATAACACATGATACAGTGGCTGTACCTGACAGAGTATCTAATATCCTGCTCTAATAGTCCTTGCTTCTTCAACATGAAGAGAAATTTATGTTTCATGATCTGTTCTCCAGGACTATAGTTGATTTTTCAGTCATTCCTCTTTTAATGTTTATTCCTTTTATTTACATTGTGTAATCATTGTATAGATTATATTTTGGGTTCTGCCTTTTTTCTCTGTATGGGTTCATATAAAACTTTTATATTTCTCTGAATATTGTTCATTCATCATTACTTATGGGACAATAACATTGCATCATAAATATTCAACTTACCAGAGGTTTTTCAACCATTCCCAAATTTATGGGTACCCACTTTGTTTCCAGTTCTTCCCAACCAGAAAGAGTGTTCCTATGCATATTTTAGAATAGATTGACACTTTATTTCTACCTTTGACTTCTTCGGCTTTTAAGGCCTGTAGTGAGATTTTGGGGTCAAAAAGTATAGAAATTTGAATTACTTGTCTTCCATAATTCCAAACTGATAGCCAGAAGAGTTGAAATTTTCCTAATTCCACAAGGATATATGTGTACTTGTCTCCCTACATCTTCCTTCTCCCTGGTATTTAATGTTCTCATTTTTTGTCATTTTTGTTAATTTGTGGTATGTGAAGTAAAAATCTTAGAGTTGTTTTAATTTCTATTTTTCTTGCTATTAAATGATTTAGAATATTTTTCAAAAGGTTATAATCTTCTTTGAAAACGCTTTGTTCACATCCTTTGACCTATTAGAAAATGGGTTGTGCTGTTATATATCTATATAATGAGAGAGAGAGAGGGAGAGAGAGAGAGAGAGAGAGAGAGAGAGAGAGAGAGAGATCCTGCCAGACATATCAGATATCTGGTGTAAATATTTTTCCCATTCAGAAGTTTCTCATATTTTACCTTTATCGATTTTATTCATGCAGAAACTTTAATTTTATGTAATTGTCTTTTATTATTTCCTCTATCTTTCTTTGGTTAAATATACCTTCCTTAGCCACAGTTTTGAGTACTGCTTTCTGTTCATTTCTATTTTTTTAAATGATGTGACATTTTTATATTCAGGTTATGTATCCTTTCCAGGTATATTCCTGACTCTTGATACTTTATCTACCATACCACAAAAACTTCTTTACCCTGGAAGTTCATTCCACTCCTAGAGTTATCTCCCTGGAAGTACCCTTTGTTCCTGCCGCCTCTCTCTCTGATTGGCTGTATATACTCAGAAATTGTTTTAAAGCATGCCTTCATTCCTCTGTAGGTTACACCACTAACTTTTCATTCTTTCTCTACCATGCCCCAGCTCTGGACACTGTCATCTTCCTATCCTCTGCTTTTTAGCTTCCTTTTAGGTAAACTTAGAATATAGACTTATTGTACTGTAGAATGCAAACTTATTAAAGAAAGGGACTGTTTTGCATCTTGTATTTGCATTCCCAGTGCTCAGCACAGTGCCTGGCACATTGGAAGTGCTTAATAAATCTTTGTTGACTTGACTTCAGAAATACATGTTGGCATCATGTTATTGTGGTATGTGGTGTAGGATGTTGGTCTAATCCTAGTTTTTGCCAAAATGCTTTCCATTGTTTCTAAATATTTTTGTCAAAAAGAATTTCCCCTCGTAGCTTATGATTTGGAGTTTATTAAACATTATAGTATTCTTCTTTATTACTCCAGCTTCTTTTTCTTAACCTAGTCTGTTCTGTTTATCTATTCTTCTAGTTTTTAACTAGTACCAAAGAATTCTTATGACTACAGCTTTATATTTTGAGACCTGGCAATGCAATAACTCCCTCATCCGTACTTTCTCCCATTTTTATGTTGTTTCTAGCACTTTAATTTTCCAGATAAACCATATTATTGTTTTACCTGTTTCTAAAAAGTGTTCTTATATAACATATTGGTATAGGAAGGAAGCAAAGAAAACAAGCATTTATTAAGGCCTATTATGTGCTAGACATTGTGCTGAGTGCTTCACAAATATTATCTCATTTGATCTTCACAACAACATTGGGATATATGTGCTATTATTATTCCCACTTTATATTTAAAGAAACTGAGGCTGATATTCACATAGCTAGAATCTAAGGCCAGAATTGAACTTGATCTTTCTGATTTCAGGCCCAGTGCTTAAGCCATTGTACCACTTAGCTACCTCTGTATAGCACTAATTCTGAAACTTAATTTATGTAGTGCTATACTAATTTTATATACCCCATTGTAGCCCAGTATAAGGTAAATTAATAAATACTCAATAAATTCTTATAAACTGAACGAAAACACTAGCTTATATTTTGTAGGTATAGTTTATTCTATATCTAGCATTCATATATCTATGTAAATATCTATGCCTCACTTAATAAAATTGAATATTTTCCATAGAGTATGCTCCTAGAGGGCAGCTAGGTGGTACAGTGAATAGAGTGTTAGATTTGGAGTCAGGAAGACTTGAGTTACATCTGGTCTCAGACACTTACTAGCTGTGCGACCCTGAGCAAGTCATATAACCCTGTTTGCCTCAGTTTTCTCATCTGTTAAAATGAGCTGGAGAAGGAAATGGCAAACCACTCTAGTATCTTTACCAAGAAAACCCCAAATAGGGTCACAAAGAGTTGGACACAACATAAATAATGAAACAACAATGCTCCTACAATTCTAAAAACAATTACTATATATTTCAATAGCTTATAAGTTTTGTCTAAGTACAAGTTGTGTTTGTTTTCTGAAATCTAATTTCTTCTGTACTTAGAGAAATCCAAACAAATCTAGACTCCAAATTCTAAGCATAAAGTAGCATTTACAGAGGTGAATTACTAGCAGTTAAAAGACATCAAGCCAGTAGATAGAGAAAACCTGTAGAAAAGTAATCCAATAAAAATTATTCCCCTAGATTAGTTATTCTACCTGGGGTCCTTGGGTATGTGCTCATTTGTTGTTATGGCAGTATTTTGATAGCTGTATTTCAATAGAATTTATTTCCTTTGTAACCCTATACATTTTATTTTATCCATTTGAAACATTATTCTGGAGAGTCCATAGGTTTTGCCAGAATGCCAAAATGAGTCTATAACACAAAAAACAGTTAATGGTCTCTGATCTTGACCAAACTAGGTACTACCTTAATATCTTGAGTAGTATTATATGTGTGTGCTAGTGCATGATGCAGGATATGCCCTACCTGAGTAATAAAATGGTTCCTCATTTTACCCATGTTGTGTCAGCTCTACAAAAAATATTTCTATAAATACAAATTATGATTCTAAAAAGAACTTATTCGACCATTAAAAAAAGTGTCTAGACAACCAAAAACCTGGCTCATGGTCCAGGAATTGCAGTTACTTTACCTGTCCAGCAGATTCAGACACCTGTTTCTATTGACAGTGCTCTGCAAAATAATTCTTAATGTGTGGCCAGATTCCATATTGATTGACCCATTGATTAATTTAGGTATCTGGCCTATGTTCTAAGAGTCAGAGGACATGAAAAAAACTATCCCCAAATCAAGATATCCCAAAAGTCTTAGTTCAGTTTTAAGTTGAGTTTAAGTTTAATAGCTTAAAAATGCACTCGAGACTTTTGGCATGCCCTATATAAAAATAACTAGTTGATATTTATGTAACAGGCTAAAGCTTTCCAAATTCTCTGTACGCATTAGCTCATTTGGGCTACGCGGCAAGCATGATGAATGCCATTAGCCCTCATTACACAGATTAGGGAAGTGAGGATCCAATGCTTGGAAAAAAAAACTCAATATCATAATGAATTTTAGTACATGTTCTACAACTGACTGGTCTTTAGAGGGTCTCAAATCCCCTCATCTATTGATAGGAAAGCAACATTTTGGTTCATGTCAGTTAAACAATTTTAACCTAAAAATATTGAAGACATTTTTATCACAGCAAGTTAGTTTCTGTGTTTTGACCAATGCATCCATGATATCATGAATGTAGGAATTCCTCTGACAATGCAGGTCACAATCCATCCATGTTTCTTACCTTGGCCATTACTTGTTCCTATATTCCTCTAAGGGAGAGGAAAAGCCACCCACAATCCAAGGAACTTTATTCTAAGTCTCTGGTTCTACTTCCCAAAGTATACATGATACACAGATATCAACACACACACACACACACACACACACACACACACACACGGGCTGTCCATAGTATTCCTTGCCATTGCTACATGACTAACTCATTTCCTTTTACAGTAGTACATTTCACTGCTGACATTTTTAATGCTATTTCTGCTACAAGTCTTTAATGAATGATAAACTGCAACCTATTTATCTCCATCATACTTTCCTCCATTGTTCCAATGGGTGACCCAATTTTAGTTGTTCTAAGAATGTGATGTTCCAGTATTTATCACTATATGGCATCACTGAAGAATATTCATGGAAAATGAAGAGTCCTTTGTTACAGGGAGAAGCATGATGTAATTAAAAACACTGTACAATTTTAAGATGCAATGTGCTCTCTTACTTTAGCTAAGTGGTGTAGAGGGTGAAAGAGATTTGGAAAGACTTGAATTAAAATCCCGTCTTCCTCACTTACTAGCTGTGTGATCCAGAGCAAGAACCTAACCTTCATTAACTTCTGTTTCTTTATCTGTAAAATGAGGGGGTTGGATTCCCTGATTTCTAAGGTCTAAGTTCTTTGTGATGCAATGGATATTGTTCCTATGCATCATTTGTCCAACATCTATAAGCAGGAACACCTAGAGGACATGCTATCTTTTGGGAATTCGCCTTACATTTAAATTTTCTTAGTTTATTACATTGATTATAATGATTGATCCACCACCTAGTAGCATATCTACTGGTGAAGAGCCATTCTATGTTCAGTTGGGTTGGTCCACTAAAGGCAGAAATAATTGGTTTGACAACAGAACCCTATTAAGGCTTTTCCAATTTGGGAGGACCTTCAAGAGTTTATGCTCTACTGGTATGACCATCTTAAATTCAAGGACACCCCATTGACTGATGAAATATCAGAGGAAGACTTATGTGGAGATCCTATGCTTTGTACATTGTGATGACGATGATTTTATTATGAGAGATTAAGAAGTGAATTGAATTCTTAAGTCAGATTTGTGCTGTTTGTCTTAAGAATGTTAACACATTAAATGAAACAAAAATTATTTCTACCCTTACAGGAAGAAGAAAACCATGAATTATATTTGATTAAATTCATGAAGAATATATTTCAAAATCCACAAGTAAATTGTGAAATCAATTTAAAATGCTGATTTTTTCCATAAAATTGGTTACATATTTAAAACAATGTGATTTAAAGGAATGTACTCATAAGTATTCAGAGAGAGAAGACATGAAAATGGTACAATACATTTTTATTAGTAAATCTGATCACTATTTTATGTGATGAATGAATAAATATTTCAAATCAGTTTAGATTTAGTACAGAGAAACCTCTTCTTACTGCTTTAAATTTTTGTTGTTTGGTCATTTTCAGTCATGTCTGACCTTTCTGGACCCCATTTAGGGTTTTCTTGGCAAAGACACTGGAGAAGTTTGCCATTTCCTTCTCCTGTTCATTTTACAGATGAGGAATCTGAGGCAAAGAGAGTTAAGTGACTTGCCCAGGTTCACACTACTTAGGTCTTCTTGACTCCAGGCCTAGCACTCTATCTGCTGCACCACCTAGCTGCCCTTTTGCTTTGAATAGTTCACCACAATTTAAAAAAATACCTTTAGCATCTTTCAGTGTGCCCTACACTAGTGATGCAGAAAAACTGAACTTCAGTGCTGGCTTTAACAATATCTAGTATTGAGCAAGTTCTTTAACCTTTTTGGGATAGTTTCTTCATCTTCAAAAAGAAGGAAGGTACAAAGTGATTTCTATGACCCCTTTCAGTTTTAAAAAGAAGATAATTAAATTTCCTGATAGAGTTGTAATATTTTATTGTAAATCTTTAAAATACATTTTTCAGATTAGTAAGTATTAATATATTTTAGAAGAAAAGGAGAATGTGTAGTCTATATGACAAATTTAAGTAAGGGCCTGTAATAACCTCCAATGAATGAAGAAATGCTTTGGGAACATTTGTTCCTGGCCATGGTGGCAAATGTGCCAATGTAAATAAAGCCTTGAAGACCAAAATGGAACATTTTATTCTTCCTTAGCTCAGTCACCCTCTTCTGGAGCAAGATGATTCACAATGGCTACGGTCAGAAAAAAACAGGACATGAATACATCAGAGACCAGAGGACTATAATGCCGATTTAGTTAAAGGGGTTATTGTGATCACCAAAATGTGACAAAATTCTCACATAAAATGGTATTGTGGAAGACAGAGATAACTGGTTGTCAGCCTCTTTTCTTAAATCACCTACTAATGCTTTTAAATAGGACTTGTATGTCACAGTATAGGAAAGAATTAACAACCTAGATTGTCAAAGGAAAAATTACCTAAATTTAAGAAAAGAAAAAACATTTCTGCTAGGTGTGTACATGGTTAATGAGCTCTTACACATAGATCATTAATTCCAATTAATCCAGTTCCTCACTGTACCACTCAGTGGAGGTCTTTTCAGTTATTTGGGGGAGGAGGTGAGGAGAAATCTATTTACATTCACTGCTGTATATGATCAAAAGATGTGGCTACATAGAGGGAAGGCATTCAATGATTAGCATCAATCTTTAATCAACACATTAGCACAAGTCCATTATCCTGTCAATCAAGAAGTTTTGAATACTACACATTTTGTTCACCAGAAATTCTATTGAAAACGCAAGTTTTATGTCAAATACAAATATACACTCAGCATTTGCACATCAATTATATAGTACAATTCAACTTTTTTTCTTTTAAAAATGCATTTGATTGATGCCTTTTGTCTTCACGTTGCAATATCACTGAAACATGCCCCCCCACCTCTAATTCAATAGATCCAGCTTAAATGCTCCCTTGTGATATCTACAATGTAGTCATTTCTGGGAAATACCCCAACTTGCTTCCCTTTGTCTATCCCTGGATTCTTATTGAGAAGCATCTTTTAACCTAAACAATTAAGCAAAAACTCCAGAATACAGTGACCTCACCTAACAATGTATACAAATGGGTGCCTTAGTAGATCGCCAGACCTCTTCTGTGAAAGAGATATGTTATAATCTATCTTCTAGGACCATAACTGGCTTTTCAATAATTTAGAAACTGACTCTTTTTTTTAGTTATCTTTTTATTTAAATTGTTGTAGTCATAAATATTGTTTTGGGGGGTCCTATTTCACTTGAAATTATGTCATATAAGTCTTTCCATGTTAATCAGAATTCTTGAGATTCATCATCTCTTAGCAAATAATAATATCCCATTGTATTCATAAGCCATAATATTTAGCCATTTCCTTATCACCAGGCACTCACTTTGCTTCAAAGTATTTGCAATATAAATAGGAATACTTGAAGAAATATTTGGGTATATATTGAATATTTATTTTTGCCTTTGTATTTCTTGGGATGTAAGTTCAGTAGCAGGAATCTTATAACCTGTTTGGAAAGTTTAGTCACTTTTCTTAGACAATTACATATTTATATTGAGTGGCTAAAGCAATTCACAGCTCTACAACCAGTGTATTACTGTGGCTGTCTTCCCACAACCCCACCAACATTGACTGGTTCATTTTTTACATGTGATATTTTCCTATTTATATGATATGGGGTGAAACCCCAGATGTTTAGATTTGCATATCTCTTATTTTTGTAGTTTCAGAGTATATTTTCAAATTGTCATTCATCATTTTCAGTTCCTCATTTGAAAAATACTTGTTCACGTTTTTATCTATTGGGAGATGAATCTTTGTTTTTGTATTTGTATCAATTCCTAATATACTTTGAATATTGGACTTTTATCAGCTATTTGATGCAAATGTTTTTTCACACAATTTTCCTTCTTATTCTAACTTCATTGATTTATTCTTACTGTTTTTTTTTCTCTTTTTTTTGCAATCAAGTTGGTCTGGTATTGTGTTCTATGACCTTTTCTATCTCTTTTGTTTAAGAATTCTCTTAACCATAATTGAAATTTTTATGATGATGATGATGATAATTTGTTTATTTATTTCTAAAATTGCTGATATGCCTATTAAAATCACTAAATTCAGTTTTTTGATATGGAACTGGAACATGTTACTATTTGCTAGATTTTTCATTTTGTTTTAAGTATCTGGGGCCAAGATTCCTAAAATGGAGTTCTTCTACGGGGAGAAGGAAAAACCTCATTTGGGTTCTTCAGACATGCAATAAACAGTAGAGTCCTCTGGTAGCATCTCAGATCTGATCTCCATGCTGCTCGCCTCTGAATCCAGAGAAAATTCAAGTGCCACTTCCATAAACATTCTTCTAATAAAGATATGCCCATGTTCCAAGGAATCAATAGAACACAAGAACCCCCAGGCCTCCTTTTGACTTAAGACTTCTGCAGAGAGCTATGAAAAATTTAAAAAGAATGAAATTCAGGCTTCCCAAGGACTAACCTGACTATACTTGTTCACTTTTGCTTGAGAACTCTTCCAAATCTCTTTGACTCTTGACATCCATGGCACTCTGCTACTGAAGAAGAGTGTGGGTCACTCTTCAACACCAGCAAGACTCTGCCACCAAAGCCCATCTTTACGTAGGTCTCCATCACTGCCCTTATTGGAGAGGGGCTCTCAGGGGTCAACCACTTCCTGGAGACAGCACCTGTTGTGCCCTTGCCTACCTGTACTGCACAAGCCCAATTATTCTTGTCCCTGATTGCTGTTACAAATATAAAGGAATTCATAGAAGTTGGTAGAGTTTCATTTTATCAAAATAAACCCACCTAACAGCAGGCTCATAGTAGCACCAAACTGCTTCCTAGTGTTTTAAGAAGTAATTGTTAATCAGACAATCAGAGTCCTACAAAGTCAAGATAAGGACTTAGTATTGCTTCCTACTCTATATCTAATCACCATCATGGTAACTAACTTTGGAAAAGAGCATTACAAATAAAGTTTTATTTTAACTTGTTAGCAAAAGATGTGGAATTAGGTAAAGGACATGACCACTGGACCATTCAAATATTACTTCTCTATTAGTTTAGGAGAGAAATGATGTTAAATAGATTATTTCTGTTGCTTTTCCTCCTCATTTATATAACCTCAGGGGTATAGAGATGTTCAGGGAAGTCTAGTGCATTTAGTGTGAGGGCTACTGAGCCTTTTTCAGGGCTGCTTTCCACACTTGGTGTCCAACTGCTACCTAACTCCCACTTGCGGCTCCAAGAAGCTATGTAGCATGCACAGCAGCCACAGTCCAGTAAATCATTTTGGCACACAGGCTAAACCAGGTTGGAGGCAACCAAGGTTCTGCAGACCTGTTGGTGAGTTAAGGAGGTATCTTCCCCAAGCATATGAAGACTTCCCCAGAGGAACAGGTAGATGTAAACAAGTTGTTTCACTGGGCCATGAAGGCAGTAGAAGCAGGTTCTGTGTATGGAGAAGGAAAGAATTTATGACCAAATAGGAGATAGAGAACATTATGAGATGGAATATGGATAATTTTGATTGCATTAAATTAAAAAGGTTTTGTACAAAGTCAATGCAACCAAGATTAGAAGGAAAGTAGAAATTTTTACAGCCAGTATCTCTAGTGAAGGCCTCATTTCTAAAATATATAGAGAACTGAGTCAAATTTACAAGAATAAAAATTATTCCATAATTGATAAATGGTCAAAGGATATGAACAGGCAGTTTTCAGATGAAGAAATTAAAGCTATCTATCATCATATAAAAATGTTCTAATTCACTATTGATTAGAGAAATACAAATCAAAACAATTCTGAGATACCACTTCATATCTATCAGATTGACTAATATGACAAAAAAAATGATAAATGTTAGAAAAGATGTGGGAAAATAGCAACACTAATGCACTGTTGGTGGAGTTGTGAACTGATCCAACCATTCTGGAGAACAATTTGGAACTATATCCAAAGGGCTATAAAACTATGCATACCCTTTGATCCAGCAATACTATTAGTAGGTGTGCATCCCAAAGAGATCATAAAAATGGAAAAAGAACCCACATGTACAAAAATATTTATAGCAGCTCTTTCTGTGGTGGCAAAAAATTGCAAGTAGAGGGGATGCCCATCAATTGGGGAATGACTGAACAAGTTGTGGTATATGAATGTAATAGAATACTATTGTGGTATAAGAAAGGATGAGCAGGAGAATTTCAGAAAGACTTACATAAACTGATGCTGAGTGAAGTGAGCAGAACCAGAATATTGTGCATAGTAACAGCAACATTGCGCAGTGACCAATTCTGATAGACTTAGCTCTTCTCAGCAATAAAATGTTCTAAGAAAATTCCAAAAGACTGAAGATGGAATATGCTATCCACAACCAGAGAAAGAACTATGAAGTCTGAATACAGGTCGAAGCACTCTATTTCCTCTTTTTTTTTCTTTCTCATGATTTTCCCCTTTTCTTCTGATTCTTCTTTTACAACATGACTAATGTGGAAATATGTTTAATATGATTGTACATGTATAGCCTTATCAGATTGCATGTCTTTGTAGGAAGGGGGGAAGGGAGGGAGGGAGAAAAAAATTTAGAACTCATAGTTTTATAAGAGCGAATGTTGAAAACTATCTTTACACGTAATCGGGAAAAAAATGAAATACTATTAAGAAAAAAAAAAGAAGCATAAGAAAAAGAAGCAAATTTAGAAACATCTCTACTCCAAATGTTCATATGGACTATGTGTGCCTGACCTGTGGTAGAGTTCCTATTGGTCTGATCAGCCACAGATGGACTCACTGTATTTTGACCCCGACCTAGTGATATTATTTTGGTCCTCTTCTAAGATGGACAACAACCATGTAACTTTAAGATGTACTGTATACACAAACAACTCAGAGTTAAGTGCTTCCTTTTATCCCCATCCCAACAGAAATGTGGTAATATTAATCTAAATAATCCCCTGCTTTCCTACAGACCAATAAGGATTGTTGATGAGTTAGTCCTTCATTTTACAATAGTGCATGTGAGATCAAAAAAGGATTTATAATATTGCCATTTATCAAAACATAGATTGATTGCCTTATTCTATAAAAGCAAAATTTTTTATATTAGGCCATAGTCATTATTTTTTTTTTCCAAAGCAAAAACATTTGTTCAGGTGGTGTAGTAAGAGCAATGACTACAAAACATTCCCACCACAAAACTGCGTAACACTCTCCTACAAACATGCAAAGCATCCATAGGAAGAGTGAGCACAAATGTAGAGTATAATGGTAGTGAAGCATATGTGCAAGAAACTCAGTGGCTAAGGAAACTCATGCATTGGGACTGTAGGGCCTCAAGGTACTTCATTATTTTCTGATGGAGTCCTTATGATGCTCCACTCTTGGCCCAGTGTCTCTACTGGGCCAGTTTTTTAGCTGAGTTCTCAAGGTCTACTCCTCTTTATAGCTCCACATTTGATTTCTCTGGAACATTTGGCACCATTAACCCTCTCCTCTTTGGGTTTTTGTGGTACTACTTTTTCTTAGTTTCCTTCCTATGTGTCTGAACATTCCCCCTCAGACTCTTGCTATTTATCATCCAAGTCACGCCTTCTACTTACACCTGGACCTCTAAGCTCTATCCTGGGCTCTTTTCTCTTCAAATTGAATAGCAATCTTCTCAGCTCTTCTGGCTTTAATTATCATTTCTGTAATGATGACTCCAGATCTATACCATCAGCCCTAGTCTCTCCCTCACCTCAGCCCAGCATCACCAACTGCCCATGAGACATTTCAAACTGTAGGTCCCACAGGCATCAATGAGGACCCACAGGTCAAAAATAGGACTTGTCTTTTCTCCCAAAATCTACCCCTCTTCTGAACTCTGATCTCTTTATTAAGTGAAATTCTTGTCTCCATGGCTCCCAAGGATCTCTTAATTGCCCAATTTAATGGGCTTGTTCTTACTCTTGACCTGTCCTCGGCTTTACACTCTCTGCTCCTGGATACTCTCTCCTGCTTCTCTCTCTCTAGCTGTCTTGACTATTTTCTTTTGCTTCTTTGCTGCTTCTTTATCCATAAAATGAACACTAACTGTGGGCACTGCTCAAGGCTCTGCCCTGGGCCCTTGTACCTTCTCCATCTATACTTTCACCAAGAAAGATTGGTGATCTCCTAAGTTTCCAAAGGATTCAATCATCATCTCTATTCAGATGATTTCCAGACATCAAGCCCCAAACATCCTCCTGAGCTTTAGTCTCACATCACCAGCTACCTTTTAGACAGTCAGGCAGTCAGTCAACAAGTATTTATTAAACATCTATAATGGGCCAGGCATCGTAGTAAGTGCTAGGGATACAAAGAAAGACCAAAAACAATCTCTGCTGTCAGAGTTCACAATCCAGTAAAGAAGTTCACAGCATTTTGAACTAAGTATTTTCAAAACTTTTCTCAACTTTCCTATGACTATCAGGGTACCCCCATGCTCTCACTTACCCAGACTCACAGCCTTGGTATCATGGTAACACTCAATTCATGAATTCCTCATGTACTTGTCCCATCTATGCAAACTTTTGCTAAACCTTGAACTTTGTACCTTCATAACAATTTCATACCTATATCTCCTCTCCACTCACATAACCAACACGCTTGTCCCTCATTGTCTGGACTATCACAGGAGGATTCTTGTAGGTTTCCCTATAGCAAGTCTGACCCCACTCCAACCCAATTTCCACTCAACTGCCAACACAATTTTCTTGAATTGCTGATCTAACTATGTCACACACACCCTCCTTAATCAGTAAACTCCAGCAACTCCCTCTATGATCAAATATAAAATTTTATTTTTGCCTTTAAAAGTCTTTCATAACCTGGTACCTTCCTACCTTTCTAATCTTGCACTTTACTACCTGCTATGCAGTCTATGATCCAGTTATAAAGGTTCACTTACTGCTCCTTAAACACAGCACTCCATCTCTCTACTTTTAGAGCCTTTTTAATTGGCTTTCCCAAATGCCTGGAATATTCTCTGCCCTCAACACTACATCCTGACTTTCATGGTTCATGGGTTTTTTTCCTAATTCACTACAAAGCTTACTTCATGGAGGAAGCCTTTTCCTGTCCCCCACTCCCAACTGCTAGTGCCTTCCCTCTGAGATTATCTTCCATTTTCACCGGCCATTCGAGCAGCTAGGTGGCTCAGTGGACAGAGCACTGGGCAGACACCAGGCTTGGAATCAGAAAGACTCATTTTCCTGTGTTTAAATCTGGCCTCAGATACTTACTGGCTATGTGACCCTGGACAAGCCACTTAACCCTATTTGCCTCAGTCTCTCTGTAAAATAAGAGAAATGGCCAACCACTCCAGTATCTTTGCTAAGGAAAACCCAAATGGGGTCACAAAGATTTGGACACAACTGAAAACAACCGCACAACAAGCACTGGGTATATTTTGTATGTACTTAGTTACTTGCAAATGGCTTCTCCCATTAGAAAGTGAGCTCCTTGACAACAAGAACTATGTTTTTGCTTTTCTTTGTATCTCCCATGCCTAGTACAATGCCTAAATGCTTGTTGACTGACTGATTAATCCAGGTTCACAACTTCCTTGCCATCTTCACCTATTTACTCTCTAATACGTTTCCAAACTGCATTGCTCCAATCACAATAACATTTCTAGTACTACCAGCCCCCTTCTTTCATTTTACGCCACCTAATTCAAGCCCTCATTATTTCTCACACAGATATTCACAATAGTCTCATCATTAATTCCCTTGCTTCATTTCATCCAATTCTCATTCATCCCCCACACCTCAGGCAAAGTGATCTCAAAAAGTTGATCTGATCATATCACTGCCTTACAAAATAACTTCCAGAGCCTTTGTATTACCTCTAGGATATAAGTCTTTTCTCTACCATTTTACATTTTCTTTAAAACCTAATGCCACTCTATCCATCCTGTCCCATTACATTTTATTCCTCTTCCAGCAATATGGCACAGTGGATAGAGCACTAGACCTGGAGGCAGGAAGACCTGAAGTCAGGAAGACCTGATTTCAAATCTGGCCTCAATACTTACTGGCTGTGTGACCCTGGGCAAGTCACTTAACCTCTGCCTCAGTTTCTTCATCTATAAAATGGGGATATAATAGCACCTACCTCACAGGATTATTTTGAGGACTAAATGAAATAATATTTCTAAATCACTTAACATAGTGTTTAGCACATAGTAAGCTCTATATAAATGTAAGCTGTTATTATTTTTTTAAACCACAGTCCAACCAAAGTGACCCTTTTGATGTTCCTCACTGTCTCCAATGACTGTACATAAACTGTTTTCCCATACCAAGAATCATTCCTTCCTTACCTCCACCTGTTGGAATCCCTGGCTTCCTTAGAGACTCAGCTCAGGTTTCATCTTCTGCCTGAAACACTTCTTGGTTCCCATCACTACCATCTCCAGCTACCAGCTCCTTTCTTTCTACAGTGGAGCACCTTATATCTGTTTTGTATGTGTATTATAACTCTATATAAGAACACATTGCCTCACCTATTACATGGTAATGTCCTTGAAGGTAAAGATTTGTTTAAGTATCCCCAGTCCTGAAACAGTTCTTTACAGAGTGGACACTTCAGTAACAATTGTTCATTGATTGATAAATGAATTTAGCAAGTATTCATGAACTACCTGCCTATATACATAACTTGATGGTAAGCACAAAAAGGATTCACGTGAAATGAAAGAAAAAAAAACCTGACTCTTGGTCTCCTGGGAGTTTACAGTCTAATAAGGAAACACACTGTATACGAAGAATTTGTTAAAAGCAAGGTGGAGCAGTGGATAGAGCGCTGGGCCTGAAGTCACATACTCATCTTTCTAAGTTCAAATCGGGCCTCAGACACTTAGTGGCTGTGTGACCCTGGGCAAGTCACTTAACCCTATTGCCTCATTTGTAAAATGAACTGGAGAAGGAAATGGCAAACCATTCCAATATCTTTGCCAAGAAAACCACAAATGGGATCATGAAGAGTTGGATATAACTGGAACGACTGACCAACAACATTAAAAGCAACACATTATTAAGAAGTAAAATAGTAAACCCAGATTAAAAAGTGAGACTGCAGTTCAGGGAATAGGAGATCAGCACAGGGTGAAATGATTAGAGAAAGCTTCTTGGAAGAAAAGAGTCTTGATGAGAATTACCATGGTTTCTCATATATATAGCTAATTATTCAAGTTTTTTAAAAATTCCCCAAATCTTCAGGAATAAGTTAAACCTAAAATAATTAGTAATATAATAATAATTAGGTAATAATAATAAGTTAATAGATCATTTCCTAATAAAATCTAACTTTTTAAAACCACATGGTGGCAAAAATGAGACCCTTAATTGTTAAAATTAACAGAAGCAACCAAGAATCAATAGATGGCTAGTTGTCTAAAAGGAATAGGAAAGATAAGAGGAAGATGGTGGACATTCCCATGAAAAAGAATGAATTAAAACCTGAGTTGTAGTTAATTTCCAACATTTATCTTGGTAAAATTTCTCATGTTTGACTTGTCTGTGCATAGCATAGAGGTGCAAGTATGTTCAGTTAAGATAATCCATGATTTGTCACAAAAAGCAAGATGTAATTATTTAGGAACTAGCTAATGTTCTCTATCTACTCTGACTTACAGACTTTGCCAGGGCATACTGGAGATCTGATCAGAGGCAATCTGTTGGAATGGACAAGGCAGCAAATTTGGGAATCAGAAAAACCAGGATCAAATGCGGGCTTTGACATTTACTATCTGAGTAACCATGGGAAAGTAACACCTCTATGAATTCACTTGCTCATCTATCAAATGGTTTATAAGAAAACACTTTATGTCCTTTAAAAATACTACCGAAGTGTCATATTTCATGTCCTTTAAAAATACTATCAAAGTGTCATATTTCATTATTGGAAAGTTTCTTACTTAGAAGACCCTAAAGATATTGCGTTCCTAGGAAGGAAATGGACATAACCTTTAGCATTAAGGGAAGAGAATAAATTCTCAGGATCAGAAGACTGACTGAAAGTCTAGGTTTTATACTAAATCCTAAGAAAATCATGTGCTTCTCAGTAGGGCTAGATTTATCTTCATTAGGGAAGACTCAAAGCACTAATAATTGGCCACCACAGAAATCAAATCAATTACAGTACATTGATGAGATAGGGATCCAAGAGCCTTTGATTACAGAAGAGAGCCTTGACGAAGGCATAAGATGGACATCTAGGAGACCAGGTGCTAGAGCCTGAGGGCAAGCTTTTAGACCATCTCTCATTCAGAGAATCTTGAATTTACCCAAGTCCAAATAGCAAGCCAGTTGCAGTCTGCATTCCTGGTAAGGCAACATTGAAAAGAAATCTGAACTTACATCAGTCTATGAACCACTCTGAGAGTAAGCAGGGAGGAGGGGGGGGAAGAGAAAAAAAGAGAAATGCTTTTCTTACTTGTGTGTGAAGCCTTGGTATTTATTAATCTAGCACTTATGATTGAAGGGTACTCTATGTACAATATTTCTGTAGCTTATATAAACTGTGGGGGTCCTTATCCCAAATCATACTCTCACTGAAAAATTAGGTCCCAGGAAAGCTAGCTAGCTCTCTCCTCAGAGCTTTAGGGTACTCCTTAAGGTACACAGAACTCCCCTAATGTTATCAGCTTGAGTCTCAATTCTGATATCTTTTCCCCAAAAATCAATCACCAATTACAGTTAGTATCTTCCTTATGTCATTGATTAACCCCTGATTAGCAACCCAGTTAGCAATTTAACCCATTAATATCAATAAGCTTTAACAAAGGGATATTTGATGAGGAGATAAGCAAGACTAAATGTACAAAACACATCTCCCCCAACACTAAGAATACACTCTTCCCTCTACTACCTTGGTCCTTAGGGACAGTGAACTCAAACTTAGAGCAATTGTTACAAACCCCTCCAGTATCTTTGCCAAGAAAACCCCAAATGGGGTCACAAAGAGTTGGACAAGACAGAAAACAACTAAACAACAACGAAAACAAAACATTCACTCTAACAAATTCACAATGAATTTAGCAGAGACAGAGATGGTGCAGCAAGATAGGGCATCTCAGAGTCTATACAGTGCTGGGCTGGGTCAAGAGGGATGTTGTTCAGGACTGTGAAGATTCCTCTTCTGGCTCAGCTGCCAGCAAACCCCGATATAAAATCCAGTTCTTAGATGTCTGGCATCTCACTCTAATGACATTTAAAGTTCACATTATGTCTCCAAAAGCAGGGAAGAAAATAGAAAACAAAAACAAAAAGCCAAAGACAGAAAACAGTCACACCAGGTACTCGTGATTTCATGATGGTGGCTCCAGGTATGAGAGAGCCCGCCCTCACCTGGAAACCAATAGCAGTTCATACTCCTCACTTGTCACCAGGGAAGGAAAAAGAAATAAATTGACATCTCAGGTGCCACATAGCTAGAATGCTGTGCCTGGAGTCAGGAAGACCTGAATTTAAATCCAAACTTGAATATTTACTAGCTGTGTGACCCTGAGCAAGTCACTTAATCTCTGTCTTCCTCATTTTCCTCAATTCTAAAATGGGGATGATAATAGCACTTACCTCATAGGATTGTTGTGAGAATTAAATGAGATATTTGTAAAGTGCTTGCTTAGCACACTGTTTGACAAATAGTAGGCACTTAATAAATATGTGTTTCATTCCTTCCTTTTCCATGGGAGTCTTTTGTATGCACACTGAGTGTGTGTACTGGCTCAGAGGTCAGTTTGAAAAACCTTTCCTTATCATGCTGTAAGTGGACAGGAAATAATCATGGAATACCAACCCACCCATGCTTCTCACTAACTGGGCATTGCCTGAGTCACTGAGACCTGGGAAAGACCTTTAAAGGCCAAGGTCTCCCACTGCATTCTGGGTCATCTCCAGTTGTCCTGATCTATATCTTGCCACTGGACCCAAATGGCTCCAGAGGGGAGAGTGAGTCTAGTGACTTTGTATAGCCCTCCATCACTTAAATCCAATTCACTAGCAAGTCATGGCATCACTTCCTTAATGTCATGGTCCTCTTCAAAAGCAAAGGACAAATAACAGCCTGTGAGTAGTAGTAGCTGCCCCACTGGGAACCCAACTAGATAATTCCAACTGGGCAATGCACTCCCTTCCTTCTTCCTTTCTCCCTCCTTCTCTTTCTCCTTCCTCTCCCTCCCTCTCTTCCTCTGTCCAAATAGGGAATCATACCCTTACCTTCAGGTGTTCTGCCCAAGGAATAGAAATTTTGATTGCTGAAACTTCACAACATATGGTGGGGTGTATGGGCTAGATTTCTTTCTTAAGGACCAGGAAATCACTCTGACTCTGATTGATTGGCCAACAATAGGTCCCAGCTCAAGTCTCACATGGGCATTGTTTAGGCCCTAATGGCTCAGAGTGAGTATAAATAGCGATTGTTTCTGTTCTGGCCAGACACCCTAAGGGTCTTCCCCTCCTAGACTGATTTTTTTTTCTTTGACTAGGTAAAAAAATCCATTTTTTGCCTTATTTCTTAACTAACCTTAATCACTGAATGGGCATTGCCTCAGTCAAACTGAAACTTGGGAAAGACCTTAGCTTAAAAAGGCCAAGGTCTCCCACTGTATCCTGGGCCATCTCCAGTCATTCTGATCTATATCTTGCCACTGGACCCAAATGGCTCCAGAGGAGAGAGTGAGGCTGATGACTTTGCACAGCCCTCCCTCACTTAAATCCAATTCACTGGCAAGTCATAGCATCACCTTCCTGACGTCATGGCACTCTTCCAGGACAAAGAACAAACAATACATGCTCCAAAGAAGTGAGCAGGATTCCCTGTCTCACATTCCCAGAACCAGATTCAACAATCATCCACGTGGTTCTAGGATATGACTGTCATTAACTAGTTGGTCATACAGTATACATAGAGGTGGCAGCATCCCCCAGACCACTGCTACCAACCCAATATTCGGAGCCATCATCCTAGGAAGCAACCTATGGAGAAGGGACCCACCATTCTCACAACTACCAGAAAGCTGCCACCCACAGGGCAGACAAGCCAGCCTGGTAAGCTGAGTGATAGACGTGTGTCCGATAAGTCAGACCACTACCTCCACACTGAACACCTTCTCCTCTCTGATCCTAATCAGGGGACAATCCAGGACCCTGAACCCAAGAACCTTAGACAAGAGCAATGCTTCTAGCCCAGTGCCCTCAACCATCATCCTGAGAAGCAAACCCTGTGTAATTGCAATCTGGCAACTGCTCCTGCAGGTGCTGAAGCTGCTGAAGAACCAAAGAAGTTCTTGTCCTCAAAGTCCTTGTCCTTGTCAAATGATTCAACTCCAGAAACTTACATCATTTTATCAGTGGAAATATCATTAAAGATGAGGTCCTAATATCTGCTTTGCTACCACACCCTAAGGACCATGGGACTTTGCTATCTGACTTGTAGCTGAAACCTTCCATAGGAGTTATCTCCCCCATTCGATTCTGATCTTCTTGAGAGCAGGAACCATCTTTCTTTTCTATTTGTATCCCCAATAGTTTGCACAGGGCTTTGCACATAGTAAACACATAACAAATGTTTTATTCATCTATTCAGCTGCCCCTCCCCTCCAAATTATATCTCAGCTGTCCTTCACAAACTTCTGAAATGGGTAGACAAATAATCCCATTTTACAGAGGAAGAAACTAGAGCAAATGGCCTCAGATAGTTATTTGCCAAGGTCACACCCCTTCCCCACACACACAACACACACACACACAATACACACACACACACACACACACACACATACACAGAGTAATTACTAAAGTTGAGATCTGAACCAGGCCTCTTTTTTTTTTTCAAACTTGGGTCTCCTTTTGCACAGACTGTAAGAGTAGCAGCTACTCACAAGCCTAATCCCAGTACTGATCAGCATGGAAGCCTTAATCTACTCCACTTTTTTTGACTTGGGCTGGTTTGCCCATCCTTAGGCAGTCTAGTAGCCCTGCTCCCACAGGCTCACCATTTCAGTGTCAAACATAGTGCAGACACCTAAGAAACTTTAGCCCTACTACAGAACTTCTATACTTCATTCCCCTGCCTCAGCCTCCCTAGTAACAGGACATAAACCTCCATCAACACAACTCAAAAAAAAAACAATCTTCTGACTTCAAGTGCAATGTTGCGTCTTCTATACTATACTTAAACATGGAGTGATTATTATGCTAGCCATTTTATAGCCCACAGGATAATGCTACTCAAAGAATAGGAACTTAATTAAGTTTATCTTTTACTCTTGTGTTATTCTCCATTGTTTTCTTTGGTGAGTACACTAATTCTCAATAGGAAAAAAAAGGCTCTTTAAATTATTTTACACATCACCACATCAAGTAGTATTGTTATTCTCAGCTTCCACGTTTGTATGCAAAGGATAGGAATAGGACGAGCTGTTTTATTAAGTCATGGTCTACTAGTTAAGATTAAGGAATGTTTTATAGGAAATACAAATATTATTTTACCAGTTTTGGAACTGGTAGGCATTATGTAATTAGTACATAATTGCCAATTAATACAGATTGCCAACTGAAAGTTTGGATTTGAGTTTCTGGTTTGTTTTTGCTTTTTTGAAAGGTAGGAGTAAAATGCTTCAAAAGTAGAAAGAAAGAAGAAAAATACAGAGAAACAAAGGTAACAGTGATTACCTTACATTTTTTAGGGCACACAACTTGGTGTCAAATTGCTGAGGACATATATTACAGCCAGCACTGACTTTTCCCAACTCTACTGTGGAGCAAATAGGACAGAGATTAAGAAATAAATACGCTGTTTCCATGGGTAGCTGGCTCTTGCTGCCCAAAAATGTTTACAGTAGGCATGTAGCAGTACTTTTATTCCCTAAAAGTAGTTACCTCAGCCAATGTACCTGATCTGATATTCCTGTTGGGCTACCTACTAACCCAATTCTCCTTGTCACCTATTCATTCTATCACCAACTCAAGTCACTTCACAAGCAGATTCCTGGGAGGGAATGCTCTCCTTACCACAGCTTTCAAGGAGTCTAGGGCCTCCATCAATCAAGTAAATAGGAGTCATTTTTGCCAACTTGTTCAACAGAAATCGTCACCTGAATAAGCCAAAGCTGCCCCTATGCACTTAGGTGACAAGACACTTCTTGCCTATAATCTAAACATACCATGGTATTCACTCTCATTCACAATGCATGCGTGTAGTGGTCCTTAGGCAATAATGAAATGGATGAAGGAATTCAAGAAGATAATGAACAAACAGAAATGATCCAGAGGGAATTGACCCAAAAGAAAGAGAGTGGGCTGTTGGAAGTCAGGGGCACTAACAGATAAATCAGTAGTTTGGAGAAAATTCAGGCTTATTAGACATCCCTCCAATCCCACCACACACACACAGACACACACACACACACACACACACAAAGACACACACGCAACTCAAAAAATATTAACCTATGAACACTGAATTTGGATTCTGGTCCTTTTACTTATACAACCTATTGACTTTTAGCATATCTCTTAACCTCTCCAAGTGTCAGTTTCCTCCTAATTAAGATGAGAAGGTTAGACTTGATCATCTCTAAGATTCCTCCTAACTCTCAAATCCTTGAAACACAAATTTAAAGTTATGCTAGAGAACACCTATTGCAACTCTTTCATTTTATAGATGGGAAAACTGAGGCCCAGAATGATAAATTGACTTAAAGTCACAGAAGGATAGGAAATGGTAAAGCCGGTCTGGAGCCCAAGTCCTCTGGCTCCAAATCTGACACTGTATCATGTTGCCCTTTTAAGTCTACCAAATCTCCAGGGCCCAGTTGGAATTCCATCTTCTTTCTAGACCAACTCAACACACAGTTTTTTTTCTCCTTTTAAGTCATATGGTCCTTAATGTTCCATATCCTTATACCCTTCCATAGTCTAATAAGTGTGTCTTGTTTCTTTAAATAGGCTGGATGAATTCCTTTAGAGGAGGGGCTACTTTAATTTTAAGTATGGGACAATTAAGCACCATTCATGGGAGTTCATCAAGATGATTCCATGATAACATATTCATTTTGCTTTTACAACAGAGGAGCAAAGCAATTGAAAAATAAAGGAGTTACTTGAATGTAGAGATCAGGAAGGTTCAATGGCTATTGAACTGAACAGTAACATTCTTTATAGGTAGACCTAAAAATCTTAATACAATTTTAAGCTATTAAAACTTAAGCTCTAAGAATTTGGGGAAACCTTGTGTATCTAGTGCCAGTTTCTCCCTGAACTTGACATTATAAACTGGATGTCTAAGAGACGTCTTACACTCAAAATGTTCAAACCTGACTTTATTATCTTTCCCTCCAAGTTCCCTCTACTTCTAGGCTTCTCTATTCTGGTTCAAGGCAGCACCATCCTTCTAGTCTCCAAGATTCATAATTTTGGCATTATCTTCCACTTCTTATCCTTTCCTGACCCACATATCTAATATGACCAAATCTTATTGTTTCTACCTTCACAATATTTCTTTCCTCCAACCCCTTCTCTGCTCTCACACAGGTACCATGTTAAATCAAACCTTGTTCACCTTTTGCCCAGATTATTACCACAATCTCCTAACTGGTCTCTGTGATTTGAGTCTCTCATCACTCTAGTCCATCCTATACACTATTGCCCAAGGAATTTTCCTTAAACACAAAACTGACCATGTGACTCCTCTACTCAGTACATTCTAGGTTCTTCCTGTTGCTTGTAGGATTGAATAAGAAATCCTCTTTTTAACCTTTAAAGCCCTACATAACCTGTCTCCAACCTATCCTTCCAATTTCATTGGACATTAACTCCCACACCCCTGCATTCTACAATCTGGCTAAACTAGTCTTCTCTCTGTTCTTCACACATGACGCTTTTTCTCCTGTCTCCATGTTACTGATTTTCCAAACCTAGATGTACTCTCTCCTTACTTCCACTTCATGCAGCCCATGCATCATATTCTACATGAAGTCTTTCATGATAGCCTGAATCATTAATTTTCTTTCACCTACATAATCATATATTTAACTATATTACAAAATTTATTAACTTTATTTTTAAACTATATACATTTTATATGTACTTATCTCCTCTCATTAAGTTTCTTATGAACAGGAATTATTTTATTATTTGTGCTCAAATCTAAAATACTTAGCATAATATCTAAAACAATGTTGTTGTTCAATAGTTTCAGTTGTGGCCTACTTTTTGTGACCCCATTTGGAATTTTCTTTGCAAAGGTACTAGAGTGGTTTGACATTTCCAACTCCAGATCTTTTTTTTATAGATGAGCCACTGAGGCAAACAAACAGTGTTAAGAGACTTTCCCAGTGTCATACAGGTAGTAAGTGTCTGGGGCCAGATTTGTTTTGTTTTGTTTTGTTTTGGCTAGGCAATGGGGTTAAGTGACTTGCCCAGGGTCACACAGCTAGTAAGTGTTATGTGTCTGAGGCCAGATTTGAACTCAAATGAGTCTTCCTGACCTCCTGACCTTCCTGACAGATCCAACACTCTGTGCACTATGACGGCACCTAGATGTGTGGTCTGGAACAATAGTGGGTACTTAATATGTACTTGTTTATCAATGGAATGAAGCATTATAGTCTACTCAAAACTTTCTTGACACTGGAAACAATGTTTCAGTGTGAATACTCATGTTAATGAGAATATCAAGCATACTTGAACAAAAAGTTATGAAATTCAACTCAACAAACATTTATTATATACCTTTTTTTTTTTTTTGGCTAGGCAATGGGGTTAAGTGACTTGCCCAGGGTCACACAGCGTTTAAGGCTAGATTTGAATTCAGGTCCTCCTGACTCCAGGGCCAGTGCTCTATCCACTGCACCACCTAGCTGCCCCATTATATACCTTCTATGAGCAAGATATACCACATTTTTTGTGGTTGGAATTTTAGGATACAAATTATATCATCAGAACATGCCCAACAGAATATTTTATATGGATGATAATAAAGGATCACTTAGAGGGCAACAGAAAGGATCAGGGGCACAGTAATACAAACCCCTTGAGTGTAGGGACTATTTTATCTGTGTCTTTGTACGCCCAATTCTTTTGAAATTCATGGAAATCAGTAAGTGCACAACAACAACAACAACAACAACAACACTTTAAGGCTTGCAAAACATTTTACAAATTCTATCTCATTTTATGCTCAACGACCCTGGGAAATAATAATAGCTAACATTTATATAGTGCTTTATACTGGCCGCACGCCGACCTTCTGCCAGCCGTAGACCGGTACCCACTTCTCTTATAAGAAGCACACTACCAGAGTCTTACTCACACCCGAGTCTTCGGTCCTCAGCCGGATCAACACACAGAGACGAGCCATCGGGAGGCGCCAACACCAGAGCTTTATTCAGAGGCCAACACAGCAAGCCATCATAGCAAGCCCAAGCAGCAAGGCCAGAGCAACAGGACAGGAGCCAGGGGAGAGCGCGCGCGTGATCTGACCACGCTTGTTCCTAAAAACCTACCTAGCCCCTCCTCCCCAGCCCGCTTACTAGCCAATGATTATAGGGTCAGATACCGGAAGGGGCTGTCTGAGTTTAGCACACCAAGGGAGAGGGAGTGACGTAGGAGGCTAGGACCGGATATAGGAAGGAGAGGTCTGGGATTAGCGCATAGACAGAGTACGTGACTTAGGAAGTCAGACTCAGACACTGGGAGGAGGGGTCTGGGTCAGTGCTGCACAGAGGGACCCAGGAAGTCAGGAAGGTCACAAGAGGCATCTGGGGATGACGTTGCATATAGAGGGGACTAGGCAAAGGGAACTCAGTCCTCTGCCGTCCCACTCCCACGTGGCACTGCCCCTTGCCTCAGGAGCTCAAGCTTGGCTACTTCCTTGCACCCAGCTTATCTCACAAAGCACTGTCCATTGCCTCAGGGCTTCTCCGTATCCAGCCCATCCCAGTTCACAACGACTCTGCCTACCACAGCCCCTGCCTCGACTTCCAAAATACCCAGATATTACCCTACCCTTGCCACAGTGCTCAACCTGGTAGCTGCCAACATCAGACAGTCCCTCACAGTGCTTACTCTGTGCCAGGCACTAAGCTGAGTGTTTTACAATTATCATGTCTTTTCATCCTCACAACAATCCTGCAAGGTAGGTGCTATTACTATCCCTATTTTACAGAAGAGGAAACCAAGGCAGAGGAAAATAAAGTGACCTGTCCAGAGTCACACAACTAGTAAGCATCCATGGCAGGATTTGAAGTCAGTTCTTCTTGGCTACAGGTTTAGTACTCAATCCACTATGCCACCTAACTACTCCTAGTTAATAATTAATAAATGTTTATTGATTAAGTGATTGAATGAAGATTTGTTTTTCTAATTCTGTAAGAAGGTTAATAATTGCTCTTCATGAATATTTGTTGATGTGATCCTCCAATTCTATTAAAAGCATAACAAAAATATTATAAACCACTTATACTTTAGTGCAAATCTAGAATCTGAAATCAGGTTTCAGTGGAAAGTGATGAGATCTAATGAGTGTAGAGAGAAAAATCATTCAAGTGCTGAGCATTGAGGGCAGAGCAGAGCAGGGGAATAGAGAAAGAATGAATACTTGAAAGGAAAAGAATATGGAAGCAGGGATCTAATAGTAAAAGACAAACTGAACTGACTTCACACTTTTGCCTAAGGCTGTTCCTGGAGCCAATCCTACAAAATATGAAGAAAGTATATTGCTAGTCTTCATTTTTAAAATGCCAGAGATATTTACCCCAAATAAAAACATCTATCAATTTCTCCAAGGTGTAATAAGTCCCATATAATCAAGGTTTCAACCATAATCTGTATTGTCACTGAACAGATGAGATGGTCTACAAAGCTGGAGAGGCCTTATATCAAACTGAGGCAGAGCTCCCAGTTTTCCAATTAGGGTTAAAGAACTCACAAGAATTTTCAAAAATATAAATTCAGTTCATGTCTAGTAATGAAACTGATTTTCTCTTCAATAAAGCATTGTTAGGTTCACAATGTCCATATGCCTATATAGTTATTATCCTATAACATCATTTACTTTGAAAAACTCCTCCTTAAAATATGAATTATATTGCATTGATTCTACAGCCCTGGGTCTGGGCTGGGACTCCTTCATTCATCTGGTAATTTGTCTGGTAAGCTCTAAAGCACCAGGAGTAGAATTATACACATTTTCTCTATGAGGCATCACACATAGCGAAGCAGAGACTAAGCAAGCAGCCTCTGCAAGCATGCTATTGAATTGTTTTAGACATAAAGCTTATTTGCCTCACCTGCATGGCTACCTCTCCCATTTAATAAATACTCTGCTCTATTTGCTGTAAACCCAGATAGGCCTGCAAGGGTTGGCTCCCCACCCTCAGCTTTATGTCATTTACCTTTTTGAAACAAGATATGTAAAAGCTTTCAAAGTATGCTAATGGGACTGTGACATTCCATGTTAATGGATGGCCCAGGATCTTGGTATCTTCTTCAGCACTGATCAATAACATGATTAGTAGGCTGAACCCCACCCATAATTTTGCTCCGTTGGGAATGTTTGCATGCCCGTGTGTTTGTGTGCATGCAAGAGGAAGAAAGAGAGAGAGACAGAGAGAGACAGAGATGGAGACAGAGACAGAGACAGAGAAGAGATGTAATGGGAATTATCAGGCTTGTTCTCCATCCTGGTCCTTCTTGACTTCCGTAGCATCCAATACTTTCAGGGTTTTGTGACACTAATCTTTGTCCTTTGTTGATTGTTCTGTCTGTTCAACCGCTCTTTCTCAGCCTCCTTTACTAGATCTTCACGCATTTCATGTTCAGAACTGTAAGTGTCCCCAAAAGTTCTGTCCTGGCACCTCTTTTTACTTCACTCGGTGATCTCATCAGCTGCCATGGGTTCAATGATCATATCCGCACAGAAAAGTTATATAACTAGGCCTACTATCTCTCCTAAGCTTTGGAACAAAAGGAAACAAGCATTTAAGTGCCTACTATGTTCCAACCATGGTGCTAAGCACTTTATGAATTTATCTCATTTGATCTTCACAACACTGTAAAATAGATGCTATTATTATCCCCATTTTACAGTTGAGGTAGACAGAGGTTAAATGACTTGCCCAGGGTCATACAGCTAATAAATATCTGTAGTTCTATTGGAACTCAGATTTTCATGGCTCCAGGATCAACACTCTGCACTCATACATAAGGTATGCCTTAATGATGGCCTTTAGGAAGTTTGAAATGAATATCCCAATGAACGACTCAAGCTCCACATGTCTAAAATAGCAATCATCATTTTCCCCCAGCCCTCCTCTTTTCTGAGCTTCTGTATTACTGTCAAAGGCAATATCATTCTCCCACTCTCCCGGACCCGAAACTTCAGTGTCACCCTCAAATCTTCACTCTCACATGCTCTATGTATCCAATCTATTGAGAAATCTTGCAACTAGTTGACACGGTGGATAGAGCTCTGGAAATGGAATAAGGAAGTATGAATTTAAATCTGCCCACAGACACTTACTAGGTGTGTGACTGGGCAAGTCACTTAACTTCTGTTTTCCTCAGTTTCCTCTTCTATAAAATGGGGATAATGATAGCACCTACTTTCCAGGGTTGTTTTGAGGGTAAAATAAGATATTTGTAAAGTGCTTTGCAAACCTTAAAACCCTATAGAAATTCTAGCTATTGTTATTTTTATCTTCTTGTTTCTACCTTTACAATAACACTTCTACATGTCACCTTCTCACACAGCCACAACGCTGGTTTAGACCCTTATCATCTCTCTCCTGGGCCATTGCAATAACCTTCTCACTGGCCTATCTGCCCATTTCAACCCATTCTCCACTTCACCATCATGTCACCTCATTGGTAGTGGGCTCCAATGGCTCCTTTTTAGAGGCATTGGTGGCTCAGTTTATAGAGTGTGGCCCTGGCACCACAAGTGTAATTTTAGACTTTTTTTTTTAGGCAATTGGGGTTAAGTGATTTACCCAGGGTCACACAGCTAGTAAGTGTCATGTGTTTGGTCTGAGGCCAGATTTGAACTCAGGTCCTCCTGACTTCAGGGCCAGTGTTCTATCCACTGTGCCACCTAGCTGCCCCCTACAAGTGTAATATAGTAACTAAGAGCATAAAATAAATAATTTTTATATACCTAATACATATATGTGTATACCCACAAAGACATACATATATACATATAAGTATGTGTTTGTATGTTTATATCCTTTTGTGCCTATTTACACAAAAGATATACATATCTTATATATCTTATATGTAACATATGTATATGTGTATGTATATATGTGTGTGTGTGTGTATATATATATATATATAAAAACTAAGATGTATTTACATTGTGACAAATGAAAAGGCCAAAAGACATAGTTTTTAGGTAATTGATAATCAAATTATTAATTATGGCTGGCAAATAATAAATTGAGGTCATTGGCCTTCTTGGAAACCAAAGATAACCCTTGGGAGCAGCTGAATGTTTAAATATCCTTGGAAGAGTAGGTGTTCCCAATAGGTGGAAATCAATTCTGATGGGTTAACAATTAATGAGAGAATGGATATTATAATGAGAGGTGGGCCTAATTCTAATGATAAACTGGGTACCTGACTCTGGGTCACTCACAAAGAGGCTTATCTCTACTCAGACCCCTCCAGAAATCTAGACAAAGGGGACCATTCTCCACCCAGTCTTACAGTGGTAGGGTTACCATAAGCATTCCATCTAGATAAGAGGTTTTGGGTGGGGTGAATTCTTTAGACAAGGTCAGAAATGTCTTTTAAAGACTGGACTTTGAATGAGAAAATAGAAAGGGAAAAAATCTTGGATTCTACCCTCCCCCATTACTAATTGGTTATTAATAATAATTTCTCTCAATATAGTTGTGTGTGTATGTGTGTGTATAAAAAAATGTTATTTACCTGCTGTTTCTTCCATTAGAGTATAAGCAACTTGAGGCAGGGACTGCTTTTTCCTTTTCTTTTTATCCCCAGTACTTAGCACAGAGCCTTTCACACAATAAGTATTTAATGAATACATGTTGATCTGATTTGATATGATCTCAAAAACTATCAGGGAAATTCCTAACTCTATTCAAATAGAAACATCTAAATCTAAGTTATCAGTACATTTTTGTAAATGATCCAAACCAATAGAGAAATGCAAATTAAAGCAACTCTGAGGTTCTGCCATATATCTATCAGATGGGCAAAATTGGCCAAAAAAAAAAAGGTGGGGGAATGACAAATGGTGGAGGGTCTTCAGTACTTCAATGCACTGCTGGTAGAGCTGTGAAACTCATCCAGCCATGCTGGAAGTATTTGAAAGCATCCTTTCCACCAGCCAACTCGTGATGAGACCCAGGCTCTCTTAGACCTCTTGAAATCACCAGGTAGCCATCTCAGAATAGTTACTAGTTCACCTGAGATCAGAAAAGAATAAACACAAAAGATACAGCCAACACCCTGGCTCAGGTTTGCCTAAGCTAAATATTTGCTTTAGGTCCACCCCTTCGTAATCATTCTTTGGAAGTGACCAAAAGAGTTCTGACCCAAGACAGAAAGGAAGAGGATCAGGTAAGTGGGCCACTCCCCTTTACACATCTATTGAGTCATTAACTCTTCAACATCCATATCAAAAACCCTTAAGGGAACTCTTCATCACCTCCAAATACAGGCTCCTGAACTATCTCCCCTTCCATACCCCAAGCTTCCATATGTTTGTCTAGGACCAAGAATGGAGACGTAAGCCTGCTCCAAGAGATGGCCCCTTCTGTTTTGGAAACTGTTGTTATTGCTGTTCAGTCACGTCCAACTCTCCATGACTCTGTGAACCATATTGTTTATAGGTTTTTCTTCATAAGGATACTAGAGTGGTTTTCCATTTCCTTCTCCAGTGGATTAAAGCAAAGAGAGGTTAAGAGACTTTCCAGGGTCACACAGCTAGTGAGTGTCTGAGGCCAGATTTGAACTCTAGTCTTCCTAATTCCAGGTGAATTCATGGGGTTTACATCTTTAAGTTCTGCTATTACTTCTCTCCAAATAAGCACTTGCTAGGAGCCCCAGTTCTTCTCAGGTCCTTTCCCTTGAAGGATTCTGTGCAAGCTAGTTCTTCAAATCAGTAGGTGTCTCTTTTCAAAGGACAAACTAGTTTTAAATCAAGGTGTGGGTGGCTTTTAACAAACAGAAAGGCACTTGTAACTTATCTGAGACCTATTTGAGTGGCTGGAGTTCAGTGGGAAGACATAAATTATGTTGTACATTCCAAAAAGTAAGAAAATAATTGGGTATCAGTCAATAATTATGATATTGCCAAAGATGGATAACTAAGCAGCTTCTTTTTTTTTCCATTCTATTTATTTTTATTTTGGGGAGACAACCAGGGTTAAGTAACTTGCCCAGGGTCACACAGCTAGTAAGTGTCAAGTGTCTGAGGCCAAATTTGAACTCAGGATCTCCTGTCTCCAGGACTGGTTACTATATCCACCATACCACCTAGCTGTCCCTAAATAAGTAGCTTTTTGATTAGGAAGCTTCTCTTTTACTTATGAGATATCCAAATGAAGCAGGAAAAAGAAATGAACAAAAACCATTGGATCTGGAGTCAGAAGACATAGGACTGAATCCTGGCTCTGACAGTTACTACCTTTGTAACCTTGGAATGTCACTTCTTCAGTCTCACTTTCCTCAGCTGTCAAATGAATTGTACTAGATGGCTTCTGAGGTCCCTTCTGGTTCTACATCTAGAACTTGATGAGTCTCTGGTTTCAGATGGGTAACTTTGAAGTTTAGAGTTTTGAACTTTCCTGGGCCCAGGCGCCATGGACAACTTGGGTGGTAAATTTTTTCAATGGTTCTAATGACCTCATTGCAGATTAATCAAGGTATCATGGCACTCAATACTTCATCAGAACATATTTGAGAGGACAAGGGCATATAAAGCTAATGGCAAAAAATAAAATAAAATAAAATAAACAAGAAAACAAAAATAGCATAACCTGATCAGTGTTCCCATACTCAAGGAAATCAAAGCTGAAGAAACGGTGTCAAGTTGCAGAGGAGAGGATAATACAAATTCTTATAATAATTCAGAGTTTTGGATAAAGAACCAGATTTCTCCAGCATGTGTACTTTGGTATGGAAATACAAATTTTGGCTACTTTCTTTTAACTATGAGTGTGTAATCCCCCAGGACCACTTTGAGAATCTTCTCCACTTACAAAGTTAATTGGGGAGTTCAACCCCAGACATTTGCAAGAAACCTCTGTCATGTACATTTTAGACACTTTTATGGCAATATAATCAAATCATCTTACAGTTTACTTGTTTTCATTCTCAGCTAAAAAATGCATAGACTTGACTTCAATTATTATTTTTTCATTTGCAGCAAAAGGGATGTTTGCAGTAATGATTGCCTAGAGATTTTGTTAGTGCTGTCAGCCTCTTGCCAGCTTTTCTGCAACAGATGGAGAGGCATAATCAAAGTCTTCAGCCAATAATATCTCATATTTGTATAGTATTTTCCAAAGTATTTAATCACAACAACCTTATAAAATAGACAATAACAATATTATTTTCTATATTTTATTAGTGAAGAAATTGAGGCTTAGAGAGATTAAGTGACTTACCCAATCTTGGTAAATTTACACAACCAGAAGGGGTAAGAGGTAGAACTCTCGATTCTAAACCTAGTCTTTCTTTTTTCCTGTTATGCCCTGCTGCCTCTCCAGTTGCAAAATTACAGAGTGATCAGGGACCTCATAGCCCATCTAGTCCAGTCCACATGTGAAGAAGGAGCCCCTGTAGAGTGTACTTGACAAGTAAGCATTCAGCTTTGGCTTAAAAACTTCTAGTGAAGGGGAATCTGTTTTTGGAACTTTTGCAGTTCCAAATTACTGTGAACACCTGTTTTGACTTGCCATCTAAGGTTAACTGTACAAAAATTCAGCAAGCAGCAAACTACTATTAATCTCCTACCATAGGCAAAACTAGATGCTCCATTTGACCCCAGAGGACAGGACTCAGAATAATAGACGGAATTTGCAGACAGACAGATTTGGGGGTTTTCAGAGGATAGGAGATCACTTGTCAAGGATCTGGGGAATAGGGTGCTTGTTGTGCTTAAGGTGAAGATTTAACCATGTTTCACACACACATACACACACACACACACACACACACACACACACACACACACACCCCTCCAGTTCTTCCCTATATCCTACAGGATCAAATATACAATCCACTGTCTGGCATTCATAGTCTTTTACAACTTGCCTCCCTCCCCCACCTTTCCAGTCTCCTTATACCTTACTCCCTTTTTATAAAAACTTTGAAGTCTGTTCTCTCCAAATCTCAGGTGCATGTATAAGAGTTTCCACATTTTTTTTAACCTTTTTTCTTAAGGACAGATTCTAAGAAAGAATGTTCATTTCCCCCTTGTAGTTATTATCATTTCTACCCTAGCAACTGGTCTCTCCTTGTTGGTAAGAATCGGATTCAAAATAGAATTTCCCCCTTGTTGGTTCCTATACTAATTGAAGGATAAAATGAGGCAAGTCAAGAAAGTATTAATTCTTCTGCTTTTGATACTAAGGGAGTCCTGGCAGAACTTTGTATAGTTTAAATCTCCTCTATCTATAATATTATGCCTCTGTGAGAACTTTCTCTATCATGCTCCAGAAATTTCTTCATAATGGAAGCTCATTCTAGTTCTGGAATTCACACATTTGAGCTGCTGCCCTTCCTGCAGCCTCTCTCTCTCTTATGGCTCCTCCCAGAGCTGCCATTTAAGGAAGGTACTCAAGGCAGTCTGTCATGTCTCATTACTCTCTAGGCTATACTCCAGATTCTGACTACTCTTGCCTTAATCTCTTACTCTCTCTCTCACACACACACGCATACACACATGCACAGACGCACATACCTTTTCAGATTTTTTTTATAAATTGTGTTCTTCCATTAGAGTGTAAATTCCATGAGGGCAGGGACTGTCTTTCTGTATATATTTGTATTCCCAGTACATAAGACACTTCCTGGTACAATGCTTGTTGACTTATTAACTGAGCACATCATTTATTTACGATTTTTATTCAAGTATTCTGAAATATATTTAGATATTGATATTACTTCTATTTTTACCTCAATTGTTCTTCATGCAAATAATCCTCTTCCACGCTTTCCCACTGTGGTTCCTAAATTTCCAATAATGAGGATATTGTCTTAATATCTAATACTCTCCAGCCTTACCTCTTCACCAATGTTATTTCTTTTTAATGAGGCACAATCTTCCACAACTATATTCCAGAGATGGGTCTCTCCTCATCAGGTTCCTATGTGCTTATGAAGCCAGATTTTCCCCTTGCATTAGGATCTCTACCTTATTTGCTTGAGATGAAAGTGGAAACTTACACTGGCATGTGGAGAGACCACTGACAAAACTGGCCCAATTTGAATGGGGTGCCTTTGTTGAAAAGTTAGGGGAAATAAGGTCAGGCAGAAGAGCTGAAACAATGTACATAGTGCCATGGTGAAGACAGCGTTTTGGAGAGATACAATCACAAATAGGATGGACTGTTGGATGGACTAGAATTGCAATAGTCTGAAAGCTTTCAAAAAATCTAGAAGGTAGAATCACAGAATCTCAAACTATTAGAATGTGGAAGGTGACACAATGGATAGAGCACCAGGCCTGAAGTAAAAAAAACTCATCTCCTGAGTCCAAAGATAGCCTCAGACACTTACTAGCTTTGTAACCCTGGGCAAGTCACTTAACCCTGTTTGCTTCAGTTTCTGGAGCTGGAGAAGGAAATGGCAAACTACTCCAGTATCTTCACCAAGAAAACCCAACAGCAGGGTCATGAAGAGTCGGAAATGACTCAACAATAATCTTCTTTTTTTTAATAGATGAGGAAACTGAGACCCAGAAGGGGGAATGACTTATTCTAAGTCATGTGTCTAGTAAATAGTGGGTCCAAGAACCCAAGTTTTCTGTCAGTCAGCCACAACACAATTTAAGCGCTTTCAATGAGACAGGCACTATACTAATTGCTAGGAATACAAAGAAAGGCAAAAATGTCCCCTTCCCTCAAGGAGTTTAAATTCTAATGAAGGAGATTATAAAAATAACTCAGTAAATACAAGAAATATGCAGAATAAATGAAATGGAATCCCAAGGGGATATACTATACTATACTATACTACACTTTACTATACTACACTTTACTATACTATACTATACTATACTATACTATACTATACTATACTATACTATACTATACTA
>NW_020954569.1:23347483-23474053 GCF_900497805.2 Vombatus ursinus
TATACTATACTATACTATACTATACTATACTATACTATACTATACTAGTTACACTAGTAGCTTAGGAGAAGGGGAAAAGCTTCTTACAGAAGATGAGATTTGATTTGAGTCTTCAAGGAAGTCCAGGAAACTAAGAGAAGAAGGTAAGGAGGGAAAGAATCCCAAGCATGAGGAACAGGAAGTAAAAAGGCATGGAGATGGGAGATGATGTGTCATGTTGGGGAAATTACAATTAGGTCAAATTAGCTGCACTTTATTACTCTCTAAAAATCATAAAATGTGTAGAGAGGAGGAATGTATAAGAAGAACGAGAATGTAAGGAGTCAGGTTATGAAGAGATTTAAAATTCCAAATAGAGGAGTTTATATTGATCCTGAAGATATTAGGTAGCAAGAGGAGTTTTTTGAGTAGGGTATGGCAGGGTAATGTGGTGATGCTTTAGAAATTTATATTTATGCTTTAGAAAAAAATCACATGGACATCTGAATGGTGGATGGATTGGAGAAATGGAGTGAAAAAGTGAATTAGCAGACTCTTGAAATAGTCCAATTGAGAGGTGATGTGTATCTGTAGCAGCGAGTACAGAGAAGGGGACCAAAAAATGGAACTGTTTTGGATGCAGAAATGATGAGATTTAGCAATGGATCAGATATGCAGGCTGAGTGAGGATAAGCCTAATGCTCTCATCTGTTAGAAAAATCCAGTTATGAGCGAATGAAAGATTGAATTAGGATGATGGCAACAGAAGATAAAGAGATAAATTTCTGAGATATTTCAAAGAAAGAATAACAGAACCTGATGAAAGAGAGGACAAAGGGACTGAATGATACAGGGAATGCAAACATGACTCCTAGATTTCTCACCTGAGAATCTAGACTAAAACTTTGAATTAATGATCAACCAACGTTTATTAAGTACCTACTATGTGCCAGGCACTGTGCTAAGCACTGGGTATACAAAAAGAAACAAAAGGCAGTCCCTGTCTTCATGGAGTTTATAATCTAATAGATTTAAGATGTCTTCCCTAAGGACTTAAATCTTGGAGTCCTGTTAGCTATCTCTTGTGAATTATGAAACAAGGTAGCTTTATCTTTGTTTTTAAGTTACAATCAAATAAATTACTTCAGAATGAGACTCTTCATAGCAGGAGGGCATGACTTCCACTCATATTAGGAAATGCATTTTAATTTTTTATTTGACCTTAATTTCTTACAATAGAGGTCATTTTACAATGAGAGACTATGTTGGAGAGTAGATATCTGTTTCTGATTATTCCAGTACATTGTAAACTGCTCCAAAATAATACAAGTTCTCTCATGGCAGGAACAATTCCATTTTTTTTTTGTATTTGTGTCCCCAGGCAAAGTATCTGACCTGAATAAATTTGTATTGAATTTTTTTGTAAAGCTGCCTAGGAAAAATGTTATTATTCATACTCTGATTATTATTAAGATCTTTAATAATAATAACCAGTATTTGGTACTTTAAGGCTTACAAATAGGTTAGCTACAACTTCCTTTTGCACGCAGCTCATCGGCAAGAGTTATCATTCTGCCATTGAAGCTGTTGCTTCCCTTCTATAATGGTTCTCTTCCCTACAAAAGATATACCATCTTGACACAGTTTTAACAAAAGAGAAATATCCAATCTCATTTTTACCCTGAAAGAAACATAGCATTGTGTACATTTAAATTTTGGATCCTTGCCCTGTATCATACAAATAAAAAAGGCTGACTTTGGATAATAAAGATGTCATTCTACAGCACAGACCACCTCAGTTGCAAGTTTTCTCATGGCCAGAGGGACATAGTTTAAGTTTCTAACTCGTATTTTTTGTTATTTTTTTGCTAAACACATCATTGGATTATCATATAACATTTTATTTATCTTCTTGTAATAAATGCTTTAAACTACTGTCACTCACAGTGAACCTTTTTTTCCTGACAAAAGATACTACTTTATTTTATGGACTGCCACAAAGCAGAGCCAACAGCATTATTTCACTGGTAATCTATGTGGCCAAACAAAATCAGAGTTATTCATTTTCTAGGATAATTCTGGTCAAAGTGAATGTTTTCCTAAGAGTGAATTGGATATTTGTGCAATCCTCCACTTGTTTTCATTACACGAATTTGGTCATACTATAGTATAATATTTATGGCTCCTAGTAGGGGTGAAATAGATGGCTTTTAAGGACCCTTCAGGCTCTAAATCTATGATGCCATAATTCCTAACTATATCACTCAACAGTTAATCATTGCCTTGTGACACTTTTTGTATTATCCTACTATGATAAGTCTTGAACTGTTATTTACCTTTGCTTGCACTTATGCCTTAGTCTCCAAATAGACAACAAATTCCTTGTAGGAAGGAATTATATCCTTTATCATGTCTCCCAAAATGCCTAGAATAGAGTCTTGCTTGTGTGTTAATTCATTGATGAATTAAGTTTTCATTTTTCTTTATTTTAGAAAGGAAATGGAAAACACACTGAATGGTGCCACACTGTAGAGATGTCTCTCCTGGAACAAGATCTTTTAGTCTTCCTTGTGCCACATCATAAAATATGCAACATTAGGGAAGCACTTCAAATGCAATATCTTTTTAAATGCTTCCTCTCATGTCCAGCTTACTATACTGGGAAAAAATCGTAGTTAAAATAGTACTTTCCTCACAATAGTTCTGTAAAGCTGCCAATAAGATTATTATCATCCTCATTCAAAGATGAGGGAACTAAAGTGGGAAGTTTAACTTGCCCCACGTCACTCAACTACTAAGTTGCACAGTCAAGACTTGAACCCAGGGGCAGCTAGGTGGTGCAGTGTATAGAGCACCAGCCTTGAAGTCAGGAGGACCTGAGTTCAAATCCTGCCTCAGATCAAACACTCGACACTTACTAGCTGTGTGACCCTGGGCAAGTAACTTAGCCCCAAGTGCCTTAAAAAAAAAAAAAGACTCGAACCCAGGACTTCTGACACAGAATCATACAATATGAGAGGTAGAATTGACTTCAGCAACTACATCATCTTCTCCATAGTCCTAAAAGAAATCAGCTTCTTTCTAAAGGTTTACAACAAAAAGAAATCAACTCTCTTGAGAGGTAACCTATTCTACTTTAAGGAAATGGTACAACAAACCTAATTTTGCATCTGTGTAACTTCTACCCATTGATCTTAGTTCTTCTTTCTGGAGTCAAGTAAACTAAGTCTAATTAACTCTTCTTTTATATGACAGCCCTTCAGATACGTGAAGAAAATTATTATGTCTCCATTCCTCACCCTGAGTTTTCTCCAAGTTATTTCAGTCAATCATCATCTTTGAAGTTTATCTGTGGTGTGGATTCAAAACCCTTCATCATCTTGGTTGCCCTCTTTTGGACACTCTCAAGATTACCAATGTCATTAGAAAAGTGAGATAATTAAAATTGAACATAACACTACAGAAAACTGGGAGAAAGGCAAAGTAGCATAGTCATCTTACATGACTTCTCACGTATAATAGATACCAGTAAAGCAATGTAATACCCCTTGTACATGAGAAGTCAAATAAAACATTTAAATGTTAACCACTTGAAAGATGGAAGGAGAGAGAGAGAGAAGAAGAGAAGAGAAGAGAAGAGGAGAGGAGAGGAGAGGAGAGGAGAAGAGGAAGGAAGGAAGGAAGGAAGGAAAATATGCTTCAATCTTCACTCTTGGTTTTACATAGATACTAGGGGCAGTTAAATGGCATAGTAGATAGAGTGCCAGGCCTAGAGTCAAGAAGACTCATCTTTCTGAGTTCAAATCTGGCCTCAGATACTTATCCTGGCCAAGGCACTTAACCTTGTTTGTCTCAGTTCCTCTTCTGTAAAATGAGCTGAAGAAGGAAATGGCAAAACACTCCAGTATCTTTCCCAAAAAAACCCCAAATGGAGTCACCCAAAATTGGACACAATTAAAATGACTGAACAACAATCATTTATATTTTTGTATATATTCACATATTTCATTTAGATTGTCAGATTTACTGGCATATAATTGAACAAAGTAGCTCATAATGCTTTAATTTCATCTTCATTGGTTTTGCATTTACCCTTTTTATTTTTTATGCTGATAATATTTTTAATCAAATTAACCAAAGTTTTATCTATTTAACTTTTTTTCATTAAACTAGCTCCTACTTTTATTTATTAATTCAATGGGTTTTTTAATTTTTAATTATATTAACCTCTCCTTTGATTTTCAGATTTCTTTTTTAATGTTTAATTAGGAATTTTTAATTTGTTCTTTTTCTATTTTTTTTTTCAGCTAGATGTCCAATTCATTGGTCTATTCTTTCTATCTTTTATTGGTATAAGCATTTAGAGATATAAATATTTTCCCTAAATACTGCTTTGGCTACATCCTACAAATTTTGGTATGATGTCTCATCCTTATGTTTAATGAAATTATTGTTTTTATGGTTTATTCTTTTACTCACTCATTCTTTGGGATTAGGTTATTTACTTTCCAATTAATGTTTAATCTGTGTTTCCAAGGCCCTTTTAATGAACATAATTTTTATTGCATTATGGTCTAGAAAGGGCACACTTTATATTTCTACTTTTCTGCATTGTTTCTGAGAATTTTATGTCCTAATACATTGTCCATTTTTGCAAAGGTACCATATACAGCTGAGAAAAGAGTATACTCCTTTCTATTCTCATTCAATTTTTTTCATTGCAATCTTTTTTTAAAATTTTCACATTAGACATGTTGTAAAGAAGAATTAGAACCAATAGGAGGAACCACAAGAAAGAAGAAACAAAACAAAACAAGAAAAAAAAAAGATCAAATAGTATATACTTCGATCTGCATTCAAACTCCATAGTTCGATCTCTGGGTGTGGATAGAGTTTTTCATCATGTCTTAGATCCTTGCATTGCTGAGAAGAGCTAAGTTTATCAAAGTTAGTCATCGCACAACGTGGCAGTAACTGTGTACAATGTTCTCCTGGTTCTGCTCACTTCACTCAGCATCAGTCCACACAAGTCTTTCCAGGTTTTTCTGAAGTCCACTTCCTCATCATTTCATATAGCACAATAATATTCCATTACATTCATAAACTATCCCATTCAATTTTTTCCAGAGGTCTATCATGCCTAACTTTTGCTAAAATTCTATTATTTCCTTATTTATTTTTTATTATATTTACCTAGTTCTGGATATGAACAGGTAGTTTTAAGATGAAGAAATTAAAGCTATCTATAGTCATATGAAACAATACTCTAAATCACTTTTGATTAGAGAAATGCAAATCAAAACAACTTTGAGGTACCACATCACAGCTATCAGGTTTAAAACAGGAAAATGACATATGTTGGAGAAGATGTGGGAAGATTAGAACATTAATACATTGTTGTTGGAGTTGTGAATTGATCCAACCATTTAGAAGAACAATTTGGAACTATGCCTAAAGGACTATAAAAATGTGTCTACTTTTTGACCCAGCAATAGCACTTCTAGGGCTGTATCCCAAAGAAATCATAAAAATGGGGAAAGGACCCACATGTACAAAAATATTTGTAGCAGCTTTTTTTGTGGTGGTAAAGAATTGGAAATTGAGGGGATGACCATCAATTGGGAAATGCCTGAAGAAGTTGTGGTATATGAATGCAATAGAATACTATTGTGCTATAAGAAATGATGAGCAGGCAGACAACAGAAAAACCTGGAAAGGCTTGTATGGACTGATGCTGAGTGAAGTGAGCAAAACCAACAGAATGTTGTACACAGTAACAACCACATTGTATGATGACTAATATTGATAGACTTAACCCTTCTCAGCAATACAAGGAACTATGACATCTCCAAAGGCCTCATTATGGAAAATGCTTCCAGAGAAAAACTATGGAGTTGGAATGTAGATAGAAGCATACTATTTGCTCTGTTTTTTGGTTTCTTTTGTTTCTTCTTTCTTGTGGTTCCTCCTATTGGTTCTAATTCTTCTTTACAACATGACGAATGTGAAAATATGTTTAATATATTAGATTGCACACCATCTTGGGGAGAGAAGTAGGGAGGGAGGGGGAGAAAATTTAGAACTCAAAAACTTATGGAAGCAAATGTTGAAAACTAAAAATAAATTAATTAAAAAAAAATTTACCTAGTTCTGGGAGGGGTAAATTGAGGTCTCTCACTAGTATACTGTCTATTTCTACTTCTACTGTCTATTTCTATTACTGTCTATTTCCTCCTGTAACTCACTTAAATTTTCCTTTAAGAATTTGGATCTGTGCCACTTATTTCCCTGATTCTATCTTTTAGTTAGGTCTATATTTGCTTTTGCTTTGACTGAGCTCGTAGTTGTTACCTCTGTCTTTTTACTTTAACTGAAGCATAAATAGATTCTGCTCCAGCCTCTTATCTTAACTCTATATGTGTCTTTCTGTTTCAACTGTATCTCTTATAAACAATATATTGTTGGATTCTGGTTTCTGATCCAATCTACTGTCTGCTTCTGTTTTGTGGGTGAATTCATCCTATTCACATTCACAGTTTTAATGGCTATCCATGTATTTCCCTCCATCCTATTTTCTTGTTTATCCTTCTCTCTCCCTCTTTTTAACCTGTACTGCCTCAAAAGTATATTTTGCTTCTGATTGCTGCCTCTCTTAATTTGACCTTCTTATTAGCCCCCTTCTCTTAGTTCCTAACCTTTCTACTTCCCTGTTCAGTAAGATGGATTTCATTTGTTTATATTCTTCCCTCTTTTAAGCAATTCAGATGAGAGTGAGGTCAAACATTTCCCACTTGCTCCATTTTCCCTTCCATCGTAAAAACTTTTCCTTGAGCATCTCTTTTATGTAAGATAATTTTCCTCATTCTTCCTCTCCCTTACCCCTTCTTCCAGTATACCCCTCTTTCTCGCCTTTCCATTTTTTTAAGATCATCTCAATATAATAGACTCACATCATGTTCTATCTAAGTAGACTCCTTCCAACTTCTCTAATAATGATTAAGTCCATGGAAGTTAAATTGTAGGTAATTAAGAAAACTAAAGTAACTCACTTTTGTCTGTAGTTTCCCTATCTTGTCTCTGACCCTGTTCATATTGCAGTCTTTCTCTTTAATTGATAAATGGACACACATAGAGTTAAAATAAGAGGCTGAAGCAGAATTCATTTATGCTTCAGCTGAAGTAAAAAAGACAGGGCTGACAATCATGATCTCAGTCAAAGCAAAAGCAAAAAATAGACCTAATTAAGAGAGAATCAGGGAAACAATTTTGCTAAAAGGTACCATAGACAATGAAGTAAAATCAATACTGAACACATGCATCAAATGGCACAGATCCAAATTCTTAAAGGAAAAGTTAAGTGAGTTACAGGAGAAAGTAGATACTAAAACTATACTAGTGAGAGACCTCAATTTACCCCTCCCAGAACTAAATGAATTCAATCAAAAATAAAAGTGAAAAAAATTAAGGAGGTTAATAAAATTTTAGAAAAGCAGCAAGGACAATCCTATCTGTTAGGGCAGAGTTAAAAGATATAACTAACGTGTTACTAGCTCCAGCAGTAGGCTCTATCCAATCAAGCAATACCGCACCTCCTATTCCTACCCTAAAAAGCCCCCAGCAATGAGACCTGCTAAATTGAGAGGTACTCCATACCCAATGCATCACTTGCCTAAATTGAAATTTGTATAAGCTTTATCCTTTTTTCCTTCAGGGAGCTGGGGAACTCAATAAATCCCCTTCGGTTCCTAAATTTTTGGTTCTGGTTCTGGTTTGTTCCAACACCAAAAATTTTACCCACATTTATTATCATCTTATTTAAGAATATAAACAATTCAACCTTTTTTAAATTTATGGTGATTTCTCATTTAATGTTTACCTTTTTATGTTTCTCTCAAGTCTTATGTCTGAATGTTAAGTTTTTTATTCAATTCTGGTCTTTTCTTAAGAAATGCTTGAAACTCCATTATTTCATTAAATGTCCATTTCCTCCTGTAGAATTATATTCAGTTTTGCTGAATAGTTTATTCTTGGATGTAATCCTGCTCCACTGCCTTCAGAAATATCATATTCCAAGTCCTCTACTACTTTATCATTGTAGCTGCTAGGTCTTATGTGATCCTGTCTGTGGCTCCATGGTATTTCAATTGTTTTTTTCTAGCTATTTGCTCTGTTTTCTTCTTGATCTAGGAGCCCTGGAATTTGGCTATAATATTCCTGAGAGTTTTCATTTTAGGATCCCTTTCAGAAGGTGATCAGTAAATCCTTTCAATTTCTGTTTTGCCTTTTGGCTTTACCTGGGCAGTTTTCCTTAATAATTTCTTGAAATAAAATGTCTATGCTCTTTTTTTTATTATTATGACTTTGAGGTAGTCCCATAATTCTTAAATTATCTCCCTTCAATTTATTTTTCTGGTCAGTTGTTTTCCAATTAAAAATTTCACTTTTTTTCTATTTTTTTCATCCTTTTATGTTGTTGCATTAATTTTTTTTTTTGCAAGGCAACTGGGGCTAAGTGACTTGCCCTGGGTCACACAGCTAGTAAGTATCAAATGTCTAAGACCAGATTTGAACTCAGGTCTTTCTGACTCCAGGGCTAGTGTTCTATCCACTGTGCTACAATTTGTCCCTGTTTTATTATTTCTTAAAGGCTCATGGAGCCATTCAATTCCATTTGACCAGTTCTAATTTTTAAGAAATTATTTCCTTGAGGCAGCTAGGTGGTGCAGTGGATAGAGCACTGGCCCTGAAGTCAGGAGGACTTGAGTTCAAATCCAGCCTCAGACCAAACACTTGACACTTACTAGCTGTGTGACCCTGGGCAAGTCACTTAACCCCAATTGCCTAAAAAAAAAAAAAGAAAGAAATTATTTTCTTTATTGAGGTTTTGTCCTGAGCTGGAAAAATGTCTTACCCCAATCTTTTATTGGTTATGCCACTTTAGTTTTGATGAAACATCATTTTAAAGTAGTTTAGAGGGGAATGTTGGGTGATTTTATCTAGAATGCTCCCTTTTCTCTGTCATATTGGCTTTGCCCTTCTAAATTCTATCTTAATATATAAGATTCATCCCAATACTCTAGCCTGTCAAGTTCTTTTTGGATCCTGATTCAGTCATTCATGGTCCAAGGTTTCCCTTCCAGTTTTGTGTCATCTAGAGATTTGATAAGATGACATCTATGCCTTTTTCCAAGATCTTTATAAAAATGTTAAACACAGAGTCAAGAATAGATCCCCTGGGTGTTTCCTTCCAAGCTACCATAAGCCCACTAATGACTAGTCTTTAAGTCCAGTCATTCAACCAGTTCTGAATCAGTCTTACTATTTATTATTATTGTTGTTAAGTCATGTGTGATTCTTCATGAACCAATTTGGGGTTTTCTTGGCAAAGATACTGGAATAGTTTGCCATTTCCTTCTCAAGCTCATTTTACAGATAAGGAAACTAAGGCAAACAGGGTTAAGTGACTTGCCCAGAGTCACACATTAGTAAGCATCTGAGGCCAGATTTCAACTGGAGTCTCCAGGCTCTGCTCTATCTGCTATGCCACTGAGCTGCCCACCAATGACTACTCGTTAAGTCCAGCCATTCAACCCATTCTAAATCAGTCTTAGTGTACTATTGTCCAGCCCTAATCTCCACATCTTTTCTACAAAATTGCATATTTTATTAATTTATGAAAGTGTAGGTAAAATATATCTATATTTCACTGAAGTATACATGTATAGTTATGCAAGTAAAAATTAGGAGAAATTCATTCTGGCATGACATTCATTGTCTTGATAAATTTATGTTGGTTCTTGATAATCATTACTTCTTTTCACAGGATTTCCCCACTCTTTAATAGTCTATTCTATAAAGGAAAACAACTTTTAAAGACTTCAAAACTCTGATCAGTACATTGAGAAATCATTATGTTAGAAGACTGATGTAGTTAGCCTTCCTCCTCTTGACAGAGAAGGTGATATAATAGATTTATAGAATAAGACATATATTTTTGGACATGATCAGTTATTTTTCTTGACTATGAACATGTTTAATAATGCAGGGATTCTACTGAGTAGGTGGAAATGAGTGGGAAGTGGCAGAGACAAAAGAAAGAAGAAAGAAAGAAAAAAAGAAAATTAATAAGACATCTAAAATATATACTGAATAAAACAAAGTTCAGAAGATGATACAAAATAAAGAACAAGATAAGTCTGTTACTACATTATTACAAGTAAAATACATAAAAAGCTATACCTAGCAGAAGATCTCATTTTCACACACAATCCTCTTTTTTGTTTTAGGAAGAAACAAAGAAAGAGCATCAATATAACAGTAAAATGTATACTGAAGGAAACAAAATTCAGAAGGGAACACAAACAAACATGACAAGTTTGTTACCATCTCATTAAATTTAATATACACCCAAAAATGTGTAACTAAAGTTCTCAGTTTCACATACAATCCTTCTTTTCGTTCTTTATATATTGAAATGTTTGTTGAAGATTAAGTTCATAACAAAAAGACAATTTAACAATCATCAACACTATAATTATCATCATCATCAAATGTTCTAGCAAAATGATAGAAATTGAAATTTCTATCATTGAAATTGAAAACATCAGAATAGAGCTTTTGTGCATCCAGTTCATTTTTCATTTGTAATGTCAGCCATCCACCTAGCTGCATATCATAGTCTGGACAGTAGACTTTCTTCAACGTCTCAACAGTATCCCATGGCAGCCCACAATTTTTGATTGCACACAATGAATAGCCCACAATTCTAAATTGATAGAAAGACTATTTCCAGAATGAGAGTATTAGTATCCTGGAGTGGTAAGATCACATCTGGAGCCTTGCTTTCAACTCTACATTAGACATCACATTTAGGAAAGACAGTGACTTATTGAAGCATGCCCAAAGAACAGTGGCAAGGGTTGTGAAGGATAACTATGCCATCAGGGCAGGGGTCAGCAGACAAGAGTCCATGGGCCATATCCAGCCTCCACAGTCTGTTTTTGTACAGTCCTCGAGCTAAGAATAGTATTAACATTAGCTCATAGACCATAAAAAACAGGATGGACTGATTGGGCCCAGAGGCTATAGTTTGCTGACCCCTGCATTAGAGGACTGGTTGTTAATGTCTAGGCTAAAGAAGAGAAAATTTGGAGAGAAAGGAAGAGTATTTGATAGCTATCTCCACATGCATAAAGAGCCCTCATATGAAGGAGGAATTAGGTTTGTTTTGCTTGGAGCTAGGGGACAAATTAGGAAAATGGAAGGATGTTATAAAGAAGCAGATTTAGCTCCATATAAAAGTACTTTGTAAGGTACTGAGTTCCCCAGTACCAGAAATCATTGAGCCAAAACTGGTGACCACTTGTCTGGGATCCTTTAGAAGGGATTTCTTTGTTCAGGTTGCTATTGTACTAGGTGACCTGCAAAACATCTTCTACCTCAAAGATCCTATAATGATAATAATAATAGCAACAACAACAATATATATTTAGTCTTTTAATGTTGGAAACAGATTTTAAATATATTCTTTCATTTGATCTTCACAACAAAATTTTAGGTGGATAACATTATTACCCCCATTTTACAGATAAGGAAACTGAGGGTCAGAGAAATTAAATGAAATCAATGTTGCCTGGGGTCATGACTATTTGGTGTCTGAGGCAAGATTTAAACCCACATTTTTTCTGACTCCAATTCTAGCCCCAATTTTTAAGCCTTGTTGATTCTATTAATTGAATCAGTAGCTTGAAGCCTTTATTCAGAACTTAATACCTTTCTTCACAGTATACTCTAACTTCTCACCTCCTACTTTCACTCCAGGATTTATAAGAATGTTATATTTCAGTACTTCAGTGCCTTAAATGATTACTCCCTTCAACACAAGCAGAATCTAATGAGACAAATAAGTCTGACATTTTCTTTTCTTTTTTAATTTTTATTTATTTTTAATTTATGGAATAAAATATTTTTATAACATAGTATAGTAAAAAAAAAAGGATGATTCCACATGAAACTACAAATCTATTATGTACAACTTGCTATTCTTTTAAAATATATAATAAAGTTATATAAATTTCTTTTTTCCTTCCCTCCCTTCTCCCCCCCATAGAGATGGCTACCATTAGTCACAGATAGGTATATATGCATATATCATTCTATACATACTTCTATTTATCAGTTCTTTCTCTGGATGCAGATAGTGTCTTCCTTCACCTATCCTTTGTACTTAATTTGGGTATTTATAATAGTCAAAATTATTTAGTTCCTCAAAGTTGTTCTTAAAACAATATTGCTGGGCGGCTAGGTGGCACAGCGGATAGAGCACCGGCCCTGAAGTCAGGAGAACCTGAATTCAAATCCGGCCTCAGACCAAACACTTGACACTTACTAGTTGTGTGACCCTGGGCAAGTCACTTAACCCCAATTGCCTAAAAATAAAAAAAAATAAAAAAAATAAAACTATTGCTGTTACTGTACAGAATGTTCTCTTGGTTCTGCTCATTTCACTCTTCGTTATTTTGTGCAAGTCTATCCACATTTTTCTAAGATCATCAAGCTCATCATTTCTTACAGCACAGTAGGATTCCATCACAATCATATACCACAACTTGTTCAGCCCTTCCCCAATTGACAGACATCCCTGCAATTTCTAGTCCTTTGCTACCACAAAAACAGCTGCTGTAAATGTTTTAGAACATATAAGTTATTTTCTTTTTTCCCTAATCATCTCTGGAAATATTCCTAATAGTGGTATGCTGGGTTAAAGGGTATAGACAGTTTAATAACTCTTTGGGCATATTTCCAAACTGCTCTCCAAAAAAGTTGGATCAGTTCACAATTCCACTGACAATGAATTAGAGTCCCAATTTTTCTGCATCCCCGCCAACATTTGTTGCTTTCCTCTTCAATCATTTTAGCCATAAAAAGATTTCTTAAGATTGTTTTACTTTGCATTTCTTTAATTAATAATGATTTAGAGCTATGATTATAAATTGTTTTGATTTCTTCATCAGAAAACTGCCTTTAACCATGTATCAATTGGGGACTAATATTCTTATATATTTGACAAAGTTCTTTATATATTTAAGATATGAGACCTTTATCTGAGAAACTGTCTATAAAGTTTTTCCCCAGTTTTCTGCTTTCCTTCTGATGTTGGCTACATTTGTTTTATTTGTACAGAAACTTTTTAAATTTAATGTAATTGACTTATCTATGTTATATCTCATTCTGCTCTCTATCTCTTACTTATTCACAAATTGTTCATCTATGCATAAGTCTGATAAGTAATATGTTCCATGTTTTTCAGATTTTTCTTGTGATGTCTCTCTTAATATCTAGGTCATGTATCCATTTTGACCTTATCTTGGTAAGTGGTATATCTTACACCACTTGGTCTATGCCCAATTTCTGCCAAACTGCTTTTCAATTTTTCCAACAATTTTTACTAAATAATGAATTCTCATCCCCAAATCTTAAGTCTTTACACAGCTATAAATTGTATGTCTTATCTGTTCCATTGATCTACTTTTCTATTTCTTAGCCAGTACTAGATAGCTTTGATATTATTGCCTGATAATATAGTTTAAGATCTGGTACTGCTAAAACTCCTTGTTCTATTTTTTTTTTCACATTTTCAAAGAAAGTGCTGGTGAAGCTAGTTGAAGAAGGACGTCTATGTTAAAAAGCAAAATATTTTGCATTTGGCCTATTTAGGCTATAGAGACTAGTTCCTTTAACACCTGATTTAAAGAGTCTTAAATGATATGTGTCTTTCACAAGCTATGGGTAGGAGATGAATTCTTAATTAAACAAGGAATAGAGGCAATTACAAAAGATAAAAATAGCTTTTTCACAAACAATATTAATGTTTCTGGGATAAGAAGGGAAACGGTTATAGGAGAAAAATATCTTTACATCAAATATTTCTGAAATGGATTTGATATCAAAGATAATATAGACAAGTTAAAAATATGTAAGATGAAAAGCTATTTATTCCCCAATAGAAAAGTGTGAAAGAATATGAACAAACTATTCATAAAAGAATTACAAAATAATAACAACTATGTGAAAGAATGTTCCAAATCACTAATACAAATGCAAATCAAAACGGTACTGAGATTTCACCACACACCCGATAAATTGGCAAAACTGGGAATAGGCAATGTTGGAGAGGTTGTGGAAAGACAGACACATTAATGTATTACTGGTAAAGCTATGAATTATTGCAAACATCCTGGAAATCAGTTTGGAATTCTGAAAATAATAAAATGGCTGAAATATCCATATCTTTACATCCAAGAGAATATACTGATAGGCTTATAACCTAAATCTAACAAAAGAAACTTGTAATGAAAGAAAGACCTCATATACACTAAAATATTTATAGCAGCACTTTTTTACAATAGAAATTAACTAGTAACAAAGTAGGTTCCCATTGACTGGGGAATGGCTAAAGAAATTACATGAATATTATTGTACCATAAGAAAAAACAAGCATGAGGAATGCAGGCCAGCATGGAAGACTTACATGAACTGGATCAAAGTGAGGTAAGCAGAGTCAAGAAAATAATATACATAATGACTGTAACAGTGTAAATGGGGGAAAAAATAAAAACAACTACAAAGCAATCAAAATCAAATGATGTGACATTATAAAGAAGTTTGGTCACAAAATGAGAGAGGGGAGAGAGGGAGGGAGAGAGACAGAGACAGAGAGAGACAGAGACAAAGAAAGAGACAGAGAGAGAGAGAGAGACAGAGAGAGAGAGAGAGAGACAGAGAGACAGAGATACGTCCTTTGCAGAAGTTGGGTTCTACAAGTGTGGGGTACTGCTGAAAAGGTCAAATTGTTTTGATATGTCAACCAACCAATTTTACTTTTCTTCTCCCTCTTTTTCTTTCTTTTTTTTTCCAAAAAAATACCCTTTGTTATAAGGGATGACTCTCTTGCAGAGAGTATTGGAGGAACATTTGGGAAAATCTAGGCAATATAAAAATAAAAGATAGAAGTAAAAATCTATCTAACTTTTTAAGGGGAAAGAACTTTAAAAGGTATACCTTTAAAAAAATTGTAAGGTAAAAATGTGCTAGGACACATATCTTTTTAACAATGTGGGAAAGATAGAAACAACAAACTGTTTGGTTGACCCTATTAAGATTATGTGGCATTGTGCTGGTAAACTGTTGCTAAAGGAAAACTATCAGATATTTGAGAATGTAATTTGAATTCCCCATAATGGAAACCTTTATCCTCCACCCACAGAAAATGCTTTGGAGGAAGCTCAGCAGGCATTGCGACGATGATTTTTTTATTATATGCATGATTCAAATGTAATAATTGGTATTAATAAGAATAGCTTTAACACCATGCAAATATGCCATTAAAATCTTTAATGAAATTATTTTTAACAATGCATTTCATCTAAAACTATTTCTTAGGTATATTTGTGTGAGCAATTTTAAGTTGAAAGGAATTAAGTTCTACCACTATGCAAATATTTTAAAGATTAATTATGGAATAAATGTAAAAATGCAACACTTTCATTTTTCCCATTTATTTACATACCACTCTCAGATTAGTATTCACGTGAACAGACACTGTATCCGCAAATACGTTTTTCTTATTAAAAAGCTGGAAGAAGCCAAGATCAACAACATTCTATGAGATTATCAAAGGGAAAGACGATATTGCCAAGTATTTAGTGATCTTGGATTACAAATCCCCAAATTCCTTTAACAATGAGAGATGATAGGCTATGAAAGGTTTTGGAAAATCTGCTTAAATAGGCCTTGGATATTTACATGCCTTCTTTTTGCCAAATAGAGTCCTAGGTACTTCTCTTCAGCCCCTAGCTCTCATGGCTTGACTAGCCTTTCTCCCTTAGGACACTCTTCAGCTAAGCTTTAGCAATATGACCTGAAGAAGAAGAAGATGGAGGGTCTTCCATGACATTTCCTATCTAAAGAGGAATGGAATTATCATTTCACCTGTGTGTATCACAGCTTTTTCATCTGTACAATGTGGGGGCTAGACTAAATTATCTCTAAGCTTCATTTTAGATTCCATGAGACTTAGCCAGAAGACAACAAATCATCAGCCACATTGGTGGCAGCTAAAGGAAACTGCTTAGCTTTGAAGAGTCTAGACATTCTGGCAGCTAATTCATTATTTCTTCAAATGAAATACGATGGAAATCACCACCACCACCTCCATTTAAATGGTTTTTATTTTGTGGGCTCTAAGAACAAAGGTGGGTGTCATCTTATTTTACCTACCTGTCTTCTGAGGATTTTCTGTAGGATGTCTCAGAATATTTAATATATTTTCAAGCACATGATGCTAATTACTCTGACTCAGGATCTAAAGAGAAGGGCAGGTAGCTAGCACAGTAGGTAGTGTGCCAGTTCTGAAGTCAGGAAAACTGAATTCAAATCCACTCTCAGAGGGTTAGTATCTGTGTGACCTTGGGAAAGTCACTTAACCTCTGTTTGCCTTAGTTTCCTCAAGTGTAAAATGAGGATAATAACAGAACCTACACCCAGAGTCATTGTGAGGATCAAGTGAGATAATAGCACAATGCCTGGCACATAGTAGGCACTATATAAATGTTAGCAATTATTCTTATTTTTTTGTATTCCTTTTTGTATTTTTCATTTTTAGGCAATTGGGGTTAAGTGACTTGCCCAGGATCACATAGCTAGTAAGTGTCAAGTGTTTGGTCTGAGGCCACATTTGAACTCAGGTCCTCCTGACTTCAGGGCCAGTGCTCTCTCCACTCCACCACCTTGCTACCCTGAGCAATTATTCTTATTGATAATGATATCCTCACAGAGAGGCACTGGAGGCGTAGTGGGTTAGAAGGCTAGCCACAAAGCCAGAAAGATCTGAGTTCAAGTCCTGCCTGACTCTAACTCATAATGGTAAGCCTCAGTCTATGGCTTAAACTAAGATTATTAGATGAAAAGATGGTGAAGCCCATACCAGGTTTAGGGAGTCTCCTCACCTTAGAATTTTCTATACCAATAAAAATCATTGATCCACATTCTATCCCTCACTGCAAAGAAAGTGATTTTTTTAAAAGGAAGTAAAGGGTAGCCATTTCTCCATACTTATTCTTCCTTCTGTCTTTCTTTAGGATTTACGAGGAAGAGGGAAATAAGAAAGCTATGAAAAAAAATTAAACTCAGCTTATTCAAAGTTAGAATTAGATGATACCACTTGTAATCCTTATTGTTTAGATGAAATATTCAGACATTCACTCTTTTTCAGTAAGGAAGATGCTTCATCTTATTAACATTTTCCCCCTGCATTAGGCTAGAATCAGAGAATGGTAAACTGGGCTTGAATCATTAGCCTTCCAAGACTCTGCTAATTGTGAGTCAAATCAATAATGATTCTCTTTCATTTAAGGATTGAGAGACACAGCCTCAGAACCTTCCCTCCAGGCATAGCATCTGTCCAGCCCCAGAAATACTTCTAGGTTTCAGTCACATGATACAGCTTCTGCTTTCTTTTCTTGGGGAAGACAAAGGACTCCCTCTGACTGTGTGTTTTCGCAGGCCAGTCAAAGGGTTAAGTCAGCTACAGTAGAGCCCCGAATTTGGGAACTAAATCTGGCAACCATCCCAGAGGGTTTCCAAAAGGAAGCAGCGACTCTGAGCCCATACAAAGGAGGTGGTTTCCTTAGCAACAGTGTCTGACAGAAGAAAGTATGGCCGACAGGTGAGGGCTCACATTGCTCAGGAAGGGGGAAAAGAGGTCATGGCCACTGCTGAGAGCCATAAAGAATCATTTTTATAGATTTTCCATTTTAGGGTTCAATCCTTTGAGAAAAGCATAAGAATGTTTGCATCTTGACATGTGTTTCGGCAAGCATCATGATCAATACTTTTATCTCTCTGAGCCTGTGGAAAAACCTCAAAGTCATTCTGAGCGTGGCTTCTGCAAGGATTGGTATACATGGATGTGCTTCACGAATGAAAAAGATAAGGCTGCTGTGGCCAAACATTTACTAACTACAGTCTGAGCTAACAAAAAGGAAGACATTAATGGAAAACTTTTTTTAAAAAAAATCAAACTAAAGGGGCAGCTAGGTGACACGGTGGATAGAGCACTGGCCCTGAAGTCAGGAGGACCTGAGTTGAAATTCGGCCTCAGACCAAACACTTGACACTTACTAGCTGTGTGACCCTGGGCAAGTCACTTAACCTCAACTGCCTAAGCAAAAAAAAAAAAAAGAAAAAGAAATCAAACTGAAAAAGGAAAAAAAGAGAAGGAAAACTACAGGTTGGAATTGTGTACCCTTTGGATAATTATCTATCATGAACATCTCTAACCAGGCCACTCTTTCTCTTCTTCTTAAGTTTATTGTACCTTTAAAAAGCAACACACAAAGTCTTATAGAGGGGCTATACAAAGCTTCCCTCCCACAAAGGACATAGGTTCTGGACTAACACTGACCCAGCATCATCCTGGAAGCTAGCCTTCTAACGCATTACAAAGAGAGAATTAGAGTGATGGTAGTGATAAGAATAGCTACTATTTATATAGAACTTGAAGGTTTGCAAAGTCCTCTACATGTATGTATGCATGTACAAACACACATACATACATTCAGAATACATACACACATACATGTGTGTGAATACATCTGGGCAGGGAGACTAGGGCACCACCATCCTCATCCAGCGACCTTGAGGTCATCCTCTATTTCTCATTCTCATTCATTCAACATAACAAATCTGTTATTATCACATTTCTACCTTCCCAACATCATTCCTATTTTCCCTTTCCTCTCCTCACACAGCTGCCACTTGGCTCAAACCCTCATTACCATATGCCTAGACTATTGCACTAGCTGTCCCGTTGATCTTCTAGCCCCAGGTCTCTTCCCACTACTATCCATCCTTCCCTACTGCCAAGGTAATCTTTCTGAAGCCCATCTCACCACTCATCCACCATGGACTTCTCTTAATATACTCCAGTGACCGCATTTCACCTCCAGGACCAAGTATAAAATCCTGTTTTGCTTTTAAAGCCCTTCATAACCTGTCCCCCTCTACGATCCACCCAGGAACACTGACCTGGTTGCCGTTCCTTACACACAACACTCAATTTCCTGCCTCATTGCCTTTTTACTGCCTGTCTCTCATGCTTAGAACGTTCCTCAACCTCATGTCTGCCCCCTGCCTTCCCTGGCTTCCTTCCAGACTCAGTCCAAATCCTGTCTTCTTAAGGAGGCCTATCAGAGACTCGTTTCTACCGTCACCTCTCCCCAAATGCTAGTTACTTCTCCCTGAGATAACTTCAGATCGTACATACAAATTTGTGCTGTATAAATCTTGTATGTACATAGTTGCTTTTGTGTAGTCTTTCTCAATGGAATAGGAACACCTTTAGAGAAGGGATTTTGTTTTTCTCCCCTTTTTTCCATTTTCTAGTGCCTAGTAAGTGTTTAATAAACGTTTGTGAATTAACATGCCATAAATACATAAATCAGTAAATTTATACATCAGGGCTTGCTCTACTGGGTTTTTTTTTCATTGTCTAGAATTAAGAAAGTGATGGAGAAAATGTTAAATGCAAATTAAAGTAAAAGTGTGTACTGTATTTTCAGGTTGTACAATGCAACCCTATACATATATGAAAAAAGACAAAGATTTGACCTGTAATTTCATTGATGTCATGAATTCCCGGATGAGAAAACTTCCTCTCCTTGGCTTTACTGTCTTTATAACTTATAGTCTTAGATTTCCCTTAGAGCACTGAGATACTAGGTGACTTGCCCAGGGTCACACAGACAGTATGTGTCAGAGATGAGACTTAAATCCAGTTCTTCCTGGCTCTAAGGCCAACCCACTATTCATTAAGCTACTATTACCTTTCATGTATGAGATGGTGAAAACAATTTTTGTAAGTGTCTCATAAAATTACTGCGTCTGGTACTTTCCTTAAGCATGAAGGATTAATGTATTTTTTGTAAAAGATTCACAAAAGACTGCTTACTAGAGGAATGGTTTGCTGAAGAGTAGGCTCCACATAGAATCTTCCTAGCATTTGTCTATAATTTATGATATAGTATTTGGTTATTCATATTTCTACTGTCAGTGCCTGTTCAAGATAAACATAAACGACTACTCGATTCATTAGTCAATAGCACACATACACAGAAACACAGACACATACACACACCCCAAGTAGTTGTTTTCATCGCTATTATTGTTTAAAGAAGCTATTCCTCGAGGCTGCTTTTTACCTTTCTCTGTAACCACAGTGCCACAGCTTGTACTTCTTAGAATGAGTGATCAATGATGGAGACATGAAGTCAGGTACAATCAAGGGCTGTCTGTCTGAGTTGTGCCAAGTGACTTTGCTTTTGGTTTTCTATACCTAGGGCAAGGCCCTTGGTGCTTAATACCAAATGTTTGTTGTTGAATGGAATTTACAAAAATTATAGCTTTAATATTGAATGGATTTATGATCCTAATTTCCTATTGAAATCCTCATCCAAACACTGAAATGCAAGGTCTCAGAAGGAAACCTTTATTCCTGTCAGTTCTCTACTCCATCTTTCCATTATATCTTGATTCTGTCGACAGATTAGTCTTTTGACCTGTGGGAGATATAAATAAAGATCTGATATTACCCCTGTCCTCAAGAAGTTTACAATCTAGTGTAAAACAATGAAATGAGAATTAAGATCTAAATCCATTGTCATTGATTGTAAGTATAACAAGAGTTGAAACAACACGAGGAGGAGTAACTCTCTGGTTTTTGAAGAAATAAGACTAGATATGGGCCCCGAATAATAGCTTGAATAAAAGTAGGGACGTGAATGTCTATACTGCACTAGGGCATCCCCTTCCTAAGTCACAAATGCAAGTGCTAGCCAACGACAAGAAACTTAACACAGAAAAATAGTAGACAAGGGCCATGATGCTGGTTTAGAGCAGAAGTCAATGACAATACAAGATAAATGGTGGAAATTTTATGAGATTATATCTAACAGAGGCAATAATTCTGGCCTATCACCTTAGTGTAGCCTTACCAAAGGCATTAGTGAGTCGGTCAACAAGAATTTATGAAGTTCTCCCACTGTGTCAGGCCCTGCTCTAGTAATACAAAGAAAGAAAAAAATATGATACCTACCCAAAAGGAGTTCACGTTTTAGTGAATGAGCTGTTGTTCAGTCATTTCAGTTGCATCTAACTCTTAGTGACCCCATTTTGGGGTTTTCTTGGCAAAGATACTAGAATGGTTTGCCATTTCCTTCTCCAGCTTACTTTACAAATAAAGAACTGAAACAAACAGGGTAAAGTGACTTGCCCAGGGTCACACAGCTAGTAACTATTAGAGGTCAGATTTGAACTCAGGAAAATGAGTCTTCCTGACTCCAGGTCTGGCACTCCATCCACTGTAACACCTAGCTGCCCTAGTGGATGAGACAACAGGCAAAAAATACATACACATACACACCGCACACACATATAAAGAGAGAGATGTGTGTATATATATATATATATATATATATACACATACATATATTATAAATATATATTACATATGAGCTACAGAATAAGCTGAAGATGATCTAAGAGAGAAGGTACTTTAAGAGGGGCTGGGTAAGTTGTGAGCCTGGGAAAGGCCTCTTAGAGCACATGATGTTTGAATTGAGTCTTGAAAAAGCCAGAGAAACCAGTAGTCAGATATGAGAAAGATAATAAAGTTAACAGATAGAGCACCATGTACAAGGAATTGGTTGTTGTCCTTTGTTCACAAAAAGGACCAAAATAACATCATGATGTAAGCGTCAAGGCACAGTGTGTCTGACTGTGGCTGATCAGAGCTTGAAATGCTCTACCACAGGTCAGGCACAAATAGTCCACATAAACTTTTTGGGTGGAGATGTCTCTAAATTTGTGCATTTCATGTTTTTTTTTTCTTTTTGAGCTACTGCTATTCTGTTTTGTTCATTAAGCACAGTGCCTTTTTTGATTGGCACTTTGCTCATGGTGGGCACACCATGCTGGGCAGTTCTGTGCCAGTTTCTCCCATGTCTCACAACTGATTCCAAACTTCTTCAGCGAGACCTTGAGAGTGTCCTTGTATCATTTCTGACCACCATGTGAGCACCTTGATGCAATGGATAGCACATTGGACTTCTGGTAGAGCTGAAGAAATTCAAAAGTTGTGGGTTTGAGTCCCACCAGAGTTATATAAGGAATAATAAGAAGGCCAATGTTGGTGGATCATAGAGTACCTGAAGGAAAGGAAAGATTAAGCTCGATGGAAAGGTAGGAAATGTTAGGTTGTAAAGATTTTCAATGCTGGAGGACTATATATTTAATAGGAGAGGTAACAGAAAGCCACTAGAATTTATTGAGTAGAAGGTGGTGAGACATTTGTTTTAGAAAAATCATTTTGGAAGTTGATTGTAGAATGGATTGAAGAGGAGAAAGAATTGGGGCAGAGAGACCAACCACTCCCTAAAGCAATAGAAGGCTATTGCAATAATCAAAGTATAATGCAATGAGAGACTGCACCAGCATGGCAGCTGTTTGAGTAGAGAGAAGAGAATATATACAAGACTCACGATGAAAGCAGTTAACAATAACACTTGGCAACAGGTTAGACATATGGAGGTTTGTTTTTTGTTTTTTTGGGTTTTTTTGAGTGCGGAGTCAAGGTTGTGAGTCTCAGTTATTGAGAGAATAGTACTGTCTTCAATAGTAATAGAAATGTTGAGATGAGTTGGGAAAAGATAATATGACTACCAAGATAATAAAGATAATAAAAACTGCCAAGTCTTTGGAGTAAGAGAAAAAAAAAAGGTTCTACCAAAAGTAGTATGATTCCACCATTTGGAAACAGGAAGAAAATTACATTAATGATCTTTGTAGCCATTGAAAGAGAGAAGAAAAGTTTCAAGTGTGATATGTGTTATCTGGCTTCCAACATATAGGATGAAGAATGTTTAATATAATGCTTACTTCCCATATTATTCTTCATCTTCTCCCACCCATTTTAAAGCTTTTTTCCCCTTCATTTCTAAACTTGTTTAAAAAAAAAAGCAGTCCATCGTCATCATACCCATTTCTTCACTACCTACTTGTTCCTCTTTCTGACACCATTTCCCTGTGGAAATTTCTCCCTGCAGCATCACCAGGGACTTCCCAATGGCCAAATTGCTTGTTCTCAGTCTTCATCTTTCCTGATCTTCCTTTAATATTTAACACTTTCAGCAATCCCTCCTCCTCAGTTTCTATGGCCCAACTCATTCCCAATTCTCTTCCTAACTCTATAATTGATCTTTCTTAATCTCTTTCACTCCAGTGTTTATTACAGTGCTTAATATAGAGGTGCTCGATAAATGATTGTTGACTTGACTTGTTCATTTGGGACTATCTTTGTCTTTAGAACTCTTCTTTTTTTTCTCCTCTACACCATGCCTTTGCACTCTCCCTGTGATTACTGAATCCATGTCTTCAGGGGAGACCTCTCTCCTGAGCTTTCATCTTTTATTTCAAACTGCCTGCTAGAAATCTGGATATCTAACTCACATTTCAAACTCAACATCAACAAAACTGAACTTATTATTTTTCCTATAAACTCTGCTCTTCTTCCTAAATTTCACATTTCTGTTGATGGAATTATTATCTTCATGGTCACCTAAGCTTAAAGCATTAGAGTCATTATGATTCTTCTCTCACCCTCCCTTCATCCTACCAGTGGTCAAGTTCAGTTTATTGTCCCCCAGGTATATTTCCCCCTTGCATCCCCTCCCTCTTTTCCTGCTGATATCTAAATATAAGCCCTCATCATCTCTCAAATGAACTCTTAAATTAACCTAAATGATATGACTACTAAGTCCTGCATCTCCCATCCTCAATTGGTTCTTTATACCAGTGGTATCAAATAAATAGAAACCATATAGGAGAATCCCTGTAGACCATATATTGACTTAGAAAAACACACATTAACATTATCTATGTTCCCTTGTGTTTTTATTTATATTGTTAAATATTTTCCAATTATGCTTTAATCTGATTTCAGTCACATTTGGGAGTGTTGCTAGTGGCCCCTTTTTTTGACATCTCTACTTTACACCACTGCAAAATATTCTTAATGCATGTTTCACTATGTTACCATCCTCCACCACTTTTCTCAACAATCTTCTGCCAGCATTCTAAATGGGGAGACAACACATTTAGGTTAATTTAAAAGTCCATTTGAAAGGTATCAAAGGTTTGCATTTAGATGGCAGCAGGAAAAGAGTGAGAGGATGGAAGGGATAAGGAAGGGTGTTATGAGTCTCAAAAGTAATAGGAATGACTAGTGGAACCCTAGGCAAGTCATGCCTTTTCTCAAAGCAATTGATTTGATTACATTTAGCAGAGAAATAAGGAGAAAGCTGGGGTGGGTAGGAGGAATGCATGGAGGCAGGGTGAATGCAAGAAAATATCTAGAAAAGATGAGTGACTGATTGGGATTGGAAAGCATGGTCTAATATGGAACTAACAGAAGTTAGTGGGCTATCTGTGTTTCTATTCACTCAGTCACCAATCAATAAATCTCAGCCCTAGAGCAAGAGTAGCAAGCAAAACTGAGTAACATCCATAAAGAATGTTCTCTGGAGGACCAGTAATGAGAAAGATACAGATGGAGGTTGATTGGCAAAAAGATAACCATGGTAAATGGCTAGGGCATATGTAAAGAAGTATGTCTGGTTTGGTGCCAACAAGATAGAGGGGAGAATCCTCCCTCCTTGAATCTATCCAACCATTCTGTTTACCTTCTCATGTCTTCTTACCACATACTTCCATGTACTTTAGCTACTTGTATATACATTTCCTACCTTAATGTAAACTCCCTGAAGGCAAGGGATTTTTCATCTTTCTATCACCATCCCAGAATAGGTACTTTTATAATTTATTTTTTGAATGTACTGATTTCATAATATATAAAGCTTAATTCTATTATAATGTAAATGGGCAGCAAAGTGATCCAGTGGTTAAAGTGTTGGGCCCAGAATCAGGAAGACTCCTATTCCTGAGTTCAAATCTGGCTACAGACACTTACTAGCTGTGATCTGGGGCAAGTTACTTAACCCTGTTTGCCTCAGTTTTTTCATCTGTAAAATGAGCTGGAGAAGGAAATGGCAAATCACTCCAGTATCTTTGCCAAGAAAGTCCTAAATGAGATCACAAAGAATAGAACATGATTGAAAATAGATTGAACAAAAATGTAAATAGAATACTTCTCTAGTCCTTTATATTTGCAGCTATAATCACCGTCCCCAGGTCCTCCTCACTATATAAGACAGAACAGAAAAAATTTTAATAATCAGAATCTGTCTGGGGAAATAAGAATTAGATAAAAGTTTTCAGAGGTAAGCTAAAAAATGAGAAAGTGAGAATAATGATATAGTAGAAATGTATCCAAGATTCTTAAACGATGATAGCAATGTTCAAAAGGTCATCTTTGAGAAATTCACAAAGTAAGAAATTATTTCATTGAGGATTATAATGTCTGTGGATTTTTAAAGACAAAATATTCTCATAGGAGTCAGAATTTTGCTGAAATAGATTTTGCTCTGACATTTAAATTAGCTTAGGTAGGATATTTAATTATAATGTTCAAAGCTTTTATGAAGCATAAGACCTTTAAAAATGTAAACAAGATTAACTCCCATACAGGACAGCTAGAAGAAAGGGAAATTTAATGTATAAATAATAGATGACTTAATATGCTGCCAGGAGAACCCAATTTTCTGCAAATTAATATACAAAGCCATAATTTTATTTAAATCCTTTGCAACTGCATGACTCTGCTGAAATCCTGAAACACTGACATGTATTATGAAATAAGCAAAAATAAATCTGTTTTCTAAAATCCAGTTGATCTGCATCTATAGCATTGCTATTTTCTAGTGAGCAACTAAGATATTTTAATGACAAATAGAGGTTTTATTAGTATTATTATGGGTGTTGAATTTTTTATGCCATTTGCATTTTCTCCTCTAACATTTGTTCCTCATGAAATAAAAAAGTCTCTACTTCTGTAGAATTGAAAGCAAGAACTGTATTTGAGGTTAAAAAAATAAGTCAAACAACTCAAGGGTCTCAACCCTTCTCTCCTTCTTCCTCACTTTATTCTCCTCTGTCTCACTAGCTACTGTTAGGGCTCCCCTCACTTACCAAAGCAATGGATAGACAAGTCCCTCTATATGGGAGGTGGAGGAAGGGAATAGACAAGGAATTATTTCATTCGTCAGGCCTAGCCCTGATGTCCTGATCCATGGGTGATTGAGTGAAAACTTACCTCAACCCATTCTAAATAACTAGCTGTGAACCAAGCTTTAAGTCCTGATCCATCTACTAAGACATCAAAGCCTAGTCAGTGAGTCCATCTTGCCAACTTCCAAATCACACACATACACAGAGAGACAGACAGACACACACACACACACACACACACACATGTACACACATCCCTTTCCATCTCTTGGTCATAAATTGAGGCAGATAATTGATATGAAGGAGAGAGTCCTGTATTTCTTCTCTATTCCTGCCCACTTCTTTGCAAAATACCAACTTCCCAACTAAGTCAGTTGGAGTCCTCTTATTACCAAGGCAGCCACAACAGGAGTTGCACCAGTACCACTGGTTAAATTCTCCTTCTCTCCACCATACATACTTCCCCTTCTCCAGATTTTCGTGTGGCTGTATCCACATTTGGAAAGTGGGTTCTGAATTTGAGGCAAGTGACTGGAGAGTAAGAGCCCCACCATGTTTGATTTTGGGCAGGGCCGTGAGTCTCATGAGATGAGCAGGCATGGTTGTGTCGTGAGCATCATCTTAGATCTCATTATATTATCTTTCCTGCCTTGATCAAATCTACCCTCCTTCCAAAATTCCCATTTTATGTAGAGTTCACCATCTTTGACTTCTTGCTCTCACCCTATATATTATATATATAATATATAAATTATATTTTATAGATAGATAGATAGATAGATTAGTTGCCAAATCTTTCATTTCTACTTCTCCAATATCTTCCCCATCTTCCTCCTTTTCTCTATTTACTCAGCTGCTACTCTAGCCTTCTAGCTAGTCTCCCTCACTACAATGTTTCTCCTCTCTAATTCATCCTTCTCACAGCTGCCAAAGTTATTTTCATCAAGTGAAGATCTGACCAAGTCACTGTTCTCAATAAACTCTGGTAGATGCCTATTGAGTCTAGAACCAAATATTATTTCATCTTTGTGTCATCTTTTTTTAACCTTCCATTTCTGGATATTTTACAACATATATGTAATATGATATATCATGAAGTTCTCCCAAATAAAATGTAAAGATATTCCTTGAGGGAATTGTAGGGATTTAGATATTTGATGACAGAAGGCAACATCATACAGGAAGTATCTAGTGATTGTCTGAGAGAATCAGTATTCCCCTTGGGTCTATTTTTGGCTTTTTGGTTTTTTGTTTTTTTGCAAGGCAATTGGGGTTAAGTGACTTTCCCAGGGTCACACAGCTAATAAGTGTCAAGTGTCTGGTCTGAGACTGGATTTGAACTCAGGTCCTCCTGACTCCAGTGCCGGTGCTCTATCCACTGTGTCACCTAGCTGCCCCTGTGGGTCTATATTTGGAAAGGGGAAAAAGTAAGCAATTTTGAGAGTAATTCCACAGTGCAAGCAGGTAGAAGAGGATTTCTCTCTTCTCCCCATCAGGCTCCCACCATCAGTCATGTCACCTTGAAGTGCAGATTCCCTACCAGTGAGGGATTACATCCAGCAAGGAACAGAGACATGTGTTCCAGATAGACACAGATGCAAAGAGGCAGTCATTCAGAAGAGGAAGTAGCTTACAGGAGCAGGACCCCTGACAACAAAATAGAGCTGCTACGTCCTCAAGAAGAAATTAGCCCTGAAATGTGAGTGTTGGACTACAGAGAGGACTGCACAGAGAAAGGAGGCCAGGACCTGAAGGGCCAGAGTGATACGAAGCCTTAGCTAAATGTGTTCCCTACATAAGTGCCTCACTACTATTGTACTCAAAATTTGTGGCCCATCTTCCCATGGCTGCCATTTTGTGTGTGTGTGTGTGTGTGTGTGTGTGAGAAAGAGAGAGAGAGAGAGAGAGAGAGAATATATATATATATGTGTGACTGTGTTTGTGCGTAGGTCTTTATATGTGTGTGTAAGAGACAGTAAGTGTACATAAATGTTAATTGTGTTTGTATATGTATGTGTAGGTAGTGTTTAGAAGACTATGAGAGAATGACCCCGGGGATTAAGAAGGGAAGATTTATATAGCTAGTTTTTAGCGTGCCATCTTAGTTAGTAAATGCCATTGCTTAGAGCTCATCATGTCTACTGACTGACTGCTAATGAGTAGCAGTCTGGTAGGAGTTTGTGCTATAATTTTAGAAGGGAAAGGGAAGGAAGGGAACATGCATATTTTTGTACCTACTTTGTGCCAGTCACTGTGCTAAGTGCTTTACAACTATTAACTCATGTTTTCATAAGGTGGCCCTCTAGATGCATATCCTTTAAAGTAAACTAGCATCCATTCTCAGGGTTAGAATATATAAGTACATTTTGGGAAAGTAAATCAGAGGGGACATTACATATGTAATTGCTATTGTTGTAGTAAATTAATTATTTATATATAGAGAGAGATATATACATATACATATACATATACAGATGAATAACTTCTGAGGTACGTATTAAAATACATATATTTGTATATGTGCATAAAACATATATATGTATATATGTATGTGTGTGTGTGTATATAGATATATATATAGATATATATATAGATATATATATAGATAGATATATATTACTGATGGGGATGAGAGATTTTAAAAAGTATATTGACTACTGTTCTCCATTACCAAAACAGACTATTAACTAGTCTCCCAGTATCAATTCTTTACTGCTCCAATCCACCCTTTGAGAATCTCATATCCTTCAAAACTCACCTAAAGTATTTCCTTCTACAGGAAACTTTTTTTAACATCCCAGTCTCTAATGCCATACTCTGCCCCAAAAGCCATCTTATATATCTTTTGCATTTACTTACATATGTACATGTCACCTCCTCCAGTATAAGCTTTTTGAGGATAGGGATTGTTCTATTTTTGTCTTTGCATTCTCAGTGCCTCCCATATTTCCTTGTACGTAGTTGTTGTTCATCCTTCATTCTAAAGAGGACCAATGACATATGGGGTGATGCCTCAACTTGCACATAAACTAGATTTAAGTGAGGCAGAGTTGCACCAAGTCATCAGACTCACTCTCTCTTCCAGAGTCATCAAAGTCCAGTAGCAAGACGAAAGTCAAGACAATTGGCAGTGGCTCAGGATGCAGTGGACTACCTTGGTGTCTTCGATTTCCGACCAAGCTCTAAGCACCCCACAGTACTTGCTGAAGCAGGTGGAGGGTAAACAAAAGGCCTCAGACCCATAGGTGAGTTAGGGGAATGTCTACCCAAAGCACGTGAAGACTTCCCCCAGAAGAATGGATAGATAAGAACAATTTGTTGCAATGGCCTTGTACATAGTAGCAACTTAATCAAAGCTTATTGATTATCATTGATTTAGAGTTGTAAGGGACTTTAGAGGTCACCTAGTTCAACCCACTTATTTTTAAAATGAGGAAATCGAGGCCCAGAGATTTTACATGACTTGCCCAAGGTCACTTAATGGCTCATGACACACGGCTTTGAATACTGGTCTTCCTGTGCAAAATCTAACAGGCTTTCTACTACTCCACAATATCAGGGAAGAGGAACGCCATTAGCCATCCTTATTTCCTTTTTTGCCTTCTTATCAGCTGCCCTAATTATAGTACATAGCTATCTAAAACCTAGACTAAATGTTTAAAGAGAATCTGTTATTTCATTTGTTTCTATCTGAACTTTACATACAAGGAAATTTGATCAAGATCACCACAATTCTTGTTAGCTGTCTGGTTTGAGGTGAGATTAAGCCAGTTAATTCTATAAAAAGCTAAAATAAAACTTAGTTAATTTAAATCTTCAAGGAGTCAAATTGTCTGTAACCTAATGTTGTGAAATGCTAATTTCACTCCATGCTGACCACATGCTGTGGATCAGAAAGCCAAAATTCTCCTATTGATGTGGGGCTAATCAGGCTCTTACTAGTAGTCTATAAACACTTATGCTCAAACCAAATGAAGCAAGAGGTTTTTATTTACAACTTATATTAAAATCTGGGTGGAACACTCAACATTCACATACTTGCTCTTACAAAGTGTGCCATAGAGATTTTAAGGCCAATGCAAATCTAATCCTATTTCTCACCCAAGAGAAAGCACTTCCTGGCAGTACCATCCTTCTAGTGTTATGAAAGTTCCATATGGAACACAAGAGAAAATGTCACCTACTAAATTTCCAGCATCATCTTCCCATGTATTATTTTCTCATCCAAGTGAAAAATAAGCTCTTCTTTCTTGGCTTAGAAGTTGAGCTGGGATGACAAATTAAGGCACAGGATTCCAGATATACAAGATAACTATAAACATGAAAAAATCATGAAGATGGATGACCAGAACATGGAGATGGAAAACCACCTTTCATTTTGACCAATGATGTACTAAGGCACTTTGAGCTGGGCCTCAAAAAATTTGTGCTCTATTTCTCCATCCATAAAGAGAAATAATAAAGATTGCTACCGGAAGATATTTGAAAATGAATGGCTGAAACTTTCTGATATGAAAATATTGGTGTAAGTTTATCATAATGAAATATTTACCCATCAGAACTCTTTTTATTGATTAAACTACTATGTATGCCATATGATAAAGCAACTACATTTCAAGATATAGCAAATAAATAAATATGGAAAAAGAATCATCTATAACTAAATCTTGATTGATAATTCTCAGCCAATAATGATATTGTGGTGATCAACACAAGTGGCCAGGGTTAAGAACCTTGTAAAATGTAAAACTGAGTTTCTTCCATATCTATCATAATGAAAAGCTGTCAAGTCTGTACTCTGTTACCTATGGAATGACTATACTAAAGTTTGTACTAAAATGGATTTACTTTTTGGTTCTATGTTGAATCTGCTAGCACCACCATCTACACAAACATTACCTTAAATAATGGGTGAGGTGTATGGGGTGTTCAAGGAGGACTGGGGTATATGCAGTGTTCAGGGAGGTTTAGAACCTCTGGTGTGAAGACTTGCTGAGCCCTTTTCAGGGCTACTCATCCACCTTTGGGGTCCGCCTGCCACCCATCTGTGGTTCTAAGAAGCTGTAGCATGAGCGGTAGCCACATCCGGGTAAAAAACATCTTGGGCTAAACCAGGTTGAAGGCAACTGACAGGCCTCAAACCTGTTGGTGAGTTAGGAGGATGTCTACCCCAAGCCCGTTATCCCTTTGGAAGACAGAATAAGACTGACAACTTTGCTCAACTCTGCCTCACTTAAATCTAATTCATGTACAAGTCAAGAACCACCCCATGATGTCATTGGTCCTCTTTGAAACAAAGATAAACAACAAATAATGGGTTCTATTTCATAGGATTGCAAGATTTAGGAGTGGAAGGAACCTTAGAAATTCCTATCTTCTTCATTTTACGAATGAAGAAAGACAAGTCCTAAAAGGTATCACAATGGTAATGATAATATAATATTAATAATTAATAATATTAATAATAATTTGTGTAGTGCTTTAAGTTTACAGAATGCTTTACTTACATTATATCATTGCCCCTCTCATTAAGCCTATAAGGTATGCAATACAGGGACCATTTTGAAGAGGAAGAAACTGGGGTTGTTCAAAAACATTAAGTGATTTATCCACAATAAAGAATAGAGACTGGATTTAAGCCCAGTTCCACTGACTTCAAATCTCTACAGTGTGATATAGTGAAAAGAATGTTAGATTTAGAGTCAGAGTACTTACATTCAAATCCCATATATGCCACTTAATATCTTGTATGTTACTTGAACCTAGTTTCTTCATCTGGGCCTCAGTTTCCTGATCAGTCAAATAAGTACACCAGACTAGATGCCTCTTAGGTTCCATCCAATTCTAAATCTATACCTAAGATCTAAAGATATACAAATAAATGCAGTAAAATTGCTGTGACCCAAATAGCCTAAAGTAATTAAAAGTACTTAAATAATTAGATTGTGATTCTAAGCTTGACTTGCTAATAATGTCATCTTAAGGTTAGAAGAAGCTGGGGCAAGGAGAGGAATTGCTGCTCCAGATATAATTATTACCAATAATAAAGGAAGGGTTTTCTAAGTATAAATGGCAGGAACATTGACCATACTACTTTAGAATTTGTAATAAAGCAGGAAGGGAGCACAGGCCTTGGGTTTTTTTTAGAATTTAAGAAAACATATGGCAAAAAACTCAGAAAAAATGTAGGTAGGAGCCTGTGACTTGTGACTCTGAATGGGAAATCAACTCAAGAAGGATGGCAAACACTCAAGCGTGATATCATAACAGCACAGCAATATTCCACCTAGATGAGGCCTCCTCTCCAGTCACCCAACCCCAAACCTAGTTCAAGGCCTCAGCATGTGGGCTCTTGCAATAGCCTTCTAATTGCTTTCCCAGCCTCAAGTCTCTCCCCACTTTAATCCATCCTTCCACTCAACAGCCATGGTGATTTTCCTTAAGTACTGGTCTAACATTATTATCCCCTTTCTCCAGGAGCTCCAAAAACTCCCTTTTACCTCCAGGATCAACTATAAACTCCTCTGGCTTTTAAAGTTCTTCATAATCCGTCTACTTCCTACCTTTCTCGTCTTTTTACACTTTATCATTCTCCATATGTTCTATGATCCAGCAACAGTACTACTCCCTGGATGTCCCTGATGGTCCCCCATGCCTAGAACGTTCTGTTCCCTTTTTCCTCTTAGTTCTTTGGCTTCCTTCGGGACTCAGTTCAAATCCTACCTTCTGCAGAAGACCTTTCCCAGCACCTGCAGCTTCTAATAACTCTTCTTTCAAATTACCTTCTATCTACTCTGTATATTTCTTATGTGTACCTAGTTATTTCCATGTTCTCTCCCCCATAAGAATATCTTTTCCTTGACAGTAGGTATTTGGGGTATTTTTTTTTGCATTTCTTTGTATCTCCAATGCTCAGCACAGTTCCTGACACACAGTAAGTGTTTAACAAATGCTTGATTGATCTAATGACAGTCCCAAAGTATTCCAATAGGAAAAATGGAGGGAAGTTATCTGGAGTTCATTGGCAAATTGAGATTTTAAAATGACAAACAGACAATGGAAGTGAGGGAAGGAATTTGAGAATTAATACCAAAAAAAATGTATCAAAGTTCTATGAGAATAATGTTGGGAGAGTCTGAAACTAGATTAGGCTAAGTAGTTTTCCAATTTTTGTTGGTACACTTTGAAAAGAATGCACGTAGGATCACTACTTATGAGGCATAGGATTCTTATAATAGAAGACAAAGCAGAATTCCTCTATTCCCACTTTGTTTCTGTTTTCTCTGACAAGGAGAATGATCTTCCAATTGGCAAGGACAAAATATAACGATGATAATAACAATAATAGCAAAGGAGGACTGGCCACAGAGAGTTCAATTCTGGAAGCATGCTCAGAGGACCTACGAGAATGTTTGGCAAGCCTGCTTCTGGAAATTCATGAGGATATAGAATGGAGAGAGACCTGGGTTCCTCCTACAGAACATTCACAGGGATTTGGTCACTGTTCCCTCTTCAGTTGTAGCATGTTGAGGACAAGACCTATGTTCTCAGGGATCAACAGGGACAGCTAGGTGGCACAGTGGATAGAGCACCGGCCCTGAAGTCAGGAGGACCTGAGTTCAAATCCAGCCTCAGACCAAACACTTGACACATACTAGCTGTGTGACCTTGGGCAAGTCACTTAACCCTGACTGCCTCACCGAAAAAAAAAAGGGGGGGGGATCAACACATAGACTCCAGGACTGTGAAAGACAGGCAGACTTAACACTCTAAGCCAGCAAATTGGAAGGTAAAGAGTTTGTGGTTATGTCAGAAGCAGAAAGTAAATGTGCAGTACAGATCCTCAGGTCTCTAAAGGAACATTGAAGTATTAATAGTGAGAAACAAGCAAGAGAACAGGGATCTGGGGGAGCTGGTAAGGTCTGTAGGTGCAAGGAAATCTTCAAGTTCAGGAAGGAACCAGGAAGAGGTCATGAATTCAAGTAGACGGGTAATTATGTCAAGGAACCTGAAATCAAAACATAAAAGTATGAACCTGACACCAAGGCAAAGCAAACCTCCATTAGGGCTCCAATACTTACAGGTGAAAAAGTGAGAAATTTGTGCTGCTGGTAAATTTTCACAGAGTAGTAAGCCAAAGAACAGTATCAATCAAATAACAAATATTTATTAAGTACTGATGGCATAACAGCTATTTTGTTAGTGGTGGGAATACAAATGTAAAAAATAAAACAACTCCTGCTTTCAAGGAATTTACATTTTATTGGAGGAAATGTGTGTGCATGTGTGTGTGTGTGCTCTCACACATATATCCATATATACAGACTAGATACAAAACAAATACAGGGTAGTTTGGGAAGAAAGGCACTAGCATTTGGGTGGATCAGGAAAGGCCTGATGAAGAAAGTATGATTCTTGAACTGTGTCTTGAAGAAATGATGGATTTTATGAGGTGAACTAAAGGGAGCAAGGAGTGCATTCTAGATATGGAGAACGTCATATTCAAAAGCTCAGAGATAGGATATGGATTGCCATGTGTGAGGAATAGAGAGAAAGACCGTTTCATTGGGAAGTAATGTATAATGAGGCTAGAAAGATTGTTTGGAGACAAGTTACAAAGAATTTTTAAAATTCAACAGAGAAATTTCTGTTTTGTAATGTAGAGGTAATAAAGAATCACTGGAGTTTGTTTTTGTTCATCCTTCCTTTTTGAAGAGAACCAATGACATCACAGAGTGATGTCTTGACTTGCCCATGAATTGGATTTAAGTGAGGAAGAGTTGCACAAAGTCATCAGCCTCATTTACTCTTCCTGAGTCATCAAAATCTTGTTGCAAGATAGAAATCAAAATGACTGGTAATGGCCCAGGATGCAGTGGCTGACTTTGGCATCTTCAATGTCTGACCAGAACACCTGCTCCAGCCACCTTCATAGCCATTGGAACAAATTGTTCACATCCACCATTCCTTCCATGGGTAGCTGTCACATGCTTGGGGTAGACATCCCCCTAATTCACCAACAGGTTTGAGATCCGTCAATTGCCTGCAACCTGATTTAGCACATCTGCTGAAATGATTTTACTGGGGTGTAGCCACTGCTCATGCTATAGGTTCATAGAGCCACAGGTGAGAGTTGGGTGAAGGTAGACATGAAAGGTGGATGAGTAGCCTTACAGAGGACTCAGAAAGCCCTCACACCAAAGGTAATAGTCCTCCCTGAACACCGCATACATGCCCCCCCCACTGGAATTTTTTGAATAGGAGAGTGACCCGGTTAGAACCGGGCTTGAGGAAAATCACTTTGGCAGCTATGTAGATGATAGATTGGAGTAAAGAGACACTTGAGACAGGGAGACCAAAGAGAAAGTCACTGCAGTAGTCCATGCTGTCCACATTAACTTAGACCACAGAGATGACATTTAAAGCATTAAATCAGTAATACAATCCAGTTTGGCCATTAACTCCTTGTTATTAGAAACCACGCCTACTTCATTGCCTTACATACAGTAGGCGCTTAAATTGTTAAATTGAAGTGAAATGATAATGCTAAATTAATTCAGATAGCCTCAAAACCAAAGGCCATAAACCCAAGCATCAAGATAAGTCTAAGCCCCCAAATCAACCAATAAATATCTATCAAGCATCTACTATGTGCTAGACTAAAGATGCATAAAAATTATACAAACATTTTAAAATGAGAAATAGGTAGATTCTTCAAATTTTCAGTAAGTGAACCTCCAAATCCCCAAATACATAGAAATTGTTTGCTTTTAAACAGAATTCTTGTCATCTTGCAAAAAGGTGTTTTCTCTCCTCCGCAACTTGAAAAATCAAAATAAATGAAAAGCAATGATGACATATTTATACAATATATAAGTTCTCCTGAAAAAAAAAATATATCTTCCTTCATATACTTACCTCCATTTCCTGAAGTGAGCTCTGCTTACAACCGTGGTACTTGCTGGGTATTTGCCTAAACAAACAAACAAAAACAAACTAACTGTCCTTTGCTCCAGGTATCCTGCAACATTGGATGCTGAGGGTTAAATGGTCCCATAGTATGCATAGTATATATTAGAGTCTTAGAATCTTCCTACAAAAGAATGTTCGTCTTCTCCTGACCTGATAAAAACCAGCTTCAGCTTTATAATTTCAGAACATAGAATGAAAGTCAGTGAGAAATAAGAAATAGGGTCCTGCTGATTTTTCTACAGTTATTGGTTGGACTCTCATCACAACATGTGCTGGGTCACCACACCACCCTGAAATATCCTAGCAGTACCTGCTTTTTAGAAAGACTCTCTGGTCCATTTATATTCTGCATCATCGACTACAAAAAACCCAACCCTAAATTAAAACACCCCTATGTGTCTAAGACTTTGGCTTAATGCATTCCTCGAGCATTTGTCAAAAGATCACAAACAGAAGCAACAAAGCAAAGTCACATCTTATGAATCTATTTCCTGTAATAAATAGTAAGAAAAAGAATGTTTGACACCACAATGAACCTGACAGAGCTGAGAGCGAGGTTGTACGTGGGAAAAATAGTCAATTAATTGAGGGACAGGAGAGCCCACCAGTCGCTTAACTAAAAATGTTTCATAATACTCATTATCAATGTTTTGTTTACTGATCTTTCTAAAAGCAAATATGTCTCCATTGGCTTCAGTGACTATGTACCAAATGTCAGTGAGATATCCTTCTTTTGTGAAGAAGCAAGTCATATCCTTTTTTATACTTGCAAATATGTGTGCTAAGTGAGGGAGAGGAATTGAAAGGGGGAAAGGAAAAGAGACAGCAGGAGAGATAATATATGCATTTAACAGTCAAGGAAAATGATATACTTAGGCACAAATGCCTTATAGAGGCCACAACCTGTTCTTTTTTTTTTTTTTCTGAAAATGCTGTTAGAGTGCACAGTCAGCGAAATCTCTCCCCCGCACTTGCCTCCTACCATTTGGCATGGTCAGGGAATGACCACTTAGTCTATGAAATAAAGATAAATCACCATTCCCACTGGGAATCTCAGAATGGTTTGATGGATCTGATAAAGCCCACCCTGAAGTGTTACTCAGTCACATCCCATTGTCTCTGCCCAAGGAGTGACCTTGAGATGAACATGGCTGAACTAGCTTGTTAAAACAGCTTTTAGTGTGTATACTCCCTTTTATTTTGAATTCAAATAATTATTTTCAAAATGTGTATACCTAAGATTTCAACCCCATTTGAGATTGAAAATATTTTAGATTACAATGTGATTCTATTAGCATAATTACATTTAGCTATTATTTTTCTGCCTTTAAGGCTCAACACTGTAGTTTGTTTTTCAGGCTAGGAAATGTAATGTCTGCATAAATAAACTTGCTAAGAGCATCTATTAAGTACTGCCATCCCCCACTGTCTTGACCAAGAAAAGAAGGAAAAAAAAGGAGAAAGAAGAATTTCTTATGTTTCTGCCTGGGGAATCTCTGATGGGCTTTAAAGTACTGTCTAAATCATAGAGCAGAGAGAAAAATGGTTGCCTTAGTAACAAGGCAGACCCAATCAGCTGCATCTACTCCCCTGAGACCATCTAATTTATTCAGCAGATACAGGATAGAACAGGTGGCAAACCTAGACTGTGCCAATAAGCTTTAGATAGCCTGCACATTTTCATGTATACACAGTTTGGGTTTATTAATCTATAAACTGTTTCTGTTTTTTACATTTCATCCTTGCCACCTAGAAGGGCAGGGTTGACAAACAGTATTTTCAGTGTTAAATATTCAGAACAGATGACTAAAAAGCAAGCATTTGTTGTCACTGAACCTAGGGAAATAAGGTGTGAAATATAGATTTGATTATAGATGACTACTCATCTAATACCTACATGTTTCTTCGAAAGTGAAGGAGGCCCTCCCAGGCCACACTTTAAAATACTAATAGTTACTTTCTGACCAGTTCAAATTTTAAATCACATTTTAAATATAAATAATAAAATAAAACTATTTTAACAAACAAGCAGTCACAGTCCCAGATCTTACAATCCTTATGATTATCATCAAATGCAACCCCAAAATTTCAATTCTTTAAGAAATATAAAGCACATAATATCTGTAGATGGAAGGAAAGAAGGAAGGAAGGAAGGAACAAAGGAAGGAAAGCTCTCATTTACATTGGACTTTACAATTTTCAAAGTGTTTACAAACCTCACAAAAACTCTATGAAGTAGATACAATAAATATTATTTTCCTCATTTTACAAATTAGGGAACTAAGGCTGCTAGTAGTAAGTTATTTACCCATGGTCACACTGCTAGTAAATGGCAGAACCTTGTCTTCAAAATGTCTGCATAGAACCAACTCAAAATGAAATTATGTAAATATAAATCACTAATTTAAACTAATGGGTAAAAAGTCTAAATATTTTTTTTTCAAAAAATAATACTTATAAATAAAAATTGTAACTGGAACTAAGGACAGCTAGGTGGTGCCACAGTGCATAGAGTGCTGGGCCTGGAGTCAGTAAGACATCCTCGTGAGTTCAAATCTAGCCTCAGACACTTACTAGCTATGTGACCCTGAGCAAGTCACTTAATCCCATTTGCTTCAGTTTCCTCATCTGTAAAATGAGCTGGAGAAGGAAATGGCAAGCCACTCCAGTATCTTTGCCAAGAAAACCCCAAATCAGGTCACAATGAGATGGACACAATTGAAAATGACTGAACAACAACAACAACAACAAAAAGCAACCTGGAGCTAAGCTAATTGATGTTTCATAGTGCATCTGTTTTAAAGAACAGATAAGAATAATTAGCATTTCAGAGAACCAGATTAAGCAGGATTAGTCCCTGTTTAGAATGATGTTGGATTATTTAAATATGTGTATATCAGATAGGATATAGAATTTTAGAGGTAGAATTTTAGAAGGATCTTAGACATTGTTTCATCTAACCATTTCATTTTCGAAGATAAGTTAAATGATTCTCAGAAAGCTAAGTGACTTATCCAAGATCACACTAGGTGATGTGACACAGCTGCAGTCTGAACATAGTTCTCTGACCCCATATCTTTCCACTACATACATCTATATTTATGTATGTGTTTCTAATAGGTTAGAAGTGTCCAAAAATAGTATTTTTTTTTTTACTACTGAAAAGATAAAAGACAAACTCATCTACAGTATTACATTCTGTATCCTACTCAACTCTGGAATCATAATTCCACTTGAATTCAGTGTGGGTATAATAATCATCTCAAGCGCCTATCCGGTGCATTCTTTGCCAACAGACTGGGTAGGAAGCTTAAAACAAATAACTCAGCAGTTAGGTGGCTCATCGGAAAGTTATTTTTATAGAAATGCATCTACAACTATTTGGTAGAGGGTGTTTTTGTGCCAGTGTTCTATCTTGTACTTTCATAGCCTCCTTGGGCTGGCATTTCTGACAGCCAACTTGACCACCACTTTTTTCTATCTCAGATCTTCACAGCTTAGATCATAGCTAAGAAGTGGGCTCCCTTCGTGTGGTTGTTCAACGGAGTGATAACACTGAGAACTTCCACGACTCAGAAACAGGCATGTAGATAGATGTGGCACTGGCCTAAACGTAAGAGTCTTGGTTGTCATCTGTGGAGATATTATAGCCATATATCAGAAAGGCCACATGAAAGGCCACTTCACTAATCCTTCTCACTCTTCAGTATAATCAGTAGCATCCGCTCACTCCTTAAGGATAATACAGTATAGTTTTGTATCTTTTGATTCCTGCAAAAGCTAGCTCCTCTGAGTAGTTTGCTTTTTAAATTTCATTCTTGGACAATAATAAGAATAAAAATGAATAAGAATAAGGACAATAGCATTTATATAGTGCCTGCTATGTGCCAAGTGCTATACTAAGTACTTTTTACACATAGTATCTCATTTGGTCCTCCCAACAACCTTGAGAGGTAGCGTGCTATCATTATATCCATTTTGCAATTGATGAAACTGAGGCAAACAGAGGCTAAATGACTTGCCAAAGGTCACACTGCTATTATCTGAGGCCAGACTTAAACTCAGATCTTCAGAATGAATCCCAGCAGGGAAGCCACACACATATACTTCTCCTGCAAATAGCATGGCTGTATTAGAATCCTTCTAGTTCCTAGTGGGATAGCTTTGTGCATACTTTCAAAACGTTTTTTTTTTTCCACTCCAAGGATGTTATTTACATTCTTCTTATCCCCTTACACAGATAAAAAGGATATCTAGCTCCACTAGCTTTATGGCATTTATTCTGCTCAGGTAAGGAATGTGAGTTGGTAGCCCTTTCCTTTGACCGCATGGAGCACAGCTATCACACTTCTTACATTCCCTGCTGCCATTTTGATTTAATAGAATTTATTCAATACCAGCCCCTAAGCACTTGGCCAAGTTTTCAAAATTGACGTGGAGTGCTTTCATAACCATGGATCAGCAGGGCTTATGGTATAACTTGTATTGGATGAGTTATGGTTCAGTTCCATCTTCTAATGTAAAACCCCATGTTATGCCAATCTTCAATTCCCCTTTGAGGCCTCAAAGTTCATGCCGCTTTTTATTGACATATCATTTCTTATAGACTTTCTCTAGCTGTTCTTGCTGTCAATCAACCACGGAAAACTGGAAGAGAAAGGATTAATTCAGTGCCACAAAATTTACTTCTATGAATATCAGGGCCTCTGCAGGAAGTCTTAGACTTGCAGATTTACTTTCTTGTGTTAGGTTAATCTTCCCTCTCCCCACAAGCTTTCTTTGACCTAAACATTCCCAGTTCCTCCCTTATCTGTATGTAAATGTGTGTGTGGTCTCCATGAACTCTCTGGGGGAAGGTATTGTTTTTCTTCTTCTTTGTTTGCCCAGTACTTAGCACAGCGCCTGGTCTATAGTAAGTGCTTAATTAGTGCTTGTTGATTATTTGATTAACATCCCTCTCCTTTTGATATCACAGATTACCTTCAACCGTTCGTTCTATAAGAATCACCAAAGTTTCTATGCAAAGTATATCTATACCTAAGGTAGTCATCATCAGACAACAATGCCATCTCATATTTAGCCAATACCACTAACCACCTCTGAATGGCAATATCTAACATAATGCATGTCAGACTGTCAGTAGATTGTTCTCTGTTTATCATTAAAATGAAACTTCACACAGGCATAATCTCAGAATATATCATAATCACTCACCTCAAAACCAAAGAATTCCAATTTGTAAGTGGGTTACTAAGGATCATTATCACTGCAACTTTCCCTGGCAAATGCAACAGGCTTCTTGTGGTTATCACTCCCTTTGTGATAGCCTTCTCCTCTGGCATCAGTGTGTAACACAAAGAACTTACTCAAAAACCCAAAAAATTCACACTGGTGCATGTGTGAAGAAACTAACCAAGTCTGCAAACTTCTGCTCATATTTCTCTTCTGAGTAATCTCCAAATGGTGCTGGCTGGTGTTTCAACCAGATTGTTCCTTTTGCCCTTGCTTTTTCTCAACTATATACTAATGTATTATGTTGAAAGGCTTTTCAGTGATGGTAGATTGCCTCATAAACTCCATACAATAGCCCTTGAATGCTAGGAAAATTTTTAGTTCTTAGTCATTGTTCAGACATAGCCATAAATGGCCAGGACAGGAGCACCAGCACTCACTCCCTAGTAACTCATAGACTATATTTTGCACAGTTAGTAGTCATCCATAAATGGCTTTTGAACAGTGGAGATGTTAGCTGATCTAATACCTTGAGTAGCCTTTCCTCGTAGTCTTCCAACATCCTTCCAAATAGAATGAGATCATCCAGATAAACCAATACCTCCAAATAGTTTATATCACCAATCACTTTTTCCATGAGCCATTGAACAGTGTGAGGAAGCCAAGAAACCTCTTGGCCATTTGCTCAAATTGGTAGAATTCTGTTGGATAAATAAAGGCCATCTAGCTTTTATTTTGGCAGCTAGGTGGCATAGGGACTACAGCACCAGACCTAGAGTCAGAGGACTTATTTTTGCTAGATCAAATCTGGCCTCAGACACTTATCTATGCAGTATGAGCCTGGGCAAGTCACTTAACCCTGTTTACCTCAGTTTCCTCATTTATAAAATGAGCTGGAGAAGAAAATGCAAACCATCCCAGGATCTTTGCCAAAAAAAAAAAAAAAAAATGGGGTCACCAAGAGTCAGACACAACTGAAAATGATTGAACAGCAAGAGACTTTATCTTTCCTTGCCACAAGCTTCTGCTAATATTTACCAGTTAGGAACAGCAATGAAAACCAATAGCTCCTGACAATCAAAGGTATCTTGAGCCCTTGGAATGGGAAACTGATCTGTATTAGTTTTGTAGTGAGAGAAATAATTATTAATAACCAATTAATATTGGGGAAATCCAGGGTTTTTTTCCCCTTTCTATTTCCTCATTCAAAGCTCAGTCCTTGTGAAGCCCACAGCTGATAAATGAGATGGCCCAAATCCTCTGGGTACAGGCTTCCCTCCCCACCTGATGAGAAGATCTGACAAAGAGAATATAATCTCAGTGAATTCCAGCCAGTGTGTTCTTCTCAGGCTAGACCGGGTGGATCTTTTTTGTCTGGATTGCCCTAGGTGAGGGTAGTCTGGGTGTAGAGATAGTCTCTTTGCCCAAGAATCAGAGTCCTGTTTTCCCTAGCCCCTCATTACAATAAGCCTACCTCTCATTATAATATTTATTCTCTCCTTATTCACCAATTGTTAACCAATCATAGTTGATTTCTGCCTGTAGGGAACACCCACTTAAATGCCCGAGGGTATTTAAACATTGAGCACCCTCCAGTATTGGTCTTTATTTTATGAGAGAAAGCCAAATGACCATCACTTTATTAATTATCTGCTAGCCATAATTTATAAAATTGATAATCAATTGCCCAGAAATTATGTCCCTCAGACTTTTCATACATCACAATAGTTTAACGACTAATAGCCCACAATCATCTAGATCTTTCCAGTCTTCTTCCATTTCACCACTCTGCATGAGGATTATGCCATTGACTAAAGTGTTCCTTCTGGCTATTTCTGAAGGCCTCCCTCCATGAGAGAATATTGTTCTTAGCTCCGTCTGACATCTCATTCATTCAGGACAAATATACCACCCCTGCCTCTGAATCTTTCTAAGGTTAGGGACAAATTCTCCTATCCTTTTCCATTTCCCTTTTCAGCTTTCCTCACTTCACCTGCCCCCAAGAAGGGTCCAACCAAATAACTGTCCAGAAAGCTCCAATAAGTTTCTCAAAAGCCCATAGAAGCACTGAGGAGATGCAGAGGTTGGGGGGAGGCAGATTGACAGCATTTGTCAGCATGTCTTATGCTGTAGCAAAGGTCTATGACCCTAAACTTAAACACCTATAATTTTTAGAAGTCTTCATAAAGAATATCAAAATAAACCAGTAAAGCCCATACAAAATTATTACAAATCCTGAATCCCTTAAAGTTTACCATATAAATATTTATAATATGGCAGCTGCTATGTTATAGTTTTGGGGGATGGAACTGGCTATGATGAATAGGAATGAAGACAACCAAAGGGGCCAGGCCTCTTTGCTGGGTGGTCAAACATACATAGAAAGTGGAACTTTTAATAAGTTGAAAATAAGTGCTTTTAAGGACATTTTAGAGACTATATTAGCCACAGGATTCATCTTAATAATATTCCACTCAAAATTGACTAAATTGTCTGAGGGCTGTTTCCCAGGCAACACAGAACCTGGGAGATAACATAGGAAAGCTCTTCCATATATGTACTGTGGCCCATGGCCCCTTTACAAGCTTCTTTGCTATAAAAGAAGCAGGGACTTGAACTTCCAATTTCCAAGGCACTTTTCTATGACTCAGAGATAATGTTTAATTGGAGTAGGGCAGGGAAAAGGAATGCTTGGTGTTACTAAGAGCTACTCTCACTGCTCTATCCCATTAGTCTTCTCAGCACCCAAGCCCCAAGCATAATCATCATTCCCACCTCAAACTTCCTCCTTACCTCCTACAGTCCTCTCTGCACTCTCTCTACTCCCCCAAAACAGTCTGTTTTCTTTCCCCTTTGTATTCATAATGCCCTCTTCCTTCCTTCCTCCCTCTCCCTTACCCTCTTACCTCTCCCCCTACCCCTCTCCTTCCCTCCTTCCTTCTGTTTCCCCCTTCCGTCTCCCCCCATTTGTTTACTTTCTTTTCCTAGTCCTGTCATCTCTCATCTCAATTCCTAACCCTTTCTTAATAATTAGAAACATACATATGACTGCATCTTAGCCAAGAGAAGAGGGAAAAAAGATAGAGCAATACCAGCACTGGCCAAAGGTGTATTCTTGAATCACAGCCAGAATCTCCTACTACATAGGATGCAATGGCAAAATAAAAATAAAACTACACCTACAATTAATTTGAGGTCAATAGCCTGGCCCATTTTCATCTCATCCATAATGGTCCACTCTTCCTCAAATAGAATGACATCATTTTGCATGTGATTGCCTCTTAGCAGCATTCAAAAACAAATCTTTAAGCCACTTTTGAGGCCACATTGTATCAGGGGAACAGGACTGTGCTCATACAATTGTAGAGTGCTACCACACAGTCTGTGTTGAATATTAGATCTGTCAGACCAAGTTCAATGTTAATGGAATTATTTTGGCTCTGTGTTGTATCCTTATCAGGAAGGTCAGTTAATGGAACAGTCTATAGTCCATATTGAGAAAAATCCTCCCTAACGGATTGCATATCACTTTCACATATCACTTGCCACCCAAATCTCAATACATGAAAACCTCAGAAATAGGGTAATTTAAAAAAAAAAAAACTAATGTCACATTAAAATAAAACAAAACAAAACTGGTGTCATATCCAAAGTATCTTATTTGCTTCTCAGTAGCTCCTAAGTAGGGGAAGCAGCATGCATATATAGTGAGTTGAATAGAATAAACAATATATAAGCAATGTCTGCATTTCATTACACTGACATAGGTGCATCACAGACAATTGCATGACTTCACCAAAATCACACTACTAGAGACAAAGTTGGGTGACCCAGGTCTCTTTAACTCCCTTTGACCTATATATACAAAATTTCCACTATATTCTTGAACACAATGGCTGGTTTTTGTTTATTATTGTGTTTCCTACTAAAGAAAAAAATTATTAAGCCTGGACATGCATTGTTAAGACATTCATTCTTTTTTTCCCCAAGTTGTTGATTGACTTATAAAGCTGCAAGTTATTCAAGAAGCACAGGCAATTGTCTTCTGTAATAGTCCAGCCCTGGAGTTAATCCTAAATAAATGCCCCAACAGCATCCTGTTAGAGCTCTGTTGGCATTCATTCATTCATTCAGCAAGTATTTATTAGAATAAATTGTAATCTATTAAATCATAAGCTCCTAGAGGGCAGAGACTGTCTTGAAACCCTTTTTGTATCCTTGGGCAAGTCACTTAACCCCAATTGCTTTGCAAAAAAAAAAAAAAAAGATGAAGAAGAAGTGAATTCCACGTGTGGGACTCAGGCAAGAGTGTTTTGAAGCCAGCTTGAGCCCACTTGAGAGAATAAATTGTTAAATTTTCAATGTTAATATTTGCACCTAGGAAAATGAGCAAATGCTACAAATCAGGGGAGTTATGGTTTTGTTGATTTCTAGACTTAAGAAAATGATAGAGAAAATATTAATAGTACAGGTTAAACTTAAAAGTGTGTCATGTGTACTTTTTTTTGAGAGCTGGTTGTTAAACATTTTACCAGCACACCTCTGGACCCACCCAGCCTATAAAAAGGTTCAAAGAGAAAAGATAAATTGTTGTGTCTGAGGGAACAGCAGTTAGACTAATTTGGATAGAATGCATGCAATAAGCCTACAGATGTACTTGGAGTCAGTTTGTAAAGGGCTTCAGATACCAAACTGAGGAATTTGATTTTATCTTAGAAGCAATAGGGGGACACTTAAGTTTCTTGAGGAGAGCAGTGACTTAGCTAGGAATAGCAATTTGGCAGTTGTGCAGAGGATGGATTAAAGTGGGGTGAGGGATTAGAAGCAGGGAGACAAATTAGGAGGCAATTGCAGTCGTACATGACTATGTCAGAGAGGGAAGGGAAGAAGAAGGGAATAAGCATTTATTATGAACAAACTATGTGCCAATCCTGTATTAAGTGTTTACAAATATTATCATATTTGATCCTCACAGCATCCCTGAAAGGTATGTGCTGGTTATCATCCCTGTTTTATAGTTGAAGAAACTGAGACAGACAGAGATTAAGTGACTTGCCAAGGGTCACATAGCCAGTCAGTATCTGAAGTCACATTTGAATTCAGATCTTCCTGATTCTAGACTCAGCACTCTATTGACTGTCACCCAGCTGCCTTAAGATTTGAACCCAGGTCCTCACCTCCTTCCATGTAATGAGGGTGGTAGCTGTGTGAGTAGAGAAAAGGAGATAAATGTAAGATATATCACAGCAGTAGAATACACAAGGCTTGGCAACTGACTAGATATGGTTGGAAGGCGGTGGGAAGTAGAAGAAAGCAGAGTAAACAATGAGGTTATGAGCCTGGGTGGTTGAAGGGGGTACACTTAACAGAAACAAGGGAGTTAGCAAGAAGAAAAGGGTCATTTGGGGGTGGGAGAGAGGGAGAAATACTGATGTGCTAAGTTTAAAGGAATTGGTACAATCAAAGCCTAGAGTATATTGCATAAAATTCTTGTATGTATAACCAGAAAACGCCACATAGAACAGGTCAAAGAGAGAGGTACATGAAGGTCCATTCTCTGATAATATTTCACTTTGAGTAACTATCGAAGCTGTGGTAATCAATGGCTGCAATCATTCAAATCAAGTGGTAGAAGTTTGGTTCAACTGAGCCTATAGCCCTTTGACTTCCTTCATTCCTGTGATTTTCATGAGTTCAAATGGATGCAGTTGCCCTATAGAAAGCTGATAAAAAATGGATATTGGGATCATGAAATGCATTACTGGTTTTATTTAACCTTTTAATTATTTTTTCCCAAGGTAGTTCAAGGATTTTTGTATAATGTGATTGCTTACAAAGAGAAGGAACGACAACTTCTGAAAAAAGTGTAGAGTCAAGAAGCAGAGTGACAAAATGTATGCATCTTATTGCTGAAAAAAGATATAAGCAATCTAGTTAGAGGAATAAAGGTCAGGATTCAGGGAAATTTCATTTGACATAGTCAGACTTTCTAAAACTATGGGTAGAAAGTGAAAAGTTCACTAAAATTTATGGTTTGGCATATCAGGTAGACCAAAAGCATTAATGGTTGAGGTGAATTTAACTTTATTTTTCTAAAATTAAACTCAGCCAAGCCACATCTAGCCACAGAGACATCCTCAATGATGAAGTAAAGAAAACTATCTATTCAATATAATGTAGTTAAAAATAAGCTCATTTTCTATTTTTTTCTTTTTTAATATTTGTTATTAAGGAAAGCTCAATGGGTAGAAGGAAATATGGACATATTTGGAAATGAAGGTGATAGAAAAACAAATGGTTTTTTTTAATTTAGAAAAGAAAATTAATACAGTTCCATCATAAAAGGTATCTATAACATCATAGATGTTATGATTCCCTAGATGGAGCTAGAAGGAACCTAGCAAGTAATGTATTTATTCAACTTCCTTCATTTTAGAGATAACAAAAGTGAACCCCTGAGAGGCAAAATCACCTGCTTGCCCAAGATCACAAAATTATTTCATAAAAAAATCACTTTACAGCCAGTTGTGCAGTAGTATGTATAACATTCAAGTTCAGATGAGCAAATAATTAAGCATTAATGACTCTTGTGCATATGGACACACTCTTCATTGATTTAAGTATCCACTCCATTTCTAATTCCGCCAGCCCTGATTGATTTCAGTAAATTGATCATTCTGCCATCATCATTCAAACCTCAAGACCCTTTTAGCTGGCTGCTTTTTTATGATGAAAGAAAAAAAATAGGAGAAATAGTGGGAAGACAGAAGGTTGGAGCATTAATTGAACAGTACCTTTCTATCATTACGGGGAAAACTGTCTTCCTGAACAAATGCGTTATGGTCATTTCTGTCTGCTCTCACAGCACTGATGTAGAACACCCAACTGAGAAGGCAGCTGTGCAGAGTCAGTAACTGGTGAGCCCTGCAGGAGGTCTGCTGTCCTAATGCTCCTCACAGAAATTAATGCTTTCTTTCAGTCACTGCGTTGTCATTAGCAGTGCCAGAAATGTGAAATGTTTTCCTCTGTTCCTCAGCAGTGGTACAAAGATCATAGTGGTGCTGCCTTTAATGCTTTTGAAAACCTGGATCACCCTGGTTTTGTTTTTTATTTATTTTCAACTTTTTCTCCTAAGAGCAGGTACTGGCTAGTTTTCAAGGTATTCAGTATTCTGGAAGCTTTTGATTTATCATAATGATTGTGGGCTGTCTGATGGCAAAACAGAACTTAGAGTTGGAACATATTGGGGGTGGGGGGAGGAGAAGGTTCTCTAGGTTGATCTGTTGTTGGGTTTTGGAGGAGTGAGAGCGTCAATGAAGAAAATCTCAATATAATCAATAGTATTTGTTTCTAGATTGCCACCCTGAAAGTCTTATCTGAAAAACCTAATTACATTTTATGTCTCTGATAAAAGCAGTAATATTAAATAAAAGCAGCAACCTAAAATGAAGTCATATTTTAAGAAGCCCATCCAACGTTGAATGAATTTGAATGTTTCCATATAGTTGTGTTGAAAATGCTCTATGACTGGTGCCCTGGAAGTGTCTCTTAATATAATTAGAGAGGACAGTACTGGACAAGATAATTGATGTAGCTGCTAGCTAGTTGGTTGATGCCATAAGATTGACATAAGCAAATATAGTGTGTCCTAATTCATAACTAGGATAGCTTGTGGGAATAGATTTTTGTTTAACCTTAATTTGATGAATCAAGGTAAAACTATTCCATTTTCTAGTAATGTAGTAGTTCCTAGCTTACACACACACACACACACACACACACACACACACACACGCACAAGCATATATAGAGACATATACATAAATATACACAATTGCACACATGTACACACATACTCACATTTTGGTTTGTCATATTTTGGGTCCAAGGTCATTAGAGTATTAAAACCAACAGAACAAACCCTTTAAAATGGACAGTAGGTCCAAGGCTGTCACTGACTCAATGGCAAAACAACCAGCAAAAATGAGAAAAACATAGTCAATCAGCCACCTGTTTAGTCCAGATGATGCCAAACAGGTTTGACTGATTATTTTATGAACTTGACTGAATCAACTTGTTTTCACATCTTGTAAACACAGCCTTGGGGCACCAAGCCACCTAATATTTAATGTGAAAAATATGGACAGAAAATTATTGAAATAGTGTTTTTTAATCTTTTCCTAATTTTCTCTGAAAATGGTTCTCTTTTGACGTGAAAAGCTCAATATGGTTAAAAGGATATTTGCCAAGTGCAGGGTATTTGTTTTAATAGAATTAGAGAGAGCTCAAAGTTTTTTTTTTTCAATTAGAAATCATTCATTGTTATGTTCCACATACTAAAAAGACTTTTTAAAGTTTGCTTTTCAATCTATGGTTCTTTAATTATCTGAGTGAATTGAAGGAAAAGTAGTGAGTTTTAGAAGTGAAGCATTCCAATTTAGAAATCATAATTTGCCCATGGATAGTATAATTCAGTAGAATATTTGTTTGGCAACTAATCATGACCTGTAACTGCATTACTCTGACTTTGGAACATCAAGATTTCCCACATCTCATCATTTCAGATCCCAATGTGAGTGATAATTCTATTCCATCCTCCAGAGATGTCAGCGAAGTTCTCTGTTGTTTTTCAAGTAGAAAATACACAGTGATAACAATAGCAATAGCTGAAATTTATATTGTACTTCGGGGTTGCAAAGTACTTCACACACATTATCTCATTTGATCATAACCTAAAAGCCCAGTGGGGAAAGTATTAAAAAACACACTTTAGAAGGAGAGACTTTAATGAAAATAATGACCTTACACCTTTACTGCAAGAGTTTAAATGTGTTTAGATCAATCAAAAACTTGATTCATTTAAAAATTTTGAACACTGCGCTTTTATGTAGGTATATGGGTTTTCTAAGTATCTTTATTTTTTGAAAGTTGTACTCAGACACATTATTTGTCACAGATTGTAAAAATAGTTTGATTTGACAAAAGAAATTTGGTTTAAAGAGTTTTGGGGGGGGGTTTTTGGTTTTTTTATTAATTTATTTTGATTTATCAATAATCACTTCCATAAGCTTTTGAATTTTAAGTTTTTCTCCCCCTCCTTACTCTCCTCCCTCCCCAAGATGGTGTGCAATCTGATATAGGCTATACATATACATCCTAACAGGGTTTTTAAAAAGATTTTTATTCTTATTTATGTAACTATGCAGAACTAATTGCCGTATATGCACACATATATCACGACTACTAGGCTGACCACCTGAAAATGAACTCTCTGGTCATGGCATCTCATGAAACAAAGAAAAGTACAAAATGTTCTCAAGCCCTGTGCATCCCTTTTCCCCTTCTGCAGTGATGGTAGCAGCCTGTTTGAAAAAAAAAGCAAAGTATATTAGAATCACCCAGATTTTATATTATCTCTAAATCTTAATTTAGCTCTTATTACTCCAAATATGGCATCTTTGCCTAATGACTAGTCTAGAAGGGAGGAGTTAAAACTAATCTTGACTTCCTTAGTAAAAGTAAAGTCAAAAGGAATTGATAGATACATTGAAGGATAGCTCACAGGTTCTCCCCTGGGCTAGCCAATAAATAAGTTGATGGAATGGATTTCTTATGCATCCACAGAAATTGAGAATATTATTTAATGAAGCACTTGGTTATTTCATATTGAACTGCCCACAATCGGTGTTTGAAAACTATCACCACAAAAAATAATTGCAGCCGATCTACCTATACCTTTTGTAGAAAATTTATTTTTGTAGTGAAATTTATGAAGTTAATGCAACTTTCCAATTTAAATAAGCAGATGCTCTGATAGCACATGACTCCTATCTAAAAGTGGACATAAGGGAGTATGATGAAAAACATGTTGGAAAATATGCTTTAGGAGTAAGAAATGAGATGACAGAATTAAAGGGTTGGAACGGGGAGGGGGGTTCATTTGAATAGGAACTAGTAAGCCAGAGCCATGTGTCTTATAGAGGAAAGACAGGAAATGTTTCCAGACTTGTTGTCACTAGAGGAGGATGAACCTGTGTGTGGGAGAGAGGCCAGCATGAAACAGAGAATGAATGACCCTGCTGTTGCTTCTGTCCCTGTTGTGCCCATTCATCTCTGTTTCTAGGTAAATAGGATCAGATATCACTAAGACTGTCAGCTTTCAAATGTCAGGAAAGTAGTCTACTGGGAGGTCCCAGAACAGAGGAAACCAGGTCTTGCATCCACATAGTCCAATATTAAGGCCTCAGGAAGTAAGAAGGGACCTTCCCAACACAGCTGAGAGGTAGCTGAGTTGTGGACTAATGCAGGAGCTATTCCATATTTGGAAGTGAACTCAGTAAGGCAAATGCTATATAGAAAATAAGTCTGAGCCACTGTCCCAGTGACCACAATGGTATAGACAAGATTATGTTCCCATGTGTGAGGCAAAATGTTTGTAAATGTTTGCCTCTTCTTTTTGTCTTTAAAAATATTATTTGTTGTATCAGGTGGCTCTCTGGGAAAGGTGGCGGGTGGAGAAATACTGAAGGAAATTTTGATGTTGCAAAAAAATCAATAAAAATTTATTTTTAAAAAGTTCAATTACATCACTTTATAATACCCCTTGCCAAGAAATGCTTTTTTAATTCAAACCTTTCATTGATCATTTCTCTACTAGGATAGTACAGAATCCAATTTCCTATTCTAGGGTATAGCCTTCACATGCTCCTCTTTGTTGTCACTATGGCTCTCATATAAATTGCAGTTTCTAGAACAGGAATAAATATTTGCTTTCTCTTCTAACCAGCCCACATATGAATATAATACAGAATCTTTCCTCACTCTTCCTTCCCTACCTTCCCCCACCCCAAGAAACTTATTCTTCAAAATATTACTTCATGAAGGAGTCAGGTGCAATACAAAATGATCTGTAACCTCTACCCTTGCTTTTTTTTTTCTTTATTGCCTATCCATCTTTATTTTATATCATAATATCTTCCCAAACCCTTTGGACCTACATGGACCTATCTGACTTACTCCTTGTTTTCTGTGTTAAGGATCCCAACCACTCTCTTCTCCATACTGGGAAGTGGTCCAAAAATCACAACCCTGGGGCGACTAGGTGGCACAGTGGATAGAGCACAGGCCCTGGAGTCAGGAGGACCTGAGTTCAAAACCAGCCTCAGATACATAACACTCAAGTCACTTAACCCCAATTGCCTCACCAAAAAAAAAAAAAAAAAACCACAACCCTTGCTCAGAGAAGGTATTCTCCTTAAGTACCCAAACCCCTTAATAGAGCCTATTTCCAGGCTCTCATCATATATACACCACCACCCCTGCCCCCCAACAAATTTGTGAGATTCCTCTCAAATGACTCAAGAACATCTCCTCTACCCTGAAAGGACCTGAACAGTTTGCCATGTCCTTCTCTAGCTCATGTTAGGCAAACACGGTTAAGTGACCTGCCGGGCTCATAGCTAGTAAATGTCTGAGATCATCTTTGAACTCCAGAAGATGAATCTGACTGACCCTAGGCCCAGCACTCTATCCACTCTGCTGCCTAGCTACCCTTTGACAGGTTAACCTCTGTACTATTAGGCCATCATATACAGTGTCACAAAAGACTTAGAGTCATCACATATATGTGTATATGTGCATATATGTGTATATATATGTATATGCATATATATACATAGGTGTATATACTACATGTATGTGTGTATACATGCATGTGTGTACATATGTATATATCTTCTAATTTGGGAATGTGAACTATTATTCTTGAAATATTAATTTAATTTCTCTTTACCACCTCCTGAAATTTTTTAAAACACACTTTCTTTTATCTCAAAGCCTAGAACTATTCAGACTCACAGGCTTCAGCCTGTGAGGAGTCAGAGAGGCTATCCCGAATGCTGCCAAGAGGCACCAAAAGGTGTCCTCTAGCACTGCAATAGCATGTGGGCTCTGGGCACTGGGCCAGCGAAGAAGATGGTTGTATCCAGGGAGAGGAAGCTGTCAAGGTTGGCTGTGGAGGTGGTTTCCGTAAGAATTACTTTATGGTGATTTGTTTAATTCTTCATTTGCTGCTGCTGCTGCTTTTATTTCATTATTAAAAGACCTTTCTTTTCTTTTCCTTTTTTTTAAATTTGTTCAGCATGGATGGAATCATGATTAAGCTGATAGAGAAGCCAGAGCTAGGTAGCTCTTACGTTGCTCTTCTATTTTCTCTCACAAGGAGAATGATCTTTTGTATGGGAAGGCCAGAAGAAAAATTACTAATAGAGAGCTGTTATCCAAGATGATTAAGGGAGCATCTAGCTGGCAGGCCTGAATCAGCTACATTCTTGAGGACTGAAAAAACTGGCGGGTGTGATTCCTGAGCCACTGTTAGTGATCTTGGGAAGATTCTAAAAAAGTTTAAGAAGGGCTTCAGGATTTGAGAGAGGCAAATGTTTCCATTTTCTTTAAAGAAAAAAAATGGGGGGGGGGAAGGAGAGATAATGGAATCAATACACTATTAGCCAGTAACCTTGAGTCAAATATCTGGCAAAATTCTTGAATATATTTTTAAAGGGATGGTTAAAGAAGAGATAGAAAAGAAAGCTGTGATCACAAAAAAAAAAAGATGCCATGAATTAATTGAAAATTGCTTATGTGGTTCATTTTATGGGCAAAATGGTGAAGTAGTTTTAGCATAATTCCTCCAACCAAAAAAGCTCAAAAGAAGGAAAGATATTCTCAATCTAGAGTAATTGAAGTTGAATCAACAAAATAAAGACATAGAAAGAGAAATCTTTATGGCATAACACTGGTGAACTGAAATACATGAGGATCCAACTCATTCCCCACTCTGTATTCCCCAGTCCAACATGCCACAAATGCATGCAAGCTCACGGGCTTATGTTTCAAGATCAAATTATAATGGCCCTGTCCAATTATCCCATGAGAATAACTCAGTCTGAACCACCTACAACAAGCCCCTCTGGACCTGTCCTCCAGCTTCCTCTAAATTCATTTCAACTGAAGAGCTCCTGTTGCCACCAAGCCTCCTTGACAATGGTCAACACTAAGCAGTGGGAAATTAGAGTTAAGAAGTAGGCCAAAATCCAGCATCTCTGTCCCTGAATCTGGTGGTGAGGTGGCAAATGAACAAATTGATCCAAAGACAGTAGGTTAGAGTGCACAGTGTCATACATTCACCAGGATGCCCACTTCTCCATCTCTCAGCTTTTAGATCTCTGGTGTATATTTGTCCTTTTGGCAGGTGTGGTAGCTGAAGTGATATTTTTTTGTTTTTAAGAATGGTCAGAAAATTTAAGGAAGAAGAATATAAAAGGTAAAGATCTCACAATAGAGCTATAAATTGTTCAGTTATAGCTTAGTTCTTTCCTCTTTCCCTTCCTTCCTAACTTTTAGCTCTGCCAGTAAGTTTAAAAAATGAGAAGTGCACTATGAACACCTGCAGAATTCAAAGCAAAGCACATGCATTCAAACATTTAAAGAATATTGACTGAATAGAGACACACACAAAAATTTGTTACACTAGATCATTTCATTATAGAGCATTGAGACCACATCCACAAAACCTAGTAACTATAGAAAATAGTTTCCTGAACAGAATGCTATGTCACATTTTCACACAAAGGGGATTTCTGCTTATAATTTTTTAAAGTATGATTATGAAGTAGGTCACCAAGGGTTATCTGGGGAGACTCAATAAGAATAGATAGGTAAGATCTACTTTTAGTGAGGAAACCAAACTAGAACCATTAAAAGATAGATCATGGCTTGTTGACGTCTATATAGTGGAGTTCCCTGACTGAGAACTGAAATCACTACTTTCATTATTTAAAACAATCTTAAAAGGACTACAGACAAGTTCAAGGCAGTGGAATTTTCGACACTTATAAAGCATATGCAAGAGAGTCGCACATTAGCTAGTGATGCTGCATGCAAGACATCCTTACTTGAGTAGTATTGATATATTACTCAGCAAAGTAGAGATCAGAGTAAAAAGGCAGGGATGCCAAGGAAAGCATCCAACCAGAGAACTAGCTAGATCATAGGCATGATGGAATGTGGGCCATGGAAAGAACAGGAAGAGAACTGAATAATGATTCTATAGGATGACTGCTCCACTATAGGCCTAGTTTTGATTTTCTAGCCATACCTTTTCACCCAAAATTAGTAGGATTTCTGCTACTCCAACTTTTGAGAAACCAGAGTCACTTATTTCTACAACACTATGGGACACCAGCTGACAGCTCCAGTGGAAGCCAAATATTAAAATTATGCATTGGAACATACATTTAAGCTTCTGGCAAATAGCTATAAATAATGTTTGTTTTTCAAGGCTCATTAAAATACTTCTAATAAAATATTTTCTGTCAACATTAATTATGGCCACTAAGTGTAGTAATGCTGGCCCATAATCCCAGTTGTTGTGGAGCTGAGGCTGCTGTGTTTCTTGAGTTCAGGAGTTCTGAGCTGCAGTGGGCCAAGGAAATCAGAGTTAGGAACTAATTCTGCATTAACTTGGTGGACCTAAGGGATGAATAATAAGCTCAAGTCAGAAATGGAGCAGGTCAAAGCTTTGATCAGAGTTGAATCAGCCTGTGAGTAGCCCCTGAACCCCAAGTGTGGGTGAGATTTAGAGTCTTTAAAAAAGAGAGAGTAGGGGTAGCTAGGTGGCACAGTGGATACAGCACCAGCCCTGAAGTCAGGAAGACCTGAGTTCAAATCCGACCTCAGACCAAATACTTGACACTTACTAGTTTTGTGATCCTGGGCAAGTCACTTAACCCCAATCGCCTAAAAAAAGAGAGAGAAAGAAAAAGTAAAAGACAAAATACGTGAACTGTGGTTAACCTAATGAGTTCTGTCAACAGAAAATACTGTTTACCTGTCTTCCTCTACCACCATTTCCCCTCTAATATTATTTACACACATACATAGTAGAGACAGTAGGATACAGTAGAAATAATACTGGACTTGTAATCATTAGACTTGTTTTCAAATCCCTGCACTGAAACTTTACTGAATGATTGCATTTCTGTCTGAATTGCATTTCCCCATCTTTAAAAGAGAATAAAAATACTTTTAATATGTAATTTTGGAAGATGAGGATCTAGAAAGTACTTTCCAAGTCAAAGAGTTAAATAAATTGTTATTACACATGTAAAGTCGGTAAAAGTTTATTTTTGTATCACTGGGGCCTAGCACAGCAAATATGAAATAAATGTGTTTCATAACAAATGAATATTAATTCCTTTAAAAAGAGAGAACTACAGAGCCAGAATGGTCACAGGGTGATAGAGATAGAATTGGAAGGGACCTCAGAGACCATCTGGCCAATCAACAAGCATTTATTAAGCGCTTTCCATGTGTCAGGTACCTGGGTAAGAGGTGGGACTACAAATAACAAAAACAAAGACATCCCATGCCCTCAATGAGCTTTCATTCTAATGGGGGAAAACAACACATAAAAGGAAGCTGAAAATCAGGTAGGGGAGAATAGTAACCAAGAATGGGACCATGATGGAGAAAAATAGAGAGGGCTGACCTAGGAGCCCTCCTTAAATGGAGGTTCTGGGAAGAGCCATTCAGTCCAAGGCCTGACTATAAAACAAACCCCATGTTCTACAAATTAAGGCCCAGGGAAGTTAAATGATTTTCCCATTATCACATCGATAAAAGGTGTCAGGCAAACTCCAACCTCGTATTAATCATTATTCAGAAATTCAGAAGTCCTTTTCATTCTACTTTGCTTTGAAAATAATAAAATGTTAAGTTTTGAGAAACTATTTTACAGCCACAACTATTCCTTGAATTATAATTTAGTAGATTCAAATGGAATTTTTTTTGAAAGAGTCTACTGACAACAGGAATCTAGAGGGAGGGGAAAACAAAAATTCCATATATCTGAAAAAATAAACCAAAAATTCAGAGGTATCAGTCTAATTGGATGAAAGCAAAAGGTAGTTAATGCTCAATGTTCAGTGAACAATAAAAATTTAATCTGATGGAAATTATAATATCTCTGGAATTGATCACATTACCAGACTTTCATGCTTCTTCCATTAGCAGCACTGGATGATGAAAGATAACTCCAAAGACTTGCAATGACCCTCCAGTAAAACTCATCAATATTTTCAAAATACATCATGCTCATATTATGCTCATTTGAGATGCATTAGCTACCTTACTAGGTTCTCTGTACCAAATTATCTCTCTGTCTTAATCCTTGACCTACTGATGATGCCTCAAAATGCATTAAGGTGCATTAAAGCACCAATTAGGTGTTTCTCTACCCTTTCTTTATGCTGATTAGGCAGTTGGCAGTCTCTTCTAAACATAATAGGACTCATTTGTCTTCCCTTGCCTGGTATGACACAGGTTTTTATTTTAAATAAGTGAATATAAATCATTACACCACCCATTGTAGTACCTTAACATTAAAATCATGAGGATAGACTTGAGAAAGGAAAGAGATAGGACGGAAAAAAGAGAAAAGACAAGTAATTGTTTATTCTTTTGATTTCTTAAATTTTAAAATGATTAAGTAGAAACACTGTAGTTGTCCTTTAAAAAGTTTAAATCAATTTTTAAAATTTAATTCCCTTTTTTCAGGATAGCAAAATTATTATTTTCTTCCCTGACAGTGAATTTCTTTGTTTCTCAAGCTGTATTTTCTTAAGAATGTTTTTATTTTCTTTTTTCTTCAAGTCTGGCAAAGGACAATATAATGCTGATAAGTCATATCTACATATAAATCTTACAAATTGTTCCCTAAAACCTGGCCACTTTTTTTTTTGCAATTACGTAAAACATTTCCATTAGTCATTTTGTACAAGAAGACTCAAATAAAAGGAAAAAAAAATAAAAGAAAGTGAAAAATAGCATGTTTCAGTCTGTATTCAGTCAACATCTTTCTTTCTCTGAAGGTAGATAGTATGCTTCATTATTAGTCCTCCTGGATTGTCTTGGGTCATTATGTTGCTGAGAATAGACAATTCATTCACAGTTCTTCATTGAACAATATTGCTGTTACTGTGTACAACATTCTCCTGTTCTGTTAGCTTTACTGTGCATCAGTTCATTTAAGTCTTTCCAGTTGTTTTCAGAAATCATCCACAAAAAGAGCTGCTATAAATATCTTTGCACAAATAGGTCACTTTCACTTTTTTTTTTTTTTTTGGATGTCTTGGGGATATAGCTCTAGCAGTAGTATTGCCAGATCAAAGGGTATGCACAGTTTTATAGCCCTTCGGGCATAGTTCCAAATTGTTCCCCAGAATGGTTGGATCAATTCACAACTCCTCCAACAGTGTGTTAGTGTCCCAGTTTTCCCACATCTCCTTCAACATCCAACATTTTCCTTTTTTGTAATGTTAGCCACTCTGATAGGTATGAGGTGGTATCTCAGAGTTGTTTTAAATTGTTTTAATTAATTTTAAATTAACAAATTAATTTAATTTAATTTTAATAGTGATTTAGAGCATGTTAGAGTCAAACGGCTTCAGTTTCCACAGGTAGAATAGTGCAGAGAGTTACAAAAACAAGTCAAGGAAGTAGTAAAACTGCAGGTGGGCTTGGCCTTAGCCAAAAACTGATGGTTCCAAGAAGACCCCAAAATCAAGATAAGAGCATGCTTAGCGAACCTCAGGCATTGTAACTTCTCCCTCCAGGGTGGGGAGAGCAATTGTAGGTACAATAAGGTGGGAAGGGGGTCATTCCTTTGGAACCTGGAAGGAAAGGACCAATCTAGGCCTGGGAGATTTCACTCAGAATTTAACTGCATAAAAGCATGCTGGCCTTTGTACTCAGGACCCACCCTTCCTGAAGAGGGGTGGAGCCCACTTCTGACCAGAAACGTCTAAATCCTCTGGACTTTTTCTATAATAAACTTCTTGATACTAAATTTTTTGGCGTCAAATGTATTTCTAATGGATCATTTTTTCATGTGACTATAGATAGCTTTGATTTCTTTGTCTGAAAACTGCCTGTTTGTATCCTTTGACCATTTATTAATTGAGGAATGACATATTTTTATAAATTTGGCTCAGTTCTTTATATATTTGAGAAACGAGGTCTTTATCAGAGATAATTGTTGCAAACAATTTTCCCCAGTTTTCTGCTTTCCTTATAATTTTGGTTGCATTGATTTTCTTTGGGCGAAAATTTTTTAATTTTATATAATCAAAATTATTCATTTTGTATCCTGTAGTGCTCTCTATCTCTTGTTTGGTTATAAATTCTTCCCTTATCCATAAATCTGACAAATAAAGTATTTAATGCTTTCTTAATTTGCTTATGGTATCACCCTTTATGTGTAAATCCTGTACCCATTTTGACCTTATCTCAGTATACCGGTGTGAGATGTTGGTCTATACCTAGATTCTCTGGCCAATTCTGTAAAGAGATTTAGTACCAACCCAGTTTTGCTTTTAATAGAAACTCTCAAACAACAGAAGAAGGAACCATGTGGGGCCCTTATAATGTACAAAGACTTAAAACAAGCTAATTGTTTTAACAGGATATAATATTGGTGTATAAATTCCTTAGTCACTGGGCATCTTGAGGAACAAAATGTTATATAGACATAGATCTTCAAATAAAATTGTGAAAGCCCAAGAACCAATGCAATGTAATGGATTCAGAACTAGGAGAATAACTGGAGCTAAAGAGTAGACATGAGTGGTATAAAATACACCAGTGGATTTTCCCAGGAATCAAAGCTTCACCTTAGTCATTATTAAAATGTTAAGGTGTTATTTTTTTTCCAATGCCACAAATAATGGAATAGATATTCCATTAAACTTGCAGATGACACAAAACTGTGAAGGATTGTCAACGCATTGCATGAGAAAAACAGGATCTAAAAAGACCTTAATAGGCTAGAACATGGGACTGGATCTAATAAGATGAAATTTAATAGGGAAAAGGATATACTCTTTTATTCGGCTTCAAAAAATCAGCTTCAAATGTGCATTAAGGCGAATGTGTACCTAATAGGAGCACAAATTGCTGTTTGAAAAGATCTGAGGGTTTAAAGGGACTGAAATTGAATAAAAGTCATCAGCATGATACAGCTGCTGAGAAAGCTAACAAGCTAACACAATCCTAGACTGCTTTAAGGGAGGATTTAGCTACAGTCGGTGATTGTGCTTTGGTCGGGCCACATCTGGAGCATTATGTTTGGTTATTAGTACCTCATTTTAGGAAAGGTATTGATAAGGTAGAGTGTACCCAGAAGAGGACAAACAGGAAAACAAAGCCTCAAATTCATCCTGTGTAACAATTGATTGAAGGAATTGTGGATATTAAGCCTAGAGGAGAAGTTTTTTGTTTGTTTGCTGGGGGGGAGCGGAGGTTGGGTTTTGGGGGTTTTTTTGGTTGCAAAGCGGGTATGTTAGCTGCTGTCAAGTATTAGAAAGACTATCACACCTTCACTTTATCTATTATTTAAAGAATTGTTTCCTTCGATCTCTGAGTGGATTATCTTAATATGATTCTTCATTATTTTCTAAGGGCAATATTGGTCTGTTTCCTCACTTGCTCCTTTTATTTCATTCTGCCCTAACTTGCTACCTCCAGCCTCCTCAAAAAAAAAAAAATCTTTCCTGTGAGCATGAAATACCGTTGGAGTAATAGGTCTGTCTTACAAAATGATTGTCAAAGATTGTTAGCGCTGCAAAGGACTCATTGTTCAGTTGTGTCCAATTCGCCATGACCCCATTTGAGATTTTCTTGGCAGGGATCCCAGAATAGTTTGTCATTTCCTTCTTTATTTCATTTTACATATGAGGAAACTGAGACAAACAAAATGAAGTGACTTGCCCAGGGTCACACAGATAGCAAGTTTCTGAGGTCACATTTGAACTCACAAAGATGAGTCTTCCTGACTCCAGGCCTGGCGCTCTATGAACTATGGCAATACTTAGCTGCCCCTTTGTAAGGAACTTTGTAGATAAACAAAGATGTAACATGGTACAAGAGAAAGAGCACAGATTGGAGGGCAGAGAACTGAGTTCAAATTCTGGCTCTATTACTTATTACCTATTGTACCTTGGGCAGGAACATCATTTAATTTCTCTAGGCCTCAGTTTCCTTATCTACAAATGAAGAGGCTAGACTAGATAAGCTCTGAGGTCTCTTTCAGCTTTAAACTATGATCCTATTCCAAGCTATTCATTTTCCAGATGAAGAAAATGAGAAGTAAGATGATCTGCCCAAGTTCAAACATGAGACTAACAACAGAGCTAGAATTAAAACCCAAGTCCTCTGACTTCCAGCCTAGTACCCTTTCCACTACCTCCCCACTTACTATTCATCATGAATTGACCCATTTCTTGACTTCTCTCAATGAGTCTCAGGTAAAGTGTTACAGAAGTAGAGATTATTCATGTATCTCTTTAATAAGAGACACTGTATGGTAAGGTTTTATCACCTGAGTCATTATCTATAGGAACCATGCCCATGCTATAAACTCTTTTTAAGTATATTCAAGTAGACAAATCCATATGCTCATAAGCATATTTTACCAGTAGAACAGTCATTGATAATAGTTTTGTGGTATGCTTTCATTAACTGTGTCTAATAGCCATCATAAAGCTAAGAATGAGCACAACCATAAAATGACTTCTTTGAAGATGAAGAAAAGTTGATTGCTTCAGCCTCATTGCCTGCATTATATCTTGAGGGATCCATGTTTATAAGTAGAACTTAATAATATTTGTGAAATTCAGAAATGAGCACATCCCTGTGGCAATCATTAGGCTAAAAATGTTTGCCTTACCTTATCCCTCTGACAATGGAAAATGGAGAGAAAGCCAAAGCACTTCATTGTTAGGGAAAGGAAGGAGCAGCAGATTTTTGAGAATTGCCAATATTTAATATTGCTACATCTAATCCACTTTCATGAGAGTGCAAAAGATGTTCCATATAATACAATTCGGCTTAACGACCACCTTTTGATCATACAATTCTCTTTAAGAATCAAACTCAAGAGACGTTAATATCCTAAAAGAAACTTCCTTAGCAGGGAAGAAGAAGGAGAAGGAATGTTGAGGATTTTTTGAGTAAAAGGAGTTTATTTTAGTGAACCTATGAGAGATCCGCATTCAACATATAAATGAATTCAATAATAACACACTTTTCAATGATTCAATAATGATTATTATTTACTAATAACAAGCCAGATATAGAAGATGCACATGAGAGTAGGTAAATATGGGAAGCATGCTAGACAGTCCAAGAACCAAGAGGAAACATAAAACAAGCAGATTAATCCTCATTATTTTGGAAGGTGAAAAAAGTGACTATACAAAAATTACTTGCTTTTAATATAACTTAACTTAATTATTTTATTTTAAGATATATGTCTATATAACATTTTGCTCTACAGGATTCCCAGTGACTAGAGAACACACACACACAAACACACACACACACACACACACACACACACACACACACACACACCAATGCAACATCCTGTTACAATTTTTAAGTCTTTGGACAATATAATGACCTCTCAGGTCCACATGGTTCCCTCCTCTGTTGTTTTAGAGAATTTCAAGTAAATAAATTAGGAACACCATCACAATTGCTCTGAGCCCCCAGTTAGGAAAATCCCAAACATTTAGGCAGAGATGCCTAAATGATAGTTATCTGCCTTATTTTATACCTATGCTCATCTTTAGCTAACCTTCAGTCTCTTTGAGTCAAAATTTATGCTATCAGAAATGTTTGGGTCAAGAAAAAACAGAGTATAATTCAGTGTGTTAATAGATAGGCACAAGGAGGAAGAGATGGAAAAAGAACAGACCTTTCTTTGAACTCTCCTTAATCCTGAAGGAGGTTGAGTACAACTGATGTCCTCAGCCTGAGTCTTCTGCTCTGAGATGCTTGTAGCATTAATGTTCCCTCCATTCTCAATTATGGTGGTCTTATTTCTTTTCTTTCTTTTGCCATTTAACCTGAACTACCAATTTTTTTCTCCAACTCAGTTCTTGATATCCCTAATCTTTCTTTACTGCTACCAGACCCTCAAACTTTTCTGTTTCAGAACTAGATTGCTGTTATATAGACAACACACAGAACATGTCCAGATTTCCTCAACCAATCTGAATACTCTGTCAATGTCATGCCAGTCCATGCAAGGACTTTTCCTATTTAATCTAAAGCCTGATTGATTAGTTGATTGATGCTTATTCTCACCTGGTTAAGGTGCCAGGGAATATAATTTTATCATTTACTTTGGATGGGGTGAAGTGACTTGATTAATTTACTTCATTGACCCACCATTCTTACACTAACAAATGCTGCAGATATTTGGTGCTGCAATTTAGTGTGGCAAGGATTAAAAATCTTTCCTTCCTTAGTGTGTGATAGGGTATGGCCTTTCTTTCCTTTAGATGTAGCATGAAGCATGAAGCAATAATAAGGAATTTAAATAATCTTACACAGCTCCCTCAGATGAACTGTAATGGATTGGGAGTAATTGGTGAAAATTTGGAGTGTTCCTCTCAGCTTTTAGACATAGGGTGTGCTGGTAAATGTTTAACAACCCGCTCTCTGAAAAAAAAAATATTAATGTGCTTCAAGACACACCTTTAAGTTGGATCTGCCTTACTAACAATTTCTTACATCTAAACATTAACAAGAAAATAAATCAAGCCCTATTTATAGTGTTCCTTGATTTCTGAGCTATAAATGATGACAATGAAAATTTAACAATCAGCTCTCACCAGTGGGTTTGAGCTGACTTTAGCACACCCCTGCTCTAGACCCATAGATAGTAGAGATATAAGCAGAAGACACACTTCTTAAGTGCTATGAGGGAGAGAGTGATAAAATGTGATGTCACCAAAAGCCAGTATGGAATTAGGGAGAGAGATTTTTCATAAGGTGAAAGAAAAATTTTTCTTCAAGACCCCTGAAAGACTCAGTAAGTTACAATAAAAGAAGTTCAAGAAAAGATTAAAGAAACAGCTATATTATGAGCTGTGAAACAGGTTAGACAGGCAGAAACTGGTTGCCAAATTCTATCATGGCAGGAATCGAAAATGTTTCCTTGCTGTAGGAGTACTGGTCTCCTGGGAAAAGAAACAAACACCGTCCATCTGCTGAAGGATGAGGAGAACAGCAATAAAGAACACTGCAGGAAGCAGCAGCTACACGAGCCAGAAGAGTTAAGAGAGCAATGGGGAGAATAAAATGATTGTCATCTTCTGGGAGCTGAGCAAGCATGCAGGAAGTGAGCTGTGGAACAGTACAGCCAACAGTACCTGGGTTAGGAAGGAGTGACTCGTAGTGGCGGCAGCTTCTGAGAACGATGGAGGAGATTGCTGCAAGAAAAGCAACAATGCACAGATAGCAGTCTAGGCAGGACAGTTCGGTGAGTATCAATGTGGAGGGGCAGCCCTGATGTGTCCCCTACCAGAACTTTACCCAAGGCAGGATTGCAAAATGACCAATGTTTTACAGCCCTCTGGGAAAGGGAAGATAATGATATTTTCCATGGCTCTAAGATGAATTATATCTAGTCCCTCTGACCTATCAATAACATTTCCCATACAAAAACCTTGTGAATCTATTACTTCTAAAGGAAATTACTGTTGGATTGGCCAGAGAGAGAGGAGTGTTATCTTGGTGGTAACAATGAGACAGAGAAGTGGAAGTCCCAAAAGTGTGCCTAGGTCCTTCATATCAAGACAGAACTTCTGTCTGATACAGGGCTATAGCAGGAAGGAAATCGACAAATTGAAATGATGAAAAGAATGGATGAACACCAAGTCATACAAGAATATGTTAGAAGAATTAGGCATGTTCATCCTGAAGTAGAGAAGACATGGTCATCATCTTCAAGTTTTAGAAGGGCTGTAATCTGGACAAAGATTTTAAGCTGTTCTCCTTAGTTCCAGAAAATAGAAGCTGTATAAAGGCATATTTAACTGCCATGTCATGAAAAACTTCCTAAAAATTGAACCTGTCTAAAAAAATAGAATTGACTGCTTTGGGAAATAGTGGGTTCACTCTTAGTGGAAATCAGGTGGAAGCTGGTGGACCTATTATTCCAGAGAAGGTAGAGGAGATTCCTATTCAGGCATGGATTGGATTTAGAAGGCCTTTGAATTGTATTGTGACTCTGAGACTCTATGAATCTGTCTATTAAACTATTCTTCCATTAAAAACCTTTTTCAATTCCTCATTGAAACATAGAGATGGCCATAAGTTCATAAGTATCGTGCCAGAAACATATCAGTTCTGGAAGGTCTTATCAACTTGGAATAGCCTGGCAATAAATCATACATCTGTCATCTGAGATCCAGCTTAGCTAGGTTGAGTGAATCTCATCAGCAGAAAGTTGACCAACAGTTGATGAAATTTTGGTCAGAGAAATGTTGAAGACCATCTCCTAAGGTATAGAGGGACCACAATTTCATTAATGTATATGCCTACTTCCATTAAAGCTTGTCACAGTTAATAATTGTATCTTTGCCTAACTGAGGAGACCCATTTTGTTCCATATTTAATATACATATCTTAAGTAAATTTATGAGACGAGGATTTCATATATCACAATGCATAGTTTGTACATGTGAGATTATGCTAAACATATTTAAGAAAACACTTTCAACATTATTTTCCAAACTCTTAAGTATATAGGGGTTTGTCTGGGTTTTTTTTGTCTTACAAAGTGTCTTCAGAATTCTTAACTTCCCATGCAATATGCATTCAGGTAAAGCTACCTAGTGCCAGAGACATGGCAGAATGGTATATATCAAAGCTGTTGAAAATGCTTGAGATGAATACTTAAATAAAAATTGACAGATAAGCCATAACTTAAAGAATATTATCTTATGGTAACCATGGGATATAAAATTGGTTGACCTGTGCATTAATATTTCATCTCACCACATTTGTCATACTCTCTAATAGAACCAATTGGTTGGAAATTACAATGTTGGATGAAGCAAGGGGAAATGTAAATTCATTTCCTAAAGTCTGTTTATACAGTCTTTACTTTGTTCGAATACCCCAGTTCTCAGTGTTCCCAAAACTCGTTTTGCCTGACACAGATGGGGGAAAAAAAGAGCTTTATTCTCCTTTAATGAAGGATTTGGAAATGGTTCATTCATCATCCCCAAATCATCCACCACAATCTAGAATATGGACTCTCTGATAACCAAATATAGAAGCAATTCAAATACAGATACACATTAAACATAGTAAGTATAAGCACATGTCATTTTTCACCTTAGAGATTCTATCTCATTTTTAAGATAGAAATTTTAAATCCTACACATTAACTATTAAAAATACAGTGGGAAGAGAACTACTCTGGAGCCAAAGGACCTGGATTCAAACTCCCCCTCGAACATTTACTACCTATGTGACTCTGGACAATTCATTTAACCTTAGTGGGCTTCAATTTCCTCATCTATAAAATATGGGAAGGTGATGAACTGGGGGCAAGGAGGGTAGAGGGCATCACTAAGTAGCCATTGTGGTCTCCTTCTGCTTTATCTACATCTATGATTCTTTGACGTACAATATCAAAGCTTAAAAGCTAACCAATTTATTCTACAAGGTAGTCAAAGTAATAAAGCAAAGACAGGCATTTTCTTCACATTATTGTTCTCTTAAGAGGCAAATGTTGCATCTTTCTGAAAACAGAAATAAAACAGGACCAATATGGTATTGCTTCAGGGCAATATCAAATTAATATTTGACAAAACTTATTTAACTTTGAGAATAGATGTTTTATCTTTTAGAAATTATCTTATCCTGTTTCCACATATGGTTACAAAGAGGTGCCTAGTAAACAGAACATGACAGAAGTATTTTCAGGGAAAAGAAATTCCTTCAGAACACTATCAGAGGCCCCACAGAGAAGATTCCTAGCAATGGGCAAAGTATACTAACTGTAAAGATGAATATGATTATTCACATTACCAAATTAGATATGAAAGTGATTGCCCTGCTTTGGCGGGTTGGGGAGGGGGAGGGAGTTGTTAACTTTTTTTCTCAATTTAAGGACATTGCAAATATGAATTAAATAGAGAGAGAGAAGATGCACAACCCTGTCTGAATTTCCCTTGTAGTATTATACTGTGCTATAGACAACATGAAGTGGTTAGAGTGATGGATTTGGAATCATGAAGACTGGAAGGCAAATCTGGTTTCTAGTATTTACTAGCCACATGATGCTTGAACAAGTCATTTAAGTTCTTTGTGCCTTAGACCGCTCCCTGCAAACTAGCAATTGTGAATTGCTCTGTTAGAGGGGAATTCTTATGCCATTAAACTCACAGACACTGCCCCATATCTCCATTCAAACTTAGACACTACCTGGGTAATATTCTGGTAACACAAAGAATAATTTCACAACAAATTCATACATTTTCATTAATTTTCTTCAAATGCTACTACAACAATCAAGTAGTTTCACCACTTTCGCAAAACCTAGATTCAGTGTGTATGTGTAGTAGATCAATGGAATAGATTGTGAACTACGTACACAGTACACAGTAGTAAATGACCATAGCAAGCTAGTGTTTGATAAACCCAAAGATCTAAGACTTTGGGACAAGAACTCAATATTTGACAAAAATTGTTGGGAAAACTGAAAAGCAGTTTGGCAGAAACTACGCATAGACCTCACATTGTTTACCACGATAGAGTCAAAATAGATAAATGACTTAGACATAAAGGGTGATATCATAAGCAAATTAGGAGAGTATGAAAATTTTTACCAGTCAGCTCCATGGACAAAGGAATTGTATATGATCAAACAAGAGACAGAGAAGACCATGGAAAGTATAATGGATAATTTCATGACATAAAATTTAAAAGTTTTTGCACAAACAAAACCAATGCATCCTAGGTCAGAAGGAAAGCAGGAGCGATTACAGCAAGTTTCTCTGATAAAGGCCTCATTTCTCAAATATATAGGGAACTGAGTCAAATCTATAAAAACAAGAACCATTTTCAAATTGATAAATAGTCAAAGGATATAAACAGGTAATTTTCAGAAAAAGAAATCAAAGTTATCTAGCCATATGAAAAAACATTCTAAATCACTATTGATTAGAGAAATACAAATTAAAACAACTCTGAGGCACCACTTCACATCTATTAAATTGACTAACATGCCAGAGAAGTGAAAATAATAAATGCTGGAGGGGATGTGGAAAAGTCAGGACACCAACGTACCTTTGGTAGAGTTGTAAACTGGTCCAATCATTTTGGAGAACAATTTGAGACTATGCCCAAAGGGACATAAAACTGCATACCCTTTGATCCAGCAACACCACTATTAGATCTGTTTCCCAAAGAGATCAAAGAAAAAGAAAAAGGACCTATATATACAAAAAATATTTATAGCAGCTCTTTGTGTGATAGCAAAGAATTGGAAATTGAAGGAATATCTATCAAATGGAAAATTATTGAACAAGTGATACATGATTGTGTTGGATTAATATTGTGCTATAAGATGTAATGAGAGAGATGGTTTCAGGAAAACCTGGGAAGACTTATATGAACTGATGGAAACAAAGTAACATGAGCAGAACCAGAACACTGCAGATAGTAACAGCAGTATTGTGATGTTGATCTGTGAAAAACTGTGAGAAACTTAGCTATTCTGATCAATATAATCCAAGAAAATTCTGGAGTCATGATGAAAAATTCTGTCTACCTCCAAAGAGAGAATTGATGAACTCTGAGTACAAATTGAAGTATATTTTTTCACTTTATTTTTCTTGCATTTTTTTGCAACACGGCTAATACAGAAATATGTTTTGAATGATTTCACATATGTAAGTGATATCATATTGCTTGCCTTCTCAGTGGGTGGAAGAGAGGCATAAAGGGAAAGATTTTGGAACTCAAAAGAAATTGTTAAGTCCTAAAAATAAATAAATAGTGAATTGGGAAGAAAAAAATCTTCAACGTTTCAGGAGAAGCCTTTGATTATATCTTCTCAGACTTTAGTTACTCATTTGCTTTCTAATGTTCCCAATTAGTTCTCAGAGAAATCTCTGCTCCTTCCATCTCTCAGCCCCTTCCTTTTTGCTGACATGATTTTCTGCTCCATGGGCCTTTACTATTACCTTCTCTGGGCAAAACAGTCAAAGAAAAATAATAGCTATATGAATGCTATATTTCCCTATGACTTCTCCATGATTCTATTTCTAATATAGGGAAGATATTTTCTTTCCCCATCTACCTCCTTGGATTACATGAACATGGAACTGATTTCTTTACTAAAATCCACAGGCTTCTACATTTTACAGCCTTGATTCTGCCAGAGATCTAATTATTTGAATTCCTCAAAGGAGCCACAGAGAAATCTTGCCAGATGTGTTTGCCTCTGTTCTTAAAGGAAGCAAGCCTTTTTTTCTTCTAACAATTTAAAAACTTTTTTTTTAAATAGACCAGGTTTCAAACAGAAAAAAAAATGAGGCTATTTAGTAATAGCTCCCTCCTTTTCCTGTAATCCTCACCTCCCATTACTCACACATCTTCCCTCACCATCTCTTCCTTCATTTCTGTCCCAAGTAAAGAAGTGGTCCTTCTTGCCAACACAAACTGTAAGACTATGTGTACTATTGATCCTGTTTTCTTGAGCAAATTGATCCCTTTGTCATTCTCACACTTTCTAAAATCTGCAATCTTCCCCTATCTGCAGGCTCCTTCCTAGGTGACTACAAACATACCCATGTCTACTTCATCATTAAAAAAAAAAAAAATAACCCTAACTTGATCTGACCTTCCCCATAAGCTATCTATCCTTTAATGGCTCTCCTTTACTTATCAGCTAAAATCTTCTGGAAAGTTATCTCTGCAAAGTGCCTCCACTTTCTGTCTTTTTTTTGCTTCTAAATCCATAGTTTATTTTCTGACTTCATCATTCAACTGAAACTGTCCTTGACAATCTTACTGAAGATCACTTAATTAGCCGATATGAATGTCTTTTCTCAATCCTCGGGATTGTTGAACTCTTTGTGACCTTTGACACTACAGATCACCCTCTCTTCCTAAATAACCTCTCTTCTCTAGGTTTTCTTGACAATGCTCACTCTTTTTTCTCTTTCTGTCTGACCACTCCTTCTCAATCTCTTTTGTGGGTTCTTCATTTAGGTCATGACTCCTGACTATGGGTATCTTCCAAGGCTCTGTACTGGATCCCTTCTCTTTTTATTTTATGTATTCTCACTTCGTGATTTCCTCAGCTAATGATTATCTCCATGCAGATGATTCACCAATCTATAAATCCAATTCTAATCTCTCCATTGCGCTTCAGGCCCATATCGCCAACTGCTCTTTTCACCTCTTAAATTGGGAGTTTATTGGGGATACGTATTTCAAACTCAACATGTCAAAAACATAAGACACTATCTTTCCATGCAAAAATCTCTCCCTTCTCAATTTTCCTATTATTCTTAAGGTTATCACCATCCTCTCATTTACCCATACTCATAACTTGGTTGACATACTCAACTTCTCACTAATACTTACACCATTTATCCAATCTATTGTCAAATCTTGTCATTTTTACTTTCACATCTCTCATATGCTCTCTCTTTTCTCCACTCATACAACCACCACCCTTGTAAGGCCCTCATCACCTCTCATCTGGATTATTGCAATATCCTTCTAATAGATCTCCCTTCCCCAAGTCTCACCCCATTCCTATCTATCCTTCACTTATCTACCAAGGTGACCTCCCTATATCACAGGTCTAACTATATCATTCTCCCTACTCAACAAACTCCAGTGGTTTTCTATTGTCTCCAGAATCCAAAATAAAAAATCCTCTGCTTGTCATGTTAAGTCCTTCACAACTTGTCCCCTTCCTGCCTTTCCAGTTTCCTAACATTTTCTCCCCTCCTCCATGTTCTCTACAACCTAACAACACTGGCCTGTTGGCTGTTCCTCCAATGTGATACTCCATCTCTTTACTCTGCATTTGTCCTGGCTGTCCCCTATGCCTGGAATGTTATCCCCTCTTCACTTCTACATCCTACCTTCCCTGGCTTCCTTCAAGACCCAGCTTCTGAAGGAAGTCTTTCCTGGTCCTTTCTTCTCTCCTTCTTCCCTCTCCCCCCAGCCAATGAACGCTTCTAAAGGACATTCTATTTACATATAGATGTACATAACAGGTATATATGTATATATCATGCACTTTGCTGTATATAGATATATAAATGTCTTCTGAAGGAGCCCTCCCACCTTCCTGTGAGTCCCTATGTCCTTATATTTATAGACATAGATACATAGATGTAACTATATTAAGAGAGAGAAAAAAAGAAAAAGAGGGAAGGAGAGAGACAGGAGAGGGGAGAGGCAGGCAGCTAGGTAGTTCAGTAGATAGACTGCCGGGCCTGAAGTTAAGAAGATCTGAGTTCAAATCTAGCCTCAGATACTTATTAGTTGTGCGATCCTGGGCAATTCACTTAACCTCTGTTTGCCTTAATCCCTTGGAGAAGGAAATAGCAAATCACTTCACTATTCTTGCCAGGAAAACACCACGGACAATTTTGGCATGCTATGGTCTGTGGGGTTATAAAGAGTCAAACAACACAGCTGAACAGCACACATACATACACACACATATACATATATATATATTATATTGTTGTATATATACGTCTAATATTTCACTATTTTCATGTTTTCTAATACGAGTTTCTTGAGGGGCAGGGACCTTGTTTTTCCATTTCTTTATATCTTCAATGCTTAGTACAGTTCCTAGCACTGTTAGTACATTATAAATGATTAACAAATGCTTGCAAATTGTCTTATTGATTTCAACAAAACATCAGAGAATTTCAATAATGTCCAAGACAGTTTAATTCAAATCAATTTAATTTTTTTAAAAAATATAGATTTAAAAGTGCTACTGTGTGCAAATCATTATACTAAGGGGTACGAATACAAAGACAAAAACTAAACAGACCGCCCTATAGGATCTTACATAGTACTATAGAAACTAACACTGAATCATGTAGTGTAACGTATCTAAATCGCAAACTATTCTGGAATAGCCCAGGAAGAATCAGCAAGCCTCTTCTGAATAGTTCTACTGTCTCCTTAAAAGGTGTGAAATACTTTGATAAGGTATAAACTTGTGGTCTTCTCAGAATTTCTTGCCTCATTTACATTGTCATTGATGGTAATCAATTACTAGTTGCTTATTCATAGCTAATTCATGTACTTTAGTTATTCTCCTGGGCTTGACCTTTAAAAGAACCAGAGGCTGTTGAGCTGGACACAGAAAAGAGAATTTAAAAATAGAGACTGCATAGAAATGGAAATTTAGTTCCCAGAAAACAAAGTCTACACATCCCTCAGACCTTCCAGACACCACGATAAAACAGAAGAGTTCCTGAGCCATGCAAAGATTCTGGACCACATCAAATTGCTAGGCTAAGGGGAGGAGTTCCTGAACCAAGCAGGTGCTAGCACCAAGAAGTAGTATGGGAAAGAATTCAAATGTGAAGGGAAAACTTGGCCTTGTCCCTTACTGCTAATGTGAATTATAAAGGTTTGGAGCAGAAGAAAGGAGATTGACCTATCAATCCTAATACATTTGTCTTTTGGGGAGAATGGGCTATGTAAAGTAAAACTAAATCTGAAAGACTTTATAAGTCCACTGGAGGTCAAAGTCTTCCAGAGAAGGGAGGAGAGTTGTATTGACTTGATATAGGTTCAGGTGGAAATTTTTTTTTTTTTGCATATTTCTTTCAGGTTAAGTGCAGCATCTCTTTCCACAACTTGTTAGACTGATTGCTTACATGGGAACCTAGGGATCTTTTGTTTTATTGTGGGGAGATAGATGTGGGCTAGATGTTTTCAGGGGCCAAAGGAAATGTAAGGGGCAGTTAGGTGGCACAGTGGGTAGAGCACCAGCCCTGAAGTCAGGAGAATCTGAGTTCAAATCCGGCCTCAGACCAAACACTTGACACTTATTAGCTGTGTGACCCTGGGCAAGTCACTTAACCCCAATTGCCTGAAAAAAAAAATGTCATTCTTGAGAAATCCCAGAGATTGAACTTAATAAAACCCTACCCTCAATCCTGGGCCAGGTTAACATGAAATAGATCATTTTGAGTTCTTCTGAGTACATGTTGAATCTGAGATGTCTATGGGACATCCAAATGGAGATGTCCAGCAAGTAGTTGGTAATGTAGAATTAAGATTCAGGAGAAATGAGAACTAAAAATGGAGATTTAGGAGTCATCCAGTTAGGTGACCCTGGGTAAGTCATTTATTGTCTATCAGCCTTAGGTTACTCATTTGTAAAATAAAGACAATAATAGTACTTATCTCATAGAGTTATTGTGATGCTCAGATGAAATAACTCCATTTCACTTCACTCCATACACAGTAAAACTATACTATTTGGAGAACTCAACTTACCCCTCTCAGAACTAGATAAATCTAACATAAAATAAGTAAGAAAGGAGACCTGGAGTCATTAAAAAAAAAAACTAAAAACTGCAAATCTGCCTTCAAACACTTACTAGCCATGTGACCCTGTGTAAGTCATTTAATCTTCATCTGGTTCAGTTTCCTCAACTATGAAATGAAAACTTATCTCTCAGGGTTCTTATGAGGATCAAATGAGATAATATTTGTAAAGCACTTTGCACAATGCCTGGCCCACTTAATAAATGTGTGTTCCTCCCCACCACCTTACCCCAATTGCCCACTGTGGGTAGGTATATATCCTCATGGTTTCCAAAACATAACCCTATCCCATCTGATGGAAAACCCAAACCAACAAACACAACAGCAGGAGATTCCAAATTTTCATTCCTGGTCTCTTTTCTGGTAGTTGTGCCCATTTTTCTTCCCCTACCTCCTCATCTTCTCTCCTAGCAATGACCATCCTCCTTTCTTTATATAACTCTTCCTCTTGTGTACCTACATACCCACCTATTAACAAATACACACACAGAGAGGCTTTGGGCATGGAAATCAACTAGGATGCAAGGTCTTTGGGCCCCTTTCTCCACTCTTGCTACATTTTTGTAGTCATCTTTCTCTCCTCCATCTTCATCTTGTTCTCACTGTACTAGTTGATGCCCATCCATGTTTTATTCCTCCTCACTATGTCCTGAAACTTCATGCAAGACTACTTGCCAGTTTGAAGTTTCTAATTTAATAGTATAGGTAGAACCAGTGAATCCTGTTTATCTAGTACAATAGATATTGCACTGCTATTTAAAAAAATCCCTACATTCTAAGTGATTGCCATGATTCTGAATCCTTCTCACATGGTATCAATCTTCTAGACCTCTATGATCTTTTTTTTCCCCACATTGCTTTTTATGCCTGGAATTCTCTAACATCCAAGGCTCCAGGGATTCGGAACCTACAGCCTTGAGGCCACATGTGCCCCTATAGGTCCTCAAGTGCAGCCCTTTGACTGAAGTGTGGGTTCAGTCAAAGGGCTGCACTTGAGGACTGTAAAGTGTGGATTCAGTCAAAGGTCTACAGGCCACCACTTTATATTTCACATAAATTCATAATATTCCACTTTGTATTATAGCAAGTTATATACATTTTTCATCTCCCTTAATAGAGTGTAAGTTCCTTGACAGTAGGCAGGATGTCTTATTTTTTTTTGTATTTTTCCTACCTAGCACAGTCTATCACACATATTAATTGAATAACAAATCTTGAAGTACAATTAAATTTTAAAAAATTTAATATCTGGAATGGCAATAAGCTAAGATTTTGAAAAAAAACTTGCATGAGAAAGGTAAACCTGCTTATATGTACATGAGATTGGAATGAATTTTTCAAAGTTAATGGAAATTTCCTTAAAGCATCACAAATTATTCTGAATTTTATTTTTAAAAAAATACTGTGGCTTATTAACATGTTATATTATAAATGTTTAAGAGACATAATTGTCAGATTCACACCACTAATTATATAATCACATACATTTCCATTACCATTTAGCCTTAGGTTTACATAACAACACAGTATACTTTCATGGTTGAATGCAGTAGTTCTGGTTAAATGAATAATATGTCTCAATTAGACATTGAAGTGAGTATAATTATAGTATGTTGTGCTTAGCACAGTGCCTGGCATATAGTAGGTGGTAATAAATGTTGATTTACTGACAGACGACTTGCATGCAAGGAATGATGGACAAGACATTAAGAATATTATTGCTGCAAATAAAATGGGTCAGTCAGGTAGTCAAAACAAGAAATAATGGAACAATGGATACATCAGCCAATAAGCATTTATTAAGTGCCTATTGTGGGGCAGATATTGTGCTAAATAATTAGTATACAAGTAAAATGAACAAAATAGTCCCTTTTCAAAGGGAACTTACATTCTAATGACATGGAAGCCCACATGTTCAAATGGTGGTCTTGGAATATTAAAAGATACATAGGAAGCCTTCCAATGAGTTTGGTAGATCTTCAACATAGACAAAAATCTATGGATGAGAGGGCATGGGCCATCAAAGATGGCAGATTTAAAGCTGGAAAGGACTTTAGAAGTCATCTATTCAAACCTTTTCATCTTATAGGTAAGAAAACTGTGGTCTGGTTGCACTCCCCACTGAATACCCATGTTGATATATGTATTCTTTCTTTTTGTTTTGTTTGTTTTTTAGGTTTTTTGCTTTTTTTTTTTTTAGCAAGGTAATTAGGGTTAAATGACTTGCCCAGGGTCACACAGCTAGTAAGTGTCAAGGGGCAATCTCTAGTCTGAAACCGGATTTGAACTCATGTCCTCCTGACTCCAGGGCCAGTGCTCTATCCACTGTGCCACCTGGCCCCACATATGTATTCTTGAATAAAATCATGGATCTGTCAAATTAATGAATATTCTAATTAATTGAGATTTGCCATAGATAGTCCCCAAATGAATTATTCTCTCTCTCTTTTTTTTTTCCACATTTAGGTACTCAAGTTTTAAAAGGCTGTTGATAAGGTAGAAAATATCTAGAGCAGAAAAACCAGGATAATAAAGGGTCTTGTTTCCATATTATATGAATATTGGTGAAGGAATGAGGATGTTTAGCCCAGAGAAGAGAAGATCCATATGGGATATGAAAGCTGTTTTCACACATTTGAAGGGCTGTCACGTAGAAGGGGATTAGATAAACGTATTCTGTTTGGCCCTATACTGTTTTTGTGTGTGTTCCCCTTCAATGAAGGTCTTCAAAGAGTCCAGATTCTCAGGTGTAGATTCTCACCATTTCTCAGGTGTAGAAGGGAGTTGGAGGAAGATAATGAACCATCAAAGATGGAATAGAAGTTGTTGGAAAGATAGGACAAGAACCAGGAAAGACCAATGTAGTATATGCAATGGAAGAGAGGACAGCTGTGAGGCAAGTATGCTCAACATTGCCAAAAAGCTATATAAGATAAGGAATGATTAAAGGCTTCAGATTTAGTAATTAAGTAATCACTAGAAACTTCTGATTATGGAAACATCAATTTCCATTAGGGTGCATTTAGAAATTTGATCTCAAAGGATTAAGAAGTGAGGTGGCACAGTGGATAGAGCACAGTGGATAGAGCGCTGGGCCTAGAGTTAGGAAGATCTGAGTTCAAATCCAGCCTCAGACACTTACTGTGTGGCCCTGGGCAAGTCACTTAACCATCCTGGCCTCGGTTTTCTCTTCTGTGGAGAAGAAAATGGCAAACTACTCCAGTATCAATGCCAAGAAAACCCTACATGGGGTCACAAAGAGTCAGACATGACTGAAAACAACTGAACAACAACAGAGAAGTGAAAGCAAGATGTATAGGCAGTGAAAAGTTTGGAAGTGAAAAGATGGAGAGATTGAATCATATTTTGAAAGTATAGCAGGATAAAAGGAAGCTTTCTTAATGATGAGGAAGGCTATTTGCAGGCAATGAGAAAGGAGCCAGTAGACAGGGAAAGTTGAAGATGAGAGAATGTAATAATTATAAAAGGGACAAGACCCAAAGGAATTTGGAGGGAATAGAATCAAATAAACAATCTGAGGTTTTCATTTTGACAAGAAGAATGGACACCTCATCATCTGAAGGTAGAGGAAAGGGACAGAGGATGAGCAAAGACAAAGACCACAGAGTATGGGGGAGTTCATGGCCTTGATCTTCTCAGGATAGTGGACAGCAAGCTCTGTTTACTTTTATATGTGGCAAAACATCTCCCTACTTCTGAATTTAAGAAAACTCCTAGGGTTTAGTGCATAATTTTATTGACATTTGTATTTATAGTGACCAGTATATTGACACTGATATTTGTATTAAGAGAAACTGGCTAAATCTCAACAGATCTGATAGAATGTACAGTTTCCATGAAAATAAACTGCCTAAGTATAATATGAAAGGCAGCATGGCATGAAAGGCAGAGAACTAGTCTTGAAGTCATGAAGACCTGAGTTCAAATGCTGCCTCTGGCACATATAAGATATATGACCATGGTATGTCCTTGGAGCTCTTGGAGACCTAGGCAACTCTCAGTGGAGTTTCCAGCCTAGGAATTCCCTATACCAGTGAACTCATAAATTCATACCCAGAAGAAAACAAAGTACAAGAAGGATCTGTGTTTAAAATATAATTCATGTGAAAAAAGATCTAGGACTTTTTGTGTACTGAAATCTCAGCATGAATGAATCAGTAGCATGATGTGGCAGCCAAAAGAGCTGATGTGAGTTTTCTCATAATCTTCAGTACTTCAGTGTATCTGTTATCCCACAGATATGGGGATTCCAATGAAACAAATCACAACCTAGCCACAATCTCATTGTCTAGGAGTCTTGTCCATACCCTCCTCTAAATCCTCAAAAGAAGGTCTGCATGACATGCTAGGAACCTTGTAAATCTTTTTGACATTGAGCAGATACAAAGCAAATCATGGGCCTTGTTTTAATCTGGACGTGTGATTTCATCAAAAAGTGAGGCCCACAGACATGAAATGACTTGCCCCAAATCATAGTGTTAGAAGATTTTTTAGCAGAAACTGAGAAAAATAATAGCTATCATGCCCATTGTGCTTTAAAGTTGGCAATGAGCTTTACACATGTTATCTCACTTGATTCTCACAATAACCTGGTAAGGTATCTGTTATTATTATGCCCCATTTGTAACTGATAAAGGTTAAGTGACTTTCCCAGGTCACACAACTAGTAAATTTCTGAAACAAGATTCAAACTTAGGTCTTCTGAATCCAAATCCAGTACCCAATTCACTATACTACCTAATTTTACATGTAAGAGAACAAGCATCTATAACTATATAATGTTGTTTCAAGGCAGTTAGGTGACGCAGTGAATAGAGCTCTGGCCTTGGAATCAGGAGGACCTGAGTTCAAATCCGGCTTCAGACACTTGACACTTACTAGCAGTGTGACCCTGGGCAAGTCACTTAACCCAGATTGCTTCACCAAAAAACAAACAAACAAACATACATACATACATACATACATATATATTATATATATATATATGTTGTTTCATGTACTTGACATACAACTTTGTTGTTGTTCAGTCATTTTCAGTCATGTCCAACTCTTCGTGAACCCATTTGAGGTTTTCTTGGGAAAGATACTAAAGTGGTTTGCCATTTCTTTCTCCAGCTCATCTACAGATGAGGAACTGAGAGTTAAGTGAGTTGCCCAGAGTCACACAGTTAGTAAGTGTCTGAGGCCAGATTTGAACTCAGGAAGATGAGTCTTCCTAAGTCCAGGCCTGCCAAATTCACTGTGCCACATAGCTGCCCAAAATGCAAAGTAGGAAGATTTTAAATTCTCAATTAATTGGTTACAAATGAATTCAAATATATGGGCAATTCTCATTGTATTAACCGCAAGTGAAACTATTTTAGGCTGCTTTCTACATGATTTGCCAAGTACTGTTTCCATCACATCAATAGCTTCAAAGTTGAAAGTTGAAAAAGACCTCAGTAGATATCTAGTACAATACATAACTAAAAGGAATCCCCACTATAACATAGTCAACAAGTGGTCACCCAGAGACAGCAAAGCTTAGTAGATGTAGTGTTGGTCTTAGAGTCAAAAAGTCTTGAGTTTGAACCCTGCCTCAAATATTCATCAACAATGTGACTTGTCTGCCCCAGTTTCCTCATATGAAAAATGGACCTAACTCACAGGCTTGTTGTTAGGATCAAATGAGATCAAAAGTGCTTAGCACAGATAGATTTTAACAGTGGTGAGTTTAGAGATGAAGCCTACATCAGTCTGATTTGTGGGATGTCTAATTTCTCCAGGTATGGCTCAATTGATAAATCAATCAATAAACATTTATTAAATTACTTAGTATGTGCCAGGCATTATGCTAAATGAAGTCTCTGCTCTCATGGAGCTTGAATTACATGAGGACATTCAGATTATTCTGGTAGAGAATGCTTCAGGTATGAATTGGATTAGATAACCTTTGGGGGTCCTTGCTAACTCTGAATTTAAATCTAATAACACTATCAAGTTCTGCCTAGAAAGATATACGGCACAGAAAGCTCATCAAAGCAATAGAATGTAGACCATTCATTCAATTAATCAATTAATTCAAATAAACACCAATTAATCATCAACTATTCTAGTTACAGAGATAAAGTCAAAAGAATTCCTAAACTCAAAAAGCTTATATTCTATCGGGGGGAGGCAATGTCTACACCAGGAGTGAGAAAACTGTGGCCTCAAGGCTACATGTGGCCCTCTAGGTCCTCAAGTGTGGCCCTTTGACTGAAGTCAAACTTCACAAACTTCACAGACTCAAGGCTGCAGGTTCCCCACCCCTGGTCTACATAGAGGAGAAAATACAAAGAAATACACAAAGTAACTACAAAAGAACATGGTATAGGAAAAATCTCTGCTGTGGGCATCCAGGAGGACCTTGTGCAAGAAGGTTTCTTGAGCAGAGCCTTGATATAAGCTGGGAATTCTAACAAGAGGGTGGGAAATACATGGAAGCTAGAGACAGAATGTCCACATAGGATGTTTAGAACACAAGACTATGTGATGGGGAGTAATGGGTAATATGACTAAAAAGTATGCTGGCAATAGATTGTGACCAACTTTAAAATGCATAGATTTAGAATCAGAAGGCAACTAGGAGATTATTGAATTTAATCCCCTTATTTTACAGAGAAAATGGATACTCCAGAGAGGTTAATAGATATAACAAAGTTCATATAACCAAGGTAGAGTAAGTAGTAGTGCCGGGTCCACTGGTGCCCAATCCAATACCTTTTTTTTTCTCGATACCATGCTTCTCATGTCAAGCAGAAGAGTTTTTGTCTTAGTTTTAGTTTTTGTTTGGTGTGTGAGCAGGAATAACACCATTTACCCCCAGCATTTATCCACAAGTCCCTGTTTTGCTGGGGAAATGCTCAGAATAAGAGGGGCAAAGATACAAAATGAGGCTAATTCATGTAATAGGGCAAAAGCATTTATTTCTGTGTTTAAGCATAAAACCTAAAAGCCACATTATCTGCAAAATAAAAGATTGGTTGCAGACTCAAATGGAAGGAATTTTTTAACCCAAATTTAAATACCTCTTTTGCTTCAATAGTGCTGAGTCCTGTGGACCTTAGTTCAACTGAGGATAATGTGGCGGCATTGTTTTGGACATGACGTTCTTTATAATCTACTTGGAGACCAAATATTACAGTAAAAGAAAGAAGGCAAAAGGAAGATGATGCTTGTACTTGTCAAACAAGCATTCTTCTGTTACATAGCCTGGGCTATCAGCCCTTCCCCTTAATTGGAACTTTTTTCTACAAGATCCTGGCTTTTAGCTAAGAAGTTAAAAGATGACATAGCCCAGGTAAGCTCTCAGGATCTTTCTCCCAACTCCTGCTAATGAATCAGGTCCCTAGAGTGTGGCTACCTATCCCTTTTAGGGTCCAAGAGGTGTACCTGGAGGTAATTCTTTAATGTCACCACCTTGAGCCCCTAGCAGTGTGCTTCGCCCCAAGATTATCAGCTAAAAATCAATTTAGTCAGCTATGCTTAAGTAGCTTTTAGAAAGGGTATTTACTAAGATTGTATGATTAAAAATAGTTGAAACAAAACATCCCCATAAATGTCCATGATACAGAGTACAAGAGAAAATGAGCTCAAACTTACAGTGCACATGTAATAAAGGAATATTTCACAGATAATGGTTGATTTGATCTGTCTGTGGCTCCCAAGGTGAGACCACGTACGGGAAGATGAGAAGTCCAGCACCCTCTAGCACATTTGAACTATAAAAGGTCCTCTTCCCACCCAAGGGGGGTTAGAGGTGAAGGATACCTTTATGGAGATGAGTCCTTCCCAGGCCCAGCCTCCCCTCCCCTCTGGTTCTTTCTCAGCAACATACTAGAAAGTCACATTTGCTCCAATTTCTGGAATTCAAACCTTTTCCAGATAACTTTGGATGTCGCTTCTAGCGTCATTTCACTTCAGCAAATGAAATTCAAATTTTTTTCATACTTAGTTCATGGCCCATGATTGAAATTAATTGATCTGGCATCTTATCACACACTTCAAGTGGGGATGGAGTTGGATAAATTAATCACCTCACATTTACAATAACAAGTAACAACAGTCCAGGTAAAAGTCCCCAGAGTGTCTTTTCCATTAGTAAGAAGAGGTTAACATTAAGCTTTATTGCACGCATTTACCAATTCAGCACCATTAGTTACTCTGCCCTTTTGAAAATCTCAGACAACCTGGCATCTTTGAATATGCATGTTCTGCTGTTTTCAAACAGGACATGGTTCTGGACTAATTCGCTGCTTCTTTAGATTCACTTCTGTTCACCTCTCTGAATACCAGAGCAATGAGTCAATCATCTGTATACAGAAAAGAAAATACAGAAATGAATACCGCAAATCACAGTCTTTGCCTTTTGTTTTTAAAGGCATTCAGTGATCCATATAAAAGAGGTTATAATTATTTATTGAGCACAATTCATATTGTAGTCCCTAGCCTTACCTAGGGAAGGCAACTGAAACTTGACCACAGAGTACCAAAATTTAGAGGCCATTAGCGGTGTTTGTACCCCAGTAGGTAGAAACAACTGAACTTAGTACCCAATTAATAAGAATAACTGCTTAAAAAAAGGGGGGGGGGAGCTACTAGATACAATGCTTCTTTTCCCTCTCTACACATCTCCCTTCCTCACCCATGCTTTTCTCCTATGGCAGAGCTTCCCAGCTCCAAATGCTTATCATCCTAGAATCTCCATCCATCCTAGGGTATCTGTCTCTCCCACAGATGGTATCCCAGGATCTCTTCTCCTTTGGTGCTTGAATGCAAAGGTCTGAGATCACTCCTACTTAAGTTTCGACTGAATTTGTCTTGAAGTATTGATCTCATAATGATTTCCATGCTTACCCCCAGGGACTGGAATTAATACTTTTGCTTCAGCTAGAGATTATGAACATTTATTTCTTCATTCACTAAACAAATCCTTATCTGCAAGACCTAATTTTTTTTGTTCTGAAGAAGCTTGCAAACTAGTACAATAAATAAGATATATATAAGAATAGCTATAACCTCAGACTATTTCTAATAATGTTATATGAATAACACAAATTGAATGCAAAAGATTAGGAGTTGAACTATTATTTAGTAATCATTGAGAAAGACACTGAAGGTTTTTCAGCCAGGGGAATGACGCCTACAGTGGAGTGTAACAAGAAACATGGTTTTGAAGTCAGGAAAGTAACCGGACTCAAATTCTAGTTCTGCTTTTTACTACCTGTGTGACTTCATGCAAATTATACAGCTTCTCAACAATAGTCAGCCAACTGGTGAACTAACATTTACTAACCACTTACCCTGTGCCTGGCACTCTGTTAAATTCTGGGAATTCAAACACAAATGGCAAAGAAGAGAATCCCTAACTTTAGGGAGTTTACATTCTAGTGGAAGAAAACAAAACATAAAAGGAAGCCGAAGGAAGGTAGGGGGTGGGGGTAGAAGGGGACATTTGTTAGAGGAAGTCTTGAGTGCAGCCTGGAGAGGAATGAGACATAGATGTCCCGGGAGCCTCCTCAATGGAAGCTCTGAGAGGAGCCATCCAAGCAGAAGGAAAAGCTGCAGGGGCTGGAGATACTTTCAATATATGAATTCCAGGTTTGGAGTGAGACTTCAGGATGAAGAGCCAGGACATAACGAGGCTTCAGGATGATAGAGGAAGTCCAAAGCAGAGCCTGAATAACAGGCTTCGTTCTATAAAATGAAGAGAGTGAACTGGATTATCTCTACAGTCTCTTCTAGCATTAAATTCTTTGATTTCAAAAAAAATCAAAGTAATGCTTTGCAGAAATGAGTCTGGAAGCAGTGAGCAAGAGGGATGATTGTGACAAGGGGTAAAGAGTTTGGAGGCTGTGTGACTGTTTGGGAGATATATGAAAAAATCTAGAGGAGAGGTGGTCAGAGCATGAACTATGTGACCATCGCGACAGTGGAAAGAGGGAGAGACAAATGAGAGAATTTCTGAAGAATTTAAAGGACTCGACTGATTGGGTATAAGGCATGAAAGGAAGGAGGCATTAAAAATAACATGATTTTGGATTACTCTCTCACCATGACTAAAGGTAATTTTTATCATGGGCCTTTTCACACACACTCACACAAAATGTGCGCACACACACATATACATACACGTAAGGACATGAATATGTATATATATACATATGTACAACTACTAACATTTTTACAATGCTTTCAGGTGTACCAAGAATTTTACCTACATTATTTCTCATTTGATTTTTACAGCCCTATCAGAAGAATACTGGAGGTATGAGTTTTACTGACTAGCCCATCATCATATAGCTAATAAGTACAGAAGAAGAATGCAGATACATCTATCTTTTCTCCAAACCCATTGATCTTTCCAGTGCACCATATTAATTCTAATAATGGAAATGGATTCCTTGGTCATCTTCTAGTTTCAGGATGTCTACTTAGGAGTAGACTAGATCCTTCTGAATACACCCTGTTCTGGGCTTCTATCACTGGTGCTGACCTAGAACCAATAAATGAACCTAGCTATGTGCATTATTTATTTCTAGGTTCTTGAATATAAACTATGGAGACTATAGGCTATAGAAAGCCAGCTCAGCATCCCTTTGAGGTTCATCATGAGGAGATAGTGAATCAAGGTACAGTTTTCAATGAGTGCCTAAGATCTGGAATGAGGCCACTAAAATGTATCCAAATTGAAGGCCTCAAATGAGATTGCAGAAATTTCAAGTCTTGGAACAGCTCCCGAACAGGGCTCAAGACTTTCTTCATACATCACTCAGTAATTCGATGCACTAGTCCTTGACAAAGTGCAAGATCGGCATGTTTGGCCACAGGTGCAAGGATTCTGCAGTGGCATGAAAAGTATCAACATAATGCCAGAAAGAGCACATTTGTTTCTTCCCAAAGAAAAACATATGCTCCACATCCCTCTTTCCTCTTACTATTTCTCTCCTCCAGTCCCACTCCCCTACCCCATGCCAGTCAGAAAAAAGAATAAATTATGTAAATAAACAAATACACAACAAATTCATACAGAAGTGAAAGCAAGAGTTATTTCCCTTTAATTCAAAGTTAATTGCTACGTGGCCAATACTCCAAGTGTAAGGGTGTTGCCCCATTATACAATTGCTTCAATTCTAAATAGCCTTTGAATAAGACATTCTGTCTGCTATGTGTTGAATTGAGGTTCTCAAATAAGGGTAAAAAATAAACAACACTTCAAGTCTATCAGGAAACAACTCCTTTGTAATAGTCAGTTATGGTACTAATGAAATATTTGCTCAATAACCCAGCCTAGGATACACTCGCTTACGATGACATGGCATGCATTTTCTGCAGACACAGCACGGTTGCCCTTGGACTGGAGTAAAAAGGGAAGACCAATGGGAATGGGAGTGGAGGGGCAGCCACTGCCCTAACAGACTCAGGCTGAATGGGAAAGTGATATGTGACCACAGGGGAAGTGGCCAGAAAAAGACTCAGAATCTGTGAATGGCAATTTTAAGGAGGCTTGTGTGCATTCCTCTTCTTACTTCTTGCTTCATTGTATGCTCCTCAAAGAAGACAATGGCTATTTTTCATTTTTGTTTTATATTCCCAGCACTTAGCAAATGTTCAATAAACTTTTGGTGGGTTGAATAGTAATAGTAAGGTAGCGAAGGCCCTAACTGGGGTAATAGCCATGTAAGCTGAGAGGAAGAATAAGACATACAAAAGACTGTGAAGGTAGAACCAATGGGAATTGCCAACTGATTGAATGTAGGAAGTGAGGGAAGAATCAGAGATGACTTAAAAATGTTGTGACTGAGTGACTCAGAGGATGGTGGCACCGTAATTGAAAAGGGGAAGTTGAGAGGAAGCTCAGTTTTTGAGGAAAAGATGATGAGCTCGGTTTGGGACATATTGAATTGGAGAAGCTAGTGAGGCATCCACCCTGCATTTGGGAATAGGACAAGACTAGGCTCATACTGTGTATATGTTGGAATCATTTTCATAGAAGTGATCATCAAAGTTACAGAAGGAGATGAGTTTATGCAAGGAGATAGTGGAGAAAAAAGGGTCAAAGATGGAGTCTCACTTGAGGGACACACACACAATTAGATGATAGGAGGAATAAGCTAAGACCAAGAAAGAACATTTACACAGGAGAAGAATGAAGAAATGAAGAACCAAAGGAAAAAAGTTTTTATTATAAACATGGTTAGTTTTATAGTTTTCCCAATATTAAGCCGGTCCTGGGTTGCTATTATAAATTCAACCTAGTCAAACAATCTTTGCGATAGGTTGTTTTAACCTCCTTGCTAATATTTTATTTAAAATGTTTGCATCAATGTTCATTAGAATATCAGTCTATAGTTTTCTTTTTCTGTTTTGAGTCTCCCTGGTGAATGCATTGATTATATTTGTCTCATAGTAGAATCTCTTCTTTTGCTATTATTGCAAATAGTTTAAGGAATATTGGAATTAATTGTTCTTTAAATGTTTGTTTAAATGTTTTAAATTCATCTGGGAAGAGAGAAAATCAAGAAGAAGGAGTTGAACAATAGCACCCAAAATATCCAAAATTTTTTTAAAAAGTTTGAATACTGAGACAAAATGTGGGAATAGCGATCTTCAGTAGCATGATAGGGACCAAAAACCAATTGGAGAGAATGAAAACCTATGGTTAGTAAAGAAGCAGAGGCAGGCAGGATAGAGCACTATTTTTTTTTAATTACTATTTTATTTTTAATTTATGGCGTAAAAGAAGCATTTCCATAATTTTTAAAAAATGATTACACATGAAACTGAAAACTACTATACAATTTGCTATCCCTTTTAAATATATAATAAGGTTATATAAAAATTTTTCCATCTCCCTCTGCCCTATACTTACTCCTATTTATCAGTTCTTCCTCTGGATGCAGATAGCATCTTCTTTCATATATCCTTTGTAATTAATTTGGGTATTTATAATAGTGAAAATGATTTAGTTCCTCAAAAGTGTTCTTAACAATATTGCTGTTACTTTATACAACATTCTCTTGGTTCTGCTCATTTCACTCTTCATTATTTCATACAAGTCCATCTATGTTTTTGTAAGATCATTGAGCTCATCATTTCTTATAGCACATTAGCATTCCATCACAATCATATACCACAACCTGTTCAGTCATTCCCCAATTGACAAGCATCCCTACAATTTCCATTTCTTTGCCACCACAAAGAAAGCTGCTATAAACATTCCAGACTACTATTTCTAAAAGTTTAGTAGCAAAGTCTCTTAGAATACCTTAAGTGGGACATCAGGCCCAATGGGGCATACATGGGATTTTCAATTGGGAATAATTTATCCAGCAAGGCAATAGGTAAGTATATTTCAATGACCTTAAAAACTATCTGTTTACAGGGAAGCTTAATCTTAATGATAACATAGATTTTTTTTTAAATGTATGTTCTAAATGAGTAAAAACTACTTCTTCGCAAGGATAAAACCCTAAGACTCCTGAGTGGGGGTAGGGTAGAAGTTGGGGGAAAGTGATTAAACAAACGATAAAGTAAAAAATAAAAGATAAGAGAATGTCTGTGTGCTTAGGTTTGGGGTTTAATATAGGTCCCTGCAAGGATAAAACAATTGAATTGGGTATGTATAATGCACCATCTCCCACCCTTGGTGGGCCCCAGGACACAATGCACATAAATTGGACCAAATGCTGATATCACAAAATGTTCAAATTATTTGGGCCCCAGGATCACATTACAGAGGGTAGGGAAAGAGTCAAGAAAGAGGAGTAAAAAAAAAATTGAATAAGCACTTGAAAGATTATCAGTGTCACAAGATGGAGGAGAGAAGAAAGGGTAGCATCGAGTGAAGGAATTAGTCTTGGCAAGGAGAAGGTGAGGTCATCTCCTGAGTGAGTGGAAGTAAAATTGTAAACTTGAGGATACAAGAGGTTTGGAATAACCCCTGTGGAGGCTATGATAGAGAGTAAATTTGATGAAAAGAGGAATTACTGAGCACTGCTGAGATTCCATCTGACATGAGAAAATCAGAATTGGTAGCAGACATAATCATCATAATTTCGCCATTCTTAGCAGCTTGGGAATAGGAGCTGAGAAGGCAGATGTTTTTGCTTCTACAGTTCATATACTAAAATTAGACAAATACATAAAAGATTAGCATGGCCAGTAGTCAAGAATGACATATAAATTTCCAATGTATTGTATATTATTTTTCTTTGTCTCAGTTGCCAAAGTAATTTTCCTAAAGCATAGATATGCCCCTGTCATATCTGTACTCAATAAAATTCAGTAGCACCCTATTTCACCCAGATTCAGAGTTTTTTATTGACCTTTGAAGGTCTTCATAATTTCAGTCTTTCCTATCTTTCCAATATTCTTACACATTACTCTCTTGTCTACAATCTATGATCCAGCTGTACTAAGCCATTACTACTATTCTTTACACAAAACTCCAAGCCTTGGCACTGAGTGGTTGTGGCAGAGAGCTTAGAAACAGCAAATACCAGTTCCTCCACCTCTTTGTCCTAGGTGTTAGGTTATGTGAGCAAAAAAATCAGCCAGCCTTGGAAGCAGTGAACAGTGACTTCAGGACAAAGTTCAGTGCCAGTGAGTGTCAGAAGATGGAGGGAATGTGGAAGGAAAACATCTCCCACCATGGTGGAGTGACTATGTTCTCACCTATTATCTCAAAGCTTAAACCCCTACATCTTACCCTAAAGGTTGCAGGATACCCTAAGAGGTTTCAGGGTAACTCTTGTCTACTGCCACTGGCTTGAGCTCCTCTCAGCTATTTTCTCCTACTGTTAGGTACCAGTCATCAGAGATTTCATTCCATTTAACCACTAAATATCATTTAACCTTTAAAAAGTTAATTCCTTCAAAGTTATAGCAAAAACAAAGTATAAACATTTCCCTCCAACACCTTGGAACATATTCTCTCCTGGACCACCTCAGTCTCTGTAGAGAATAGGTTACAATTGAGTTCAATTCCTACCTAGCATTGTCCCCATCAAGTTCACACAAGGGTGAGTCCAAATCTCTGGTCTGGAATCCCAAAGGTCATTCTCACTCCTTGCTTCTTGGTATCTTGAGACTTAATACAGAGGTCCTGGGCATGCAAACACAAAAAGCAAGATAGGTCCTGATCTCAAGGCACTTACATTCTAATAGATAAGTAGAATAAATACTGTAAGTAATACAACATAAACAAAATAAATGCAAGTAAGTTTACACCATGTAAGGAAAGGGCTTCTTGAAGGAGGTGGCCTTTGAGCTGATTTCTTTTTTTTTTTTAGTGAGGCAATTGGGGTTAAGTGACTTGCCCAGGGTCACACAGCTAGGAAGTATTATGTGTCTGAGGTCAGATTTGAACTAAGGTCCTCCTGACTCCAGGGTTGGTGCTTTATCCTCTGCACCACCTAGCTGCCTCCTTTGAGCTGATGCTTAAGGGGAGAGAAAAGTTCTAAGCAGAAGAAGAAAAAGAATTCCTAGCATGGGCAGCAACAAGCTATACAAAGGCTGCAAACAGCAGCCAAAAATAAATAAATAAATAAATTCCAGTCTATGACTGTGCAGGCATAGCCAAATAAAGTCAGCTGACTAACACTGCCTATATCCTGCCTCCTGATCTGATAGTTACATTAATGGATTGAATCTCCATTCCTTTATCTGTTTGGCATTAATCTCATCTAAATAAAGAAGAGCAGAGCCCATATACATACCTTTAATGAGGAGATAAGTAGAACCCATCCTATTATGCCTATCACCTGGAATTTCTTCTCCTCTGCTCTTTGTCAGATCTTTCCTTTTGTATTTGGATTAAGAGAACCCAGCTTCTGATAGTTACTACCTATGGGACCTGATAAAGTCAGAATGCCAGAAACTGTAAGGCCTTAAGAGTAAGAGATTCCAAACTGGAGCCTGATTTTTAGATTTCCAGTGGTATGCTTACAAAGGAGAATTTCTTTTTAACCACCATATACTTGTTTCATTCATTCAGTCCTTCAGTTTAGACAGACTGAATAATATGTGAGAATATATAATAACATGAGAATAATATAACATATTGATCTCCTTATTAAAATATTATATTATTTCACAGTTCAAACATTCTATAATTTTTTTCTCTTGGCCAATTATGTTACTAGATTAGGTATCATAATAACAGTGAGTTAATACTTCTGCTCCAAAAAACAAGAAATCATAAAGTTATAAGTCTACAGATTAAACTGAGGCAACATAATTACAACATAGACATGTTTTAGCTTTAATTCCTCACTCCCAACCCACTTGGACTGTCCTTCCCCAGTAGTCATCCTCCCTAGCTACATACAAGGCTGCTCTTGGCTTTCCCCCTGCCCAAGATCAAATTATTCCTCTTTTGCTCTTATTCTAACTAGCTAATCTTTTAAATCTCTATTTAGTTTAGGAATAAAGCCCCAGAAGAGACTTCAGAATTCCCCCTCCCCTCTTCACTACCAGGTAAAATGCATTTTCACTGTAGTGTTCTAGAGATAATATTACCTTTCACTGAAACCCAGGGGAATACCCAGGGGAATAATTCTAACACATTCAAATTTCAGACCAACATCAGTGTAATCAGTGAGTAAGACATTTCAGGGGGCAGGCAAAGTTCCTGATATCATTCAATCTGTACCATGTAGGCTGTTGTCCACTTTACCTACATGTAGTACTGGCCCTGTAAGGAAATCTCCTTTTCTGTAAATGGTAATTTTTCTTTCTTAAAAAGTATATTCAAAAAAGAACCTCATTTTCTCCAGGTTCTTGAAGGAAATCTTTCTTGCCATTTCTCAGAACAAAAATAGCGAAGCATGAAGCCTTACAAATGTGTCTCTAAGCCAATTTTAACTATCCCTTTTGAAAAAGTAACATATTTTCAAACTATACATGAGACTGCAACGTGATATGTTGCCATGATCTGTTTTATCATAAAAAATTAAAAGCATGTTGCAATCTCTTTACAGCTACTTAGTATAAGGCAGAATTCAACATATAGATCTCATCTAAAGAAATGTATTTAATGAAGTTCCTCAAACATCTCATCAGCCATATTCTAGATGGATTACATTAAAACAGGGTATTTAGGCCTTCCACTGACTGTCACACACACCACTCCCATCCCACCTTAACATTTTCATTTACTCCTTCACACAGACCTCCTACCTCATAAGATCATTGACTTAGACCTGGAAGGAACTTTAGAGGTCATGAGTCTCACACTAATATATTTGGCTCTTTTGTCCATCCTTGATATTTATCATTCTTCTCACCTAGAATGCCTTCTCCCCCTCTTTTTATCAAACCTCCATTCTCCTATTTGAAGCCAATCAACGAACAAGTATATTAAGTACCTATTATGTGGCAGGTCCATAGTACTATGCACTAGCTATATAAAGTACTAAGTACTGGTGATATAAAGACAAAATGGAACAGTCCAGTTGGCACCAGCATTTCCTTCAAATTCTGAATATAATGATCTAGGATCTAATTAAGAAATGCATACCAGAAAACCTTCTCCAGTTAGTATCTCCTAGGTTGAATCATTCCTTATCTCTTTGCCATTTAAATATAATACTTACAATCTGTTAATCTGCTTCCATCTTATAATCATTTTTTCCTATCTTCTTCATTTATATATCTTGTTTCTGCCATTGAAGGGCTAAGTTCCCTGATGCCAGGTAATTTCCTATTTCTTTTGTATGCAGTGTTCTGTCCACAGTAGAGGCTCAATAAATGTGGTTCAAGGATGATTAGGATAATTCTCCAGGATTGTTGTGATACAAAATTATTAATATGTATGCTATGGAAAATGTCTCTTTTTCATATGTTTTTTTAAAAACTGAATATACATGGATTTTACTCTTTCTTATAAATAGATAATTCAAAGCCAACTCTTGCGCCCACTAAGGTGATACCATTGTCACCTCATCCTGAGGGATTTTCTGGTTTGTGGTAAGATAGAAATTCACTGTAGCTCATTTAACATGCTGATTTAAAATATAATCTTCCCAGTGGTTGCCAAATAAGAACTTATGAAAGTCATAATACTGCCTCCAATGGTAATTATTATAATCCTCATCATTTTGCTAACATGAAGCTATATGCCCTACCTGGCATCTCGGAGTACTTTGCTAGTTCCCTTCTTCAGAAACCTATCGTATTTTCTGATGTAATATAGTGTAAAAATCTCCTTGAATGCAAGTTCCGTAAGGGAAGGAACTTCATGCATCTGCGTATTCCACTGTTTCTTTTTAATTCTTATTTCTGGGGAGAAGTAAGGAAAGGAAGAGTATGGTGTCTGATTCTGTGATGTTTTTCAATAACACAGAAGTGAAGACACTCCATCTATCGATGCAGATCCACAACTGTGCAGGATTTTATAGCTTTAAAGAGTTCCCTAGAAGCACTGATAGGTAAGATTATTCTAATCAGGTTCATCTAGTCAGTATGTGTCAGAGATAACATTTGATCTCAGATGTCCCTGATTCTAAGTCTCTCTCTTGCTTTGCATATAACCAATCCCTAATAAATATTGGCTGAAAGAATAAATCAATACTCTGGAGCTCAATCCGTGAAAAGCTATGCAAATTGCTGGGTCTTTTATTTCCCTCATGTGAAAAAAAACAGGGATGATAAATTGGCCTGTCCCAAAGATGCTCTCTGGATTAGCCAACTAATGATGAGAACACAGTTGAGTCTGGTGCAGAATGAAGAGTTAGTTATAACAATGCCTCAACTATTGATTTTCTTTATGACTTTGAATAACAACATGATTGTCTTTTTCATTTTCTAATCATCAGAATGGAGATACCCTATTGCACAGAAATATGATTGGGGGTAGCTAAGCAACGCTTACAGCTTTGGCAAGTCGGAGAGGTGAGCAGTAAGGTAGAAGGGAGGGAGACAGCCTTAAAGAAGACAGCTCCTTTTTGTTCTAGCCAACTTTATTTTGCAACTTACCATGGGTAATGAACTCCTGCTAGAAACTTTTATATGGGAGCTCTGAATGTAAATTGAGCCTCTTCCCACATGCATAATGTTTTTGTCCATACCTGTGGATAGAGAGAAGGCCAGGTGAAGAAATATATATATTACTGTGGTGAGAACCTCTTTCCTCTCAGTCCCCCAGGCTCACAACCTAAGTGTCTTCAGTTGCCCATTCTCTGATTCCACATAACCAATAATTTGCCAAGCCCTGTAGATTCTACATTTCCAATATCTCTCACTTATACCCTCTTCTCTCCTCTGACATTGCCACTATTTGGGTGCAGGCCTCATCTCCCCATATCTGGACTACTGCATGCTTGGATTATTGCATACCTTTTCCAACCTTCTGGTTGGTCTCCCTGCCTCAAGTTTCTGCTCAGTCAGCTATCAGACCATGTCATCTCTCTTTTCAATAAATTCCAGTGTCTCCACATTTCCTTAATGATCAGATATAAAATCTTGTTTTTAAAGCTGTTTATAACATGTTCCCTTCCTACCTCTTCAGTCTTCTTCAACCTTACTCCACTTTACACATTGATCCTGTAACACTAGTTTCCTTGCTATTCCTTGACACACTCCTTCTTCTGACCCTGTGCATTTTTACTGTTTATACCCCATGCCTGCACCTCTCTCCCTCCTCATCTATGTTTTTTTGGCTTTCTTGGTCTCTCTCAAGTCTCAGCTAAAATCCCAATTTCTTTCAAGAAGCCTTTCCCAATCCCTCCCATGCTAGCACCTTTCCTCTAAGATTATCTCCAGTTTATCCTGTTATCTTGTTTGTCCCTAGTTGTTTGTATTTTATCTCTCCGCATAGGTTGTGACCTCCTAAAGGCAGAATGTGTTTCTGCCTTTCTTTGTCTCCCTAGTGCTTAGCCCAGTGATTGGCACAGAACGAGTTCATAACAACTGCTTGTTGACTTGACAGTTCCTAAAGGGGCAGCCATGGTATCTAAAAGTCATGGAACTTCAATAGGATTGATCAGAAACCTAGCCGGAATAATTTATTCACTTCCTGGTGTTCCCAGATTATAGCCTTCCTCTTCATTTTAACCAAATTCCAATGACCCTAACAAACTCCATCACTTTTCTCTTAGTTATAGAGACTCATTGATTTTCAGTTTGAAAGTTTCTAAGAGATCCTCTGAGACAATTGTTTCATTTTACAAATATGAAAACTGAGACTTCAAGAAGTGATGGGACATGTCCAAAGTCACTCAGCCAAAAAAATACTGTCTCCTAAAAGTCAGTCTAGTGGTCTTTCTTTTTGTTGTTATTGTTTTTCCTTAGGTTTAAATTTTCATTTAACAATCAATTTTTTCTTCCTCCCCTCCCACCATATTGAAAAGTAAAACAAGGAAAAAGAAAAAAAATTATGTAATAAGGATGCCTAATCAAACAAAACAAATTCTTGCATTTATCATGTCCTATAAATATGTATACATATATGTATATACACATAGATATATGTATATAATTCTACACCAAGTCTATTACCTTTCTATCATGAAGCATGCTTAAGCTTCAGTCCTCTAGAATTACGACTAGTCATTTCATTGATCAGACTTCTTAAGTATTTCAGTCATTTGTCTTTACAATATTGTTACTATATAAATTATTATCCATATATCACACTACCTGCCTTCCTGCATTTTGCCTTATTAACAGTTAGCATTTATGTAGCATTTTAAGTTTTCATATCTGAATGTGCATGGCAACCTGCCTTGTGGAATTCTAAAGAAAACAATTTCTTTCTCTACTTTCTCTCCCTACCCCTGAGCAGAGCTCAGGGATATGTTGGAATTCATATTAATTTCTTCATTAATTACTTCATAATCCTTGTTTTTTTCTGAGCTAATAAAATGTAAGGGCAGAAGGGTACCATACCACTCTTAGCTTAGATTCATTTCCACACAATGTCTCATAACTCTGCTATTCCCAATTCAAAATTATTTTACTGTTATGTAGAGCATGAGTGGCTGAGGATCCCCTCTCTACATTCCAATCTACATGTAACCACACTGTACTGAAGCAAAAGCAAAAAAGTTCAAATGGATGAATTACCTTTGGGACAGGGCCCAACCAAGATTGCTTCAAATAGCTCCTGTTGTGGTTACTTGCCTTTCCTGTATTTCATCTTCCTCTCTATTTGATTTCTTTCATTCTCTTCTCTTTATCTGAGGAAATCTGAATTATTTCTAGAAAGTCATACTTGGTGGACATAGGAATTAACTTTTTTTTTAAATCAATGACTAAAAATACACTACTATTTATCATTAATATTTCAAGTCTGTGTCTTGACTTCTCAAAATCACCAGAATCCTCTTAGGGTGGCTTCTTTAATGTGGTCTATTTTTTTTTTCTTTTCTTAATCCTACCCTTTAAAAAGTGGAGAGGGAAACATTTTGAACTCTTTAATAAAAACAAATTAAATCACTGATTTCACGAGAACCTCAGGAGTCTGCCTAAACACATTTTAATACTTCAATTTCAACAACAAATTGCTGTACTAAGTGAAATCACAGCATGGATATTAGCTATTCCAGTAAGAGTCTGACTTAAACTACCTCTCTTGTCAGAAACTGGTCTTGGCCTGTTGCTGGGTAAATGAAACCAGTTGAGACAAAAAGTAATCATGGATAGCAATATCTTTTGGAATTGTATGTCTTCAGTGGAGTTCTGATGACTGTATATGAAAATAAGTCTTAGGTTGTACTTATATGTGGTCAAAAGGAAACACACAAAAACTAGGTGACAGCTAATAGGAAGTCCTACAGGTCAGTTCTGTAGCATTCATGATCAAATATGGATGATGCCATGATTGCAAAAAATAATAATAATAATAACAATAATATTGATTGTTACTGATCATGAAGATAGTGACAGTGGCTGGACCTTGCTGAGAAGTAGGCCAAGTCCCTTTTTGATATTACCATCACCTCATCTATCTGAAGTGCCTTGACAATGACCCATTCACACTGGTCTTGCTAAGGTATTTATTAACTCATGATAGCCTATATAGCTCGAGGTATTGATCCTTCTCAGGAATACTGAACTCACCAAAAATGAAATTTTATTACAAAATTTCAGGACAGGGGAAGTGTTTGGGGGCAGGGGATCTTTCTGGGGACTCTATATTTATACCACACAAGTGATCACCTATTTTTTAAACTTCAAAAGCAGAATCTGAACAACGAAGATCCACATCATAGTCTATTGGGTGAGTTGGATACAGACCCTGCTCAGTTCTCTGAGGTACTGCCAGTAATCACTCTACTGAAAAATCAGATTCACAGACCAAAACAAGCCTGGCATTTTCCCAGGTTGTCACATTGTACCCATTAAGAAAGGAAGGAATTAAAAAGTTACCTATAAGAATGACATCTGGTGACTTCCCCCAAAAAATATACCTATTTTGTATATATACATATATATCTATTTATTTTATATACATTTAAGTAAATACATACTATTTATTATTTATATACATATATATCTATTTATCTACTTATTTATATATATATTTCCCAGGTTGTCACATTGTACCCATTAGGAAAAGAAGGAATTAAAAAGTTACCTGTAAGAGTGACATCTGGTGACTTCCCCCCAAAAATATATCTATTTTGTATATACATATATATATATATATATATTTGTATATATATATATATATATATACCTCTTCTAAGTAGAATTTTAAAAAAAAAGGAAGAAGGAGTAAGATTGGGAATAGAGCACTGGAATGGAGAAAATAGAGCTTTAATCCAACCTCTGAAGCTGATTCATTGGATGACATCAGATTTCATAACTGCTTTATCACAATTTACCCATTAGTAAATTAAAAATAGTACTTGCTTCTTAAGTTACAAGGGATAACTGAAATTGTCTTTGAACTGATCAAACTGAAAGTTATACAAATATATATCAAATTGAAAAGGAAAAATTATTTGAAATTCCAAAATTAATGTGGAACTGATATTTCCTGTGTAACTTTTTTGAATTTTATTTTTAATTTATAGAATAAAACAAGTATTTTCATAACATGGCACAAAAAAAGGACAATTCTACATGGAACTAAAGATCTACTATGCACAACTTGCTATTCCTTTCAAATATACAACAAAATTATCATATAATTTTAAAAATTTTTTTCTTCTCTTCCCCCCTCCCCCAGAGATGGCTATCACTGGACATAAATAGGTGTGGTATGTGTGTGTGTATGTGTGTGTGTGTGTATGTATACATAAAATTATTCTATACATACTTCTATTTATCAGTCTTTCTCTGGATGAAATAGCATCTTTCTTCAGAAGGCCTTTATTTAACTTATCTGCTATTGAGAAACGCAGAGTGAAAAGCGAACTTGAATATTTATTTCAGCTATATTTATCATATGTGTGTATTAATCATGTTTGTGTAAATCAATCCACAAGCATTTATTAAGCACCTATTATGCACTATGTGCAGTCACTGGGCTCAAGTAAGAAATACAAAGGAAAAACACAGTCTCCGCCCTTGTGAAGCTTTCATTGTCTTAATGGGGGAGACTATATATAAATGAATAGGTACATAACCAATTATATACAAAGTAGATGGCAGGTAACATGAGAAGGGAAGGCTAGAGAAATTAGAACAACCAAGAAAGGCTTCCTGAAGAAGGCAGGATTTGAGTTGAGTCTTAAAGGAACTCATGGATTTTCAGAGGTAAAGATGAGAAGAGTGAGATTCTGAGTCTGGGGAATAGCCAATGCAAAAGCACAGAGACACAAGATGAAGGGAGAGTAAATAGGTTAGTATAGTTGGACATAGAGCACATGGAAAGAAATAGAAGGAAAGAAGAGTGGAAAGCTAGGAAAGGACCAGACTATGAAAAACGTTAAATGCCAAACAAAGGACACTATATTTGATCCAGAAGGTAATAAGAAGTCACTTAAATGTATTGAGTGTAGATGTACCAAGAAATAAGCAATGGATAGTTTATAAATTTCCTTTATAGCAAACAATAGATGTAGAGCACATTATATTTCGAAGAGCAAGGGAGCTGGGTTTGCATCCAAGAATAATTTATCCAGCAAAGTTGAGAATAATCCTGAATGAAAAAAAATTGGACATTTGATGAACTGAAAGACTTTCAGGTATTTGTAACAAAAAGACCAGAACTCAATGGAAAATTCCTTATAAAAAATCCAGAAGAAATATAAGGAAAACATTAAAGACTAATTATAAGGCAATAATTAAGGTCAAACTGTATATTTATGATATATGGAAATATCAATATTAGTAATAATTAGTTATTATTAATAGTAATAGTATTCTTAAAACAGTTATCATTACTAAGGTAGTTTGAAAGAAAGATAGGGGCTGAGTAGTGTATGATGAGGTTATTCTAAAAAACAAAATTGGGAAGGAAAATGTTAAAAAGACAAATTATCTCATGAAAATGGGGTATGATAGGAAGAATTAAGAGGAAAAAACGTATACATCTGAAAAGGTATAGAAGTCTTCTGAACTTCTAGAGAGGTGAGAAAACTGGGGGATAAAATAGGGAAGGGACTTTTAAAAGGGTATATAGATGAAGATTAGGAGGGTAAGGTGAATAGATAAGGGAGGGACTTTTAGAAGGATGGTTAAAATAAGGAATAAGAAGGGAAGGGGATTGGAGTGAAAAGAGAGGCTAAGAAAGAAAATAGTGAGTAAAAATAAGATATAGGGAAATTCACAAATAGCAATTATAACTTTGAATGTAAATTAGAAAAAAAATTCATTTGGAAAAACAGAGAGTCAAGAATATCAAAGGAAATAATGGAAAAAAGTATAAAAGAAAGAGGTTTAGCAGTACCAGATCTTAAACTGTATTATAAGGCAGTAAATATCAAAACCATCTAGTACTGCCTAAGAAATAGAAAAGTAGATCAATAGAATAGAGTAGGCATACAATTTACAGCAGCAAATAAACATAATAATTTTGTATTTGACAAGTATGAAGACTTAAGATTTTGGGATAAGAATTCAATATTTGGTAAAAATTGTTGGGGAAACTGGAAAGCAGTATGGCAGAAGCTGGGCATAGACCAATATCTTACACCATTTACCAAGCTACGGTCAAAATGGATACATGACCTAGATACAAAGAGAGATTTTACAAGAAAATTAGAAGAACATGGGACATATTGCTTATCAGACTTACGGATAAGTGAACAATTTATAAATAAACAAAAGATAGAGAACAAAGTTAGGAGTAAAATTTATAATTTCAATTACATTAAATTAAAAAGATTTTGTATAAATAAAACAAATGTAGCCAAGATCAGAAGGAATAGCAAGTTATGCATAGTAGATTTGCAGTTTTATATATAATCATCTTTTTTTTTAACTATACTATGTTATGGAAATGCTTGTTTTATTCCATAAATTAAAAATAAAATAAAATAAAAATAAAAAGACTTATAAGACAACATGGACAAAAGCTGCAGCAAATATCAAACTTGGATGGATTGTGATTTTTACCTTTGGAGGGAAAACCCACATCAATTATAGATCTATGAAATTATCTTTACAATATCCCTGTAAAACAGGTAGAGGTGTATGTGCTATTATTCTCATTTAAAGATTAGGAAACTAAAACTAAGAATAAATAATTTACCTAAGATCACAGTTGGCAGCACAAGCTGCACTAGAAAGTACAGTTCTCCTGAGGGATGCTCATTCATTAGACATTGGTTACAGTAGAACTGTCACACAGCTAGCTCTTCATTGGAGTTGTGCCATAGAAGGAATTATTCACATGCCATCTACAAATCCTTTCTGACTTGTGACCCTTAAAATGTGGGAAACAGTGCCCATTTTTACTATTAGAGGCTTTCAGTCAGAGGCTGGAGAACCACTTATTGAGAATGTTATTCCTTTTGAGGTATGGGTTAGATGAGATGGCCACCAAGGTCCCTTCTGATTGATTCTATGGCCTTGCATGTTTCTAGTTTAACACCATGACTATGATTTCAGGCACAATCAGTTGTTCCACATGGATCTCTGCAGTCTCAAACCAGACTACTGATTTAGATCATTCTTGATGCTGGCCCTAGTCCTCTGAGTGGTAAACCCTGCCAGCTTTGGAATCAGAAAGACCTGTGTTCAAATCCTATCTCTGATACTTATTCATTATATAACTACTGGCATGTCACTTAACCTCTCTTAGCTTCATTTTATCATCTGTAAAATGAGAGGGTTTAGACTAGGTGACCGCTATGGTCTCTTCTGCCTCTATGTCTATGAGAATAGATCTAGAACATTCCCCATGGAGACAAGATTGAAGATATGCAGTGGTTGGATATTTAAAAGATGCAGGTTGGTCTTGACACAGACACTTCAGGTGACAACCCAGTCATACATATGCCAGACATTGTCTTTGGTTTCTCCCACTTCCAAACCAAAGTACATGGAAGCAGCACCAGTAACAGCTTTTGTCCTTTTACTATTACGAAGTGCTACTACACTTACCAGATCTCTTCATTACACTTACACTATTTTACTAAGTGCTATTACACTTACCAGATCTCTTCACAAATGGGGTGGAGGGGAGGGACAGTGTCTCCATTATTCTGTCATCATTTCTGATATTCAATCCTATGTGACCAATTAAAGACTGTGTAAGAAGCCAGAGCCTTCTATCCATAGTAAGGCAGACTCCAAAAGCACCTGACCTAGCTTCTGCTGGCTCCAACCACAGGTGATAGTGATTGGGGTCAGGGAAATAGAAAATTCCTCACCCATGCTTCCATTACACACCCAGGTACTGTTCGAAAGTATCACCAACATGCCCCCCACATCGGGTTAGCTGGTGTCTGATTCTCACTGGGATGATGGGGCTTCAAAATCCTTCCTTGCTGTTAATGCCCTGCACCTGTATCCCTACTAAGTGACCAACTCCTTAAGGTCAGGAATTGAGACTTATACATCTTTGCTTCCCCTTCTAATGCCCTATACATTTTCAATTCAATTCATTAGTTCCTTGGTCTGCTCCTCTTTCCTCAGATCCTATGGGTTTTTTAATGATTGCAGTTTGCTTGACATTATGAACACCTCTTTTGCTTTGCTCCTTCAACTCATTCCCCTTGGCCTTCTCATCTGCAAGGAATTCTTCCTTCTTAAACAACCAGTCCTACCTCTATCCAGTGGGGAAAGGATCTTCCAGATAAGTCAATGCCAAAGCCTGGCTGAATGAAAAAGTAGTTGGGGAAGTCACTAACATAGCCCAACTACAAGTCCAAATATTCTGAGATCCCCACTTGTCTGTTTGCTGTCATGGAGTCTCAGTCATCATGGGCCTACAGATGGTAGAGGAACTATTACACATTTTTGCTTTGTGTTGACTACCTCTTTAAAAACAGAGCCTTACTCCAAAGAGTTAAAGGGGTCTAGTTCAATTCCAAATTTCTGCAACTGGTGATCTTTAGCCTTCTTTAAAGGCTAAGTGGCACAGTGAAAACCATTTCTAATATTCAGTCCAAGAATCAGGGTTCAAAGTTCCACTCTCTCTGCCTCTTACACTGTACTCTCAGGCAAGTTACTGCCCTTTTTTGCAAGCTCAGTTTCCTTGTCTGCAAAATGAGAGAACTGAACTAGATGGCCTGATACCTTTTAGTTCTAAATTTAAGATCCTATGTGATGACTGGCCCAATTTGCTAGGAAGCCCATGGTTACTCAATGCTAAAGGTATACTACACAGATTAGGAAAAGACTTCAAGAAGTTATGAGTTTGCAACTATCCTAAAAGCAAAATACTTTTGAACATAAACACCGAGCTTCTCCAGGTGTTATTTTCCTTCTGTTTGTTTGCTTGTTTTCTTTCTCCTTAGAGCCCCCTTTCCCTTATTTGGAGAATAAGCTGAAACATATGCTGACATTTTCTTCCCAGCTTTATTTGCAAACCTCTTCATCAAATACCATGTATTATTTTTCTTTTTCATTGTTCAGAGGCTGCTCCAGAAGTTTGAAGAAGAAAAAAAAAGTTATCTACCCATGAAACACTCTCTGTTTCTTATGGGAAACCAGCCCCATGTAATAGCTATTTTAAGATGTCAAAGTTACACAGTCACATGCTTCAATTACTATGTGAATTCCGATTTGAATTGAAGTATCATCTCTCAAGGACATAATCCATTCTACTAGGGTCACATTTGCTTTTCCATGAGAGCTAAAATGTCTCTCTGTCTCTTAAGGCCATTAAAGGTATCTTATCCAATAAAAGTGACTTTTTGTCTTTATCTAAGCAAATTAAGTCTCCCTTTTAGAGAATAGACCATTTGAAGTCAATGGTAAATAGAAAAATCGTATCTGCAATTAAAAAAAAAAACCTTATCAACTGAAAAGTCAAAATATTCAGGGAAGATTGCATTTGTCTCTCTGTCTCTTAAGGCCATTAAAGGCATCTTATCCAATAAAAGTGGCTTTTTGTCTTTATCTAAACAAATTAAGCCTCCCTTTTAGAGATAGACCATTTGAAGTCAATAGTAAATAGAAAAATCATATCTGCAATTAAAAAAAAATCCTTATCAACTGAAAAGTCAAAATATTCAGGGAAGATTGCATTTGTCCTGATGGACCCTTAAAGGAACATGCCTGTGTTTTTTAAATATACCAAATATTACCAATAGGAGCACTAGCTAATGGAGTTGATGGTATTACTTTCACTCAGATGCAACAAGAATTTTTTTAAATCATTTCATGGGACACTGGAATTTTTCACCTTATGGTGCTCGTGGTAAGTGTAAATAAACAGATCACGAGGAAGGTAATTACAGCTGAAGTACTTGTAGCTATTGCGTAAGATAAAGTAGAGAAATTCTATGAAGGCCAAGAGCCTCCAAATTAACTCAACCTATATTTAGATACATAGTGACTTGATTGTGAAGATGAGCAAAGGGGACGGTGGTGACACCGGGCAGTCACTTGATTACCTTGAGCCTCATTTTCCTCATCTATAAAATGAGGCTGGTGAACTAGAAGGTCACCCACATCCTCAGTTCTAGATCTCCTATATTTGTGTTCCTTTGAAATGAAGAGGTCCAAGGGCCTTGACAAGGTTTATGGGCTACTCAGATGCTCTATTACTGTATATCATGAATAATTCCTTTAAGAAGACAATTAGAAGGTGCTGCATTCAATGAGCACCAAATGCCACAACCAAAACAATTACTATAAACCTTTATTTAGCTTTATTTTTTTTTTGAAACTGTATCTCTCTATCTAGCCCAGTCTGAAAGTAGAGCATCAGCTCATAGTTCCAATTCACTCTGCATCTGTTGTTCTGCAAGTGGAATTCATTCCCTCTAATTCATCACCATGCTGTTAATTCAAGCCTTGATTGACACTACCTCCCTCAAGGCCCCTCTCCCATCTAATTGGAGGGCTGCAGGGTGGAATACTAATTCCTCCCACTGCCTTTCCTGATAGAGAGTAGACGCTGGACTTTAATTCAGTCCACTACATCTGCCTCTCTGCCTGGTTTCAACTCCACGGAACAAGATGCTCCTCCCAGGATAAGCTCATCACTTCTAAACTCAGCATGATGCTACTAACTCAAACCTAGATTGTCATTACTTCCCTTAGCCTCCTCCCCCCTTTGAAGGGCTGGAAAGTAGAGTACCAAACTCCTCCTAATGCCTTCCTTTATAAAGTCTAGATACTGGACTCTCAGCTCACTCTTCTTTGCATCTGCTTCTTTGCCTGGTTTCAACTTTATGGAACATGATGCCCTCACACGAGGTCTCCCCTGCTCCCACTTTCCTGACTCCTTTTGTGTTGTCTCCCTTCGTTAGATTGTGAGCTCCTTGAGGGCAGGGATTATGTCTTTCTGTTTATTAAATGTATCCCCAGAGCATACTTAGCACAGTGCCTGGCACATCATAGATCCTTAATAAATGTTTGTTGGATTGGACTTGCTCCCACTACTCCTCAGCACAGGACCTTTGACCTACTCTATTTATGATCCAGTTCCCCCCTTATCAAGCATTATGCTGGCCTCCTGCTCCTGGGGGTTCAACATAGTGGTGCCAGATTTAGTACAGACACTTGACCATCTTTAGCCTGCTGTAGCTCAGAACTCCTAAGCTTGCAAGATCCACTAGCCTCAGCCTCCTCAGTATCAACTGAACCCATCAACGTTATGGGCTACCATGCCCTCAAAAGGACTTTAAACAATTTTTTTTAAATGGAGAAGAAGGAAACTACAAACATAAATAACAGAGAGCATTAGCAGTTCTAACCTAAAAAGAAGAATTATCAGTCAAGACAACAATGAAGAAAAGAGCCATCAATAAAGCCCATGGCTAGGGGGAGCTAGGGGGTGCAGTGGATGGAGAACTGGCCCTGAAGTCAGGAAGACCTGAGTTCAAATATCACACATGATACTCTAGCTGTGTGACCCTGGGCAAGTCACTTAACCCCTATTGCCTTTCCAAAAAAAAAAAAAAGGAAAGGGATGGAAAGTTTTCCAGCAGCTAGGTGGCACAATAGATAGAAGTCCAGCCTTGGAGTCAGGAGGACCTGAGTTCAAATCTGGCCTCAGACACTTGACACTTACTAGCTATGTGACCCTGGGCAAGTCACTTAATCCTGATTGCCTCACCAAAAATAAATAAATAAAGCCCATGGCTTCGAGTTGTCTATACATGCATATATAACATATGCTTTGTGAAATTGGTAAACCAGAGATCCTAATGCAAAATATTTGATAGTTTCTTATGCTATCATAGAAGAAAAATAGAGATATGTGGACTGGATGGAAATATAGTTAAGGGTATTTGTAACTGGTATAATGAATAGACACAAAAATAGTGATCAATATGTGGATGATAAGACTGTAAAAGAGAGTCCCCAAAACATGTTCTCGGCCATGTGTTATTCAACAATTTTTACCAGTGCCTTTCATGTTTGTTGTATTTATCAAATGTACAGGTGACACAAGCAAAGAGGGAAAGTTATGCACTGATTAACAGCATGGGGGTTCAAAAAGATTTCAGCAAGCCAAATTATTGTTTAAAATCTAATAAAACAAAATTTAATAGTGTTAATGAAAAGTCTCATGCCTGTTTGCAATAATCAGCTGTAAAACTATGGTAGATGAAACTCTTCTGGATAATAATGCCACATAGGCAAAGATTTGGTTGCTACAGTGGACAAGAAATAAACATGCAACAAGAGTGCGACATGGCAGCTGAAATGCCCCCAGACTCAGGCCACTTTAATGAAGTTTGTCAATGTCCTTCCTAAAATGAACACAATGTGTGCTGCCCTCCACCCTGGTCAGACCTCCTTTGGAGCATTGCCTGCATTTCTGGTTACTCTCTTTTAGGAAGATCATTGACAAACCAGAGTGTATCTAGATGAGGTCTGCAAGCTCCTGTTAGATAAGGACCAAATGAAGGAACTGAGGAGGTAGAATTAGGGATGTTTAAATAGAGAAGAAGAAGAAGAAGAAGAAGATGACGACAACGACAGAGGTTGTAAGAGAGCAGTGTTCAAGTATTTGAAGAGCAGATACCTGGAAGACGAATGAAGATGAATTAGGCTTGTTCTGCTTGACCCAGGAGGCAGATCTAGAAACAACAGGGGAAACAGTGCAGAAAGGCAAGTGTAGGCTTGATATAAAGAAGTGTTTCTTCACAGTTTGATCTTTCAAAAGTGAAATCAGTTGTTTTAGGTGTGAGTCATTTTCCCATTACTGAAGGCAATCCTTGACTGCACAAAGTCACTTTGTGGGGGTGCTGTAGAGGGGATTCCTATTCAAGTTAGTGATCTCTGAGGTCCTTTAGAAGATTCTTTCCATTTAGCAGAATTTACTCTCAAGTTTTACATCACTACAGAGTGAGCTGGTGATCTTTAGCTACCAAATTTCAATATTTTATAAAATTCATTTTATTCCTTTCCTACATTGGTTGGAAAAAGAAAAACCGGTTGATTCTTCTCTAACAACTAGGTACCTCCTGCTCTTGGTTAATTGCACCTTCTTCCCACCTACTCATCAAAGGATTCATTGGATTAGAAGTATTTGGAATTAAAAAAATAGAAGAGTAACTTTGGTGTTAAGAACATCCAGGAGTAGTTGGTAATCATCCTTACAACTGCCCCACAAAACTATGTCTCTCTATTATAGCGTTTTTATTGTGGGGGGGGGGAGGGGGAAATGAGCTTTGGTAGAACGAAAAATTCAAATAATTTATGAGATCTTCATGTGATAATTATCTATTGAGTTTTTGGTAATACATAGTAGATTGATTTTTAACACTCCCACAGACACAGTGCTAGTGAAACACACACACACACACATAACACACACACATACATTTCAGCAATGCTTGGGTATGCTCTGGTTAGGACTGAAGAAATTGTACATACTAAGAGAGCCCTGAGTTGCTAGTTTACAGTCATGAACACTTGCTAGTAGCATTGATTCTCAAAAGAAATAATATATTTAGCCATCTCCAGTTTCCTAGCTACATTATCTCTTATGCATATATCTTTTTACATGTAGGTGACCACAGATGTACAGGTTGTTTGAAATGATTCTTTGCCATTCTAAAGTGAAAAGCATTTCAAGTTGCAAAGTTTGTTCATTTCCATTGCTGTGAAATTCTAGGAGCTCTGATCTCCAGAAGACATTTATCAAGCACCTACTATGTGATAGGTGCTTGTGCAAAGACAAAGAAAAACAAACAAATTTTAAAAACAGTCAAAACAAAAAACCACCCATGACTTCAAAAAGCTTACATTCTCCCAAAGGGAAACAATACACACACACACACACACACACACACACACACACACACATAAAGATAGCTATTCATATAGATATATAGAAGTAAATATAGACATACTTGTATGCATATCTATATAGATATACATGATTGTGCATCTATAGTATATATATATATGGAGAGAGAGAGAGAGAGAGAGAGAGCTATATAAAACAGCTATCATAAAAACACTCTGGTACTGAGCAACAGAGAATGAGATCAATGAAACAGAATTGATGGGATGGCCATTTAAGTGAATATGTTCCCAAAACTAGTGTTTGATAAACCTGTAGAAAATAAACATGGTAAAATTGATACTTGGTAAAATTCAATCACAATTAACTTCATTATTGAGTTTAATGATTCCACTCTATACTACTAATTAATTTTCCTCGGTGAGTTTATATTTCCAGATTCAGCAAGAAGGGAAACCAGATGCCCAAGACCAAGTGAACTTTGTACTGACTGTGTAGTAATCTCTTCTGTTTGGGGTTATTCAGGCATTAAATAATGAGAACAGTTTGGAGCAGATATAGGGGACTTCATTCATGTTCATTCCACTCAATAACAGCTAAAGGAAATACACTGAAAATTTCCAAGAAAGGAGAAATTCTATACATATATTCAGGCCAAATGTGAAGTTTTAAGGTCCCAAAGAGGATTTTAGAAACTGTGATAGTGATTTAAAATAAGGTTTTTAGTGAATTCTTTATTTTTCCTCCTGAGAGAAGCTATAAAAAATGGGTTCTTTAAAAACAATTGTGTATCAGCCTTTTCCTATTTCTCTATGCAACCATCTGGAAACCTTAACAATTCTTTGCCATTGTTAAGTTGTAAAACTTCAGCAAATTAAGAATTTTTAGAAATAAGAGATTTTAATGGATGATAACTCTAGTAGAAGTATAAACATCCATTTTCTATTGTCAGAAATTCTTTATAATTCTGTCTTTAAGATATATACTTCACCCTGAAGATAATACTATGGAACTGAAAAGTTTCCACTGTTCTATGGATAACTTTTTTTTTATGTAACAGGAAAGAAAGGAACAAAAGACTATTATTTGTAAACATTTAATGCCATTACCCCCAAGAAATCTTTCCAATATAGCAGGTTGTCCCCTTTCCAAGTAAATGGATATAAGAATAGAAAAGGCCTGCCCCTTTCCCTACATATTGGTCTATGTAGGAATCTAATTTTCATAGAGAACCGTGCCTATTTATTGTCCAGTTAGTGGAGTCATCTTGGAGAGCACAGGCCTCCTGGGGGATGGGGGGGTGGGGCATGCTCAGTATGCTTGGCTGGTGAAGTCCCCATATGAAAGAAACTGGGGAATATCCTTTTGACAAAGCATGATAACATGAAATGAAAGAGTTGTGCTCTATGCTCTGGAGTACATGTAATTCATTTTGATCTGCTAACCATGTGGTGAAGAACCTAACTGCAGACAGGCAACTGAGCCACAACTGGGGTACATAAAAAGGTACCAGCCAGGCCACCTTCTTATCCTCTTTTCCTGCCTATCTTCAAGTGCAAGGGCAAGGAATGCTATCAGCCTTTGAGGAGAGAGATTTGAGCCTTTATCTCTCCATCCCCATGAGCACATGGCCCTAGTATTTCTTCTGTCTCTGTTGTGTCGATTTTTTTGCTTTTAGGCGAAAGAGGATTGGAGGTGGCTATGACCTTATGAGTTTAGAAAAGTCAGGAGAGTAAAACACCAGAAGCTTGGGAGCTGGAGTCTGTGCAAGTATTGGCCAAAAGCTAGATGGTGAGAATTGAGGTACTCATACTGATAAGGGTATGAATACTGATAAAGTGTGAGTATCAAAGCTGACGTAATCTTGTAGGATGATGAGTTTCCTACTGATAAGGCTTTCTGGGAAAGCTGGTGTAGTCCAGTCTAGGAAGCAGAGATGATGGAAACTAAAGGTCATGAGTAAGATTGGGATAACCCTAGGTACAATACAACTGGATCACTGTGTCAATGAACAGCCTCTGAGCTATGGTACACTGACATCTCATTTTGTAGGATTCATCTGAATTTTTATACTTTTGATCTGTTTTCAAGTGGGAAAAAAATCCTTCTGAAGTATCTAGTGCTTTTTATTCTGTTTTCAACTTGGAGCATTAAAGCTGTTGAATGAGTACATAAAAGATGATAATTAACATCTGAAATAGATTACATTTTACCTATCTCAGCCTCTGAACCACAACTGCAAAATCTGGCCAGTGTAATATTTCACTTAAATTTCAAAGGATCATAGATCTAGAAACAGAAAGGAGTTTTGAGGCCAAGTAGGCATTCTACAGATGAAGAAACTGAGACCCAGAGAGATTAATTAAATACAGATCCAGGGTTTGAATTCAGGTCCTGTGACTTCAAATTCAGTACTCTTCAACTGCACAGATGATGGCAATAAAATGGCATATATTTTACATGCAAAATTTTGCATTTCCAGAGGGAGAAATGACATAGATCCTCATGCATCTTCATGTGATTAGATATTTTTTGAAGCTATAGCCTTAACTGATCAGATTTATCATTTCTGCAGTATGTTTAAGGACAAGCTGAGGCTAGTGGAAAATTTGGTAAGATATATCATTTACCTTTCATCTATCTATCAGACTCAACATATGTCATTTCTGTTATATCCATACAATCCCTTCTAGGAATTATTGTAGAAAGTTTTATGCTATACTTCTTCACATTGAGGAAAGAAACCTGTTTACCTATTGACATGTTTTAGAACAACAGAAAAAGGAGGTGATGCTACTACTTATATTCAGTACACGTCTCAGTTGAAAGAGAAGCTGAAAGGCCTGCCAAAGGGTCAAGCTCAGAGTTGTAGCAGAAACAAAAAATATTGCTAAAGTATATCATAAAGACCATCAACAAGAAAACAGAGTTCTGTTGAAAAGCCCTGGCATTCAAAGGACTCATAAATTAGCTTATCAATGGAAAGCTAGTCCTTAAAGTTATGGAAAGGCTGGGCAACTTGCCTGTTTAGAAAATAATCCCAAAGAAGGGCCCCATCAAGACTATTCACCACAGCCACTTATTACCTATAGTAGGTTCATTTAGACTTTTCAGTGAGCAGGTAGAGAGAAATGATGGACACTTGCCTCAGTGAATGCTGAACAAAAGAGATAAAACACAACTTGTACAGAGATTGTCTGACCCAGAATCAAGAGGAAGGGAATAAGGAAGGAAGGAAGGAAGGAATGAAAGAACGAATGAAGGAACAAAGGAAAGAAGGAAAGAAGAAAAAATACATGGATTCAGGAGATGGAGTGTTGCATGGGAAATCAACTATTTGTACTGAGTCAGTCTAGGTGACTCTGTTTAAAACTTCATTTATTCTTTGAGTGCATGGCAGCTATATAAGATGGTGGAGTGCATACTCACTAATTCCATCTCCTCATGATACTGTAATGAGGGAGAACTATTGTTGTTCAGTTGTTTTTCAGTCTTATTCAACTCTTCATGACCTTGTTCAGGGTTTTCTTGGCAAAGATACTAGAGTGGTTTGCCACTTCCTTCTCCAGCTCATTTTATAGAAGAGTAAACTGAGGCAAACAGGATTAAGTGACTTGCCCAGGGTTCCATAGATGTTGTGTCTAAGGCCAGATTTGAACTCAGGAAGATGAGTCTTGCTGACTCCAGACTCTATCCACTGTGACACCTCCTCATTCCATCTCCCCTATTCCATTTCCTTATAAATTACTGGAACAATCAAAAGCTGAGACCAACCAAAATTGTCCTTCTGTTCCATGGAAATTGCTTACTTCTGTCTACAAAAAGCAGAATACAGATTAAATGCTGGCTAGTTCACCAACTTGTGTTTCCTTGGTGTATTAATAAATTCTTTGTGTCTTACTTTCTGAGTTTGCACTAATTGAATACGGAAAGGCCCTAATCTAGGTTTCTTTTAACAGTGTTGTGAAAGTAACAGAAAGAAGTCTAATAGCATTTTATTGCAGAGTATATGGAAGGGTGTAAGGTCTATGAAGACCAGAAAAGTAGAGCCACTGGAGTTAATCAAATAAGAATTTTACTCAATCTTTACGAAGGTCAATTTGACAGGTGAGTAAATAGACTAGAATGGGAAGAGATTTGAGGCAGGGAGATCAGGTCCTTTAACATCTCAAACTATTTTCATTTCATGATTGTTTATTTCTGATAAAATTTATATCAATCTCATCAAAGTTAAAAATCAGGCTCCAAAAATCTTAACTTATGTTGGGTACAAATACACATTTACATTATAAGATACTAGTAGGCAACATAGAACTTATTTTCACAGGACAGGATGATAGAATCTGGTACAAAACAATGAGTTTGTATGAACAGCATAAACTAACTACTTTGCTGCTCATTGCCTCTTGATGAATAGGATTTATTTTTCAAACTCAGAAAAATATCTAAGAACAAGCTTCCTTGTACAAGTATAGAATCCCTCAACTAGAAGACAACTGGGAGGGCAATCCCAACTTTGCCTTTAATGTAAAAGCTCATAAGCTTAAAAACTAAGAAGTCACACTTTCCTCCTTCCCCACTTTCTCACTTAGCATGGGTTTTCCCACTTAGCATGGGTTTTCCCAGAAAGTCTTAAATGCAAGAAATTTGGAAAAAGTATGTCCATGTAGTTCCTCACATGCAGACTGTGTACCCAAAACACCAAACAACCGAGCAGCGAACGGCATCCAAGAAGCTGTTGTTATTGGTCATCATGTAATCTGAAAAATAAGTTATTTTACTGATTTTTCAACACAATGTGATTTATTTCTGGCATCAAATTTGAGCAAAGTGAACAGGAATTCTTTTTATCATTTTAACATTACTAAAACAGTCCAGGGTGCAAATTGAAATGATTGCTGTTTTGTTGGTAAATGAAACATAGTAACAGCATGGATTGGCAATGTATCTTTGTTTATTGAAATCACAGTTTTAAGGGAAGTCCACAAAGAAAGAAACAGAAGGACCCTGGGAGACTAGAGCTTCTAAAGTTGAGATGATCATAAGATCAGAGAATGTTAAAGTTGTAAGACACTTTAGTGTACATCTAGTCATAGGATCACAGATCTAGAGTTGGACGGAAGCTTTGAGTAAATTGGGTATAACTCCTCATTTTACAGATGAGGAAACTGAGGTTGGGAGAGTTTGATTGACTTGCCTGGGGTCACATAGCTGGTAAGTGTCTAAGACAAGATTTGAACTTCAGATTTAAACAACATACTCATTTGAAAGAGATTGAGTCACTGAGATACAGAGAGATTCAGTAATTTGTCTAAGGCTACAGAGCACAGCTCAGTGAAAGCAAACTCTACACAAGTAATAAAGTGGAAAATCAACTCTATATCTTCAAGAATTAGACTGAAAAATATTTGGAATTAGGACTTAGGAAGGAGCTAGAAAGAAGAAAAAGAAAATATTCAATCTGAACAAAAATTAAATAAGAGGATTAAAGGCCAAAGGACCTAAAGATGCATGACCCCTTTTTTGATCCAAGTCTCCATCTCTGAGTATCTTAGAATCCCAAACAGATGCATCAAGGGAAATAATTTCCCATTGTTTTTTACCTCTTTTGGTCCCTTCTTTTTCCCTCTGCCTCACTATCCCATTTCTTCTGCATCATGTGTATTTATGTAACTGGGGTTGAGCTTGACAGAACACATTGACAGAGACCTGTGAGTTGGCTTAAAAACTAAATAAGAATTCTGCAGCTGCCCCCAAAGTCTCCTGGTAAACTCTTCTCTCTTATCAAATAGGTTTTCAGAGACTGGTACTGAAACATTCAGTGTTTGGAATTTCCAAATGCCTTAGGCTGAACTGAAATGAATTTTGTTTTAATTGATACAAAAATCATTTCAAAGGCATTGCTCATAGCAGGAGATTCCATTCCAGCAACAAGGTGGGTGTGGTAGCTAGGAACATAATTGCACCTTGGGAATTCGCCAGGCTTTTGGAGAAAACTAACAGTTAATCCAAAACCACCGTATTTCTAAATATGCAAAAGTAAATAAAATTCCCTTTGGTGCTGTGCAGAAGCCATGAGAATATGCATTAGCCTTGAATGAAAGTTCCCTATCTACAAGAAAGTGACAGATCTGCAATTTTCATACAAAAGCAGAAGTGAAGTGAGCTAACATTTACTAATAATGACCAACCCAAAAGGTCACAACTAAAACAATTTCTGCTTTTCTATGAGAAAAGAAGGAAATCAAGAAGTGGAAAAGTGTTACACATCATTTATTCACCTATTGTGTGATATTATTTCATTTGGCTTCCTATTCATTTGTTCTCAAAATCAATTGTTTTTTTCCCTAGAAAAACAATTCCATTTATTTCTTTAAATCAATAGTTCTCACATTCCCATTGGGTTCCTTTATACTTTTTCAAGAGGCCTGAGAGATTTCCTGAATAGTACATAATTATGACTACTTAAATTAATCTGCTACCTATAATGTTCTGGTTATCATACAGACTATACCTAGTATATATATATAGTTGAAGAAACTGAGGCAAACAGAGGTTAAGTGGTTTGCCAAAAGGTTTGAATCTGTCCTTTCAGGTGTTGACATCTGGAGCACAGCCCTTGTTGCTCTGTGCCAGTTTTGTCTCTGCCCAGCTTCAAAATTGTACATTTTAGCAGGTTTACTATCACTAGCAAATATGAGAACTATCGATCCTCTCTTCTACAATTCACTTTTTAAGTCTAAATATACTAAAGGCTTAATTGCATGTATGCTTCCAAAGTCTATTCAAGATCAACCTATGATATCTCTAGGTCCTTTCACATTTCCATAGAAAAACTGGTACCTTTTCAAAATTAGGATTTATATTTGTGTAGGATTTTTAATTGGATAGGGCTTTCACATGCATTTTCTCATTTGATCCTTACAGTATTCCTGTAAAATATATAGGGCAGATATTATGCCCATTTACAGATGGAAAAGTTGAGCCACAGAAAAGTCAAATGGCTTATCTAATTTCCAAACCTACAACTTAACTAGAACAACTGGATTCAACACATCAGCTCAGGGTGAGTACAAGTTATACATATGATTTCAATAAAAATCCAAAATATTGGTCATGTTTGTATAGGAGAGAAGGAGATAGGGTGGAGGAAAAAAGTTGAGTAATATAAACACTTAACTCACTGACCTTCCCTGTGTCTTGTCTCCTGGTCTGAATAGGACCTGCCATTACTGGACCTCTACTCTTGCACCTGGATTTCCATTTATCTCAGTCCCTTGGGGTTCAACACTCCAGAGATACTAAAGTTCCAGACACTGCCTGACCTTGGGTTATGTCCACTCGAATCCCAATTTGGATCCTACTTAGCTTTCCCCAGGAGAAGATTCTGCTCCCCACCCAGTTCTAGTCATCGTTTTCATTACCAACACGTCCACCCAGAGTGGAGGAGGACATCTAGGATCACAAAATTGGGTGGGAAAGAAGGATATTCAGATGCTGGATTTGGCAAAGATATTTGGCTTTCTCTGTTAATCCCTTGAGTTTATCCCACACTGATTCAGGAATCTTGAGAGTCAGTCTATACCAGGGAATTTCTACTGGAATGGGAGTAGGAAAGAGAACAAGACCAGGGGTGGAGAACCTGCAGCCCCAAGGCCACATGTGGCCTTCTAGATCCTTGGATGCAGCCTTTAGACTGAGTCCAAGTTTTACAGAACAAGTCCTTTCATTAAGGGGATTTGTTCTGTGAAGTCTGGATTCAAAGGGCTGCACTTGAGGACCTAGAGGGCCACATGTGGCCTCAAGGCTGTAGGTTTCCCACCCCTGACATAGACCTCAGGGCCTAGTGACAAGCAAGGCCAGGAGATGGGTACATAGCCACAGATCATGAGTGCTGATAAACCTAAAAGGCAGCTTAAGGCCCAGACAATGAGAAGCAGGTTGGATGTCTGGGAAAGAGTAATAATGGATGCCCCCTCAGATATAGACATATGCCACAGCCTCAGGTTCCCAGTGCTAGTTATGGCACTGTTACCAAGACGTGGGAAATGCAATTAGGGGATTTCCTGGAAGGTAGGCTCAAATCTTGGGTTTTAGCATTACAGACATAAGTGTCAGAGAATCCAAAAATACCTACTAGACACTCCAGAAACTTTACCATTTAGTAAGTTTGTGTCTTGATATGACACTGGGCTCCCTCAGTTTTTAAAAACTTCCCAATTAAGTAAGAGTCTCCAATGCCCAAAATTACACATCTCTATATGACTTTTTCATGCATTACTATAAGTAAAGCCCACAAAGTTGAGTTTCTGGAATATATGATGTTTAAGTACTTATAAGAACTTGGAAATTGCCATATTTGGAGATTGCCATATTAAACATAGTACGTGTCACAATAGCTTGTCAACTCAACATTCTGAGTTTAAGTAGCAGGTTGTAAACTATTACACTGACCTGAAGATTGTTCTCTTTGCACCACTTTGCTTGGGATTCTGTAATTTAAACTGTGATACACCATAGATGACGCTAACAGACAATGGTGTTGTTCTTGATGCTACTGTATACTCAAATTTCATAAGAATTTGGGGTCTTTGGAATCAGAAAAAAAAAATCTATGTCCATATGCAAGGAGAAAGATGAAATAAAAGGCCACACCAGGACCCCCCAGGGGTCCATCAATGTGTCCACAACCATTATTTAACCACCTCTTCAATCATTTTAATTTCTATTTAGGAAAATATATATAAGGGTCTTAATTGTTTATAATAGAATTGTTCTCAATGCAGTTTTTGCATTACCTTGCCCAGAAGAAATGAGAGATGGGAGGAGAGAACAAGATGGTTCCAAAGAAGTCCTAAGGCAATTTTTAGTTCTCTGATTTAGAGACATTCATGGTGTACACGTTTTGAAGACTCTCTACCCAGTTTTGTATGCAGATATTTCAATTAATTGTTCTTTTGACTGCTAGGATTTGGCTACTAAATCATATTTTAGTACCTAAGGTCTGTTGAAGAGGTCAAGATGCACTCAGAAGGCAGTAAATTACATTCCCAGTAATGATTTTTACTATTTGGGAGAAAAGAAACTAGACCTGGAATAGCCAGATGGAGATTCAAGGACATGTTATTCACAAAAAATGTTATAGAATTGTCAGAATGTTTGAAAAACCTCTTTCTACCCCAAATCTAGATATCTTTCTTTGTACATAGTTATCTTTCCATGACTGGTTTTAAATTCTCGTGCATGATGCTGATTCTTCACTAAGGATTTAATTTAATACAATTCAACAAGCATCTATTAAATTCCTAGTAGATACAAGGTACTCTGTGGGTGTTGCTAGGGATGTGTATGTGTGTATGTATATGTATGTGCTAGGGATGTGTATGTGTATGTGTTGTATATATATATATTATATATATACATATATATAATGTGTGTAGACACATACATATGTACAGGTTGCCTAGACAGCTAGGAAATACAGTAGATAGAGCTCCAGACTCAGTCAGGAAGACCTGAATTGAATCCAGCCTCAGACTAGAAGTGTGACACTCAGAAGGTCATTTAACCTGTTTGCCTCAGTTTTCTCATTTGGAAAAATGGAGAAAATAATACATTGACCTCTTAGAGTTGTTGTGAGGATAAATAGAAAAAATATCATACAGCATTTTGCAAACTTTAAAGTGCTCTAAAAATGTTGGCTATTATCATTATTATTGTTTTCATTCAAGAAGTTTATAATCTAACATGAGGGAAAAGACATATTCAAGTAACCAAAATGCAAGGATAAGTGGGCTAAGCGTCAAGGTGAGCTACAAGCCAAGTGCTATTAAAAATGTGAGGAGAAAGATGTCACTTTCAGCTAGGGTGACAATGAAAGCTTCATGCAGGAGGTAGCTCCAAAATTGAACCTTGAAAGAAGGGAGAGAGACATTGATAGGCAATTAATTCCAGCCATTGGACTGGAGGGGGTGGGGGAGACAGGGGAGAAAACATGAGTAAATACACCAAGACAGGAGAGGGCAGTATGAAATCAGAGTATATTGAGTAGCTCAGTTTGGCTGGAACAGAGGATGTGATGAGAAAAAAAGGTCAAGTAGAATCAGATTTCAGAGGACCTCAAAGGCCAAGATAGGCAAATATTTTATTTGGTAGATAAATGTAGGCCACTGAAAGTTTTGAATAGAGTACTATGATAAGGGCAGTGAGATTACAGCAATACTAAGGAGAAATTGATTAGAGGAAGGAAGACTAGTTAAGAGACTGTAATAATCTAGGTCAGAAAAGAAGAGGAACTGGACAAGGGTTATAGCAGTGGGACTGGAAAGGAAGCAACCAAGGTAAAAGATGTTGTGAAGGTAGAATTATTAGGATTTTATCACTTAATTAAGGGACTTAGAAGGACAGAGGAGACATAGATGATAGCATCATGGATTTAGAACTAGAAGGAACCTCAGAGATGATTTTGTCCAATTGTCTCTTAAAAGCCTAGAGAGATTAAAAGACTTAGGAAAGTGGCCAGTGGTAAGATTTGAACCACAGTGTCTTCTGTCTCCAAACCCAGATCCATTACCCTCTTTTTATTAAACTATACAGCCTTCAAGGTGTCTGCTGACAAAGATAAACCCAAGGATGGAGATGCGTAGTTTGGGCATGCGGGAGGGTGGAATGATGAATTCCAGGCTGTTGATTGTTATATAGCAGAAAAACCTCTCATACAGGAAGCAGTTGAAAATGTGATGCTAAATGGCTGGAGAGAAGGTGGGTGTGGCAATATAAATTTGGTAGTTATGAGTCAAGTGGGGATTAAAGCCTTGGCAGTGAATGAGATCATCCAGCAGAGGAGACAGTGTATGGAGAGAAAAGACCTAAAGAGTGAACCTTGCAGAATATTTACATTTTTTAACATGAAATTAACAAACATCAACTAATATGGATGAACATTCATGTTTAGAGATGACAGAAGGATAAGAAGACTGACAATGGTTGTCAGAAAGCCTGGAGAAGAATCATAAGAATGTGTTGTCATAGGAGTCAAAGTAGGAAAGGACATCTCAGAGAAACTGGTCAACAGATGTTGCTAAAAGTATAAAGAGGAGGGGGAAAGAGTAGTTGAATTTGGTGGTGGTGATGAGCACATGATTAGTAACCATGGAGAGAACAATTTCACTGGCTATAATAAAAACTTCAGTGAGACTACAAAGGGTTGAGGAGAAAGTGTGTGCTGAGGAAGGGAGGGAGAAGAGCAACATAGAATATTCTTTCCAGAAGTAAGTGAAAAGGGTAGAAAACTGTTGAATGCAGTCATCAGAAGGAGCTACCCGACCTTGACCCCGCTAACCCTATGTTTGGAGCAGGTTCGAACCTGCTAGGTTCAAACTCCTAGGTTCGAACCTGCTAGGTTCAAACTCCTAGGTTCGAACCTACGTTTGAAGCTAGTCTTGTGATATCTCTGGAAACTCCCTGCTGCTGCATCTAGAGTCTGCTGTTCTGACCAGATGTCACCACTGCCTGAGCTTTCTCTAGACTTCTCTATGTTATGCAAAACAACTTACGTAACAGATTCATGAGGCTGTGCCTTCTATGAGATATTTAAACCACTGCCCCCATGACCATCCCAGGTACTCCAGTACTCCAGTGCCGTTGGTGTCACAAATGACAATTCCCTTGCCTGGATTAAAGATCCATGTCATTGCTACTTTTGTAGCCCTCTTTATTTTAAGTTGACAAAGAAAAATGGGATATCTTGAAAGCACGTAGAATTAAGGAGAGTTTTGCTTTAAAAAGTTTTGGAGTTCACAAAGTAGTACAGTATATAGAGTGTTGAGTCTAGAATCAGGAAGATGTGAGTTCAAATGTGACCTCAGACACTTACCTATATTTACTTCAGTTTCCTCAACTGTAAAATGGGGATGATAACAGTAACTACTTTGCAAGGTTATTGTAATAGCAGCACCTACCTCTCAAGTGAAATATTTGTAAAGTACTTAGTAGAGTGCCTGGATCCTAATAGGCTCTCTATATATGCTTATTCCACCATCATCACCACTTCTTTTTATCATAGGATCATAGATTCAAAGCTGGAAGGGACCTTAGGGATTGTCCAGACCCCTGTTGTTTTACAGATGAGGAAACTGAGAGGGTAAATGATTTGCCGAAAGTCATCCAGCTGGAATAAACATTCCTGTCTCTATGCTAATTCTGTCACATTCTATGATTCCTCTGTTACAAACACTATTTTTTTTTCTTACATGTGTTGATGTAAACTTATCAAACATAGGGACCCTGTCTTGTTTATCTCTGTATCTCTCCCAGTATATAACATAATGAGTTTCACCTGCATTACAAGTGCTTAATGAATATTTTAATTTGAATTTAATTTCATATTCATATACTCCACATCCTCACCAGTGGCCTTCTCATCATAAATATGTCTCTGCCCTTTGGTCCTCTCTTCCAATTGGTGATTCTCTGGCGTGGACCACTATTTCACACCCACACCATACTCATTTACTTCATTCCTAGCTCCACTCCTCATTATTCAGACCTCTCCCCTATTTGCCTGGAGCCTTGCCCCTAGTTGGATTTCCTTCACTCTCCTTCCCCCACCTTTCCAAGTCCCCTTTATGTGTTATCTTCCCCAATTAGAATAAACTAATTGAGGGTATAGACTGTCTTTTGTGCTTGTATTTGTATCCTCAGGACTTAGTACAGTGTCTGGCACATAATAAGCACTTAATAAATGCTTGATCAATCTTCAAAAGTTTCTTGGATGAATGCCAAAACTCTAATATGTCCATTCTCTTCCACCAATAATCTTGCTGTGAATGTTTTCTACTATAGGACCATTCAATTATCACTCATATTGGACAACTGGATGATTTTAGCCAGTCAGTCAATAAACATTTACTAAGTGCCTGCTATGTGCCAGGCACTATGTTAAGCACTAGAGATTTTAAAAGTAAATAAATAAATAAAAGATAAAAGACAGTCACTTCCCTCAAAGAACTTACAATTTAATGAGGAGGAAAAGAAAAAGAAAGAAAGAGAAAACAGAGATCTGACAGCCTTACGGAGAGGATTCATAGGTTTAAAACCAACCCCAGACTCTAAAATATAATTGGAATTGTTAACTTCAATAAAGTTAGTGAACAGTTCTGAGAAGAACAAAACCATACCATGAAAACTATCAAAACATTTTTAATGTTTACTATTTCCAAGTTACTATCAATTTGAAAATACAGCAAACCCCACCCCAAGTCACTACCTTGTGATCATATTGTAATACTTTTCTCTATTGCACAAAATAAATCAAAGACAGATCTCTCTCTTGGACCCATTCCAAGGGGTGTTAGTTACCGAAATAATAAAAGCACCTTATTATAAGGTAACAAGTTATAAATTGGCCTCATACCCTGAATCTTGGTCAGTATTATGGGAATACTTTCGAGAACTCTTAAATAGTTAGCTTAAATCACATAATTCTACATTAATTTTAGCTGTTCAAAGGTACCTTTGTGAAAATCCTTTGAACTATAAACTAGGGAGGCTGGTTGGGAGAATGGACTGGTAAAATTGAATGACTTACAAATGATGTTTAGTAGTACTAAAATAAATTCAATGGTTTGAATGATGCTTTGTGCTTTATGACTGGAACTAGCTATTTGCAAATATTTCCATACTAGCAAACAAAACTCAGTTCCTGAGTTCCTGCCAATTGTGCAGAATAATGTTGTCCAAATGGCCCTTGTAATCGTGCATTTTACATTGTTATTGTTCTTTGGTTTCTTTGCCTCTGGAAAGAGGAAAAAAACCTTTCAACCTGACAATTCTTGCATTCACCTTTTTCCTAAGGGCTGAAGAAAGCCCTTACTTAGAATACAATATGATTATCAAACCTCATTGCATGAGGAGGTGACCATGTTAGCTAGCTGGACATTCAGGTTAAATGGTATCTATGGGAAAAAAAAACAAACATTCTAGAAACTGAACAACAGGGTGTTTTGGTTCAACAATACAGATTTCTGTCCTTCTAAACCTTCTTATTCTATGCAACTCTTGCTCATGTCCTTCCAAGAATCCTCTAATGTGCTTGGGAAACTCCCTTTGAGCTCTTAACACTGTGAAGATACTGAGAGAATATGTAAGCTCTCCACTGCTCTCTCTACACAATTGACCCACCTCTTTTTTGGGTCTATCTGTCTCTGATGACTCACTTTATCCTGCTGCACCAGTGCAATTCATGTTGTGGCCTAATCACACTAACTTCCTTTTGAGGTGACCACAATTTGAAATCTTCAGAAACTTGTGCCTTTTAGACACACCAGAAGAATATGCATACTAATGCATATGGACCTCTGTTTCAGGGAGAAGAAATAATTAGAAACTCTACAACCCACTCACTTCCACCTGTTCAATCCTGGGCCCAGCTCATTGTCCATCTGCACTGTCTGTAATATATGCACTGATGGACTGGCACTATAGTCTGAATAACAGGCACTCTTCAACAATTCTTTTTTCTACTGTGGATAGGGAGGCCCGATTCTTCTGAGTGATTGTTAATAGTTTGCAGTTCTTCTGGGAACTGTTTGTTCAAATCCTTTGACCATTTATCCATTGGGGAATGGTTCTTGCCCTTGTATATTTTCATTAATTCCCTAGATATAAGATCAAATCTTTATTTGTAAGCAAATATTTCACAATATTACAAGGAAATTTGATTATAAGGAGAAAAACAAAACTGAAACCCTTAGATAACTAAGTAGTAACCCAAGAGATGGTTGGAAATCATCTCAAAAATCATTTACAGTCCCAAATATGAAGGTTTCTCTGGCAGAAGCCCCTGCAAAAGTCATTACTTTTCCTGGTCCTCCTCTGATGGTTAAAGAAGGGGTTGTTTTTTCTCTCTAGCTTCATGCCAATCTTGGTTCTTCCCAGCTCCCTAGTTCCCGTGTAGTCAGAAATAAGGAAAGCATAAGCTTCTAGGATTCATCCAACTTTCAGTATCATCTTGTCAATGCAAGGCAAAACCTCCAGAGTTCTCTTCTCTCTGGGTGATGTAATTTACTCTCATTCTCTTTTTATTTTCTTCTTCCTTCAATTATCATACATACTTCCATGTGAACACAATTTGGTCTTCTTGCTTACAGAAATAATAAACAAAAGGATAGGTGGAGGAGAGCCTGTTATCTGCTCTAAAACTGGTATCACCATTGGAGACTGTCTGTTTATATCTTGTGACTGTTGTTATCCACAAAGCCCATGAACCCCATGAACCCCAATCTGGAACAGAGCCTGCTCTAAGAAAGAGACAAATAAAATTGGGGTGCATGTGTCCATGGTTTAATTTCTCAAAGTGGCTTGACATGCATTGCATGGGAGTTCAGTCCAAAACTGGGCCCCCCTAAGGGGGCCAGTTCAGAACTGGCTTAGTTTGGGATTTTGGGGTACAGCATTATATGCCCTTCAAAGAGTAGGTATTCCCAAGGGAGAGCCAATCAACCATATTTGGTTGACATACTAGGAAGTGGGTAGGTTCCTTAGATCATTCAGTCCATAGGGGCCAATATCTCCTGCCATCAAAGGAAATGTCACCCCCAATCTTGGAAGTCTGTCTGTACTCAAATATGAGTAGATAAAACCAATTCAGGCCTAGGTTGGAGTCTGACCAAGATAAGAAGATTCAATGCAATCTCATTATCAGAGATGTCCTTCTGAAGAACTTTGAAGCAGAAGGCTGGCAGGGTGGAGCTCTGAGTTTCCAGGACACAGATCACCAAGAGAAATCATTTTTAACATTGTCAATTGGGGAATGACTCATATTCTTATAGATTTGGCAAAGTTCTTTATATATTTAAGATATGAGGCCTTTGTCTGAAAAACTGTCTATAAAATTTTTCCTCTATTTTCTTCTTTCTTTCTGATTTTGGTTACATTTGTTTCATTTGTACAAAGCCTTTTTAATTTAATATAATATTGTTTTAAGAATGACTGTGGGTAAATAAGTCATTTTTACTATTTTAAATACCCAAATTAACTATAAAGGACATATGAAGAAAGACACTATCTGTATCAAGAGAAAGAACTGAAAAATAGAAGTATGTATAAAATAATTTTACATATATATAATACATACTATATATACATATACATATATTTGTCTAATGGTAGCCATCTCTAGAAAAGAAAGAAAAAATTTACATGATAACTTTATGATATATTTAAAAGGAATAGCAAGTTGTACATAATAGATTTGCAGTTTCAAGTGCAATCACCTTTGTTTATTATACTGTGTTATGGAATGCTTGTTTTATTCCATAAATTAAATTTTTTTTAAAAAACCTAGGTTTTTACCTCTAAAAAAAACCAAACTGGTATCACTATTACTGAAACATTAAAGTTAGGAAAGAAAACCAGCCTAGTTTGTTTTTTAGGGAGAAGATTCAAGGGAAGGTTGATGATATGTCTCTGGAGCCATGTGTTATCCCCACCAGATATAAAAATAAAAACTGTAAGATCAAAGTAAATTTTTGAGAAAGAGCAAGTATTCGTAAAGGAGCTCACCCTATCCAAGGATCTCCAGGACTCAATTCATTCTTCAAAAATTTAGGAAAGTAAAATGTTTGGAGCAGGAAAAATACATAGTCATTTTTTACCAGATCTCATTTTTCCATCTCCATTTAAAAATAAAATATATTTCAAAGGAAATTTATTATGTATAAGCTTAATCCTCAAAATATTATTTTTAAGACTTTATATGCTAAATAAGGTTTATGAACTCATTTTTTTTATGTCCTGTACTCTTAAATCCAGGAATCTGTATTTTGCCAAACCTGAAGAGTAAAAGCAGAGAATAGGCTAAACTTACCATCCAATTCAACTCACTGACTCTTAATGTTGACAAAGGTCTGTCTATAATCTTTACTAATACCCACAATGCCACAATGAAGAGTAATAAACATTCATAAATTTTTGTTAAAAATTTATAGCACAAGGGGCAGCTAGGTGGCACACTGGATAGAGCACCGGCCCTAGAGTCAGGAGGACCTGAGTTCAAATCCAGCCTCAGACACTTGACACCTATTAGATGTGTGACCCTGGGCAAGTCACTTAACCCCATTGCCTAGCCCCCCCAGAAAAAATATACATATATGTGTGTGTGTGTGTGTGTGTGTGTATATATATATATATATACATATCACAGTAAATATTTAGGTTTTGGATATAGGATTCAAACTATGTGAACTATTAAACCATATTGAGCATTCACTTATCTGACACCTTCCTTACATTGATTATATGCCATAGAAGAAATTTAAGGTCAGTTTAATGAAGTATTAATACACAGAAAAATTCAGATATGAAAATATCTCTGAAAATTCAGACATCTAATCAGCCTTTAACATCCTTATGGTAGTTATGCTGATCACCAAATAATTCAATATTTTTTAAAAAGATCTATGATTTTCTCAGTGCAGGTACTCCATCCTCTGATGCATATTATGACTCTTTCATGCCTTACTTGAAAGTTTTATGAGTTTCTGTGACCCAAAATATCTCATTACCAGTGACCAATCTTCAGATAATGAACCTTTGTGAGCTTAACTATGCCATTGTTTAGGTGATTCAAAATTGTCTACTTGAACTTAAAGTCTTTCCTGCTGGGTAGCTCCCAGACTGTATGATTCACTGGCAAAGCCTTCAGGAATCCAAGGTCAACTCCATGCAATAATGAGGCACAATGAGACTTTAATGGTGAAACATACTAACCAACAAATGAAATTGTTATCATGTGAAGCTAAAAGTTTGAAACAATTTTTTCTTTGAAACATTTCTACTTTCTAATTGTTGCTCTCATATCACTGGGTCAAAATCACTGTCAAATGTTCTTAATCACTGAGTCAAAATTATCTCAGGTAGGCAATTTCATTGTGATTTTGAGTATGATGATACACTTTTAAAATAAAATTTAAAAATTCAAGGTATGCATTAATACATGCATGCATGGTACACAGTATATGTTGACTGAGAAAATATATGAAGCCAGAAAACTACTATGACTTCAATAGTGCTCTTCAAAGAACTTATATTTTATCAATTATGTCAGCACCTACCTACATTTGAAAACAATGGTGGAATATATGAGATATTATTTATTCAGTCTTTAGAGATTACTTTAGGTTACTTATCATGCTGAATCATGCTAGAGATTTTGTTAGAACTAAGTAAAGACCTAAATGGCAATAGTTGATTCACATATGGATAAATGGATCCTTTGTAGTAATTCCCTGGCTCCCTGGCAGTCCTTGGCTCACAGATTAGGAACTACTGAATATTATTAATCAAAGACTTGCAGGTGAAAACTTCTAGAGTTCAAGAGAGCATAGCCTCCTGAGACTGTACACAGTAAAGGGGCCAAATATGCAATCACCCTTTCCAATTTATGTGCCAGGGAAATGCCATTTTCTGTAAACAGATCCTGGGTTTATTCCAATGATTCAATTCCGTTTTAAGTATTTGTCCTTTTGTGCGTGAACTTATTAATCCAATGGCATTTTTCTCTTGAGTTTAATTGCTTTCTAGATCTGTTTATGCCTGCTTCTATGATTTCTGTTACTAATTTGATTTGGTAACATGCTCCAATTTTATATCCTTTCAAAATGACCTAATCAGTGCTATTCTTTTCTACCTCACCATCATTAACAAGAATGGAGAAGAGAGGCTCAATGATTCCAATTACAAAAAGCCATCAGGAGATGCTTTTGCTAAGGTTGCCCTGAGCTTTGGTCAGCCAGGGCCATGAATATAGTGATCTTCCTCCAGTGCCACCTAGATAAACCTCATGTGATAATTATGCCAAATGATTTCTTCTTCAAAGTCTTAAATAACTTGCTATATTAGTAAAAATCAGCTCATGTGGCATGACCCTGATGGAAGAAATAGCTATACAATTGGCAAGAGCCAGAACTGATTTCCAATGATTGAGGAAACACTTGTGGAAAGACCAAGGCCAGTTTTATGTGTAGTTGGATAGGAGGTCACATATGTGGGCCAGAAAATGAAACAGAAGATGAAATAGGAGGTCTTACACGTAGGTGGAATAATGGTATAGGAGGCTCCCCTGTCACTGAAAAAGAATGCCCTCACTTGCTCAGTGATGGTTGAAAGCTCTTTAAAAAAAGACAAGGTCTTTCATTCTGCAATTAGAGAAATTTAAAATGCAAATACACCTAGTAAAAGTAATATTCTGTCTTAAATTTCTACTAAAGTTTTAATAATCTAATAAACATTTGTCATTTAGAAATGGAGCGTATCTTTAAATATGTATGAATTATATCTTCCCTGAAATAATCTAATGATCAAGAGCAGTTTTCTGATAGAGAAACGATAATAGGTTCTTTAAAGGAGAGAGAGCTGACATCACCTGTGGCAACAGGCTTTGATGGAGACATCCATAGGTAAACTTCATATCATCGTTTTTGAAAATTCATTTAGCAAACATTTTTAATTACCTATGGTTTAGAAAGCACTTTGAGGAAGTGAAGGTGGAAGATGGAGAGAAGAGGTAAACAAATGGGCTGAACTAGAAGACTGGGTAGAAAGTGCAAAAAAGCAGATTTACTCCTTATATGAGGAAAAATTCTGGCCCATATCCTCCTAAAAATTAGAGCCTTGCAAAAATAGGACAGAATCTCTTAGGAAGGAGAAGAGTTTCTGCCATTGTAGATATTCACAGACATACTCGATTAGGCTACCTGTTGGATATGTTATAGGGTTTAGAGGTGAAAAGGAAAAAAAGAAAGAAAGAAGGAAGGAAGGAAGGAAGGAAGGAAGGAAGGAAGGAAGGAAGGAAGGAAGGAAGGAAGGAA
>NW_020954569.1:23474063-23575608 GCF_900497805.2 Vombatus ursinus
GAAGGAAGGAAGGAAGGAAGGAAGGAAGGAAGGAAGGAAGGAAGGAAAGAAAGAAGGAAGGAACAAAGAAATAAGCATTCCCTATGTGCCAGGCACTTTACTAAGTCAATGAATAGGATATACATAAAAAGACAATTCAGTCTTATGGGACTTACATTTAATATGGGGACACAACATATGTATGGGGACAGTGGCCAGGGAAGGTTATCTTGGTCTAGGAAGTAATGGGGATGGTAAGTGGAGCCACTGAGTACAACTAATTGACATACCCTTTCCAAAAGCAATGGTAGTTTTGATTTTACTACTGTTTTCATCTAGAAAATGAGTGATAAGGGTGAGTGAAGAGGTTTCAGTCAGTCAACAACCATGTAATTGCCTACTACATTCCAGATATAGTTTGCCAGAAAGAAAGAAAGATGGTGGTGAAGTGACTGGGACAGGTTAGATTTGGTAAACTCTCATATATCAGAACAAGGGCAGAAGTTTATTGATCATCAGATCAATAAACTGAGTCCCCAAGAGATTGATAATTGTAACTAACAATTACATAGCACCTTAAGGTTGGCAAAGATATGTATATACATATATAATATGATCCGCACAAAAACTCTATGAGTTACATACTACTACTTTCTCCAGTTTACAAATAAGGAAACTGAGGCTGAGAGAGTTTAAATTAATTTCCTAGGATCACACAGTCAGTTAATGTCAGAGTCAGGATTCAAATTCAGATCTCTCCAAGTTCAACCTTCTTTCCACTACACCTAAAAAAAGATTCTTGCCCAGGTATGGGGCATATTAAATAACTTCCAACTCTGAGATTCTGTGATTCTGAAATGATGTCATGCCTATCCTCAAGGAATTTAAACCCAGTTCACAAGTTTGCCCATATGTGGCCCTAGAAATTAATATGGAGTTAAGATAGTCTCCAAATAAACGTAAATTATGCTGTGATGCTCACCTCTTTCCTATTTGATTATAAGAAGTAGATTGAGTACTGCTGCCACATTAGGAACCTGGCCCAGGTCCACATACACAGGTGCTGGAGCAAGATAACATACATTACAAACAAGATAAGATTCAAAGCACAGCAATGCCTCCCAAATGTAATATCCGTGGAATACAATCCATCATTATGGCAGCATCAGTTCACTGAGCTAATCACATCTCACAAATGAAGGATTTTAGAATTTGGAAAATATTTTTTTTCTGGCTCTGAGATTAGCCTATCCTTAGATGAAGAGAGCCATTGATAAGATGCATCGTTGACAGTTTAATTCATATATCAGTCTAGGTCTGATATGACATCAGACTCTCTTGGCAATATGAAAAATGCAGTCAATCATAAGGATGTTTTGGTTGCTTGCTTTAATCCTTCAATGGATCTGTGATCTCATTGATATGTGCACTCCTTCCTTTGGTGATGATTATGTCCCATCTATGCCTTCCTATGCTGCACAATTCTTGTACACTTCCTCCCATCAACCCTCCTTAGAGAAACAACCCAATATGCTGGAGGACTTCTACGGCTTTTAACATTGTGTATGCACCAATATGGCACTAGGTCTGTCTGTTATTCCCAACTACTTAACAGGATTTCATCCTTTTCCAATTATATGTCTTAGCGGCTGTCTTTCCCAAAAGTCATTACTAACAGTAGGATTTATACCTACAATACATCTTTCCATTGTCTTCTGGGTTGCCCGTAATTTTGATTCTTCAAGGATTGTGAAGCTCTATAGTTCACATCTGTACAGCATCAAAAGGAGAATCCTCATGTTAAAGAGATAAGGTTTGTTGTCAAGGTGTAACTTAGACTTGTTAAAAGTACTGTGCCATTCCCCAAGGGTCCTGTACTCATCCTTATATTCAATTCTGAGTCAAATTCATTGTCCATTTGCAGGGCCTACCAAACCAAGGTATATAAGATTGACTAACTCAGTGGATCCAGTTTTCTATCCAGCTGGAGCACTCCATAACCCATTACTCATCCAGTTGATTTTTCCTACTCAGATTGCTAAACCAATCTCCATTGAGTAGCCATTGGCCCCATTATGGAGACCCTGTAAGTACTGTGGAGCTTGATACAATCAACACAATGATATTTAAAAACAGGAGCCTCTGGAGGATCCCATCATACACAGGGAACCCTTCTTGCATTTGGACTCTTCTCAGGATGTTGTCTTCCATGATGATGATAAACATTTTTGGAAAGGGAAGAGGGAGAGGAGACAAATTAAAGGAGCATTTATCTAGCATCTACTACGTGCCAGGCACTGTGCTAAGCATTTACAAATATTATTTCATCAGATCCTCAGATAACCCTGGGAGGTAGGTGCTATTGTTATCCCCATTTTACAGTTGAGGAAATTGAGATAGATAGCAGTTAAGTGATTTACCTAGGGTTACGCAGTTAGTAAGTGTCTAAAATTGGATTTGAACTCAGTCTTTCTGAGTCCAGGCCCAATAATTGATAGTCACCAAAATGCCTTATTTGCTATTGCTAATGAGAGGATCATTAAACACTTATCTTTTGGACTGGATCTAGCAAAAAATCCCTGTATGATCCAGACAAGTTTATTATCTATTAATTACCAAAAAGAAAAATCTGACTCAGTATGATCTTCTATATCCTCTATACCTCCCAGCTGATTTCATGATTTATAATTATGAAGTTATGGCTTGCTATAGAAAATTATCTGTTAAAGTCTGCCTTCTCCTTTCTCATAGTTTCATCATGAATACCTTTGATATATGTGTAGATCATTCTCAAAAGGATTTTGTAGATATGAGAAGGCAGACAAATGAATCAGTCATAGGATCATAAATATAGAGTTGGAAAGACTTTTTCCTTTATTTTGTTTCTCACCCATCCTCTGAATCAGATTCTACAGAGGGGATCTTAATTTGAAGTGCATGAACACATGTATCTGTGTATTTATGCATGCATGTACATATCTATTGTGCATGTACATATATATGCTTGTGTGTATTCATAATACACATACACATTTGTGTTCCATACAGCACACTCATTGACTTAAAAATAAATTATCTGACTACCTATGTTGTGTAAACAAAACTGCTTCATAGGTTATCATGAAATGTCACTGCAAAAGATGAAGCCAGGAAAGGCAAGCTATTCCAAGTCAAATACATATAGAATAAATTTATATACAGTTATACATATATAGTTATGTATGTGTTATATATAACTATTATATCTGTAATATAGTATAACTAATATTATATCTTGCAACTATATTATAGATAACTATTATAACTATGTAATAGTTACATATCACTATTATACAGTTCTAGATATAGCACATATATAAATCTATATGTCCTCTGAATTGCTTTTTTTGGTAGTAATATGATCCATAATTTTTCCTCTTTATTGAGTATCTTAGCACATGCTCAGTACAGTGTCTGGTACATAGTAAGATCTTAATAAATTGTGGTGCCTTGCCTTGTCTATCTTCCCCCTTTAGAAAATTAATTCCTATAATTGTGTTGTCATCAGCATGTATTTCATCTATAGTTGTTTGTCCTGGAACAGTTTGCCTTTCCAGGCTTCATTTTTTTCAGTTTCAGTTCATGTTAACTCCTGAAGCGGTTTTATCTACACAACATGAATATTCAGATAATTTCTTTTTATGTCAGTGAGTATACTGTACGGAACTGAGGATCTTGACCCTCACCCTAACCTTGACCTGGTTAGTTTATTGTCTCATTAAAGAATAATCTAGGATCATCATTCGTACATTGCCATCAGAATTTAGACTCCAGATTTAATCTCTTACAATCTTATCATCAATAATAATAATAAGCTTCAACAGTATCCATAATGTCTGACCCAGAGTTGGGATCTGAGAACTGAGAACAATAAAATTCTATATAGTTTCCATTGGCCCACAACTTTTCTGTTGATTAGGTCAGTCAACTGAATAACAAAAGGTGGGTCTTCCTTGAATGAAACACAAGCTCAGAACTGGGGAGCAAATTGAAAGTCAGTGTGGTAGAGGATCCACTTGTGTGACCTTAGGCAAGAAACAACTTCTCTAAGCCTAAATTTTCTTATCTGTGAAATGAAGGGATTATAATAGAAAGTTTTGGAATCTCTTCCAGCTCTAAATAAATGAATTTAAATAGTGGTTAGGAATGCAAAGTTATAGAGTAAGGATTTATAAAGATAGACCCCTGAGGGACCTATCAGACACTTAATTAGCTGTGTGACCTTGGGCAAGTCATTTTATCCTGTTTTGCTCAGTTTCCTTAACTATAAAATGAGCTGAAGAAAGAAATGGCAAACCATTCCAGTATCTTTGTCAAGAAAACTCCAAATGTGGTCATAAAGAGTTGGACACAAATGAACAACAGCAACACTAACAACAATATTAACTATTGTCGGAGGCTGCTGCAATTGTCCACACAATAGGTGATTAGCACCTGGAGTAGAAAAGTGGCCATTTGAATAAAGGATAATATAAAGAGTCCTGGGTTGAGAGTCAAGAAACTTGGTCAGCTTTGACATGGCCAGATCACTTTAACTGTTTTGTGTTGTTGTTGGTTTGTTTTGTTGTTTTTTTGCCTTAGTTTCTTCGTCTATTACATAAAGATAATGCTACCTTAAATATATTATAATGCAGTTCTGAGAGATAATAAAAATAGATCAGATGTGAAAGTGTTTTGAAATTTGGAAGTTCTATTCTGACACAAAGGATTACCATCATTAGATTTCTAATTTACAACCCTTAGAAGTGTAGAGGAACCTGCCTAGGAGAAAGATTATCACCATATCTTTGTAAGATGACTTTCTGTGAATTCAAACTGGCCAAGACATAGTTTCCCTCTCCCCAATATTCCTACAATCTATATTTAAAAAGAGAAGTTCCTAAATGTTAAAGAGGACAGGCAAATTTTTAGTGAACTGATGTGCACTGAAGCCCTTGACTGGATATTGTCAAGCACTTTTTTTTTTTTTTACCAGAGAGCAATGTATTTCTACTATGCTTTGAGGGTTCTTGTTCCTGAAATGCCATCAGCAGCTCTTAAGGGCATGGATCAACTTCAACCACATATGTGTAACTGGGAATCTCCCAGCATAATTGCTTTTATACAGGGCTTCTTGCCCAAATGACTATATATAAATGTTACAGATGAATCACTTGATGCAGAATATCAAATTTCAATTAGGAGACTGGGAAAGGGAATTCAGAAGGGAAAATTATTGTCTCTTTCTCAAACTTCGGTTCTCCAAGAACATATGTTGATTACTCCAAAATGGAAAGAAAAAACAAAAGTGAGGAGTGGGAAACAAATACCAAGTACTTTCTAGTTACTCTTCTCCCAGCACACACACACACAGACACACACACACACACACCTTTGATTCTGTTCATCCCTACAAGTTCTACCGATAGAGTAGGTCAGAATACCTAGAGAATATACACAGAGAAATCCTTCTGTGTAGAGTGAAGTACAGAGAAGTCTATTGGACTTGATATTACATGTATGTATTATGCATATATTATATATTACATATTTAATTATATTATATGTCGTGTTATAATATATTTATCATATTTATATATAATTGTATATTACATATAGGTATTTTATATCTACATCTACATAGGTATTATTTATAGGAAGAAATGGGTTCGAATTCTTTCTCTGACTTGATGAGTTCTGTGACCTTGGACATATCACTTAACTTTTTTGATGTTCATTTTCCTCATCTGTAGCATGAGTATCTGTAGGACCTGCTTCACAGTGGTACTGTAGTCAAGTGAGATAATGTATATAAAGTGCTTTTTAAATCTTAAAATGTTGTCTGCTAATGTCAATTATTAGTCCTTCCCAGTATAATGTAAAATCTTGAGAGACAAGGGTTGATTTTTTTTTCATTTTATATTTCTATTGCCAACTCCTAACATAGTCTCTCATACACAATAAGGCACTTAATAAATGTTATTTAATTAATAACTTAAATTGTCAGATTAAATGTCTTATGGTGGTTTTCCCAAGTCATGTGGACATGTACCCCATGGGAAGCAATTTATATGAAAATAACCTGAAGTCCTTTCAGTGATTTAAAATATTTACAGTTAGGAAAAGGAAACCCACAGATGACCAGATAAGATGGAATCCATCACTAAGAAATAAAACTGTTCCAAATTCAACTTCTTACTTTTCCTCATGCCATAAATTGAATGTGACAAATATTTATTAAGCACTGACTGTGTTTTAGGCACTATTTTATGTGGCCTTTATTTGAAAAATAAGACTTATTCCATCCTTGAAGTGTTCATGATTTCAATGATATAAGTACTTGTTCCACTAATGCAAATCAAAACCCTTCAATGCCTTAGTAACTAGTCTTCATGAGTTACTGTGGCCAAAAAATATAATTGCAAAACAGCCAACCTTCCCGTGATATATTACACAATGATAGGGTTATATTTGCATAGCATTTTAAGTGCTTTTTATAGATTATTTCATTTGAACCTCAAAATAGTCTTGAGAAGTCAGAAGAATAAGCATTAGAAACCTCATTTTCCATATAGGAAAACTAAAATTCAGAGAGGTCTAGTAACTTTGCCAAGGTCACAAAGTGAGTAAGTAGAAGATACACAACTCCAATTCAGGTCTCCTAACACCAAGCCCCACTCACATTCTATTATCCTTCCATGTTGCCAAATACTACATATTCTCTGCCTTAATACTATATCCATGTACTAGCTACTCTGCCATTTCATGAAGAACATAGTTGATATTAATTACATTGGTAAGACTAGTCTGAAAATTTGCTTAAGGGAAAAGAAAAAGGAGTCTTTTTTTTTAACATAAAGGACATTAGAAAAAGTTTATTAACATTAACTTTATTAACTTTAAGGAAACAATAAAGAAAACAGATGACCCCTATTTGGCACCCAAAATTAAATATATTCATAACTTGAAGATTGACATTTCCCTAAAAACTAAAAAAAATATGTATTTAAGTCTGATTATCTACATTCTCTTCTTTGCAAAAATCAGTATTTTCTGTACTGCAAAGAGAAAGGAAAGGTCATAATGGAACTTGAAAAGCTGATGGGAAATGGGGAAAAATAATTATAGGTATTCTTTATTCTTTATAGGTAATTTCACTTTTCAGATGACTCAATCAAAGAACATTTATTAAGTATCTACTATGTGCTGGACTAGTTACTGAGAATCCAAAGACAAAAACAAAACCAGGTGCCAATTCTTCAGCATTCTAACTCCACAACATCTCTCATATCCTTCTTCTTCTCCGCTCACACAACTACCACCTTAGTTCATGTTTTCATCATCTGTAGCCTGGATTATTAAAATATCCTTCTAGTTGATCTCCCTGCCTCAAGTCTTTCCTCTCTACAATACATTCCATACAACTGCCAAAGTGATTTTCTGTAAGCACAAATCTGATCATATCATTTTCTGCCTCAATAAATTCTGATGGCTCCTAATCCTCTATATTCAAATACAAACTTTTCTGTTTGACATCAAGGCCCTTCACAATCTGACTCTAACCTACTTTTCCAGCCAAACTGACTTTCTTGCCATACCTTAGGAGGGTAATGTGGCAACAATGGGGCAGGTGACAAAAAAGCTGGCCATGTTAGATTATAAAGCCTGGCTTGAACTAGATATGCTAAGCAGTATATTCACCAATTAAGTTTGGAGTCCCGAGCGGGAGTTCCAGAGTTAAGAAGGTTAACTCACCCAGGACATGGTCTTTGGTCTAGAAGATGCTGTACTGGGAGAAATAGAAAGATCTAGAGGTTCAGAGGGTACAGAGGTAGGCAGGGGGTTGGCAAGAAGATGGCCAGAATGGAACAGGTACAAATTCTTGAGAGTAATATTTAAGCTCAATGTAATTGCAGAATATGCATGACTGTAGATTTGTCTGCTCCTCAATCCCAATACATTTCTCAGAGGGATTTGGGGACAAAGTATAAAAAAGCAAGTGGGCTTTGCTGAGTAGTGCTTGGAAAGTAATTTTTCATGGACAGGTATAGGATGAAGTGTGCATGAATGTCCTGGGCACAAGACTTTTGAAGGTGAAAGTGACCTTCAAATGAAACTTAGTCATAATGGAAGAAAAGAATGCCTCAGTCTTCCTCTGTTTTGGACACTCAATTAATAGCAGAAATCAACAATTATGAGCAGCAGAGGAATCCTGGACTTTGATGTATGCAGTGAAATGAATGAGTCCTCATCTAGCTGAGGCAAGGAGAACATGAAGAAACACTCCCTGCAGTCACTTTGTCTTCACTTTTTCTATCCCTGACCTTCACCTTCAAAAGCACTGTGCCCAGTGATACCTATACCAATTCACCCCTTAACAATTCAACAGAAATTACTGTCTGTAGGAGATGTGGGCAGGGGTAAGGAAAACAAGTATGTTCCCTCCCAGTCACCTATCCACTACTACAGGAAAATCATCTGACAGTTGGAACTGTTAAGAATTGTAATGGGCTGCCCCAGAGGTGATGGGGTCTCCCTCACTGAACATTTTCCATTTGAGACTATATGATCAGTTTTGGGGGATGTTGTAGATGGAGATTCTTTGGTCACATATAGGTTGCATGAGGGTGGTCTTTGAGGTCCCATCTATTGATGAATAAGGTTAGCTTCTTTAATAAATTTTAAAGTAACTAGAGAAAGATTATTTTAATCCAATAAGACCTGAATTTAAATCCTTCCTTAGACACTTACTAGGCATGTGACTTTGGGCAAATCACTTTCCCTCTCTCAGACTCATTTTTCTCATCTGTATAATGCAGATAATAATAGCACCTTCCTTAAAGATAAAATAATATATGTGAAATTTCTTTACAAACCTTAAAGCACTATATAAATGTTAGTTATGATTATTGTTATTGATACCCTTATTACCATATCATCAATTATCCTATATTCATTATCCATGTTTGTGCCCAGAACTTACCACAGGAAAACAAAGGTTTTGCTTTGGCATAAGAATGAACCATTGACCTTATAATTCTAGGGAAGTGACTGAGTCTTCCTTGTATTAATTCCTTGTCCTGGGTTCTTGATACCTGGATCTCTCTTATCAGGCACTCCCATTCAGCCCTACATTTTTCCTCAGGACAAATTTCTAAGTATGATGCAATTTCCAAAAAGACTTTACCCTCATTTATTCAACTAATGTCCTTTCAGCTGTTCTGTGGTCCATCTGAGCTTCAGACTTGTCTACAATGGTTCTCAAGGAAATTGGTGGAAGCCATCGTCAGCCTACTTCTGTCTGTTCTGCAAGTGAGGCATAGGGCCCTGCTACCAAGCATGAGTTTATTTGGCACATTCAGGTAGCCTGGATCGGACAGAGGAAGGTTAAAGGTGCTGATCACAGAGATGAAGTGCAAAATCTACACAAAATCTACACAAAACCAACACAAAGTAGAGACAGAATACTAGGAAGAGAGATGCCCAGGCATTAAGAACTCAATATTGCCCCTGGTCTTTTCAGGCAATGGTTGTTAATTAAAAACTATTTTCTTTTATACCACTCTCTGGTAAATATTGTTAATTCAATTTTTCATTTTAATGCAAAGGAGCTTATAATTCATACCATGTGGAAGAGTGGAAGATACTTGGAGTTGAAAGAACATTAAGTTCCTGCCCTAACAAGTACTATTTCACTAACCTTGGACAAGTCAAAGGGATTATTAAGTGTAATGAGATTTTTGTTGCTGGCAGGAATGCTTAGAAAAATGCAGGAGTGTAGAACAAAGCCTTCATTACAGAGGCCACCACCTCAGTCATCTCCACCTCGCCCTTTAATTCTTGCCTCAAAGTTGATTTTCGTGACAACCAGGGGCATTTTGACACTGAGTTTTGAAGAGACACCAAGGAGTGTGACAAGGTTGGAAAGGCATTTATCAATCCAAAGGGACTAAGAATGGGAGAGGGGGCCTTTCATAGTCCTCCCCCACCCCAACCATTAAATGCCTTCCCCTTTCAGATTGCCTTGGATATACCCACTAGCTATGTTACATATACACCTAGTGAATTGCGCCTTGTAATTCCCCTTAGAAGGTAAGCTCCCTGAAAGCAGAAACTGTTACACATACACATGCACACACACACACACACACACACACACACACACACACACTTTTTTTTTTAATCCTCAGTGCTTATTGCAGTGCCAGGCACTATAGTTGCTTAATGAATGCTTGTCTACTTCCCTGACTTACTGAGCCTAGCAAAAGGAAAAGCCATGCAAAATATGCATTTAAAGGTGAACACAGATATCTCCAGGTAACTGGCTTGGTACAACTGGCTAGGGTATGTATCCATTTGCTGGTCCTGGCTCCTGGTTAGTCTCTTCTTATCCAGAAGAAAGGTCTGTGAGCTCCTTAGCTTGAAGCCCCAAAGATCATCTTTAACTTTTCTTTTAATGCAAACTCCAGCTCAAGCATCATAAAATTTAGAGGTAGAAGGTACTTTGGAGGTCATTCAGGGCAATTCTCTGATTTTTAGATGAGGCAACAGATCCAGACAAGAAAAACGACTTAACCAAGGTCACACAGGTAGTAAGTAGCAGAACTAGAATTCACATCTCAGTCTTCTGACTCCCCTCTCTATCTTGTTTTTCTCATCTATAAAATGGGGATTATTAATACATTTTCAACCTCACAGAGTTGTTGTGAAGATTCAATGAAATAACATTAATTTTGCAACCATAAGGCACATTATAAAGTTAAACATTATCATTAGAGCACTATGAGTTTTAAGCTGAGACTCTTAAATAACAGGATTATACTAAATGACATCTAAGAATCTTTCTACCTCTGAATTTTATAATGCTATATTTTATTTGTTCTTTTGCCCAATTTCAGACTGACTATTAATAGTTACAAAGTTGGGGGCAGCTAGGTGGCGTAGTGAATTGAGTCCCGGCCCTAGAGTCAGGAGGACCTGAGTTCAAATCCAGCCTCAGACACATGATACTAACTAGGTGTGTGACTCTGGGCAAGTCACAGTTGCCTTGCCAAAAAAAAAAAGAAGAAGAAGAAGAAGAAGAATAGTTACAAAGTCATACAGTGAAGACATATTTCAAATTATATAGAAATGTTGAATTCTGAGCCCAACTCTATCTTATAACAGCCGGTGTGATCTTGAGCAAACACTTTATCTAGACCTCAGTTTCCTCATCTGCAAAGTGGGAAGATTAGACTGGATGATCTCTAAAACCCGTTCAGTCTTTGGCATCCTGTGACCCTGAGAGTAAAGGGCAGAGATGAGACATACATGCTGGAGCAGGCTTTAATACGGAACCCACATTTTCTGCCTCATGTCATTGAGTGGTAATACTTGTTTAAACTTGTGCCTTCCATAGAACAAAAGGCAAGAAACATTTTTGTTCTCCTTGTGGTTTAGTAGCAATTGGCTTTTCCTGAATTTCAATGTGCTATAAAGCAACCGCTTGAGTAACTGACCATATTCAAATTGATCACATAGAACCTGAGTACTTGAAGATGCATCATATTGATGAGAATTACCTACTTCTCCCTGCCTTCTTAATGGAAATTTGCATATCATTACCCAGAATGTGTGGGCATTACATTTTTTGTTATTAAACTCACTGTCACTTGGAAGGCCGCCTTCTCCTAACCTGGCTGACTGATTCCAATACTTCATCTTTATGAGTGCCAAGAAAACATTTAACTCAAGGAAAATCTCATTGGAAGAGAGTTTTTTATTATCTGATTTTAACAGATGAAGTGGTTACAAATGTATTGCATGCATGCTTCAGGAGCTGTTGAAATTCACTTTCTGGAAAGGATGAAGGGACATATAATCTGCCCGTTCTTCTCTATAGGCACAAGTACATGAGCTACATTCACTGGCAAAGGATGAGAATTGTCAAAAGACAAATGGCATCTGGGAATGTTACCTGGACTGCATTCCCACCTGCTAAGCATTAGCAGATGATGAGAGTGAGAACCAAGGAGGGACGAATGAGTTTCAACAAGTTTCTTTCTGTTTTGTTTTGTTTTGTTTTTCAACTAAGCCTTCATCTAATAAACTTGATTTAAAAAACTCCCTTCCCTGTGTATCTTTATCTGTTTTAATGCATTATCTCAGAAAACTTTCCCCTACTATACCTTCCCCCACCCCCATCTCATCAGAATTTTTAGTAAAGCTACAAAACTTCATTCTATGGAATCACAAAATAGTGACTGTCAGGTAATCATAATTACAGTTATAGTTAATAGTCAGTAGAACTGATAAATAAGGTATTGAAAGTATCTTTCTAATAGAACAGAGTGGGGTGACTAGGGGAAGGGGATTCCAGCTTTTGCTTGTCTTTCCTCTCAGCACGATGCTTTAAAAATCTTCTGACTCCTGCTTTTATGTGCTGTGAATGTTTCCTTTAATCACTGTCCTTGAGTTTTCTTTTAAAACACCCTTCCATGACATTGCTCCCACAGAAAATGTGTCATGATAGATGATGCATATAAAAAGAAAGTCCTTTAGAAGATTCTTCAAACACTGATTTTTGCTTTAGAACTTCCATCTAGAGGGAGAGAGATGTAATTAGAGATCTGCCATATCATAAACTCACCCTTTGCATAATTGGCCCAATTCTCCAACCTGAGGGCTTGGAATGGATAGAATGACCTAAATATGTACTAGCATGACAACTGCCCATGTGTAAACAGTGAGAGGGATCTCCCTCCATCCACCCAGGCAATGGGCCTAGTTTGAGATAGTTTATACTTATATAGGACTTTACAATTTAAGAACTGTCATCACAACGACCTTGTGCACAGGTAGTACAAGTATTATTATCATATCAGTTTTACAGAGGAGAAAACTCAGTCTCAAAAAGGTAAAATGACTTGAACAAAGTCACTATTTAATAAATAATAGACAGAACTTGAACTTAGGTCTTCTGACCCTAGCTGCAGCTGATCTTTTGCCTAGAGCATATATTTACTACAATTTCAGAGTTACAGAAAGGTACTCATGCTAAGAAGTTCCTAATATTTTTTTCATTTTTGCATTCAAAATATTTATTTATAAGTATTGGTTATCTCTCACACTGCCCCTTCATTGAACAATTAAAAAAAATTACAAATTAGTCCTTATAACAAGCATGTGTAGACAAGCAAAACAAATTCCCATATTGGTTATGTTCAAAAACGGATGTTTCTTTCTCGCTTTTAAGCTCATCACCTCTCTGGCAGAAGAGGTAGATGGTGTGTTTCATCTTTAGTCCTTTGCACTCACAATTTTTCATCTAATATCATTTCTTTTTCTGGAAGCAGGGTTAAGTGACTTAACCAGGGTCACAGAGCATCTAATATAATTTCAATTGACACTTCATTTGCTTATAGATATTTAGAAAGGGAAACAGTAATATTCTTCTCCCTTTCCCCATCTCCCTTCACTTGAAACATATACCCACCTCCCACTAGAAACATTAGCTCTCGAAAAATGGGACACAAATGGGTCATATGACTGGGTTGAGGATGCAGCTTTCTAATGCTAACTGGGCAGTATCCTCTTGACCAAACCTCACCCATTCTTTAATCAGCAGCAGCATCCTCCAGTGACTGTCAAGGCTGACCTAGAATGTGTAACAGAAGGTGTCATTTCACCTCCAAGCTCAAAGGGAGTTGAGGAGCAGGTTACAGAGAGTCTATCAAAAAGGATGGTGATGAAATGTGACCTGAATGAACTGGAAGTAGCGGGGAAGAATGTAGAGAAGAGACACATGGGCCTCCCTCTCTGTTCTTGTTTTCACCTACCTGTTCTAGAAGGCCGAGGAAAGCTGAAACACAACACTTTCCTCTGTCTCTGGCTCCACGCCAGATGCCAAAGTTCCATTTTCAGAGCACTGTCTTCTAGGATGTCCCCCTGTTATAGTGGAAAAGTAGCAGCCAGGAATGCATGGACTCTCTCTCTCTCTCTCTCTCTCTCTCTCTTTCTCTTTCTCTTTCTCTCTCTCTCCCTCTCACTCTCTTTCTCTCTCTCTCTCTCTCCCTCTGTCCCTCTCTCCCTCTCTCTCTTTCTCTCCCCTATCCCCCTTATTATGCCTATTTTATTAAGTGAGTTTCAGTGTGTATTTCAGTCAAATCAGAACTTTAGCGGCCACTTTCTGAAAGGTCACAAGAGTTACTAGTTGAAAAGGGAACTCATTCAAACCTCCAAAATGTTCACCCTAATAATGATTATGACACCAGTCCTCCCAAATTTTCCATCCTCTAACTGATGTCTGAAATTCCACCATTAGAGGGCTTTTTCTTTTAGCTTAAGACTCTATCCTCCATTGAAATATAAATTCTCCAGATATTATTAGTAATTTCTAACTTAGTATGAATGAATTTATGCTGTATTTTCCTGAAAACATATTTTAACTGGAGGGATGTTTAAGGAAAGATAATAAAATTAGTTGAGACAGCTAGGTGGTAAAGTGGGTAGAGTGTTGGAACTGGAATCAGGAAGACTGAGTTCAAATCTGGCCCCAGGTACTTACTAGCTCTGTGACCCTGGGCAAGTCACTTAACCCTGTTTACTTCAGTTTGCTCAACTGTAAAATGAGTTGGAGAAGGAAATGGCAAACCACTCCAGTGTCTTTACCAAGAAAACCCCAAAAGGGGTCACAAAGACTAAAATGACTAAACAACAACAACATTAGAGTAGTTTTTGAGAAGAGTAATAAGAAGGCCTTATAGGAATTGAAAATGTTTGCAATAAGAAAGTTATGATCTCGAACACCAATTTTGCCTTCCTCACAATATTCCGTAGAACCAGCCATGATGGTCAGAATATATAGTTGTAATCCATAGTGTATAGCCCAAATTGGCATAAAGAAGGTGGGGTATAAAGATTTCCTGGGTTTACACCTCATCTTCCTTATGCCAGTTTGGGTTATGCTCTGTGAACTTCCAGTGAGAAAGGGAGGGAAGAAGGAAGACTCCTAAAAGTCTTAGTGCACTTTTAAGTTTTAATAGCTTTATGTTTAATAGCTTAAAACTGCACAAAGATTTTTAGTACACCCTCTAGAGCCTCCATTTAGCAAGAAGCTAAATTTTGTGGTGGAAAGGACAATCAGCATGTTTGAGATGGAAAACTTAATAAGAGGAGCTCCTTTCAAAGTTTAACCACCCATGAAAATATCTAAGTGAGGTCCAGTGAACCTGTTTGTTTTAGAGGAGAATCTAATGATTCTCCTCCACTTTCATGCTTTGTTTCAACTATAGAAATGAAAGTGGCCCTTTTAAAAATGGAAACTGGTGGTAAAATTTACCACACAGTTCATCTATGTCCCTGGGGGTACAAAGCACCAGTCTGACCTTGGGGTACAGAGTTCCCAGAACTCTGCTCACCAAACATTCTATATTGTTAGTCCTAGAAACATCCAGGTCTCTGGCCAACAGGGAAAGTGTGGGCAGTACAGGTGACATCAGGGAAAATAGCAGAGAGAAGAACATGCCCTTTGCTCCTTCTATCAGACAACATCTCAATAAGATCTAGGAGCCCCAGCAAAGGCAGCCTTCCTGTTAACCTCTGTCCTTGACTCCCAGATTCCCGTTTAAGAAAAATGCCCTGTTCTCTCTGTGATACTGACTGGGACAGTTTCAGCTATTGAAAGAAAAACAAAAAACGAATTTGACCTTAGCTGAAGCCATGGGCATTCCTTCAAAATCTCGTAGACAGAACATTTTCCAAGGTGAATTTTTTTCTTGCTACTGTGTTCCCCCCATCACCCCATCAGCATTTCTTGAAAACCTCTAACCTTTTCTGTTGACAGGCTCGTTTAAGCTTGAAGGAAGGTTGCTTTCCAAAAGAAGCAAATACTCAAACTGGAAGGCCTTTGCTTCAAGAATAAGTAGCAAATGAGAGGGGGTGCTGTATTAGGAATTAGGAGGCAAAATGTTCTGCATGTTCAGTAGTAAGGAACAGCCTTTCTCAAATCTTCCCTGGCTTTTTTTCCTGATGGGAGACATTTGAATGCTGGCATGCTTTTACTGTTTTGCCACACTGGATGCTTCCACTCAGCTCTCCAACTCAAGGCTCCTTGGAGGCCTGCCAGCATTTAGTTCCCTCTGCCAGAGCTGATCTATCTCAAAACTAACCTCCTTTTAGCCTTGGCACTGTCTGCCAAGCAGGGTTGATGAGAATGGGTCAGGGTAGGGAGAGGGCAGCCAGGGAAGAAAGCTTCTTTAAGTCTGTGAAATCCACCATTTATATGCACACTGCATGATGATTGGTCTTTGTTGTTGATATCTAAAGAAAGCATAAAAAAGAGGGCATCCATACAATCTGTGCACAGAGAGTATCTGTAAGCCCAATGTGATTTCAAATATACCACCATGCCCCACTTACCCAAGAATATCTCCCCAGTGCCTCCCTATCATCCTTCCTAATTTGAAAATCCCAACATTAGTACTAAGAATGGGGCATAGAACAAATGCGGGGGCCCAATCAAAAGGAGATCTCTTAATATTTTCAAGTTACTTAAGAATAGTCCTCTTTCCATTTCTTCCATCAAAAATGAGATCATTAATCAACTAATCCACAAGCACTTATTAAATGCCTACTATTTGCCAGGTACTGTGCTAGATGCTGGGATACAAATACACATACATTAGATTAGTTAGATTAATTCACATCTTGAGCCAAGGGAGGCTGGTACACATGACATAAATTTCAATGAGGTAAGCACTAAGCTGAATGCAGTGTAAGGACCCAAGGGGAGAAAGGCTGTATACTTAAGATCACACATCCAGAGCTGCAAGGAACCTATGATGACATCTAACTCAACTCCCTCCCCACCTCTTCATTTCACAGATGAGGAAACTAAGGCCAAGAATGTAATTTGATCAAGGTCATCTAGGGAGTATTAGAAGCAGGATTTAGGCCCTAGTTTGCCTAGAGCTAACCCTAGAATTATTATATTCCTACCATCATAAAATTAGAAGGGACTTCCAAAGTCACTTAACTGCTACCTTTTCAATTTAACAAATTAATAGGACTGAGGTCATGGCATCAGAGTTTATAACTGGAATGGTCCTTTAAAGCCTTTGAATTCAATCCCCTCATTTTATAGATGAGGAAATGAGGCCCAGAGAGCCTGAGTGAATTCCCAAGAGTGTCTGAGGCAGGAATTCAAATCTGGCCTTAGACACCTACTTAGCTATGTGGCCCTGGATAAGTCACTCAACTATGTTTGCCTCAGTTTCCTCATCTGTAAAAGGAGCTAGAGAAGGAAAGAGCAAACTACTCCAGTACCTCTCCCAAGAAAACCACAAATAGGGTCATGGAGAGTCAGACACAACTGAAAAATGACTGAACAACGACATCACACAGGCCAATAACTGCAAGGCACCAACCACAGTAACTCCTGACACTGGCCACATTTTGTCCACAGTTCTACCCAAATACTAGATTAATTTCTGGACCAACAATAGGGTTGCCTTTTGGCTCTGATACACAGACACAGCAAGAATCATAAGATGCAGATCGTAATTTCTGTGGACATCCCTGTGGAAGACTGCAGATAGGACCTGATGAAGCTTGCTAAGTGGCTGAAGGAGAAAGAGAATGTTGACATTATCAACTTCAGGGAAGAGAAGGCAGACACAGACATGCTAACAGTCTTCTTGACTCCAAAATCAACTTTCTTTGGCCTCTCAAGATTTTCACACAGCAATAATTTGAGTGAAAAACAGGGCCACTCAAGCACCAAACTGTACGATATGCTTTATCACCTCCAAATCCATCCCAGGTTCCATCAACTTCAGACCCTTTTAGAATGCAAGGTTCATGAAAACCAGATGCCCTCTAGCTCCACTATACACACTCACTTTGCTAGTTCTCTAGGAATTGATTTCTAGCTGTTCCTATTTTCATTCCTACACATATATCTATAATAGCAGAACAATTTTAAAAAGAGAAACACTGTCTCAACGTATTAATGAGGTAGCTAATGAACCAAGCAGTCTACAGCAAAGGAAGAAGATTACAGGGAAAGGAGGATGTATGGCCCCCATTAAATACTGACCACTTTAACCACTCCACACCAATGGAACACGCTAAGTGCCATCATAAGTGAACAAATGGAGCTATGTCATGGCCTAAAATAATGTACTGAAGTACTTTATCTCCAACCAAGGCACTTTAAGCTTAATCTTTCTTGTAGTTGCCATAATAACTAGTATTTTCAGTTGGCAGAATATTTATGTGATTAGTAGGGGAAAAAAACACTTGAATTGGAGACAGAAGACCTCCTATCTCTCTCTCCATTCCCCCTCTCCCTCACCCCCCATCTTCTCCATCTTTTCTGCGTGAAGTTCCTTTCAGGAGCACAAAACTTTTTATTCGAGAACTAAAGATAAGGCTTTATCTTCCCCCTATGAGAAGCAGATCTGATGCAGTGGAAAGAGCATTAAGCAAGGACTCAGGAAGCTTGGTTTCTGGTCTTGATCCACAGAGCAGCTGTACGGGATTGAGTCACAGTGTGCTGGTAAATATTTAAGAACCAGCTCTCTCAAAAAAAAAGTATGCATAACACACTTTTAAGTTTAATCTGCATTATTAATATTTTCTTCATTACTTTCTTAAGTCTAGACAATCAATTTGCCAATTTTTAAAGTGTAAATGCTCAAACCAAAAATTTAACAATTGACTCTCCCGAACCTATACTCTATGAGAGCTGGTTCCAGCACGCCACAGGGCTCAAATACATCACTTCACTTTAGATATTAAAAACCAGTGAAGATTTTCTCTTCCTCAACCATAAAATGAGTTGGACTAGATTATCTCTAAGGATCTATGATTCTATACATTAATTTGGCTCAGAGTAAATCAGTCATATACCAGGACAGTTAAATGCTGTATAGCATGAGTCTGGATCCTGCTCACATAACAGAAAGAAGCCAAACCAACCTAGTTCCCTGTACCACGTCTATGTAATAGCATACATAAGCTGATCGCTATGGAAGTGATTATTTCCTGTTGTATCCAGGGGGAATCTTTTCAGTAGCTCATCCTTGCTAAGGTGTCTCTTTTCCTTCCCCTCTGTCCTACTTCCACCCCCATCAAAAAACAAGGTTACAAGATGATCATTTGATCTTATCTAACTAAGGAAGGGTGATGCAATAGAAAGACTGTGAAACTCCCATGCTTTACTTGCATTTAGGGGGTCTGAGTCTAATGATCCTAAGTTCTAATGATGTGTGATAGCCATAGGGTTGTTCAGAGGCCAGAGATAAGAAGCTGTAGCTTCAAAACCATAGCCTGAAAACTAATTCACAGAGGGAATATCAACTCTTAAAGGCTCTTAACCTGAGAGGAATTTTTTTTTTTCTCCAAGAAGATGGGGAGAGAAACGGAGGTTAATGATTAAAGTGACTATATTATAACTGGGCAAACACAAACTTCTTACTGATGATGGGAAAGTTGACTGATGCTGTTGACAAAGAATATGTGTGAAAAGTGTTGCAGAAGGACATAAGCAAGGGGATCCTTCCAGCTATGAATCATGTTTTCTTTGGCTTCTTTCAGATTCAAAATCTCTGCTAAACACCAGATATCTTGCCTTTCAAATAAAAAAAAAAGTATCTCCAATTACACTGCTCTATCAGTCAGAGTTGTTTTTTGTTTGTTTGTTTGTTTTTTTGTTTTTAGGCAATTGGGGTTAAGTGACTTGCCCAGGGTCACACAGCTAGTGAGTGTCAAGTGTCGGGTTGGATTTGAACTCAGGTCCTCTTGACTCCAGAGCCAGTGCTCTATCCACTGTGCCACCTAACTTCCCTATCAGCTAGAGTTCTAACTAGATAATGATCTCACACATGATTGGATTGTGATTGTTGTTCAACCCTCCTTTTCAAAGAGGACCAATGATGTCATGGGCAATATTTTGATTTGTGTGAATTGGATTTAAATGAGGCAGAATTGCCCACAGTTATTAGCCTCACTCTGTCTTTCAGAGTCATCAAAGTATGGTGACAAGACAAATGCCAGGACAACTGGTGATGGCCCAATGGATGACCTTAGCATCTTCCATGTCTGACCAAGCTCTAAGCTCATGGCCATTGGAACAAATTGTCTCATTTCCCAATTCCACCAGAGGAAATCTTTACATGTTTTGAACAGATACCCCACTAACTCACCAATGGGTTTGAAGCTTATCAGTTACCATCAACCTGGTTTAGAAGGTCTGGGGAGACAGTTTTACTGGGGTGTGGCTGTTGTGCATGCTGCAGCTTCTTGGAACCATAGGAGAGAGTGGTAGGGTGGTAGAGCAGGCAAAAATGAACAGGATGCGACCACAGTCAACAGAGACAAAGACAAATGACTAGAACCAGTGGTTGAGTTACTAAAGTCAAATCTCTGTGACCTCACCATTAAATGTCCTAAAATCAAAGGCTGGGTTGGATGGACCTATGTAAAACTCCCAATCAGACAAATTTTGTCTTCTATACCCCTTCCTTCAAGTCTCTCCCATACCTTTGCCCCATCAAATTTTGACTTCAGGAAAAGATTTGATGTCTTTTACTCCAAATTATAGTTTCAAATTGATGCCCCACCATGGAATTTTGGTACCAGAAGACATCCTAGAGCAGGGGTAGGGAACCTGAGGCCTGGAGGCCACATGTGACCCCCTAGGTTTTTAAGTGCAGTCCTTTGACTGAATTCAAACTTCACAGGACACAATTTGTTCAGTGAAGTTTGGACTCAGTCAAAGGGCCACACTTGAGGACCTAGAGGGCCACATGTGGCCTCCAGGCCACAGGTTCCCTACCCCTGTCTAAGAGTTTATATAGTTCAGCCTCTTCATTTGACAGATGAGAAAGCTGGGGCCTAGAGACAATAAGGAACTCACCCACTACCAAACATATAAAACATTTCCTGAGTTTCCTGAATCCCAATCCAATCTTTGTTTTACTTTACGTCAGCTGCCTCTCCCAGGAGTATTTATATTTTAAGCAAGGGTATGCTACCAAATGTTAAACAATCAATTGGGAGGGCAGGTATGACACACTTTTAAGTTTATTTTGCTTATTAACATTTCCTCCATCACTTTCTGAAATGACAAATTATAGCCCTAGAGATGAATCTGGTGTTGGCTGTTTTTTGTTTGGCCCTTGAGCTAAGAATTGTTTTTACATTTTTAAGTTCCCACATAGTTTGCCAACCCTCGTTAGACAATCGAAAAAACAATAAATCAAGATCTGATTTGTAGCATTTGCAGATTTCTGAGGAGTAAATGCACACTAAAAATTTAACAATCAGCTCTCACTAGGAGCTGATTATAAACCTTAATTATTAGTCTCAACTAAAAGAATTTTGTCCTTATTAGAGGAATTTAGGGGCAGCTAGGTGGTACAGTAGACAGAGAGCCTGGCCTGGAGTCAGGAAGACTTATCTCTCTGAGTTCAAATCTGGCCTCAGAGACTTACTGGCTATGTTACCACAGGCAGGGCACTTCATCCTGTTTGCCTCAGTTTTCTTACCTGTAAAATGAACTGGAAAAGGAAACGGCAAACCACTCCAGTACCTCTGCCAAGAAAATCCCAAACGGAGTCACAAAGAGTCAGACACACCACAAAAAACAACTGAACAACAAAAAAGGAATTTCAAGCTAAACAGATTAGAAATAATTGAAATTCAAAAGTTCTTCTGCCCCACCTCCCTCACCAATCTACTCAGATAAGGCCTATTCAAATGGGGGTTTTTCTGGTAAGGACAAGTGGAGAGATTGGGAGTCCAAGCAAAAGAGTCTCTAAACAGTTTGAGCTGTAAAGATAAGGTCATCCACACATTCTTTGTTTGTCCTCTCCATCTCTTTGGTATCTGTTGGAGAGACATAACAAATCCCCAGAGTTTTAACCAAAAATACAGTGAATTTGAAACTGCTCTTCTGATTTGAGAGGTTAAATGTATTAGCTCCAAAAATCTGGCAACAAAAACCCATGTAAGGAGAAGGTTGGACTATGGTGTATATTACGTATATAATCTCTAAGGTCCTTTCCAACTCTAACATTATATAAATCTTTAATACTATTTCTTCACCTATTGCTTTTTGAAAGCTGTAGACTACCTCCTGGCAGAAAGCCTTCACATTGTGTTGCTAACATCTTAAAAAAAAAACCTGGGATTCATCTTACAGCCTCTGCTGTTACAGAAATATGTTCTCTACTCTGCTATGGCAGCCTCTGAAATCCCCCTGGGGGAAGGTAATAAAGGCCTCCCTGAATACCTACCCAATATCCTATTACCTTAGCAAGCTAAGTCCTTATTCAGGGAAACACCAAAGCTGAACAATTAATTAAACAATGTGCTGGAAAATCAACCATCAATATTCCCATGGGTCATTGGTAAAATATAATGTTTAAGCTGCAGTATTGAATTGATGGCAAAATTTTGGGCCTGAATCTCATTAGAATTCTGCATGCGGCACTTATAAAACATGTTACAAGTAAAATATTAAGTCGAGGCATTCCATGAAATGTCTAAGCATCGTATCCACAATTCCTGAGTGTTATAAGAAATGTATAAAGGAGCCCAAGTGAAGTTCATTTTAAGTTTTGATTAGAAATAGCATAAAATGCATAGTTATTTTACTTAATAATGTTTGTATTCACTGTGCAAGTGACTGGCATATCTTGTTATAGAATTGAATGTTAGACATCCATTCACACAATTCTTTGGGCAACATATACAGAGCATCCCAGAAGTCTTAGTTCAACTTTAAGGTCTAAAACTTAAAAACTAGTGTCTGTAAGGTTCATAAAAAGTTTTTTTTTTCCCAAAACCACCCAGTGAAGTAGGCAATACAAGTATTACTGCAACCTGTTTTTACAGATGAGGCACCTGAGGCTCTGAGAATTTGAGTAACTTGAGCAAGGTCACATAGATAACAGGTGGAGGGAAGAGTAAGGGAAAAATATATGTATGTATGCATGTACACATATATATGTATGTATATACACATACATAGCTATCTATACATATATACACACACACATACATGGGGGTGGAGGGAGAGAAAGAGACATACAGACAGACAGACAGAGACAGAGACAGAGCCAGAGAGAGTCTATAAATATGTGATACTATACGTGAGTATATGTGAGTCAGGATCTGAACTCAGGTTTTCTGACTACAAGTCCTGTGTTCTTTCTACTATGAAACACAAATTGTCTCCTTGACCATTTTGCTTGTTATCTGGTTTTCTATGGTCTATATTACATATATACATATATACATATATACATACATACATACATATATACATATACGTGTGTGTGTGTGTGTGTGTGTGTGTGTGTGTGTGTGTGTATATATGCAGTTTAGGAACTTTGGAAGGGCAAGTGAAAATTCATAGTCCACATTGAGTCTAAAAGTCACTTCCAATTAAGTGACTTTGAAACTATCAGCAACCTCATGGCATAGAACAACCACATCCATCAGTATTTTTGTTGATAATACTTTCACAACAGCTAATGTCTGCAGAGTAGAAAAGAATACAAACACAGGAATCTATGCTTCTGTTTTGTCCTCTATTGCCAAGGTTTTTTTCTCTTCCCTTAAGTACTTCCACTTTGATTGAGGCAAAAAGCACCAAGAAAGTCAATTCTGAGATGCAAATACACTTCTACAATCCAAGTCAATGCAGAAAGCCCTCAATTAAATCATTCATCTCCATAAGAAAATAGGAAACAAGAGTACAGCATAGATTTTTTTTTCCTATCCTTTGCTTCTTGAAGAAGTTGAAGTTAGCTGAAGTTTAGTCTTTAATTTTCACAGGTAATCATTAAATTTTAGAGGAAGATACAGACAAGACACAAGGTCAAATGATTTGCCCTAGGTCATCAGCTAGTAAGAAATAGAATAGCCAGCACCTTCAAACTCAGGTCCTCTAACTGCAAATCTAGCTCTTTCCCTTGTACTACTACACTGCCTCTCTCATGGATTATCCCTAATTCCTAAATGACATCATGTTGCTCTTCTCAAAATTCTATTTATCTTCTCAATATGATTGCAATATTGAAGTAATCCATAGTAAATTTATAGGCAGTCTGGGAATGGGAATGGGAATGGGGATAGAGATGGGGATGGGGATGGGGATTGGGATGGGGATAGAGATGTGGTGGGCATGGGATGGGGAAAAAATCTTTTACCTACCCAAAACAATGCCCAAAGTCTCAGATCTAGGGGTAGGAGAAATACTGGTAATGTCCCATTTCACTATTATGGACATAATTAATAAAAGTGATCTATAAAGACACACTTGAATGTTGTACAGTGAAGAGAAGCCTTTTCTAGGAAAGAAAGTCTATGATAGACCCAGTCATGTATGAATCATAGAATCCCAGAATTTGGGGAGATATTCCAGTTAGAGACCATCTGGTCCATCATCCTGCTTCAGTACTGAAATCCCTAATAGATGGTCACCTTATCCTTTATCTAATTCAAACAATGGGCTCATTGCTTTCCAAGGCAACACAATCAACTTTAGGATAGCTTTAATAATGTTGGAAAGTTCTTTCTTCAATTAAAATGAAATCTCTCTTCCTGTAATTTCTACTTATGGGTCCTCTGCCTTCCTCCTGGAGCAACAGAAATCCAAACTCTTTTATATCATATTATTTCAAGTATTTAAAAACAGTTATGTTCCTGGTGTTCTCTCTTTTCCAGATTAGACATCCCCAATTCCCTCATTTAAAAATGGTTACCAGACTCATTACCATTCTGGTCACCCTCCTTTGAAAGCAGTCCATTTTGTCAATATTCTTCTTAAAATGCAATGATTAAAACTGAATAAAATACTTTAGATGTGGTATACAACCAATACAAAATACAATGAGGCTATTAATTCCCTTCAGATACACACTACACTTCTATTACTGTAGCTAATATTTCAAATTTTCTCAAGAACTATGTCAGACTGGCTGATCTGGAGTTAACAGGCAATAAGAACCCCCAAGTTTTTCTTACAAGAATTATTTTTTAAGCTTTCCCTATCCAGCACAAGTGTGCAATTTATTTATTTATTATTTTTTTTTAGTCTAAGTGGTGGCCTCTATCCCTGCTCCATTTCATCTTGTTAGTCTGGGCTCATTGTTCCAATCTGTCAAAACAGAAATTTGATATGTTTAGTTCATGATAATACCCTCTAGAACAGGGGTTCTTAACCTTTTTGTGTCATGGGCCCCCTTGGCAATCTGGTGAAGCCTATGGATCCCTTTTCAGAATAATATTTTCAAATTCATAAAATAAAATACATAGGGTTATAAAGGACACCATTTATAATGAAATGCAATTACAAAAATATTTTTAAAAGCAAGTTCATGGACCCCAGGTTAAGAATCCCTGCTCTAAACAAGCAGTCATCTTCTTGAATACCTCCAATAAAGGGAAGTCACTACCTCATTAAAGAGATCATTCAATTATAAATCAACAAAAATTCTTCATTACACTGAGCCCAAATTTATCTCCTACTAACTTCCACCCCCTGAATATAATTCTGGACTATGAGTCCTAGCAAACAAGTCAAACTCATGATAGTCCTGTAATACTATGAACATGGTCATCATGTCTCATGATTTCATGTTTTGTTTTTAAATGGCATTAGCCTGGAATGACATTCTTTGGAAAAACATAATAGCACCAGTCTTCAATGATCCTAAGTCTTCACAAACCTCCTTTCAGTCATTCATTATATTAAAAGTTTGCCAGGGGTTAATGTCAAGCTCACTAATTTGCAGGCTGAATTTTGCCTTCATACCAATTTTTTTTTGTATTTTTTAAATTTTTTTATTTTTAACACGTATTTTTAAAGCTTTGGGTTACAAATTTTCTCTCATCCTCCCTCCCCACCCACCCTCATTGAAAAGGCAAGCATCTTGATACAGGTTATAGATGTGTAGTCATGCAAAACACTTCCATAGTAGTCCTGTTGTGAAAAACTAAGTATATTTCTCTCCATCCTATCCTACCCCCCATTTATTCTATTCTCTCTTTTGACCCTGTCCCTCCTCAGAAGTGTTTGCTTCTGATTATCCCCTCCCCCAATCTGCCCTCCCCTCTATCAACCCTCTGCTCTCTTGTCCCCTTCCCCCTTATTTTCCGGTAAGGGTAAGATAGATTTCCATACCCCATTGTGTATGTAATTCCCTCCTTAAGCCAAATCCTATGAGAATAAGATTCACTCATTCCCTCTCACCTTCCCCCATTTCCCCTCCACTGTAAAAGCCTTTTCTTGTCTGTTTCATGTGAGATATTTTACCTCATTCTACTTCTCCCTTTCTCCTTCTCCCAGTATAATCCTCTCTCACCCCTTAATTTTATTTTCCAGATATCACCCCTTCATCTTCAACTCACCCTGTGCCTTCTATCTATCTATCTATACATACATACAATTTTTTCCCTCCCACTACCCTAATACTGACAAAGGACTCATGAGTTACAAATATCATCTTTCCCTGCAGGAATGTAAACAGTTCAACCTTAATAAGTCTCTTATGATTTCTCTTTCCTGTTTACGTCTTCCATATTTCACTTGAGTCTTGTATTTGAAGGTCAAATTTTCTATTCAGCTCTGGTCTTTTCCACAGGAATGCTTGAAAGTCCCCTATTTCATTGAATGACCATTTTTTACCCTGAAGGATTATACTCAGTTTTGCTGGGTAGGTGATTCTAGGTTGTAGTCCTAACTCCTTTGCCCTCCGGAATATCATACTCCATGCCATCTGGACCCTTAATGTAGAGGCTGCTAAATCTTGTGTTATCCTGATTGTGTTTCCATAGTACTTGAATTGCTTCCTTCTGGCTGCTTGCAGTATCTTCTCCTTGACCTGGGAATTCTGGAATTTGACTACAGCATTCCTAGGAGTTTTCCTTTGGGGATCTCTTTCAGGAGGTGATCAGTGGATTCTTTCCATTTCTATTTTGCCCTCTGGTTCTAAAATATCAGGGCAGTTCTCCTTGATAATTTCTTGAAAGATGATGTCTAGGCTCTTTTTTGTTGATCATGGCTTTCAGAAAGTCTAATAATTTTTAAGTTCTCTCTCCTGGATCTATTTTCTAGGTCAGTTGTTTTTCCAATGAGATATTTCACATTCTCTTCTATTTTTTCATTCCTTTGGATTAGTGTCACAGTGCTTTGATTTCTCAAATTGTCTCTAGTTTCCGATTTCTCCATTCTAATTTTTAAGGAAGTATTTTCTTCAGTAAGCTTTTGGACTTCCTTTTCCATTTGTCCAAGTTTGCTCTTTAGGGCATTCTTCTCTTCATTGGCTTTTTGGACCTCTTTTGCCATTTGGGTTAGGCTATTTTTTAAGGTGTTATTTTCTTCAGTATTTTTTTGGGTCTCCTTTAGCATCACTCTTAGTTTTTCCTCTACTTCTCTTACTTGCTTCTCAAAATCCTTTTTGAGCTCTTCCATGGCCTGGGACCAATTCATATTTTTCTTGGAGGCTTTGGATGTAGAAGCTTTGGCTTCATTGTCTTCTTCTGGTTGTGTGTTTTGATCTTCTTTGCCATCAAAGTAAGATAATATAGTCTGACTCTTTTTGTGCTGCTTGCTCATGATCTCAGCCAATTACTTGAGTTATACACTCTTTGTTAAGGTAGGAGTCTGTTTCCAGTGTGGAGAATGTACTGTCCCAAGCTTCAGGAGTTTTTTGCAGCTATTTTCAGAGATACTTCTAGGGACCTATAAATTTTCAGTTCTTCCAAAGTGCTATGATCAAGGGTGAGGTGTTCACTCCTTTCCTGGCCTGTGCTCTGGTTTATGAGCACTCTTTTCTGTTTTGGAACTGCGAGGAGGGTTTCCTCTCCACCTACACTACAAGCCACTACAAGCTCCACCATACCAGTGTTCCTCCTTGCCCCAGGACCACCACCCAGAACTGTGACCCAGATCCAAGCACAGGCAAAGCAAGAGAATCCTGCACCAGCGGAGAGATTCCTGCAATCCCCCTCTGATCAGTAACTTGATTCCCACTCAGTCTGTGGGCCAGAAGCTCAGGAAGCAGCCTTTGCCCCAAAGAATGGTGCTGGGATCCTGCACTCCTCTCTCACCACCACAGTCACAGACTTTTCCCACTGACCTTCTAAGTAGTCTTTGGCATTCGTGGGTTAAGAAGTCTGGAAATCACCATAGCTGCCAGCGATTCAGTCCCCTGAGGCCTGCTCCAGGGTCTCTGCGGCCTGAGTGCCCACACCAAACTGCGCTCCTCTCCCAGCCCAGCACGATATACCTTTCTGATCAACCATCCAGAGGCTGTCTTTGGCTGGAAATTTGTTTCACTCTGTCTTTTTGTGGGTTCTGCACCTTTAGAATTTGTTTAGAGCCATTTTTTATAGGTATTTGGAGGGGTTTGGGGGAGAGCTCAAGCAAGTCACTGCTTTTACTCCACCATCTTGGCTCCACCCCCCATACCAATTTTAATGAGATATTTCTCTGCATCTAGTATCCCAGCACCTGTCCCATTTTCCATGATTCTTCAATGACCATTAACAGTGTTTTTGCTGTCATATAAACACTATTTGCTACCCTCTTCCCTATTACTCGCCTCCTAACAATTATTGCAACATTTCTTCCATATCATTCTTTATTCTAAGCAGAAAAATGCTTCACCCCCAAATATATATGCACAATACACTTTTAAATTTAATCTATGTTATTAATATTTTCTCCATCACTTTCTTAAGGTAGACAATCAGCAAAACAATAAATCAAGCAGTGATTTGTAGCCTTTGTTGATTCCCAAGGTATAAATGTTCATACTGAAAATGTAACATTGACTTTCACAAGCCAATTTGAGCTGGCTCCAGCATACCCCTGATTTGCCTGCTATCTCCCATGGTATCGGGTCTCATACTTTATCTTGGAAATTTTCTTTATCCTTAAATTTCTGTTTAAAGTCTTTTTTAAAATAAAATATGTAAATGCCCTGTCAAAATATTGTTTACAGATTTCATGGCATATGAAGGATTGGTTCAACAAATATTTAAGTGCCTACTAGGTGCAAAGCACTGTGGTAGATACAATGAATATGAAGATAAATCAGCCCGAAAACAAATGCTGGCCCTCAAAGGGAAAAACCTATCATAAATGGGAGATCAGTGAAACTATAACCTTTTCCCACCTAGCCCTACCACCACCTTATAACTATAAGACAGTGCACCATCTGGTGTAGAGTTTTTTGAGATATGTTTATTTCTATGTGGACAGTTGAGAGGCAAGATTCAAAAAATGAAGGAAGGAAGTTAGAAAGTTGTAAAGTTCAGATTAATACAAATGTCTATAATTTATTCAAATCATGATGTATTTTGAAACAGTATCTTTCATTTTCACCTTCATTCAGTAAATGCATTCTCATATACATGAGTGATTAGTTGTTTTAGGTCACATACAATTGGAGAAGGTAAAAAGGTCAAGTTAGAATGGGGGTAAAATGAACCAAGAGAATGATCACTTTTGATGGGATTGAATTATACCCTTGATAAGAGTTAGGGTGGCACTGAAAGGCAAATGGCAGGTCTTGTCTTTGCACATGCAGAGGGGCCTCTGGATTGAAAGCTTCTAGGTCCTGTGAAGCTAGTGGCTCAAGAACCAGAATACTCTCTGGTGATTTCACCAGATACAGAACATCAAGGGGCTATTCAACCACATTTCCTTAATATTAATGAAAAGCGAGTACTTCTATGACTTGGGCATATGAAAATCTTCCTTTTTTTCTGTGGAAAGCATGGGACTAGGCTTTTCAGAAGGCCTAGGTGTCCTTTACATAGAAGAATCTCATGCCTATTATATAGCTCTGTATAGAGTATTTCTTCTCTTTCTCATTTGTCTCATTCTTCTACTTGCTCCCCTTTGACATTGGGTTTTGTTGCTCTGAACTTCCTCATCCTTCTGGTTTCTTTCACAGATTATCCCTTCTATTGTCTATAGAAACATTTATCCTTTAACCTTTTTCCTTTAATGGGGAGGGATCAATACATCAATAACACTGTGATATCCTCTAAGAGGATACTTCCTCCAGTGGTTGAGATTGAAATCCATCCATACCTCATCTTGTGCAACTCCTGTCCATGCGTTCTGGTAAATTCTTCACAGGGGCTGTCCTCCAGAAATCTTAATTTTTCATAATTATCAATAGAGGATATATATTGGCCCTGGCACAGCAGGGATCCCTTACTCTCCCAATGTGATTGGCCACCCTCCTTTTCTTGTCATACATTTTTTTGCACAGTTTTTCTTTAATAATATGCCTTAGCCTATTCATGCCCACCACACATCTTGTTTTGCCTTTGGGTAACACAGAACTTTAATTCTTCAGAGACTAGTGTAGTCTCTGTTTTACAGCCATATGACATCACACGAGATCTTTGGTGTTACAAAAAAAATGGCTCCCTGTTTTAGGGAGAAGTTTGGGTCAAAGCACTACATAATTTCCTAAAGGCAAGGGGCTCCCCCTTTCTTCCTCTTACTCTGGATCTAGTTCGCTATTAAGCAAACTAGATTTTTTTTTCTACCAAATCAAATATTTGCTTAATTGTCAACAAAGCAAAAGCAAAGTGAAATTGTGTATTTGTTTGACTTTTTAGTCAACCATGATGGTCATCACCAGTAGGCTGGTCACCATGCAATGAATTTCTTGACCATGGAAGTATACAAAAAAAAAGAAAAGTACAAAATGCATAGGACATTTCTCCTACGCTTCCCCCTTCCACTTCTGTACTAAAATGGTCACAGACAGTCCCAAAAGAGAACAGACAATGCTAACTAGGATTTACCCAGTTTCTCAACTGTATAAACATTAATTTAATTATTAGTACTCTACATGTGAGACCTTTGTCTGGTGATTAATGACTTGACATACTGCTGAAGGTACTGAATCATATCAATAGTGACATTTTTTTGTATAAACCAAATTTGAAGTTATAATGATTCATGGTCAATTGATCAGCTTGCCTGCAGTGAGCCTCTCTATACTAGTTCTCAGAATGACAGGCAGAGATAGTGAGGCATAGTGAGAGACAATTCTTAAAGCTTCTCTAATATGGTGGAAGCTACTAGTTCTGCTAGGCCAGACTCAAAAACCTAGGGTCAGCTCCATGCCATATCAACACCAATGAGGCATGGAAATAGGACTTTGTAGAGGCAAGCTTACTAAAAACATGCACATATTTAATAAGTGTCTTAAGGAAGAAGACAAATATAGTACACTCAACCTGAAATCATTGGAGCGGTTCTCTCAATGGCCAAAGAGCTCTTGGAGTTCCAGTTGAGTTACAGTACTTTGTGTGTCCTCCAGGGGGCACTCCACCGCTGCTTCAATATTAAAATACCATTGGCAACTGCTTCCTCATTGCTTGGTTCTGTTCACACCATGACTTCTGGAACGTAAAGAGGTTAAGGGATCAATAGCTCAGGCTGTCTTTAAGATATCCTGGCTACCTCTTTCCTCTTTTGGACCCTTTAACCTCTACTAATCTGCTAAGTATTGATAACACTCATTTGTACCATTATGACAAGCCTTCTTCATCCTTCAAAGAAAATGTAGGGAGACTATTGACCACCAATATCCCCAAAACTTTAACGCACTTTCTCCTTGCCACTTGTCTCCCTTCGTTCCATTCTTGATGTCACGATCATAGAATCATAGAGCTAGACCTGGAAAAGACCTCAGAGGCCATTGAATATAACCTCATTTCATTAATGAAGAAACTGAGGCAGTTTCTTGATCTGACTCATTTGAGATGTCTTTATCCATTACCTCTACAAAATTCCTAGCTTTTCTCCATGTCATATAGGAAATATACTTTACTAAATTTCATGAATGATCATTAGAATTAATCATTATTTCTTCTTTTTTCCCTGAAAGCATGTCTTCTGCTGTGTCAATGAAGAATGGAGGTGGAGATTATCAAACAATTTTTAAACCTTTAAAATTATTTATTTTAAATTTCCTTATAAATAAAGGTAGGCAAAAATCTACAATTCTATAGCTTATGGTGGCTAATTATATAATAAAATTTACATTTACATAGCACTTTCCTCACAAGAACACTAAACAGTTGTATAAGTATTAACATTTCCATTTTATAGGCAAGGAAACTGAGTCCCAGAAAGGTTAAATTCTTTGTTCAGAATTCTAAAGTGAGTACCTGCTAGAGAAACTGCTCAAAGCCCAATCCCAGTGTACTCATCTATACACCACACTTCCTTGAAATACTTAAGTACTTAAACTTAAGTCAAATACTTTAACCTGAACTAAAGCTGTCACCCACATACCCTGTTATCACATCACTGAACTTGAAATGACTATCAATTTTCATCTACAATCAATGAAAGAAATTAGGAACATGAGAATCTGGAGAATATAATATTTGGGGTTTTAGTCTTTCAAAGCTTCTTAAATGGAAATGCATAATAATAATGTTTTAAGGGGTTCTTTGGTTAAGCATTAAAACATTATGCTACTAAGTAGGTTCAGTTTTAAATCATTCTTGGTAACAATAAGCATTAAATGCCTTTATAGGTAACATATAAAATCAAGTGCTTCTTTTACCATCCTTTTTCTGGAGGTCATCTGTGTTTTCTTTCAATTTGTACTGTTCTCTGTGTTCAGAAGTTCTGAGCAATTTTCTTGTATCATTTCTTTGCATTATGGGGTTTAGGTTTTTTGTTTTTATTTTTTTTTTTTACTTGTCACATTCTTCTAGGAAAACTATAGTCCTTAAATTGTCACTATGCATCCTTTCTATCATTTTGTTTGAATGGAAATTGTGTTTTCTTTTAACATTATTATTTTTTGCTTCTCTTCCATATAGTCCTTCATTTCTTTCTATTTGCTTTCCTAGTCAGCTATTCTCTTTCTTGTTTCTTTAGTAAGACTTGAAACTACGGGTTCAAGTTTTTCTATTCTGTCAATAATTTCTACTGTGGGGCCCTAAATTCCACTTTCACAATTTTTATTTCTCTTTTGAACCATGCAGGAACATTTTACTGTGGTTCTACGCTCTTTTGGGAATCCAAAGGGTTCTTTGCCTCATCAGGTGCTTGCTCATTCCCCTCTGTCTTATAATAATTATTCATAGATACCTGGACTCTTTTACCTGATCTAGAGATCATAATCCCTAATGTTATTAATATCTTCTCTGTTGGTTTATCTGTTTATGTTCAAGGTCTTTAGCTGATTTTTTTTTCTCTTGAGATCTCTGGCAATTTCATTCTTTTTTCCTTATATTCATCTGTTCACTTTCTGACTCCATCCCCTCCTTTGATTCTAGTTGTTCTAGAAGCTGGACCTCAAAGCCATCTCAGACTCCAACATTTTACCAACCTCAGTCTCTGCTCCAAGTGATCTTCAAGGAGAAAAACTGGCCCAAGTTGGATGTTAGACTCTTTCCCTCAGGTTTAGTGGAGTGACACATAGCCACACACACACACACACACACACACACACACCTGTCCTACCCCAGTTCCCTCTGTTTCTAAGTTCTCTGGGTGAACTCTTATGGCACAGAACACTCCTGTGCTGCTGTCCCAACCTAAGCAAGTTTCTGTCTTTTTTTTTTCCTGGGGGGAAGAGGAAAGGAAGAGTTGTATCCCATATAGACCTGCCAGAGTGTGGTAGGTGGTGGGAGAGGGGTTCCTGAGTGAAGTTAGGGGTAGGGATTGGCCTTCTCCATTTTCAACTCACTGCATTGTTACCTTGTTAGGGTTCTTGATATCCTAGACTAGTGAGGTAGCTGAAATTATTTTACCTCTTGCACATAGTTCCTATTTTGAAGAGATATGAGAGGTCTTGAGCATCAAAGAAAATGTCTAGTCCTCCATCTTGTCAGTCATGTAGCCTGGATGTCTTTATCAATTCTTTAAAGAGATCATTACACTTTCCTTGGCATTGTGTCAGGAATGCAAAAATCTTTGTTAACAATGTAATAAGTCCTTATAGAATCTCTGTCAAAAATATGATAGTATCTACGGGGAAATTAAAACTCCAAAATGTTATGACTTATTCCAAATCACTCACAGACACTGGCAGGATAAAAAACAGAACCAAAATCTTCTCTTTGACTAAGCTACAGCTTGATGCACACTGACATGCTTCTTTGAGGTTGCATGAATTTTTGGAGTCTTGCTTCCTATTCTAATGCTTTAATCTGCCACCAGACACCAGACAGATACCCCATTCTTTTGCTCCTGTCAACCTTTAAAAACGCCTCTCTGCTTTCTGGGTCGTAGAATCTGTGGGATCACTCTGTTTGAAGAGTATGGAATGAACATGTGAATCTTATCTTCTTGGAACTAGGACTTGGAGAGAGGGGATGGGACTATAATTTACTGCATTTATCCCTCCCTCTTACCCCCAACTTAATGTTTTTAGGCACAATAAGTTAGATTCAAGTGAACATCAGAGGCATCCTTAAGGGGCAAAGAAGATCAAAAGGGCAATTCCCTGGGGAGAAAGGTAGAAGGACAAGAGGGACAGCCCTATCTGATTTGCCCTGGTGACCAAAGGGCTAGAGTGTCAGAAAGGGATCACGGATTGACTAGATATAGGAATGAGCCTCAAACATGTCTGGCTCTGTCTCTATGTCTCTGTCTCCCTTCTCCCACCCTGCTTCTCTCACTCTCTCTCTCTCTCTCTGTCTCTGTCTCTCTCTCTCACACACACACACACACACACACACACACACACACACACACACACACACACCTCCCTAAGGCCTCTACCCAGTTGCCAACAGCAAAACCTCAGGATTTAAAGAACCTGCCTTGCAGGATCAATCATACCTTTGGGATGGCTCTGCTTGATTTTACAATCAGAAATTCTAATTCTTTTCTCTCTCTCTTCTAGGAAGAGAAAAATCTTGCCACTAGGTCTCAGAGATATTGAAAGTAATTCCAATTTGATGCAGAAGAGAGATAGATGTCATTTTGTTAGCTTTCCTTTGGCATCAAATAAATTCAGTGTTCATCGGACATGTCCAATGTTTTGAACCCTGTGCTAGGGGAAATATAAAAATTAATATTCAAAGCCCCTGCTCTAGAAGAGTTTCCAGCAGAGTAGGCAAATAAAACATATATACAAATCGCAGTAAAGGAGAGGAGAAAGAGCATGTCCAGCTGGGGTGCCAAAAGGATGGTAACAGGAAAAGTCAATAGACAATAAAAGTGCCTTTAGTGAGGGAGTGGAACCTTGGCTGGAGCCTGTGAAGGGATGATTCTCTTAGAGTCCTTTCTCACAGTAAAAGTTTGTTCAGTCTGAGCAACCACCTTCCTGTGAACGATACCATCTTATGAAACAGCTCTAAACCCTTAGTTCCTATTTTTACCACTGAATTTGCCTGCAGTCACCTATTTGTACTACTTCCATCATCTCCTAGCTTAGCAAATCCCCTAAGCTTGAAAAAGAGACAAGATGCAGATGAAAGGAGGAAGAAGTGTTTGAGACCTCAAGAACTCCCAAGAATTAAGATGGGACCAAGTGAATTCTTAGGACTCCAGAGCCTTAAACCAGAAAGTTAGGGTTTTCCTTTACATTTTTCTCCACTTTCTACCCCCAACAACACTTTAGCTATATTCATATTTTCACTTAAAAGATAAATCAATGAAATTCTTCAGAAAAAAATGACAATTTTCAGAGAGTAATGCTATATGACACTTGTCACCTATTACTTTCATAAGTACTTTGCCAACTATAGGGGTTAAGAAGGTTTCCCAAATTCATTTTTATTCTGAAGTCTAAGTTTTTATTTGAGACTGGGGGAATATATGGAATCTCATTTTATATACTTAAAATAACTATGTGCTGCTACTACTGAGCAATAATTCACCTGAGTATAATCAAAGGCCAAGTTACAGCACTATGGTACTGACATTGAGAAGACAGAGATGTCAGGAGACAATTTCACTGTGAAAGAAAAGCATAGTTCTGGGCTTCACAAATTCTATTGCTTTCATGATGGGGGAAGTATTGGGGCAAAAACTCATTTTCTTCCTTTTTTATTGTGAACTTAATCAACAATAAACATGAACACTTCAATATATAAGCAAAAAAAAATCCAATATTGCAGATGAAACTGTCAGCTTCTGTTATGTACAATATTAAGTTTAGCAGGATAGCAACAAAATTGTCCTGTTTATATGTGACCTCATCTGACTTCTTTTTGTGTATTTTTCTCTCTACAATATAAAAGAAAACTTTGAAAGACTATATGAAGCCAATCAAAAAAGTGATTAATCTTAACTTCAGGAAACAGATGTAGAAGCACACCCCCAACCTCTTGGCAGAGAGCTGAAAGTTTATTTTCCTCAGTTTTGTCTTTTCATATTCTTCACATCAGTTAATAGGACACCAACAAGACACATTGTAACATGTATGAAGACCCATCATCTAAAGGAGTTAGACTAGATGACCTGTGAGATCCTTTCCAACTCCAAAACTGCTATGAAAAAATGGGAAAAGTTTTGGTTTGGGAATCAAAGCATGGCTCTGCTAACTTAGCTGTGGGAACTTCAGCAAATTACTTAACCTCTTTGTAATTTTATTTTCCTCATCTGTAAAACAGGAACAGTAGTACCACCCACCTCATATAATTGCTGTCAGAATCAAATCAGAATGTATACAAAGAACTTTATAAACTATAAAATACTATATTTGTGTAAGTCACCACACAATTACACAAATGTATATATACACACATATAAAGACGCAGGGCACTTGGGATCATGCTTGCTTTTTTATCTATAGGAATGCCTATCTAAGAATGACCACATGGGTCTAGCCTGAATGGGGCATCATTTATAATCAATTCAAATAGGTTAAAAGAGGGCTTCTGGTATGAGGAATACCAAATTAGCCAGATATTGAGCTAAGGAACATAAATAAAAGATCTACCTCATGAAAAGTTATTGTGAGCAAGTCAGGGATTGAAAATTTTACCTTGATGACTTGGAGAGATAGTGAGAATTAGTTCTCACTTGTACAGAAGGGTTTTTTAAATTTTTAAATTATTTTTTATTTTATTTTATTTCTATTTTATTTATTATTATTTATATTTTGTATATATTATATATTTATTATTTATATTTTATTTAATTATTTTCAATTATTTCTGTTCAGTTCAAATTAGAACTCAAAACCATTAGGTTTTGAGTAATCTTAAATTATTCCTACAATTTGAACAAAGAAATATGAAATGAAATGAATATGAAATATGAAAATGAAAACAAGAATATATTGGATATGGCGCTAGAGCTGTAACTAAGAATATATTTGATTAGGATAAAAGTAGTGGGAGAAGGAAGAGAACAATCCAACCATGGATATAATTATGTTGAGAGAGGGGGTTACCCAACTCTTGCCCCTTGGGGTCGAGGAGGTGGGGCAGGTAGGAAGCAAGAAGGATTATGTGTTGACAGGATCTAGGAGAGAGGGATGGCCTGGAGGAGACTCTTCCATATGTACTGGCAGAAGAAAACAAGAAAGGATATCTGGTTGCTGATGGAATTAAATGTACTCTCCTGTAAAGATGTACACCACCTGTTCCCCAACCAAAAACTTAGTCCAATTTACCCAGTGATAGTTATAGCTCTGCTAGCAATGGACTGCATACCTGTTATCTAAATACTAGCCTAACTAAATGGTAGAGATTCATCATCAACAAGTAGGCTGCAGAAAAATACAAAAATCACAAAATTTAATTTTTTTTTCATTTTGCAAATACTTCATTTAAAATTTTTGCATCCATATTCATTAGGGAAATTGCTCTATAATTTTTTTCTCTTTTTTGGCTCTCCCAGTTTAGGTATCAGCACTATATTTGTATCATAAAAAGAATTTAGTAGGACTTCCTCTTTGCCCATTTTCCCAAATCATCTATATAGATGATTTATTTGTTAATTAATTAATTGTTCTTTAATTGTTTGATGGAATTCACTTGTAAATCCATCTGGCCCTGGAGATTTTTTCTTAGGGAGTTCATTGATGGCTTGTTCAATTTGTTTTTCTGAAACAGGGTTATCCCTCCCCCAACTCTGTTTATGCTTTTCTTTCTTCTTTCTCCTTTTCCCTCCTCACTAGTGTTTTGCTTTAGATCAACACCTCCCTCAATCTGCCCTTCCTGCTATCCACCTCCTCCCTTATCCTTTACCCCTCCTAGTTCCTATAAGGTAAGTTAGATTTCTATACTTTAGTGTGTTATTCCTTCTCTGAGCCAAATCTGATGAGAGTAAGGTTCAAACAATGCTCATCTCCCTCCCTTCTTTCCAAATTTGATTTTTAAAGATCTATTCAAATCAACTAAATCAATTGGTACGTATATTACATATATGTATTATATATAACGTATATCAAATGATGATTTGGAATTTTTCATTTTCAGACTTAAAGATTTATCAACATTTAATCAATGTATAGTTTAAATCAACTAGAAAAGTCATGAATCATTTCTCCAAATTCATTTTGTAAATAAAAAGTTTAGCCAAAATTCCAGTAGATTTATTTGCAAGTCCATGCTTTAACCATTCTACTATACTCTCTAATGCACATGTGTATGTGTGTGTGTGTGCGTGTGCACACACACACATGCCATAATATTATAGTTAAGGTTAGCTATTAATATGTTATATCATGCTGCCTTTAAAAGATATGTACTCTTAATATTTTCAATATATGTACATCATAGTTAATATCACAAATATTTAAATAAATAATCTAAGTATAGTTTAATATTCTGAATTTATGATGGTTACCTTAATCTTAATCATTTGACTAGATGAGAAAATAATTTGAAAATAATGGAAGAATATATAATTTATTAGATAAAAAAAGAAAGGAAGGAAAAGGTAAGACAGATGGTTTTCATTAAGAGTAGTAGAAGACTTGAAGAAGTGTGAAGATGACTCACAAACCAGAAAACAGTTTTTATGGTGTCATCCTCATAGCTGATGATTTCAGTGATAGCTAATGGGATACATTTAGTGAACAAGTTGTGGGAAATGCTGCATTTTTTGCATTCAATTAATTACACTTCAATCTTTGACCTATTTTTAACAGCAACCACAACTGCTTCTGTTCATAATAAATCTAGAAATAAACCTGATGTTGTGTCAGCTTTTTTGAGTTACAAACTCGGGTTCTGCTATCTATAAAGAAGAAAAAAATGTTTTATTATATCCCTGGTGCTGAAGAAGACAAGGTAAGACACAAATATCACTCTCTTTTTGTATATTCCAAGAACACGTTTTAATCCTTAGCTAGGAATACACCAATGTTTCAAAAGTTAGTAAAGATTGTTTAAGTGAAATCCTCCCTCCAGGATTTTCCCAGCTTGAAAAGGATTGGAAAAAAAGGAACGAACTATTGCTGAAGAAATCTTGATCTCTTAAAAGTTAAGATGTGTTTTACTAGTCATAGAATGTGAAGGTAAACATAGAAGGTATATATAACATAATGAAGGTTCACACAGACATATGAAAAGATAAACAATCTGAAGCAGTAAATTCAGGATACAGACAGGAAGTACTGTAGCAGTAAGTAGAAGGAAAAGAATACTTTGACCCAGGCTGGTCAGGTTAAGCTTCATGGAAGAGGTGAGAAATCTGAGATGAGTCTTGAAGAATAGGCAGAATTTTTTTTCTTTTTCTTTTTTTTAATTTTATGTTTATATTCTAAACTTAAACTCCCCTCAAAAATGAACATTTCCACATAAAAAGTAGACTAGAAAAAGAGGATTCTACATGTAACAATCTCCATTACATACAATTTGCTTTTCCTTGAATATTTAATAAATTCAACATGTAACTTTCAAAGCTCTCTTGCTTTCTGTGTTCCCTTTTGGCCTTCCTTCCAGGTTCTTCCATACATATGTAAAAAGATATTTCAATTACCCTTTTTTCTTTCTTTTTTTATGACCCTATTTATTTCCCTCTTCTTCTTCATACCTTCTTCCTATATAATGTAACATTAAAGAAAGATAAAAAGACAGAGATAAAGAGTCAGAGAGATAGAGAGAGAGATGAGCAGATGCAGGGAGAGAGAGACACACAGAGACAGGGATAGAGAGACAGACAGACAGACATGAAGTACCAGAAACATGAAGTAACAGAAAGAGACAGAGAAATGAACAGGAAAGAGGAAAAGGAAGAAAGAGAGAAAAGGACACAGAGAGACAGACAGAGCAAAGAAAGAGAATCCTTGTAATAAATATGCATAGGCAAGACAAATTCCTGCATTGGCCATGTCTGAAAATACATGTTTCATTCTACATCTTGAATGAATGGTTAGGATCCTGATCCCTGAGACTATGAGTTATGGGGTTGGGGTGGGGGGAGAGAGGAAGGAGAGGACATGGGGAGGAGTGTAAACATCCACTGGTAGAGATTTCTTACCAAGAGCTCCCCACATCAATGAAATCACAAACCTAGTTACTTTTCCTATCCCTATTAACAGAAGCCCAGTGTCTAGAAAGGAATGTTTATTCCCACAATCTCCTACCTTAGTCAAATTTCATCTGGACTAATGTATCCAATTCTGGATTGGAATATGTTAGATATATCATTGATAAACAAGAAGACATCCAGAAGAGGGAGACCAGATTGTGTGTGAGAGGGTAAGAAATCATGCCTTCCACAAATTGGTTTATAGAAAAAAGGATTTTTAGCCTGGAAAATATATGATTGAGTGGGGGACATGAGAATGGCTATCTTCACATATTTGAAGAGTTGTGGAAGACAAATTAGTTTAGTACTTATTCTGAAGTTGTATGGACCAGAACTAAGAATTAGAACTCAGCAGTTATATGAAATGTCAATTTAACGTAAAGAAAATGATGAAAGGTTAGCCTAAATGACATCCAGGTCCTAACTTGACTTAACCACATTCTCTCTGTCTATTAAAAACCCTTCAAGAATCAATTCAAGTGCTACCTCCCCCAGGAAACCCGCTCCACTTTCTCTCCATCAAAAAATTCTTCCTCCACAGATTTCTCATGGAAACTTGGACCTCTCCTCCATAAGTGATCACATTCTGCCTTATCATAGTTATTTGTGTATATATTCTATCAACTCCCTCCCCCTACTAGACTATAAATTCTCTCAACACCTGGCATGGTATCTTATATATAACAATGGGTATTTAATAAATGTTTGTTGAACAGGATAAACTCTATTTTGGTAAGTTGGATCACTTTATTTTAAATTCAGTTAATGAACTTGTGATCTAAAGGATTTCTTTCTTTTTTCTTTTCTTTTTCTTTTTTTTTTTTGCTTTTTGGTGAGGCAATTGGGGTTAAGTGACTTGCCCAGGGTCACACAGCTAGTATGTATCAAGTGTCTGAGACTGGATTTGAACTTAAGTCCTCCTGACTCCACGGCTGGAGCTCTAACCACTGAGCAACCTAGCTGCCATGATTTAAAGGATTTCTAATTCTAATTCTTTTGTAAAAAGTAAAATTCTTTTACAATCACCCTTTAAAGTCAAATAGATTTTCATATAACATGCATGCTTAAATTAAAACAAACCTATAGTTTGAGCCATTATCCTGAAGTAATTTCCTCTTGCTGCAATATAAGACCAGCCCTTCCTCTCTAGGTCTCAGTAAAAACAGAAAGCAACTCTCCACTATAGCTAGCAGAGTAACTTGTCACATTTTGGGTTTTGTTTTTGTTTTTTAAACTCCTTAGCTGTTTCAAAATCCAATAGGGTTCTTTAAACTTGTAGTTCTTTTTTGTTGTTGTTGTTGTTCCACGGATCCTAAGGAAAGAAAGGTAAAAAAAAAATAATGCAAGGAATGGGTTTCCTAAAGAGAAAAAGGAGTATAATAGATAAGAAAAGCAATCATTGGAATGGAAAAAAATACAGAACACAGAAATGGAAGAGGAAGAAGGGAAACAAAAAGAAGAAAGAGGAAACAGACTGACCCAAAAACAAGAACAAGATAAGAGTATGAGAGAGCTGACAAGAGCAGTGGAAGTGTGATTAGGTACCCTGATAGCCAAGCAAAACAATTACACCTAATGTATAGGGCAAACTTATTTACCATATTATAAGAGGAAAATATGAACCAAGGTGCAATGTCTTCAGTAAACTGAAGTCAAAGAAAGGGTAACATGAGGGACATAAGCAATGTGATGACAATAATTAAAAACTGATGTGAAACTTTTTAAGGTTTGCAAAGCCCTTTACATACTTTTTCTCATTTTATCTCCACCACCTATTTACACTGCTTCCATCTCCTCCTTGCTTAGCAGATCTCCTAAGCTTAAAAAAGAGATAAGAGGGTGGTGAAACGAGTTGGAGGGTTCTTAAGAACTTCCAAGAATTTAAAAAGAACCAAGCGAATTCTCAAAACCCCTAGTGAGAATGGAGCTATAAATATTCTCTCCATTTTACAGATAGAGAAATTCAAATTCATAGAGATTACATGACATGGCCATACACAAAGATAGTGTCAAAAGCAAGATTTTAACTCATTTCTTCCTAATTTCAAGTCCAGCTCTCATTATATAAGACCAAGTGTGTCTGGATCCTTAACTGAGTAATTCAACGACTAATGTCTGTACCATGCTAAGAGAAAATGAGCCATGAATATTCATTTGTTGAGCGCATCTTCACACTATTGTGTATCCCATCTAAGAAAATACAAGCTAAAAAAATGTGCATTTGGAATTTATTTTGAATTGAGATTTTAGTTAATTGCACTGTGAATCTTTGGATTGAGGGTAGAAATCCCAGCAACCAATAACTTCATTTGTAATTGCCCAGGGATTATAAAGCACTGAATTTAATAGATATTACACAACCAGAACTTCACACAATTCTCCAGCTGTTTGTTTTGTACATAAACATTTAAATATATGTCAGGCTTAATTTCATTAGTGTTTTACTAGTTTATCAGCATACGGCATATTCCGAAAGAGAAAGCATAGCATATTTGGCCAGATAGTTCTGGAAAGCACATTCTTAAACTCTTATGAACTGGCCCCAAGCTGCCCTTTTAGGCATCACTTTTCTTCATACACTCAATGGTCTGGTCAAAGTTACCTTCTTCCTGTTCTTCACATATGACACTCCATCTCCATCTCCAAACATTTTTCCTGGCTCTCTCTCTCTCTCTCATATACAATAAGTCACAAAAAGGGTGAAGGACCTACTCAAGGTCCCTCAGTTGGCAAGTGATAAAACTGAGGATGGGACATGAACATGGGGCTCCTGTTTATTGCTATGTCCAGGATTTATTTGACTATGCCTACACTAGCTGGACAAATGTGAATGTGGCATCAATAACAATCAGACAAATATTACTCGAGCTTGTGTTTTTATTATTAGCCTTTGGGGGAAATGGTGAAAACTTTGAAAGAAGACAAGACATAGAAACTATCATTTGCAAATAAAATAAGAATCACTAAAATATTATTTGCAACATAGAAAACAGTTCTATATTAGAATCCCTCAAATAGAGTTCAATAAGCAAAGTACCCCAAAAAATTCCCTCATAAAATATTTTACCTAAAAAGTAGTCCTGTGGTATAGAGACAATCCAATGAGAGAGTACAAATTACGTTACTACACATCGTCCATCCTGACAGAATGTAAGCTTTCGGAGGAGCTCCTTGAGGGATTATTGTTGTTTTGTGCTTGTATCTCCAGAGCATGGCACAGAACCACATGAAGTAAAGGCACTTAATAAATTCTTGTTAGATTGGCACACTGTATTATTTTATCTTCAAAGCCTCCACTCCAGAAAAAGACCCCCATTATATTGCTATCTAAATGAGAACCTTACCTTCCTATATCAAAGGATTTTCACATTCTAGTCTGTGCTGCTATACGTATTGCACCAAAAAAAGAGCAGTGATCATTCGTGCTTTGTTTAAAAATACTCAAGAAGGGCCTCTGGCTGCTGAGATCATTTGCATCTTTCCTGCACTGCAAGAATTATGTACGCTGAGTTGGCACTTATCCAGAAGTAAACCATGATTAATTTAACTAAACCTGGATCCTTGAATCATTAGCAGTCACACTTTCCCCTCCCCTAGCATCAGTGTATCATGTGGGAATCTAGTCAGTGGTATGTGCAGAATGCCTTCTGACTTTCATAAAGAAAGTTGCTTGATTGGTAGCATTTGGGTACAAAGAGTCCTTGTTGTCGTCTGATGTACACAGTGTACAACTTGTTACTCTGTGGAAGTACCAGTGAGAATTAACGAGACTTTTGGTGCTCTCACCAACCAGACACACCCGAAAATCACTGACTACTACTGTCAATTAAGCCGAAGAGGGACATATTTCCATATAGCAACGTGATCCAAGTGGCTTATTTGGCCAAGTTTCTTCCCATCATGCTGTTGCGTATGTACCTGGATAGAATGAGAGGCATCAGGGCATAACGGAAAGATCATTTGATGCAGTCATGATACCTGCGTTCTAGTCCTAGCTGTGACACTACCTACCTGAGTAACCTTGGGGAAGTCATTTGAACCCTGAATGCTGGGGTTCTGTTTCTTCATCATCATGTTGTGCTATGAGGTAGTCATGAGTTTCCAGAAAGCTACCCCAGTTTGGGATTTCTTTATGAATCAATATTTACTCCAAACCATGGCTCATAGTTTGAAATGTTTATTTTAATTAGGCCAAGTAGAGGACGAATTAGCTCAAAGCAAAAGACATTTGGTTAAAGAGATGAGCAAAATAAGTGACAAGAAAGTTATCCCCCCTTAAATATACTAGGGTACTCAGTCTCATAGGTTATATTGCTGTCATTGATTGGGGAGATACATATACGAAGCATTTATAACCAGGGAACTCTGCAATCCACTGAGGGGGCTTCACTTGGGAGACACTCATGGGCAGAGGCTACTTTCCACTAACATCCTAATTAGAAATTTTGGGCAGATTTGGTTTATGAGCTGCTTGCTTACTTGGCATAATGGATAGATTGGGTCAATGGCTCATAGTCACACAGTAAAGGAGTGTCACAATTGGGATATAACTACAAGTGTCCTGACTCCAATTCCAGTGCTCTTTCTGCAATGAGCCATGAAATGTTTTCAGGCTGAGAGTACCTTAATCAGTATTGCACCTTAAGAAGACACATGTGAAGGTGGTGGCTATGCAGGCTCTTAGGAGTGGGAAATGGATGATTAAAGAGGAAATCAGGGAGGCAACATGACATAGTGGAAAAAATATTGTCTCTGAAGCTAAAGGACCAGGGTTCAGATGAGACTTCTTACACTTGCTACTTGTGTGACCTTGGGCTAGGCCACTTAACTTTTCTGGGCCTCAACTTCAGTTTCCTCATCTTTAAAATAAGAGGTTTGGCTAGACATCCTTGAAGTTCAATCTAACCCTATATCTGTGATCCTATGATCTCGAAAACTAAGTCAATCTACACCTTAAATCTCACTAACTTCAATGAAAAAAAAATATGTTCAAAGTGAACATAGTGGGAAAATGTTGAAAAATAGGATTAAAGATTAATTGCAGAAAATGAAAGAAGTCAGTTACTTGTAGGCTATTAAAAAGCCTCATTTATTTATATGTATATATATGTGTATGTATATATATGGATGTGTGTGTGTGCACGTACATACATACACATACATGTTGAGTGAAAAGAGTTGGGAGATACTGGACATGACGAGCACTAGCATAGCATATACATGCAAAAAAAAAACCTGCCAATATCTTAATAAATAGAAAATTACTAGTTATTTGATATGGAAATTATTTGCTAAAAAGCCATCTGTGAACAGTCATACAATTAACTTATTAGAGCAAAAGTTAAAAGCAATACCAAAGAAGAAGAAAAAGATAAAGATGAGAAAAATATATGGCATGCAGTTACAACAGCTTCAATCTGACCTATGCAAGAAAAACTATTAGCACTCAAAATAGGAAATTGATAAAGAAAATGACATCAACACACATTATTACCACTTTCTTCAATAGTTTAATTGATGTAAAGCAACTGCCATGGTGAAAAAAAAAAAGGCAAAAAGGACTCACAAAATGCTAATACATCAAATAGCTGATCTTCTTGCCAATCAGAGGACACGGCAGCCAAAAGCAACATTGGTTTGCAATATTCACTCATTTTCAAGATCTTAAAGGGGAGGATTGTGGAAGATTATGAGGAGTTTTATCTCATAAAACATCAGAAAGGAATGAAGGGGAAAACAGTCTACAGAAAGTTTGGCATGGGACTAGTGAAGCTAGGTCATCCCCAAAGCATTTAAAGACCATAACAAGAAAATGAAAAATTGAATCTATCTGTCAGTATTACTATAACAAATTATCTCCATCTTCAATGACAGTGTAACTACCACATTTGGACCCTCAAGTTTCAGTCTCCTATATCCTATAAGAACGTTGAAGCCACTAACAAAACATGGTAAGGGTAAGAGCAGTCGATCCAGTCCAAAGTATAAACAGAAGAAATCTGTACAGGAGATAACACAGTTTTGAATGCATTGAGGAATTGATTCCAAGATAGCAAACAAAGAACAATATTGAACAAATTCATATAAATATAGACATAAGTGTATGTGCATGTGTGTGTGTGTGTGTGTGTGTGTGTGTACACACACACAAAAGGGGCAACATGGTATGGTAGATTGAGAACTGGTCTAAGAGTCAGGAAAGTCCTGAATTCAAGTCCTGTTTCCGATGCATAATGGCAATGTTATCCAGGGCAAGTCACTTTCCCTTTCAATACTCTAAGACAATACATTGTACAGTTTAAGATGCTGACCTGCATCAGAAGAGGAAATTTCCTCAACTAAAATTTTTTTATATCGATTAAATCACAGGTCCAGTCACTATCTCTATATCTAGCTCTCTCTAGTATAAAATCCTCCTAAGAATTAACTATATTCATATGGTGGATATCATCATGATCATGGTGAGGAGGATGAGGATGACATTAAAAGTGAGCATTTTTATAGTGCTTTAAGGTTTGCAAAGCAAACTTTGCAAACTTCTAATTTATCCTTACAAGCACTATGGGAAGTAGATATTATTATCTCCATTTTACAGTTGATGAAACTGAGGTAGACAGAGTAAGAGATTTGCCCAGATTCACATAGCCAGTAAGTGTCTTGAGGCAGGATTTGAACTGAAGTCTTCCTAACATCAGGTCCAGCACTAAATCCACTGTGCCACCTAACTGCCCTGATGAAATAGGAATAGGTAAGTTCCTGCAAATTAGTTTCTACAGAAGGGCACAATTTCATAATCAAATATTTGCGAAAAAGTGCAAAAAAATTTAAGATTCCCACTGTACTTATTAATTCTCTGACTACAAGAAAGTGTTTCATTGAGTAGAGCAAAAATTCAGCCTTAAAGATAACTCTTCCAATAATTTCTTCCCTTGCTCATATTAAGATAATGCATGATTTGCTGGTAGATGAAATAACTGAGATAACTGTTTGATGATCTTCTGTTATGTCAAGTAAGTTATACTTGTGAGGCTTGTGCTCCTCAAAGCTCTTTGCCACTGCAGAGTACAAATGACAGAGGAATTCCCAATAAATGGCTAAGTCTTCTAGATGCTCCTGTTCATTAATGACATTTTGCTGATTTCAATTAAGCATCAGAACACTATAGGACATCCTGAAAGAGATTAAAGGTCACTCAAAAGACTTCAGCCTAAAAATTCACAAAGGAACCTATTTTCTAGGCTATGAGTTGCAGTTGGATGGATAGTCCAATGAGTCAGTCAATGAGTAAGTCACTTAGTATATGTATCTTAGACAGACAAAGGGAATAGACAGTGAGTTGGCTTCAGAATTAAATGATAATGAAATGGATCACGTAAAATTTTACTTTTTCAATTTGTTCTCTGAAACAAAAATCCATTTTTTTCTTTAACACCAATATTTTCCCAGCATTATGATATGGATATAATAGATGGAATAGAATAATTTCCTAAGAAGTGCTACCTTCTCTTCCTCAATGAGTTCAGCCCCTCAATCATCTTCTCTCCTCCCCAATCCCTGACTTCATACTAGATAACTTCAACATGCATAATGATATTCCCTTAAATACCTTAACCTCCCAATTCCTCAACCTGCTCATTGCCCATGTCTTATTTATTGACCCAACTTCAGCCCCACACAAAGATGATTTTACCCTTGATCTTGCTTTCATCTACAAACGTATCACTTCCATGTTCATGAACTCGGAAGTTCCCTTATGTAATCACAATTTGTTGTCATTCCACCCCTCCTTTTCCCTTGTAAAACCAAACCCAGTTCTTTGTCACACTGTGACCTTCAATCCCTCAACCTCTCAGTTCTCTCCAGGCCATCACTACACCACTAGCTACACTCTCCTCCTTTCTCCACCTTTACCCCTTGGCGAATCAGTTCATCTCTACACTGTCGTCTTCTCTTGAGTCCCTGTCTATTATATTGCTGATCTTGCCCTGCCAAGCCTCAGCCTTATATTGATCCTATCATCTATTGCCTTCCCTCCTATGCACGTGGAGGAATGAAGATGGAGAAAATCACAAAATTGGAGACTGGTTCTACCACAAATTTATGTTCCATAACCTCATCTGGGCTCCCACTGCAGCAAGGCAATCCTTTAATATCTCTGTAATTAACTCACTATCCCACTTACTACAGCAGCACTTCCAAATATTTTCATATTTTCTCAGACTTTCCATGGCTCTCCATGTTCCCACTCCTCTCACCTGAGAACTTTGCCTTATATTTCGCTAAAAAAAAATCGAAATCATTCACTGAGGGATCCTTCTCTCTTCCTTTTTTTCCTTTTTGGTGAGGCAATCAGGGTTAAGTGACTTGCCCAGGGTCACACAGCTAGTGAGTGTCAAGTGTTTGAGGCCAGATTTGAACTCAGATCCTCCTGATTCCAAGGCTGGAGCTCTATCCACTGCGCCACCTCACTGCCCCTCTTCCTCTCCATTTCGAATCACACAGATGACTTCTACTACTCTCTCTTCCTTAGTCCCTGTCTCACATGAAGAGATGATGATTCTCCTTGCCCAAACTTACCACTCTATATGGATGTCATCACATTCTATCCTGTCTTCTCAAGAGATTGGTCCTCTAACATCCCTATGCTTTCACTTATCTTCAACCTCTCCCTGTCTACTAGCTGTTTCCCTGCTGCCTTGACACTCTGTTATCTCTCGGTTTTCAGGACATTACTTTTTCTTAGTTGAACTGCTACCCTCTTGATCTCTCTTCAGTCTCTTTTGCTGGATTTTTACTCAGATCATGCTTTCTAACTGTGGGTGTCCCACAAGGCTCTGTACTGGGCCCTTTTCTCTTCTCCCTCTTTACTATTTCACTTGGTGATCTCATTAGTTTCTAATTCAATTGTCATCTGTATGCTGACTTTCTCAAATCTACTTCTCCAGTCCTACCCTCTCTTCTGACCTTTAGTCTTATATTTCCAATTACCTGTTAGATATCTCAAATTGATTATCTTGTAGACATTTTAACTCAATACGTCCAAAACTGAATTCATTATCTTTTCCCTTCAAATCCTCACCCTTTCCAAGCTTTCCTATTAAACTGGCTATGTCAATAGCCTACTGGTCAATCTGCCTTCTACAAGTCTTTCCCCAGGATAAAATCCTCTGTATTGCATTCAAAGTCCAGCATAGCCAGAACCCCTACACCTTTACAATCTTCTTCTATCTTATACCTTTACACACACATACTCTTCAGTCCAGGGACACTGGCCTCCTTGACGTTCATCCACTGTTCTCCATACATGGAATATTCTCCCTCCTCATCTCTACCTCCCAGCTTCCTTGTCTTTAAACACAGCTAAAATCTTACCTTCTTTAGGAAACTTCCCCATCCGTCTTAATTCTAATGTCTTTGTTACTCCCTGCTTACCCTACATATTCTGTTTGTACATAGTTATTTGAATGTTTTCTTCCCCATGAGAGCTCCTTGAGAGCAAGGACTATCTTTTGCCTATCTTTGTATACCTGTGACTTAGCATACTGCCTGGCACATGGGACAATTAATAAATATTTAATGACTGATTGAGAATCACATTTCCAGTTACTCAAAGGTCAATGAAGAGAGTGTAGTAGTCATAAAGAGCTGGTTGCAAATTACCCACAAAGTTGTGCTTGCAAAAAGTGACATAAAAACTATCATCTTTTCCTCTCCAGCCACTTCTGACACAACCTACTCATGAACCTCTTCCTTGCCTTGCCCTGGAAGAACTTCCACCCTGGAACCCTACTCTCCAAAAGGGTGACCTGGGGCCCTCATTTGAGGAAAACCTCAGCAATGCTTCACTGAATTCATTTCTTATTGCTGCCTCCTCCATGCTACCTTCTAGTTCCAGAACTATGAACCATGATCAATCAATTCCTCCATTGTTTCTGGAAGGGCAGTGTTAATCTCACCTAGGAACTATCCCTAAACCAAGTTCCCCTCCCTGTATACTACACCTTCATGTACATTGTCTTCTCCCTTAGTATGTAAGTAGTATTGTCTCCATTAGTTTCTTTAGGGAAAGGGACTCTCTTTGTTCTTGTATTAATAGGCCTAGCACTTACCACAATATTTAATGAATTTTTTTTATTCATTCTCATGTAATTGGAAACAGAAGTGGGATAATCATAAGAATTAAAGATAACAGAAATACAGCCTGGATTGTTACCTTAAAAAAAAAAAAAGCTAGAGAAAGAGCAATAGGTATGGCTCCTTTCTGGAAAATTTATGAGGAATCTTGGATAGAATTGCCAGGATGTGACTGATTAGAGTATGATTTGTCCTGTTAAAGAGAGTAATCATAAAAAGTCATTAAACTATATATAACCTATAGTATTTTCCTGTTTGGGCCAAAATATCTGGAAGAAATTTATTGTCAACTCATCACAGATAAATGAACATAGATATGGTGATATTATCTAGAATTTAGCACAGTGCCTGCCACATAGTAGGTATAAATATGAATAAATGTTGATTGATTAATTGATCACAGATAAACAACAGATAATCCAAAGATAATCTGACTAGGATCAAATTTGCTTTTTAAACAACTTCTCTTTTTCTTCAGTTACAAGTCCCCCAAAATCCACAAAATGGGTTAGGTTGAGTGAATTCCTTTCATTTTCCATCTTTCTGCTAACACTATGGCCAGGTTGATTACTTTGGACATTCATTTAGCAAGACTGGAGGAGACAGGTTGGAACTGGAAACCCTGGCCCTGCATTTGGGCTATTAACACTTAAATCTCTATACTCTGTGTTTTAAAAATGAAACATTTGTAATAAAAATCAATCAAATGTAAAATTTTTAAATGATCCTACAGTTTTAAATCAAGTAGAAAAGGATATGTCTGAAATGTTTAACAAGTACTTTTAGCATTCTTAGCTATCTGACAAAAAGAAGCACTCAAGATCCTCAAATTTCAGTCCTGAGGTCTGAAATCCAAGAATTGGAAAATCACATTTTTTGCCTATAAACATTTGATTTCTATATAATGTAAAATAAGGTAACATAATATAATATAACAATGTGATAGTATAACAACAATTAGAATAGAATGTAATATAACAACATAACATGTAATGTGATATAATGTAGCATGATATAATGAAAAGATGGGACATCATATAACATAAAAAATATAATCTAGCATAACATAGAACAGAACAAAACAGAACAGTAACCATCCCATGGGGCACATATGACAGTAGGCCTGTACCAAGCCTCTTTATAGGGGGTCCTACTGATAAAGGCCACATGCAATCAAAGGCTTCTAGTTGATCTCCCATTTGCTCCATCCCCTGGGACAGGGGAGCAGAGTCAAAGAAAATTGGACATTGAGCATGAAGTCCTCTTCATAATCAGTGGACTTGAAAGGGAGAATATCTCAGATCTCACATTTTTGTTCCTCAGCTTAAGGTTTCTGTCAGTTAATAATATTATTGCATATGAGTACTTAGGAAACAACGTAAGCTTTTAAAAACAAAAGTAGGTGCTTTCCAAGTACAAAATGAAGGGGTAGGGAGTGTCAAAGTCAATAAATGGCCCACCATACAAGGGTAGGGAGGAAGAAAGGTCACCTGTCTCTATTTCCAGATTTGAATCATCCTTGCTGCCTTAGGTCAGGACTCCCTGCCTCTGCTCACAATTTTCCATGTGTTCTCCATGGCTCCACACCTGAATCTCCTGCTCCCCAAGGAGTCAGCTTCCTTCTCCCTCCCGCTTGCTTATCTGCCTTTGCTTAATGTGTTTCCCTGACTCCCACTCATAAGGTCTACTCCTTATGAAAAGAGAATTAATGAAGATGTATAATATTAGATAAGGCAGAAAAGATAAGGTGGTACCAGATTGTGAAAGGATTTACATTCCAGGTAGAGGAGCTGGAAATTTGTTTGATTGGCACTGAATATTTGTGAGCAGAAGAGGGATATAACCAAATCTCTGGATATGGGAAATCAGTCCAACAACAGACTGAATCCATCCACATGTATTCGAATGGGGAGAGAATAAAGGCAATAACACCTATAATGAGGTTATTGAAATTGTTCAGGCAAGTGGTCACAGTGAGGTTCTGTGCTAGGATAATGGCAATGGAACAGATTTAAGAGATGTCGCAAGTGTAGTATGGTAACCATTCAGTTATAACAAGAGAGAGACAGAGAAAAATCCAAGATAATATCTATCCATTTAAGCATAAATGTTGAAATCAGAAGGAGTAGCAGGTTTAATGGGAAAGATAATAAGCTTGGCTTTAAATCTACATGCTGAGTAAGAAATGATGATGAGCCATTCAGGAGAAGCCCTACAGGTAGCTAAACTTGCAGGTCTGGAGCTCAGAGAATAGTCATCTCTATAACCCCAGCACTTAGTACAATATTTGGCATATAGTAGGCACTAAAATTGTTGTTGACTGACTGACTGATGCCAAGTTGGACCTCACTTGCATGGAGGCCCTAGTTAAAAGTTCTGGAGTGAATGAGGTTGCCAAGAGAAAGTATAAAGAAGAAAAGACAGCTAAAGACAAATCCTTGGGGAACACCCGTAGTAAGGAGTTGGAAAGAAAGAGAATGAGGAGCCAGCAATGGAAACACTGTAGCCCTACTATGGCATGACCAACTCATTCAGGCACTGTAGCCCTTGAGCATGGAATCTGACATGGTGCCCATGCTCCTCTGTGCAGGCTCAGTCACTCCCAACCCATATTCACGAGGGCTAATATGGGGAGTGAAGGTCTCAAAGAAGAGGCTGTCTAAAGCCACAACACTACAACTCACTGTCACAGTCTTATAATTCAACCCTGATGTTGAGGGAGGAGAACAGAAATGGATACATACCTTCACCACTCCAGCTCCTCAACCCTCCAGGTGGGCCTCACCTGCCACAGGTGGTACTCTGCATTCACTGGGTCCAAAATCTGTTCAGAGCCTGGAAAAACCTTTTACCAGTAACCAGTAGCCAGACCCACATATTTTTCCTTTGCTCCATGTCCAAACCTTTTAGCAGAAATCTAAAAGGTGGGATAGCACAACATAATATAACATAAAACATAACACAACACAACAGTATAACGTAACGCAAAATAATACAGTACAACAACATAATATAACATAGCATAACTATGTCACTTTAGAGAAAAGATCAGGTTAAAAGATCAGTAAACCATACCCATTACATGAGTAGAACATCTTTCCACAACTTCAGAAGCTAACTGCACTCTTTAAAAACGTTTAAATAAGACTCGTCTTGCTAAGTCTTTCATAATGACATTTCATCTATGACAAGAAACCATTATAAAAAGGACAGAATGGGCTTGGCATTGACCTAAACCTGGGAGAGAAAAAAAATTCCATCGAAACAATTAATGAAGATCATGCAATGAAAGGGCATAGGATTATGGAAGCTGATATCATTCCCAACTATGGTGACTAAACATGTCCTCCCCCAACCCCATCCCGGAAGAGACCATTTTCAGTTTGTGGTCATCCAAATGTCATGAAGTTGAACCTTTCGTTAATTCATGCACTAAATATTGAACATATCATATATTTATTCTGCCTACTATTATCTTTATTTAAGAGATTACTGTTATCTTGGTGGGTGTCAAACTCTTTTTAATTTTGTTGTACACAAATGGAGGCATTTGCAGTAGAACTCAAGGGGTGGATCTATTTTATGACCAGCAGAGCTAGAATTTCAGACAACCTTGTACTTTGTTATAATTACATTCCTTCTATCAATTCACCACTCTTCTCCTTGAAACATTAAGCCACTCCACAATCAACACGAATAGAAAATATGTTTAGATAAAGATATTTTGGAAAATTTAGCAAATGAACAAAAATATCAGGGGGGGTTACCAACAGTGGCCTCATAATTTCTTTGATTTATTCACTAATGTCCTTTTTCATGGAGAAAAATAATTATAAATTATTGCCTTTTGTAAAAAAAAAAAATAGGGTTTCATTTTTTCTAAACTGTCCTTAAATGACTCCTTGTGTTTTACTATAAATTGTGGCAATTAGCAGTTTGAAAACACTGTACTAAGAGTAAAATTTATCCAGAAGTCTGACAGCAAGAACTTTAACTATAGTCATTTATCCTTTTATGAACCAAAAAGCATGAACCTCAATATAAAATAAATAAATTTTTAAATAAAGAAATAGAAGTTGCTTACTGTATGCCAGTGATTTTTCAGGTTTTTTTTTTTTTCCTTCAAAACTTCAGTGTTCTCCTTTGCCTATCAAAAGTTCTGCTCAACAGACACACATACACATATAGAGATTCACACAATGATTCACACATTCTCACTCCCAACAGGAGTTCTGGGTTCCCAAGCAAATTTTTTTTTTCCAGAAAGAATTTCTTAGCTGCCAAACAAACAGATCCTCCAGCAAACATTGATACTACTTGCTCATCCGCCCTCTCATCACCTTTTCATGACCCACCACTACAACCTGCTCAAAATGCATGGAGTAGCAATTTCCTGGGCTAACTTCTGTTTGAGGTTGCCAGAATCAACTAATAAAAAACAACCTTCAATCAGAAAACTCATGCCTAGTATGTATGTTGTGATTTCCTTTACAATAATGAAAAACATACTGAGGCTATAATTACCCCTAGTAGAATGGAAAGCAAGTTGAAAAAAAAAATGTGAGAAAAGGGAGGGTGACAGAGCCAAATGAAAGAGAGGAAAGAAGTCAGAACATCTGAGAAGCCAAACAAGTCCTGGAATGAGGAGCCTGTGGTTAGGAGATGGCCAAACCCTCCACTTTACTCTGAGTGCTACACAAATAATGAAGTAAAGGCGTGCATGTCTACATACCAGCCATCAAGTAATTCTAAAACCCAGGCCCCCAACCCATCACTAGGGTTCATGATGTGGTCCACAGTAAGGATATTTATTCTAATGTTCTAAATTGTCTCACTTCCCATGATCTCCTAGAGTTCACAGGAAGACTACCTGGGGGCCTCAAACCATAGTCTGAGAAACATCTTACTGGTCCTACCATGAATATGCAGGAACAGGGATTCCTGACTTTCCCCCCTGCTGTATCATCATCTTTCCTTTAAGTCAGGGGTTCTTAATTTGGGGTCCAATTTCAGGAGCCCTGTGTATTTGAATATGGAAAAAAGTACATTTTTATTTTCATTAACCTCTAACTGAAATTTAGCATTTTTTGCCAATTATTTTAAAATATTATTTTGAAAAGAAGACCATAAGATTCAGCAGACTTCCAAGGGGGTCCACAGAAGAAAAAAGGTTAAGAACATCTATTTTAAGTGATCACTTTTAAATTTCAATAATATTATAGCAGGACCCTCCTAAAACAGAGTCAGAATGATAAATATATGAATCCTTCATAATGATACATAAACTCTTTGATTGATTCACGGGAATTTGTAAGCATCTATACTGTGCTAGTTACTGAAAGTAATACTGGGGTAGGAAGGCATGGAGGGGGAAGGCAATAGTCCCTGTCTCAAGAAGTTTACAATCTAGCAATAGAAATAAGGCTTGCACACAAATAAATATTGAAATACAAATTATTATGTAGTAAGTTCATAAGAAGGGTATTTAGTGCTTTGAGATCAGAAGAGGCTTGATTAACTTCCATTTGGAGGAATGAAATGGAAGTCAAGAAAGTTCTCATGAAGAAGATAATATTTTATCTGGACCTTGAAGGCTAAGTAGGTTGTCAGAAAATAGGTAAAGAGATAGGATGGCCAAAATCACTAAAATAGTGGGTTTCCAGATATATTTCCTATATCTGGAAATATAGGAGATATCCAAACCTGTGGTTCTCAAAGAGTGTGTTGTGTATAGCAAACTAGTGTATCACGAGTTTTGCTAGGCTGCCATGAATTGAATAGGGCTTACACTTAATAACAGTTAGCATTTTCTAGGGCCTCAAGGTTTTTAAAACACCTTACATATATTATCTCATTTGAAATATCATGTGCATTCATGAGTCTCCTGATTCTCCTGGTTTTTCCCAATCAGTGGACCCAGGTTCCTCACCAAAAAGAATTATACTGGGTTATGAACAAAAACAATCTGAAAACTGCTCATCCAAATATAAGCATGGGGCCAAGAAAACAAGGGACATGTTTGGAAAAGTCACAGGAATGAAAGAGAAATCAATAAATCATCTAGCCTGCTGTTTTCCATCCAATGTGTCTTGACACATTAATATGCTGTAAAGTTGTTCTGGTGTATCATAATGTCTTTGGTTTCCTCATACCCAGCAGCTGCCTTCCTGCAACATAGCCAGCTTCTAACAATCACTTGACTCAGTGCTCAGCCTAGAGCCAGAAACCCAAAGCTTATATATGCTTTGAAATCCTTAGTATAAGCAAATAGGTCCATCAACATCAAGAAGTCCAAACAAACAAACAAAAGCCACTTTGTTGTTATTCAGTCATGTCCTAATCTTCATGACCCTGTATGGGGTTTTCTTGGCAAAGATACCGGAGTAGTTTGCCATTTCCTTCTTCTGTGGATTAAGGCAAAAAGAGGTTAAGTGACTTGCCCAGAGTAACAGCTAGTGAGTGTCTGAGGCCACATTAGGCCCAGAGCTCTAACCACTGAGCAGTCTAGCTGCCTCTTTCCTCAACTATACAAAGACAATAAAGAGGATTTAAAATCTTGTTTCAAAAGTATATCTTGAGTGTTGAAAAGGAGTCATTTGTTGTTTATATACATCCAAGTAGTTGATTTTTTTAACTGAGAAAACTATTCTCATGACCTAAAGATGAGTATTGTAAAGATGTGAAGTGGTAGGAGTTATACAGTTAATCATGATAAAGTTACAATCTTTAAGGTCAGAACACATAACCTCTCACATGAAACTATTTCTCTTACATGTTAGACTGCTTCTGATAAGGAGAAGCAATCTATTGAAAAGCATGTATTAAGTGCTTATTATGAGCTGGGCATTGTGCTAAACTAAGAACTACAGATAAAAAGTCATATCAAGTAAACAAACATTTATGACTACTATGTGCCAGGCACTGCCCTAAGTGCTGAGAATAAAAGAAAGACAAAGACAGTACTTCCCTCAGAGTCCACAGTCTAATGGGAGAGATAACACACAAACAAATATGCACAAACTCACTCACTCACTCTCTCTCTCTCTCTCTCTCTCTACATATATATATATGTGTGTGTGCACATACATACATATATACACAAACACATATATGTGTGTATGCATGTACAATATTCTGAGATAACCTCAGAAGGGAAGGTATTGGCATTGAAAGGGAATCAGGATATACTTCATGTAGAAAGTATGATTTTAGCTGCGACTTGAAGGAAGTCAGATTATCCAGGAGCTGGAGATGAGGAGGGAAAACATTCCAGGCAAGAAGGACAACCAGTGAAAACACCTAGAGTAGGGAGATGGAACATCTTGTTTGAGGAATAGCAAGGAGGTCAGAGTCACTGGATTGGAGCATATGTGTTGTGGAGTAAGGTATAAGAATACTAGAAAGATACAAAGGGGCCAAGTAACAAAAGGCTTTGAAAGCCAAACAGAGGAAATTATACTTGAACCTGGAAGTAAAAGGGAACCACTGAATAGAGAATAACATGGTCAGATCTGCACTTTAGGAATATCACTTTTAAAGCTATCCGGAGGATGGGCTGAAGTGGAGAGAGACTTTTGGTGGGAGGACATCCAGCAGGCTATTGTAATAGTCTAAGCGTGAAGTGATGAGTGCCTGTTCTTTGGTGGAAGCAGTGTCTGAGAGTAGATTGAGGCATATATCAGAGATGTTGTAAAGATAGAATGGACAAGACCTACAAAAGCAGAAGTCAAACAATCTGAGTCCTCATGGCACTTAGGACTCCAAGAGGCAAAGATGGGGGGGGTACTTTCTAGGCATGGGAGAGAGCCCGTGCAAAGACACAGTGTAGTTGGAACAGCAGGTAGATCAGCATGGCTATATCATAGAGTGTATGGAAGGGAGTAATTTATAAGAAGACTGGGGGAAAATAGGGATAAGTCAAATTGTGAAAAGCTGTAAGTGCCAAACCCAGAAATTCATTTTTGATCCTAATGGCAATAGGGAGCCACAGAGTTTATTGAGTAGATGAGTGATCTGACCCATGTTTCAGAAAAATTACTTTGGTGTTGTGTAGAGGATAGATTGGAATAGGGACACTGGAAGAAGGGAGACCAAATACTTGGCTATTTGGTGGCAGTAGTCCAAGTGAGAGATGTGAGCCTGAAGTAGGATGGTAACTGTCTGGGTGGAAACAAAAAAATGTATATGAGAAAAGTTGTGGAGATAGAAACAACAAAAGTTGACAGCAGATTGGATATGTGGGGTGAATGAGAGTGAGTAGTCAAGGATGATACTTGGGTTCATACGTAATTGGAAGGATGGTGGTACCCTCTACAGAAATAGGAAAGTGTTTCTATTTCATGCAAGACTCTTTCTAAGAAATTAAGTGACTTGATCATTTCTCTGTCAATAATATCCAAATTCACACAGTAATTAGCAGAAACAAGATTAGAATCCAGGTTTCCTGACCTGAGCACCAAAGTTTACATACATACATATATACATACATACATACATACACACACACACACACACACACACACACACACATATTCCAGATATTTCTCCTGAACTCTGAAATGACAATATACCAAGGAGCTTTCTGTATTTTCTGTACTTTCATTAGCTTTACTACCTGCACTAGTCCCCAAGTGCCTTCAAGAACACTGAGGTGAAGAGATTATAACTGATGCTGACAGGACATTTTTGAATGCTTCTGTAGTCAAAGAGCCTTCTCTTCAACATGTGGTTAGCCAACAATAACCAGTTACAGAATTTCTACATGTGCTCAACGGTCTGTCTCTTTAAGTCACTTCCTTTACATGTCATCATAATTCTGGAAGGAGCTCTTTAGCATCCTCTACATGGAGACATGTCCTCTCAGAATTTTGGAAATGCTCCAATCCCCATTACATATGCTTCTATCTCTGACCCCTTTACTGAGCTCTATACCCACAAATCTAATTACCTATAAAGCTTATCCATTCATATTAGACAACATTACTAATTTAAGTCAAACTCATTGTTTTTCCCATTAAACCTGTTCCTTCTATTTCTTTCTGTGCTAGTATAATTCACCCAGTTTTCCATGTTGGAAAACTGGTTATTATCTTAGATTGTTCTTTCCCTTACCTGTCATAATGAAATAGTTACCAATTCTGTTATTTCTAAACCTGTAACATCTCTTATATCTTCCCCATTGCCATCTTCCTAGTATAGACCTTCACTATCACTTGCTTGAACTATTCTAATAACCTCCTTACATGTATTATTCTTTCTCCTCCTTCTTCTCCTTCTCTCTCTCTCTCTCTCTCTCTCTCTCTCTCTCCCAATCCATCTATCCCATTGCAGCTGGAACGTTTTCCATTTCCAATACTTATGGTTCCTCCATTCTCTTTCAAATATGTTCATGCCAACCAAGTAAATTTCCAACTCCTCTTCCTGGCATACAAATTCCTCCACAACCTGGTCCTGTTCTATCTTTCCTGCATTTTCTCATTTCACCACCATACATTCTAATCTCCAATTTAAGTGGATTGTTGTCTTCTGCCTGAACACCCTCTGTTTTACCTCCTCTGGGCCTTTGCTCATTATTTTCCCTTTGCCTAGGATTTCCTCCCTCTCATTCTTCACCCATTGAATTCCATTCCTTCCTTTAAAAATTAACTGTAGGGTCAGCTAGGTAGCGCAGTAGATAGAGCACCAGCCCTGGAGTCAGGAGGACTTGAGTTCAAATCTTGTCTCAGACCAGACCCTTGGCACTAGCTGTGTGACCTGGGCAAGTCACTTAACCCCAATTGCCTAGGAAAAAAAATTAACTGTAATGCCAGGACTTCTATAAAAAATTCCCTGGTTTTTCCTATCACCAATGGCCTTCCCTCAAGAATTTCACTTACATAGCACTTTATTTTCATATTTCTTATGTACTTACAACCTACTATTATATATTTTATTTTCCTATATTTATGTCTGAGATTCCTAATAGACTATAAGCTTGATATATATGTATTGAATCATTGGATTGTTTTGGTCTATTTATTAAAACTTTGGCAATAAATATGTAATATTATGATGAGACTTATTTGAACATTCATTCAACAATATTTGTAAAGTAATTATTAGATGTAAGACATTATGGTAAACTCTATAGATGCTAAAGATATAAATAAAGCATGGCTCCTTCAAAGTACTTATAGACTAATACAGATGACCAGAATGATATTGTTTATGAATTATTCTAATAATAGCAATGAATTTTAAGTGGCACAAGAGAGGTACAAAGTATTAATGGAGTTCCAAGGAGGGAGAGACCATTAAAACTAGTGCTTATGTACTGAAGTAAAGGGAGACAGATTTAAGCTCAGCATAGTGGAAAGAGTTCCAGATGACTTCAGAAGACCCAGCATCTACCATCTAGCTGCGTGATTGGAGTGAGTCACTAAAACTTTCTAAACCTCAAGTTTCTCATGTATAAAATGAGGAAATGTGAATAGGTGATCTCTGAGATCCAATTTTCCCTCTAATATTTTATAAGATCATAAGATTATATATTCAGAGCTTAGCAGAATATCAACAGTTATCTATATCAGAATATCAGTACAAACCACTTATTTTACAGACAGCAAACTGAGACCCATAGAGGTTAAGTAGTTTGCCCAATGTCACACAGATACCAAGTAGACGATCCAACATTTCACCCCAGCTCTCTGGTTCCGTATCTGTCACCCTTTCCATTGCACCACATATCTTTGCCTTTCTGAATAATTCTAGTGCTTAGAGTTACTTTTTCAGTGCAATGTTGGATTTTCTTTGAACTATCCATACCCTGTTCTTGAAAGAGTATTTTCATACATTTCCCATTTATGAAATAATTTATCAGGATTGGGAAGAGAGGCCGTAGCTATTAAAATTAATATTGCTGCTGCTGTTGTTGCTGTTTTTGTTTTTTGGCCAGCAAATTTGCCTACATAGCGATTGAACCCATGAACTTGACCCCATATACAGCATACACTGAGCTATTTTTTGTTGTTTGTTGTTCAGTCACTTTAGTTGTGTCTGATTTCATGACCCCGTCTGGGGTGTTTTTTGGCAAAGATAATGGAGAGGTTTTCCATTTCCTTCTCCAGCTCATTTTACAGATGAGGAAACTGAAGCAAACAAAGTGACTTGTCCAGGGTCATACAACTAGTAAGTGTCTGAGGCCAGACTTTAACTCAGGTCTTCCTGACTTCAGGCCCAGCTCTCTATCCACTGAACTACTTTGCTGCCCCAGCTGAACTAACAACCAAAATATTAAGGAAGAGGCGATGAGGACCTGAATTAGGGTGTAACCAAACTCTCAATTTATAGAAGAAAACTTACAGAGATGAAATGACTTGATCAAGGTCACACAGACTCTGAGTGGCAAGATCAGGACTTGAACCAAAGTCTTTTCTCCAATTCTAGTTCCCCTCCTACCTCCCTACAATTAAAAAAAAAAAAAGGTGCCATGAGGGTCTTACTGAATTCTGCCATGTTTGGTTTCATGATTTTCTGCCAGAATACTGGTCAACAAGTAACAAAAGTAACTTACATTAAGTGCAGGTATCTATTTAGCTCAATATTCCTTTCCCTGTTGCATATAATACTTTCTAATATACATATTGAAGTGATTCTGTAGCTTTGGCAGCCTCCACTTTGACTCACACTGTTCCATCTGGATTTTCCTGGGTTAGTTTCAAGAGTTAGCATTTCTTAGACTAACTACTTGCTGCCATAGTACTTTTCCTCTTCATTAATTCAAGAAAATTCAGCAACATTTATAGTATATGTATATATATATATATATACATATATATGCATATGCACACAAATTTAAGATAGAAAGACAGATGAATAGATAATTAGATAGATAGACAGTCAGACAGGTAGATAGATGGTTATGGGACAGACAGTACAGAAAGATACCAAGTTGGTTCTCACATGAAACAGGAAAAACACAGTGGATTGAATTGCTTTTGAGACATTCCAAAGCCCCTTCATTAATACCAAACTTCTCCCTGAATCAAAAGAATATAAAAAGAATGCCAATATCTCCCTAATAATTTTGTATGGATTTGTGCTGTGAAAAACTACAGTCTCTGAAGAATTAAAAATGAGTGTCACTCAGGAGACAATGGATAACTGTATGGTGGGTGTGAGGAGGCTGTAACATAATAAATAAGAAACTATAGAAAAAAAAGTAAAAGATGTCATATGGCAAATGTATGACCAAAAAGAAAATGGGATGATTACAAGGCAAAATCAAAAGATAACGTATATTATCTATGTGTTCCAACCGATATTATTGTGATGTCAGGAGAAAATAAGCCAGGTCCCCATGCATTGGGTAGACTATCTTTGGTGAATTTATGAGACATTATGTATGAGAATCACATAGCACAAGCAGACATGGATATGCAACAGTCTGTAAAATTGAAGGAAACATCCGAATTACTAAGTTCATCAATCTATTTAAGTATTTGAGCACATGCAAGGCACGGTTAAAGGGGCAGTCTGTCTAATGATACCGTTCTCTAATATTGTACAATTATCCAGTATGATTCTTTAGTTTTCCATAAGTATCACTTTATTTCATATATTTGAACTGAACTGGTTTTGGTCATCTCGCTTTTACCTAACATAGAGCAGATATTCGGTTTCTTAACATTGTCCATCTCCTACCCCTCACATTTTTACCCTTTAATGTTGTTTTAGTAGAAAAATTGCTTGATGTTAAAATTTCAGAATCATCTATCCATATCCCTAGCTCACTGGATTTCTGCTTGTCTTCCTATGCATACATTGTTCACTTCAAATGAGATATGTGATGTTAAATAACTTTTCTTTTTTTTAATCCAAACATTGTTTTTAAATGTAAGTAGTTCGAATTAACATTGTGCCAATCCTCCCAAAAATCTTTCCATATATTTATACTGGGATAATTTGTAGGCAATGCTTATGAATTAATGATGTCATAACTCCCAGTACAAGCATAACCATTATACAATTGCTGAAAGTTTTAAAAAAAAAGAAAAAAAATCATTGATCATTTAAAGGGAAAAAAAATTAACTTCAACAAACAAACCACCACCTTAAAAGGTCTTTTCCAATAAGTGATCTCCAATCCATATATCAGTCATACAAGATTCCTTAAATGATCAACTCCTAGAGGGAATAGACTAAGCATTTTACATAATACTTCTGTGGGAGAAGATTGTGAGGAAGGGGGAAGTGGAAGAAAAAAGGAATAGCACCAATTAATGATAAGGAAATGACATATGTGACTTTGAGGGGTGTGGACTAGAGATGTAGGTCACAAGGTGAATTTGGGGAGGAGGAATTGAGAAATTTAATGGTGAACAATCTCCAGGCTTCTGTTCCTGGATTGAAAGAAGTAGGATCAAAAGCAGTTAAGGAGGACAGAAAGATTACAAGAGAGAAAGAGAAGATGGGCTGATCACAACATGGAAACAAGGGATGACAAAAAAATCAGTGTTCCATTGGTACCTTGGAGATGTTTTAAGGAAGTGAGGAAGGACTCTATCATTCCAGTGGATCTCCTGTTGTGAATTTTTGTATGTAATATGTCAAGTATGTAAATGAGTCAGGCAGGATGGTTTAGGTTCAATTTGCATTGTTGGAAGGAACTCCTGAATTGATATCACAGATTCATTTGAGTATTTCAACATAAAGGGTAATTTAAGGAGGATTGAGAAGGATTAGGGAGTAAAACCTGAAGAAATAGACTCAAGAAGAAAAAGGAGAAGGTAATTGGCAAGGTCATTAAATAAAGGTAAGTGAAACAATTAGAGGGTAAAGGCAATCTGTAGAAGGGACTGGTGGAAGGAGCAAATTAATAAGACAGAAGGTTGATGAAAGGCTTAAGAGAAGGTGGGTGTAGCTATGGATTTGTTATTGAGGTTAAAGAAAGGAGGTTGAGTGGGACTGTCAAGTTATAAAGATGAGATAATTGATTTTAAGAATTTTAACCAGGTTCTCAGGTCCTAAGTCTTGGGAGGTTGTCTGATATAATAAGGAGTATGTAGATGCTACCTATCATTATCATCATCATCGTCGTCATCGTTGTCATCATCTTATATACATGCTCTTGAAAGGCAACAAACTTTTCTGATGTATCTGAATGTATAGAAACTATCCACTTTTGAGAATTCTCATGGGTTTAAATGACACTGCCAGAAGGAATCTAAAAAAATAATTCGATTTGTTCAAGGAGACCAATGTGGCTAAATCAGGAACTCACCAACCAAAATTGATCTTAAAGAGAAATTTAAAAAAGATAGCAGCAAGGTCAGGTGACAAAGGATGAATATAAGAGCATGGCACAGTCCTATGAATAGACTTCTGGGAATGATAAAATTCAGAAATGATCTAAGATTGGTAAGAGAATAGAAGGGCAGCAAAAGAAGGGTTTTTAGCTATGTATAGGAGAAAAAAGTGATAGAAAAGAGATAGAGCTGTGTTTTTGCCTTTTTTTTTAATCTCTTGTGCTTAGCAGTTTGATACCTAGTAAGTATTTAATAAATGTCTATTGACTGATTGATGACTTCATCAACATGAGTCAAAAGCATTGTGATGTAGCAGCCAAAAAAGCTAATTTGATCTTGGCCTACAAGGAAAGGCATCTGACCCATGAGTGTGGATAGTTTCACTGTATCTTTCCATTATCAGCCCACATTTGGAGTATTATCTTCATTTTGGGCCCTACTATTGATGAACAATATTGAGGAGCTGGAGAGTGTCCAGAAGAGGTCAACCAGCATGGGGAAGGGCCTTGAATCCATCCAAAGGATGGGTTCAAGAACTTGGCATGTTCACACTGAAGAAAAGAAGATTCAGAGAGGACATTGTTGCTATCTTGAAAGAGCTGAAGGACTCTCATGTGGAAAAGGGATTAGACTTGTTTTGTTTGACTCCAGAAGACAGAACCAAAAACAATGGTGAAGGTACTAAAGAATCACATTTAGGCTCAATGTCAGGAAAAACTTTTTAATATAGTCAACCCTCAACTTTCCCTGGGTTAATTCCTAGAAAATGACACAAAAGTCAAAACCACAAGTATTGTTGATACATTGAATGTGTGGGAAATAGGGGTTCAGGTTCCACAACCACCAAAAACTGTCATCTTTCACTAGATTATTGAAAATACACCTTTCTGCATAGAATTCTTTATAACCAAATATTAATTCTGATTAACATGAACTTTTCCTAATATAGTAACCATAAATTAACCCATAAAATGCAATACACAAAATAAAACTGGTAACATGCAGAACATTTTTTCTTGTTGTCAATTCCCTAAATTTTGTGACCTTTTTTTGCTAAGATCTCAGTTAAAAAAAAAAAAAAACAGGAGCAGTTAGGTAGCACAGTGGATAGAGCTCTGGCCTTGGAATCAGGAGGACCTGAGTTCAAATCCGGCCACAGACATTTGACACTTACTAGTTGTGTGACCCTGGGCAAATCATTTAACCCCAAGTGCCTCACCAAAAAAAAAAGGCAAAAAAATAAAAATAAAAATAACACATTGATTTCAGTCAGTACTCACTTTTCTTAAAACATGAAATCTACATGCCATAAATACTCTACAGCAAATAAAATTCTTAAAACTAAAACATTTTTTCACTTCAATCTTACCTTCCACTGTGATGGGAGGACATTGCACTATATACTATACTACTATAAACCTCTCTACTTTGGCTGCCTTCTGAAAATCAAGGGAGATGTTGTTGGGACTTTAGTTACTGCTATTGGAAGACACCAAGACTGGCAAGGTCTTGACGTCATCTCCAACACACTTTCCTTCACTGTTGGTGGTGGCATTGAAGATCATGAAGGACACACCAGCTTGAAATACTTTCCTTCTTCTTGAAGATGATTTGTGAACACCAAACTCATGGCCTACAGCAGATGCAGACATTCCAGCACAAAGTTTATCTAACACCTTTATTTTCTCACTAAGCCTCATCACTGACTTTGCACACTTGGACTTAGAGCCCAGGGTATTTGTACTACACTTTGGGGGCAGAATCGCAACACAAAACTTGAGTTTTAAAGGCAAATAATGAAAATGTGCAATGAATGCACAGGGAGTTCTTGATAACAGTGGGATAAATGAAACCGGAGAAGCACCCAGTAGGATATGAGCTGCTACAAAAACTTGCATGCATTGCATGTCTTCTTTTGTTTTCTCTACTGTAAACAGCCTGAAATGTGTGCTCATTGCCAACACAAATGCTTGAAGTCATTGAAAGTTAAACTCACAAATGTTGAGGATTGACTGTAATTAGAGCTGTCCAAAAGTAGAGTATGCTACCTCAAGAGCTAATGGGTTCCTCCTCCTCGGAGATCTCTAAGCAGAACCAAACAAGCATTTGTAAGCATTGTTATAGTGGGAATTATTCTCGTATATTGGACATAGACTGGATGATGACGGAAGTCTCTTTCAACTCCCAAACTCTGTGATTCTATGACACTTTTAATACACTTTTCTATATCACACTCATTTCCACAACCAATGACTGTATATATTACATCTATAGAACTCAATTTCCAATCAGCTTTCACAGCATACCACTTTGCAAAATTCTAATTAATATGCAAAGCAAATCAACTTGCATACTTTACAATTTCAATGATTCATGAAATCCAACTTCTATTTCTAATCAGCTCAACTTGTTATAGTAAGGTTACACTTGATCAAGGTCCCTTGAAATCACAATTCCAATAATAAACCAAACCTTGAATAAATACTTATTTAGCTTTTCATTTGTAGCACTTGACACACTTCCTCTCACACAGGAACCCTGAGAAAAACTCCTTGAAGTTCAAAGCACAATGTGGCTCAGTACCCACTCAAAAATACAACTGCTGAGCCCCCATCGACGTGTTTACTATTGCTAGTCAGCCAAAATTACAAATATTAGTTCAAAATCAAGAACTTTTACTAATGCAACATGGCAAATAAAATGCCAAGAAAATATTTCCTCCACATGAACATAGAATACACTCTCCCACAGGTTTCCACACCTCTAGTAGGAGAAGGGCATGAAGAGAAAACTTGTAACCAGTGAACATGCATGGAGGGCATTCACCAGGAATATGTGTGGCTAGGGCATACATATAGAGGACAATTGTCAATGAATTACAAGCGGTCATGGGAACACGCATTTCTGACAATGCCAGGGTATGATTATCTTCTAATGATGTCATCTGATGCTGGGCATCAGTTGCTTCATCAGTATTGAGAATGCAATCTCTTCAAGGCATCCCATCTTAGTGCTAGGTATTTTGTCCAATTTTGTAATGTTGGTAGGGATTAAGTGGCAGAATGGGCATTTCAATCCAGGTTATGGGTTCTTAAAACCAGAGCTCTAAAGGCCCCTAGACATCCTCTAGAACAACCTTCTTGTTTCATAAATGAGGAAAGAAGCCCAAAGAGGTTAAGTGACTTTCCAGAAATCATATAGGCAGTAAGTAGCAGAGCTGGGATTTGAATTCAGGTCCTGTGATTCCAAATACAGTTCTTTCCATTATACCACATTGCCTCCTTGATTTCAAATTTAGTCATCTTTCCACCTCACCATGATGCTTCCATGAAACTATATTATAATTTGTATCTAATTATTAGTATATTTAGTCTATACTACTTAGTTATTAGTTATCAGCACCTTACTATTATATTTAATAGAGTACTATTTCAAATACTGAGAGGCAGCCTGACATAATAGAAAAAATGATGAACTCAGACCTGAGTTCAAATCACGGCTTTGCTACTTACTGCCAGTGTGACCATTGACAAGTAATGTCTCTGGGCCTCAATCCTTCATCTGTCAAAATGAGATAGTTGAACTAGGTAGATGACCTGTGAGGTTCTTTCTAGTTTTAGATCTGCAATCCTCACAATTTCCATTATGTTCCCGACTGAACTGTAAATTCTCTGAGCTCCAGGACTGTGTCCTATTTCATCCTTATATTCCCAATATATAACAATCCTTTATACATAGTTGCCTAACAGTGTATTGAAACAAACATTGATTAAGTAACAGAACTGGGTCTTGAACCCAGGATCATTGATCTCAAGCTACTGTTCTTTCTGAAGAAGCAGAACCTATATTGGGTGGGGGAGGGGAAGGAAGTGGTTTCTCAGTGATCAAGACTTTCAGAAGTGTGTGTGCCATTTTCAATCCTTCCCTGTATGCGCATACGTCAGCAGCTCTGCCATGTATTGGCCTTGAGCCAATCATTTCATTTCTCTTGTCTATAAATGAGGAAGCTGGGCTAGATGCCCCTGAGACCTCTTCTAACCCTAGATTTAGGATCTTATGATGATAAATAGATAATATTTAAGTTACCAGCCAGCTCAGAATCCTAGGATATACCTTATGATTGTTGTTGTTCAGTTGTTTCAGTTGTGATTAACTCTTTGTGATCTTATTTTGGGGTTTTCTTGGCAATGATACTAGGGTGGTTTGCCGTTTCCTTCTCCTGCTCATTTTACACATGAGGAACTGAGGCAAACAGGGTTAAGTGACTTTCCCAGGGTCACATAGCTAGTAAGTGTCTGAGGCCAAATTTGAACTCATGAAGAGTCTTCCTAATTCCAAGCCTAATGCTCTATCTACTGCATCACCTAGCTGCCATACCCTTTGATACCAAGGGCCTATACAAAGAAGTTGTCAGTGGAAAGAGGAGGGAATAATGCAAGGAAAGTTTCGGAGCAGGAACCAATAGGATAAGGGGACTGTTTGAATATGAGATGTGAGAGACAGGGAAGAATCAAAGATAAATCTCAGTTGTTCAATCATGTAACAAAAAGTGAATGATGGTGTCACAGAAATAGTGAAAGTTATAATGGTGTAACTAACCCACACAACTGTCTAATTATCACAAATTCCAAATAAGTGATATCCAAATGAATGGTGTTTTACTTTAATTCCACCCTGAGCTGACAAAATACCATTGAAAACACTAAAGTGCAACCCTTCTAAAAAATCAAGTAGGAACTGTCACTGGCTGACAGAAATAGCACAAAGTATCTAGGAAAGGTCAATCAGCAGAAATTAAACTGTGGGAGAAGAAGGAAAGAAACAAACAGATGGTAAATGTCAAAATGGAAAATTCCTTTATTTGTGAATGTTAGGAAATTTTAAAAAATAATGATAGAATTTAAGTTTAATTTGGGGAGAAAAGGGGCCTGTTCTGGCTAACTCATATTTAAAACCAAATATAATTATAACCAGAAATTCTAAGAGACAACAGATTAGGCCATAAAATTGCCCAATCGTGAAAGTTGAAATATGGTTTCATTAAATTTTAAAATGTACCTCCTCCAAAGCATGAGTCACTGGCTTCATGCAGTAGAGATAAGAATCCTTGAGTTACCACATCGCTCACTCAGATGACATGATTACTCATACAAAAGAGTCTAAAACAACAGTTTTGAGATTGAACAGCCCAGAGGATTCTGGACTTAGCCCCTCATTGCTGATCTCCTCACACTGCCCCTGAGAGAGAGGTAACATGTGGCTTGGACTTGGAATCATGAAGTCCTGGGCTCAAGGAAAACGGACAGACTACATCAAATATACCACTTCCAAGAGTCCAGTAGTCTGTCCATCTATTTTCCTTCCATATTAGCAGGGTCACCAGGCCCTTCAAACCGGAGAAGGAATATGGAGTCCTTGATAGATCTAGGAAATGTGACCAAGTAGTTCTGTGTGTAGCTTCTTTGCAGTTCCATATTATAGGCACAGATTTTAACTGTCCACCCGCCCCATACCATCAAGGGATCACAACTGTCATCCAAGGTCCCTCAGTCACAAGACCTGTACCTCTGAACTTTGAAGACCTTGAGCACCTTATCACAGTGGCCATGTCCTCTAGTCACCCACTTGGCTTATAAAATCTTTAGTTATCTACAGTGATGGGGGGGAGGGGATGTCAGGGAAGGATTGTGAGGGGAGAAGAGGACTAAAAATAATCATAGTGGGAATAGTCTATCATTTATCTCTTACACGTGCCCAAAACGAGTATACTACAGCACATCACGTTAGGGAATAGTGCAGGGGTGGGGAACCTGTGGCCTTGAGGTCACATGTGGCTCTCTAAGTCCTCAAGTGTGGCCCTTTGACTGCTCAAAGGCTTTCAAGGGCCTCATGTGGCCTCAAAGCCACAGGTTCCCCACCCCTGGAATAGTGCATTAAGACCTTTCTCAATAAAACTTAACAGAAGATTGTAAGTGGAGTGCAGCGACACATCGCTTGCTACTGTAGAGGCTAAAGTTGGTGTATCACTTGAGTTCGAGAGTTCTGAATTGTAGTAAGGCTCAAACTTTTCTGATATCTGCAATAAAACCAACAAAAATACAGCCACCCCTCCCCAATGTGGGGAAAGGCAGTGAGGAAGGGGAAGGGGAGAACCAAACTGACTAAGGAGGGGAATAAGAATATGTTACAGGTTCTGTACAGGTCAGCAGTGGGCTTGGGCTCAGGAGTGGCCACAGCACTTTCAGCCTGTGTGAAATAGGGAGACTTAGTCTCAAAAAAAAAAGAAAGAAAATCACAGCTTGCGGCAATAGATGCTTACATGGTGATAAGGAATTAGAAGGGAGAAAATTTTAACAAGGTTTAGAAGAATTGGTCAATTCTTACAATGTTGTATATGTTTCTTTCCCCTTTCCCCTCACTTGTTAATACACTTGAGAGGTACAAACTTTATTTGCAGACAAAAAGCTCACATAAACACCAAAATATTGACAAGCACCACTTTCTGAAGTAGGGGAGAAAATACTGGGAACAAAGTGACTACCCAAGAATGGAGAATGGTTGAACAAATTGTAGTGTGAATATAATGAAATACTAAGAACAATGTAATTGATGAAAATGAGGAATTCAGAAGAACATGGGAAGCCATCTAGGAGGTGATACAGAATGAAGTAAGTAGAATCAGAGGAACAAGATACTTCTCTACTAGACTAGTTGCAAACAACTAAAAAGTACAAACTCTCTTTGTAGCTAGCTGGGAAACTACTCTCCAATGCAGATCCTCTGCCATTTGGTTTTCCTTAACCATTTTTTGACTTTTGTTCTCCTTTATTACCAGGGATGTTCAACATTTGGGTGAAGAGGAAGGAATATGAAATCAAAAGGCATCAATAAGTTTTCCATTGTTTAAAAAAAACATATTTTTGATAGAAAGGAAAATATTGCTGACAGCAAACTAAGGAATATAGATAAGAGGAAAAGCTAAAGAAGATTCTGTAGATCTTCAAGAGCATGCATATGTTTAAGATATTTATATTTAATCTAACCTGAAGGCAGAAAGAATATGCATAAAGTTTATCACAGATAACAAAAGAAATCTGGCTCCACTCAGGCATTCCTTTGGAATATACAGCATGTTCCAAAAGTCTTAGTGCAGTTTCAATCTATTAAATCTTAAAACTGCACTAAGACTTTTAGGCCAACCCTGTACATAGTAATTGTTTTTGGTAGTGTTGGTCTAACAGAAAGGCAAGAAGATGAAATAAACTGCCTCAAACTAAAATATGGCAAACAATATAGAGGAGGTTTGAATGTGCTTTTGTATCAAATATTCTTTGGAAGGAAGAAGTTAAGAAGGAATGTGGTTTCTTCTGTAGACATTAAAATATCTTCTTTCATAAATATTCTGACTAAATAGCCAAATCCAAGTTGGGTGAATACCAAAATACCATTGGGTGAATTAAGTGCCAAGTTTAATTTTTTCTTTTAATATCTCACACCTTAGTGGTATCTTGAGATTTTCATTCTGTGCAAATGGTAAGTGCAAACAAAGATGTACAAGAGTAAAAAGTTAGATATGTGAACTTCGAACTTCTTTTACACTGTGCAGATCATTTGATATGTTCCAGATTACCAACTGATCCATTTCTTCAAAGTTTCTAATCAGCTGACTTTCTCAGAATTCCCTTCATTACCATAGCTGCTGCCCCCTACACAATCAGTGAACTCTAGGTCTTTGTTGAATCACTTGTCATTCATGCACTAATATCTCAGTTTGGATATACAGCATAAACATGTTTATTGTAAGGGAAGGGATGATGTAGTGAGACTTCAGTAAAAGCTGAGGATCTACAGAGGCTAAAGACGACTAAGTATGTCATGTTACAAGGTTATTATATATTGTATTACTAGAAAATGAACATGCAACCAAGACATAGACTGCATTCACATAGCTGTCCTTAGTCATTTATCTATATATAGGATTCCCAAAGGAATATGAGAGGGGGGAAATACTGAATACCCCAAAGAAACATAGGGCTGTTTACTGAGTGAAGGACTTTTCAGTAGGTTGAATTTGTTGAAAAGGACAAATGAGTTTTTCACCATCTCCTTCCCAAAAGTGATTAGCTACCCCAAAGCTGTGACTCTGAGGGAGTCAATGGGAAGATGTTTCTGCCTCTTCTAAGCTAAGGGTCAATTCCCTAGCTGAAAGAGTTTTTATAGAACTCCAGATGCAAATAATATGGCAACACTCCAGATGGAGAGAGGGCAGTACCTCTCACTCCATCCAGTGACTGAAAATGGAAAAAGACTACAGCTGCCCATTAAAGGGCATGCCCAGATGGATAGCAAAGTGACTTGTAGCTGCTAGCTAGCACTCTGGAGAGAAAAGGACATCAAGGCCCACAGTGCTGGATCTCTGGGTTGCCTTGGTCATGGTGTCCCCTACATCAGAGCCCTACAAGCACTGTACTTTGGATTCCTTCTCACTCTTTTCCCTCTTCCTGAGTTCTGGATATATCTGTGAGAAAAGGTACCCCTTATATTGAGGGGATATGATTTGTATTTATTCTTTTTGCTGTGCCATTTGAATGAATGTCTTTGCTAAAGATCTGAGTCTACTCACTAACTAGAATCCTGGGAAGCATGACAGCCACCCCTATGATTACCCAACCAGACAATATGGGTTGGGCAAGTTAGCTCCAAGGGTTGTGTTATATAAGTAAATACAAAGACTATAGAGAGTAATTTCAAAAAAAGATGGTAATTATAACTGAGATGATCAAAAAAGGCCCAATATAGAAAGTGACACTTGGACTGTGCTTTGAAGAAAACTAGAGATTCTTCTGGCTTTACAGCCAATTTTTACTTTCCACGACTAGGGAGAACAGGTATGGAATGAGAACATGTGGGCATGAAATTCATGTAGAAGCACCCAATTTAATTTCAGCCTTAGTTTCCGCCGCCTTCCTCATTCAACCTTTTCAGCCAAATTTCTAGGAAGTAGAAAATGGAATAGTTTGAATTCTACCACCTTGACCTTCTCCCGTCAGCCTGTAAGTAGAAGTGCTAATGAGCACTCGAATGGTCCAAAGGTTATAAAGAAGGAAGAAAACAAAATTAAAAAGAGCTGAAAAGTCTAGGAATTAAGTAGTCAACCCTAAATCAGAGACAGTGAACTCTACTCATCAGAGTGCTATAAAAGGAATATAATAGCAGGAGGAAGCAATTTCCTGCCACACTGAAAAGCCAGATATTTTCCCCAGTTTCTTTTCTCATTTTCTCACAAGAGCAATGAGAACCCCCTCTACTGCACACTACAGGGTGGACTATAGACTTCAAAAATTCCAAACAAATAAATTCAACAGCATTTTGGGGCAGAGCACTGTGCTAGGCACTGGTGAGAAGCATAAACCAACATTAAATCATAGAGTTTAGAATTAGAAGAGAATGATTTTATGTATATGTACATATTTGTGTCTAATGGTAGCCATGTCTAGGATAGGGAGGGGGGAAGGGAAGAAAAAAGGGGAAAAAAGAAATTTACATGTTAACTTTATTATATACTTAAAAGAAATAACAAGTTGTACATAATAGATCTGCAGTTTCATGTGCAATCATCTTTTTATTATACTATGTTATGGAAATGATTGTTTTGTTCCATAAATTAAAAATTAAATTTAAAAAAAAAAGAAGAGACTTTAGGCATCCTTGAGTCAAATCCCCTTAATTTATAGATGAGAAAATTCCCACAAGAAGGAACACAACTTGTCCAATATCACACAGCAAAGTAATGGAGCCAGACTCTGAACCCAGTTCTCCTGATTCAAGGGGAGAATTTGGAGTTTGTAAGACATATACACATATAACTATACTAAAGGTTGGAATGTGACTAAATGCATAAATCTTATATTTAGATCTGGAAAGGAACTCAGAGGTCATCTAGTCCAACCTCTTCCTTCTACAGATGAAGAAATTGAAGCTAAAAACCACAATAAAGTGACTTATTTAAGGTCATATAGATAGTAAGTCACAGAGCAGCAATTCAAATACAAATTCTTTGGCCTCAAATCCAAGGGTGCTTCCACTACACCGTGCTGCCATCAGATATATCAGAAGTTATATAGGAAGGGACCATGGATTCAAGGAGAGATAGACTTCTCGCTGGAGAGTTGAAGGAAGAGCTTATGGAGAAAGTGGCAGTGACACTGAGCCTTGTTGGAAGAGAAGCATTTCAACAGAGAGATATGGAGGAAGTTCATTTCAGACATGTGACGCAGGATAAAAGAAGGAGAAAAGGAAGATGGGGGCAGAATGAGATCAGGGAAAAGCAAGGTATCCAGTCTGATTGAAACATGGAGGGTTTGAAGGGAAATTATGTGAAATAGAGTAGTGTGGAGCCATATTGTGAAGGACATTCAGCCAAGCTAAGGAGTTTTATTTCATTCAGTAGACAATAGGGAAGTCAATGAAAGATTTTGAGTAAGGAAGTATCAACATCATCAACATTATCATCATAGTTCATATTTATTTTTATGGTATGTAAGGCTTACAAAGTTTTTGATGTGAATTATCTTACTTAATCCTCATAACAACCCCATCATACATTATTACCTCTATGTTATAGATGAGGAAATGAAGGTTCAGAGTAGTATAGCGACTTATCCAAGGTCACACAGGTAGTAAGCAGAAAAATCAGGAGTAAAACCCAAATCACCTGCCTCCAAATACAATGCACTTACCACTTTCCCCCACCAATATTGTGACAAGGTCTGTCACAATGGATTATGGATTAAGAAGGTTACTTTAGCAGCTATATGAAGGATGGATGGGAGAAAAGTGAGAGTAAATCCTAGAGCACCAGTTAAGAGGCTATTACAATAGACAAAAGATCATGATAACAGGGGTCTGAACTAAGGTGTTGACAATGAGAAGAGAAAGGAAAGGCAGATATTTTGCTATTCTATACTTAACAAACAACAATTATCATAAACAGTCCATATCCAAAGAAGAAGAGAAAATAGTATTGTGCATGAAATGAAATGTGAATCTCTTACTACAAACAGCTTGCTTTTTTAAAATAAATAATAAATTCAACGTGTTCATTTTAAAGCTGCCCAACTTGTCTCTATCTCCCTCCAAACTTTCCTCTCTTTTCTCTTGACCTCCTGGCTGCTCCTCAAACAAGATGCTCAATCCCTTGCCTCTGGGCATTCTCTCTGACTGCCTCAAAATACTCAGACTTGCCTTTCTCCATTCCAACTTTTGACTTTCCACAGCTTCCCTTAAGTCCTAACTAAAATTCCACCTTCTAAAGGAAGCCTTCCCCAGCCTATCTTAATTCTAGTGTCTTCCCTCTGTTTGTTAATTCCTATTTATCTTATATATGGCTTTCTTTTTATATATTTGTTTGCATGTTTTCTCCCTCATCAGTTTGTAAGCTCCTTGAGGGCAGCATCTGTCTTTTGCTTTTTTTTTCTTGTATCCCTAGCATTTAGCACAGTGATATTTTTAAAGGAATTATAAAAACTTTTTTTAAAAACATAGTGGAGGGGGTAGCTAGGTGGCGCAGTGGATAGAGCACCGGCCCTGAAGTCAGGACGACCTGAGTTCAAATCTGGCCTCAGACACTTGACACTTACTAGCTGTGTGACCCTGGGCAAGTCACTTAACCCCAATTGCCTAAAAAAAAAAAAGTAGTGAAGTTATGAGTACTCCAATTTGTCTGATCTAAAAACCTCCATGTCTCTCACCAAAATCCCTCATAGTTTGGTTTTCTCTAGTATGTTCTAGCCTCAAAGTAGATGGAAAACATCTGATCATCTCCTCTAGAAGATGTAAAGTCAGACCCCCTGCAGCAGTGTGTAATGCACCCAGCAGTTCCCCAGTGGCCTGAAGCAGTTAATAGCCTTTTCTTTAGTATCTAACTTAACAGCAGAAAGTGACTCAGACCATAGGGAGAATTGAGATCTAGCACAGGCAAGGTAATTTCTCCCAGGACTTAATGTTTAAAATGTATACACAAATATTCAATTCCTATACCCCACTTCTTTTTGATAAGCAACTAAAAAAGCATAATTAATTCAAAGGATATTCACTAAATGCCTCCTGCATGCAAGGCACTGTGCTGAGTGCTGCATGGGGTACAAAAATGAATGACACACACCAGGAAATACTAGTTCTGAAGTCCTCGGAGATCCTATTCAATTTTTCTATTTAATGCTGTTGATTCCTGCCTTTAGAAACCCAGCCAAAACCGTAACAGGACTCATGTCTCCCTGAGTACAGATTCAAGCTTATATTTCCTGCTTGGCTATGTGTTGTTGCATTGTTTTAATTATGTCACAGATGTTTAATGGAGGCACAGAGTTAAAAATGGCCATGGTATTTAGGGAACATAAGCTTTGCATTTTATTTTCATCGACATTCTTGTTAGGTATGAGCATAGGCATCAGCAGAGGTTAGTGCTTTTAAGTCCTTACTATAAAAGTAGAATTTCACAAATCTGGAGCAAAAATTCAAATGGACTTGCTTCAGTTTTCTATTTTTGTGCTTCCTCTTCTGCTTTACAATGGGGAGCAAGAAAATTCTTGTTTGGGGAACAAATTACACATAGAAGTGAGTTCTCTCTGCAGTAAGGCCAGAAGATCCTGAAACAAATTTTTGTTCATTGCAACTCCCTTACCCTTGACCTAGTTCTCCTACTATCCTCTCCATCTTCATTTATTCATTCAACAAACAGTTAAGTGCTTATTGTGTGCAGATGGTTTGTGCTGAAAATATGGAGACAAAAAATTAAATAGTTGCTGCCCCCAAGAGCTTATATTCTCATGGGGATGAAATAACATATGTGCAAGCAAGTAAATTCAAATGCGCGCATGCATGTGTGTGTGTGTGTGTGTGTGTGTGTAATTATGGGATGGGGGTTTGGGAAAAATAACAATTGGAATTTGAAGAAAGGCCTTTTGTAAGAGGAGGTAAAGGGGAGATATGGGGAGGAATATTCCATGTGTAGGGGATAGCCTGTACATTGCACAGAGATGAGAGGTGGAATGTCTTGTACAAGAAACATCAGGTAGGTCAATTTGTCTAAAACACATTGTTCAAGAGGGGAGATGATGTGGGATTAACCTGGTAAGATAGCCAGAGTGAGAATGTATAAGTTTTTAAATGCCAAATAGAGGCATTTGTATTTTATCCTAAAGACACTAGGAAGGCACTGAAAATTCTTGAGTAGGAAAGTAACATGGTTGGATCAATGTTTTAGGAATATCAATTTGACAGCAGTATGGATGATGGATTAGAGTGGGAGCAAAGCTGGACAGGAGATCACTTTAAATGTGGATTGCAATAGTTCAAACCAAAGGGCCTAACTTTTGGTGGTGGCCATATTAGTGGAGAGAAGGGGATAGATATGAGAAGAAGAATTCACATGATTTAGAAACTTGGATATGGGGGAGGGAGGGAAAGAAAAGACTCAAGGATGATTCCTAGGTGTGAGCCTGGATAATTGGAAAAATGATGCTATCTATCCTTTCCAGAAATAGGGAAATTAGGGGAAAAGGTGAATTTAAGGGGAAAGAGGAATCTTGTTTTCAACAAGCTAAATTTGAAATGCCTATGCAACATCTAAGTTGAGAAGTTTAGCAGGCAATCGATGATGCAAGGATAGAGTTTAGATGAGAGCTAGATATGGAAATTTGGATATTGTCTGTATAAATATGATAATTGAAGCCACAGAGACTGATGAGATAACCAATTGAGAATGTAGGGTAAAAAGAGAAAAGGACTGTGTCAGAGCCTGTGCACATAGGAAGTGGGAAACAGATAAGGATCTTGCAAAGGAAACTTAAGAGGTGTAGTCAGACAGATAAAAGGAGAACAAGGGGAACATCAAGTCACAAAAATTCAGAAAAGAGAAAAGTACCCAGGAGAAAGGGAGTGTTCAACAATGTCAAATGTGACAGAGGACTCAAGAAGGATGAAAACCAAGAAAAGCCTATTGGACTTGGCAAATAAGATTTGGTCACCTTGGAGAGAGGTTTCATTCAAGAAATAAGTCAGACATCAGATTTTAAGGTGTCAAGAAATAAGTTAAAGGGACCTGAGAAAGTGGGGAAAACAAGTATACAAAGTTTTTCCTAGGTATTTGACTGTGAAAAAGGGGAAAGATAGAGAAAAATATAACTTGATTAGATAAAAGGGTCAAGTGGAAGTTCTTTAAGGATGAGATAGATTGTTACACATATGAAGAGAACCGGAAAGGATCCAGTGGATAAGAAGAGATTGAAAGTTAATCAACAATATCATGTAGAATCCCCCATCTTAGGCTTAAACAAAAGGTACACGGAAGACACAGTGTACAACACTTAGGAGCAGTTAGATGGCACAGTAGATAGAGCATAAAGTCAGGAATCTGGAAGATCTGAGTTCAAGTCTGGCCTCAAATAACAAATGGGTCATCCTGAACAAGCCATTTAACCTCTCTTTGCCTCAGTTTCCTTATTTCTAAAATGGGATTAATAACAGCACCTACCGTCCAGAATTGTTGTGAGGATCAAACGAGATGATTTTATAGTGCTTGCCACATAGTAAGCACTATGTAAATGTTAACTTATTATTAGGAAGATCACACGTCTGCTATACTCTGCTATAGTCGGACCAGTTAGAGTATGATGCTCATTTCTGGGTGTCATATTTTCCGAAGGACATTGATAAGTTAAAGGCTGTGTAAAGAAGGAAAGCCAGGCAGGTATAAGGTCTCAAGATCACATGATAATGCAATATTCACTTTGGTTGAAGGCATTTTAGATATTTAGCCAAGAGAAGAGGAGACTCAAGGAAATATGATAGTTATCTTCAAGGATTTTAAATGTTGTCATTTGTAAAAAAAAAGAAAAAAGAAAAAAGAAAAAAGGGGTTAGAAAGGGTTAGACTTAATCTTCTTGGCTCTAGTTAAGTGTCAAAGTCGCAAAAGGAAAGTTGAAGCTTCATGTACAGTACATGTGACAAGTGTCCCCGCACACAGATGAGTATATCTCACTGGACCATATGTTTGCATTAACCGGAAATTTCCCATTTCCTCTCTCTAACCCATATTTTCTTCACAAATAATCTTGGCATCAAGTTCATAGTAAAACAATGTCATTAAGTTAGTAAAAGCATGGTAAAATTAAAGTGTGTGCAACATATTTAACAAAAACATTCAAAAATGGCAGAGTGGAAAAAAGCAGTCCAGTTCAGCTCTCTTCCCCACAGCTACTCCAAAAAATTCTGGAAAACTAAATAGCAATGTATAAATCAAAGGATGATTCCAAAGCATCTGCAGGCAAAGGTACCAAAAAAAAAAAAAAACACCACCTTTGACACAAGAACACATAGAATTCCTGGAAGACATGAAGCAAGAACTTTTTTTTTAAGTAAGTTAAAAGCATTTTATAAGTGAAATGAGAATGCTGAAGGAAAAACATGGAAAAGAATAAAGAGCTATGGAGGAAATATTTGGAAGGAGAATTAATAGATTAGTACAAAAGATATAAAACCATACTCAAGTAACAGACTCTTTGAAAATTAGGATGGATCAAATAGAAGTTAATAACTCCATGAGACAAAAGGAAATACTAAAACAAATTAAAAAATTGAAAAATAAAGAAGAAAATGTAAGATATCATATGTGTATGTATTAATATGTGTTTATATAGATATGGGTATATATATAATATACATATATATGTGTGTGTGTGTGTGTGTGTGTGTGTATATATATATATATATATATGTATATATATATATATATATATATATATATATATGACCTGGAAAACAAATCAAAGAGAGAGAATTTAAGAATCATTGTACTAACTGAAAACAAAGTCCTAAACAAAAATAAATCCTAAACTTCACATTTCCAGAAATCATGCCCATAGGAAAAACAAAACTGGAAAGAATCTAATACCAGTCACTTTTTAAAAGAAATTCCCAGGGGCAGCTAGATGGAGCAGTGGATAGAGCTCCAGCCTTGGAGTCAGGGGGACTTGAGTTCAAATCCAACCTCAGACACTTGACATTTACTAGCTGTGTGACCCTAGGCAAGTCACTTAACCCCAATTGCCTCACCAAAAAAAAAAAAAAGAAAAGAAAAGAAAAGAAAAGAAATTCCCAAATGAAAACTCTAATGAAAGTTATGGTCAAAACTGAGAAATTCTGAGTCAAAGACAAAATATTGTAAGCAAAAAAAAAAAAAGTTTAACTATTAAAGAACCACAGTCATGCAAGACTCAGAAGCTAACATTATAAGACAATGGAATAAAATATTCCAAAAGTCAAAAGATATAGGGTTACAATCAAGAATAATTCATCCAATTCCTGAAAGAAAAAATAAAAGGACTTTTATAAAAAATAAGATTTCTCAGCATTCCTAATGAAAAGACTAAAGCAATATAAAACAATTTAATACAAATATAGGATTAAATCAAAGTATAAAAACATATACAATGAAGCAAACAAAAAAGTGTCTCCTCATTACCCTAATATCATCAGGAATCATAGAGAGAATCAAATAAGATGGAAGACGTGGAAATGATTTTGTTATATTTTGATGACCTTAAAAGATGAAAAGAAAGTAAGTGAAAAAGAAATATTCCTTAAAGGGAAGAAAGAGAAGAGTAAAGGGACTTTACTCATAAGAGTAAAGGAACTTATCCATACAAACAGAAAACTATAGAGAATGAATGGCTAGGGGATGTGACATTTGTACTTAAGTTTCATCTGATATGGTCAATGGTAGGTAAACCATATACAGAAACAGAATTGAATGGAAAAATATACTTCACAGGAAAATAGGAGGGAATGTGGAGTAGGATAAAGAGGAATAAGAAGAATGATACATTCAGGAAGGGATTCATCATAAGAAAAAAAAATGTCAGATGGTAGACCATAGTGAGGTTTTAAAAGAAAAGGAAGAAAGAAAGAAAGAATAAGAAAATGTGATGGAAATCTGGATGAGAGAAAGAGAAGGACAGGCAGTAGAAGCACATTACATCAAATAAAGAGCACTGGTGTTGAGCTCCTTTCTTCTCTGTAACCACCCTCTTCTTTATAAAGTGGGGATGGGCAAGACAGAAAGGAAAAAAGTATAAGAGAATAGAATGGAGGGAAACACACAATTAATGATCATGACTGTAAATATGAATGGAATGAACTCATCTGTAAAATGGAAGAAGATAGAAAAATGAATTAGAAAGCTGAATTCAACAATGTTATTTAAAAGAAATATGCTAGAAACAAAGATTCACACAGAGTTAAAATAAAGTGCTAAAGTAAAATCCATCATTCTTCAGTTGAATTCCAAAATGAAGGAATTACAATTATGATTTCAAAAAAGGTAATAGAAAATATAGACTTAATTAAAAGAAATAAATAGGGAAACTACATTATTCTGAGAAGTATCATAGACCATGAATAAGTGTCAGTACTTAACATACATGTACTCAATTGTATACCATGTAACTATTAATGGAAATGTTACATGTTAAAGGGATAAATAAAAAGAAAAACTATAATAGTGGGACCTTACTGTACCCATTTCAGACATAAACAAATTTTAAAATAAAGCAAAACAAGAAAGAAGCTAAGGACCTGAATAGAATTTTAGAAATGTTAGATATGATAAACGTCCTATAATTACTGAATAATGGAAAAGAGGGTATATGAGTACAGTGTATACATATGCATATGTGTGTATGGGCACGTATAAACAAAATTACTCAAGCAAAATTACCACAGTGACTATCTCCCCCCCCCACAAAAAAAATGTGTGTGTGTGAAGATACGGACAGAAAAAAAGCAAGTATTGGCACATAAAAAACATTACAAACAAATGCAAAAAAAGTCCTTTGCTGATCAAAATGCAATCAAATAATACTTTTAAATTATTAATATAGGTCAAGCACTAATAATAATTCCAAAGAATTAGGGGGTCAAAAAACAAATCATAGAAATAATGATAATTTCATTTAAAGATGACAATGAAAAAAATCAAAATTTATAGGTTGCAACCAAAGAAATCATTGTGGGAAAATTTATGTCTCCAAACACTTAACAAAAAAAAAAAAAGTTCAGTGGATTGGGCATATGACTGAAAAACACCTAGAAAACTAACTAATTAGAGATTTTAAAAATTGAGAGTAAAAACTCAATTAAATTAATAAATAAAACTGAGTTATGTTTAAAAAGAACAATGAATTAGCTACTTTAAATTTTAAAAATAAAGGAGAAATCAAATTATTAGTATCAAAAATGAAAAAGGAGAATTTACAACAAATGAAGAAGAAATAAAGGAAATTATTAGGAACTACTTTGTCTATGCACGTGCCAATATAACCAACAAATTAAAATGGATGAAAATTTATAAAAATACAAACTTATCACATTAACAGAACAACAAAAAGATTTAAATAACACAATCACAGAAAAAGAAATTGAAGATACTATAAATGAGTCAACTCCCCCCCAAAAAAGGGACCAAATGAATTTGATTCTAGCAATCATTCAAATAACAACTGGTTCTAATATTATGTAAACTATTTCCCCCCAAAAAAAAATAGGAAAAGAAGGGGTTTTAACAAATTCTTTCTATGATATGTAAATGATCTACTTAAAAACCACAGAGAATCAAGGAAGATCACTATTGACCATTATCCTTAACGAACTTTGATGCAAAATTTTTAAATAAAATATTAGTAAAGAACCTACTATAACATATCACAAAGATTATACTATACAACCATGTTGTATTTATACTAGGAAAACTGTGTTGCTTCCATGTTGGGGAAACTGTCCAAAATTTTAGGCTATAATAATAACAAGAACAAAAATCACATGATTATATCAATGTTGTTGTTTAGTCATTTTTCAGTCATGTCTGACTTTTGGTGAACCCTTTTGGAGTTTTCTTGGAAAAGATCCTGGAATGGTTTACTATTTCCTTCTCCAGCTCATTTTACCGATGAGGAAACCGAGGTGAACAGGATTAAGTGTTTTGCCCAAGGTCACATAGCTAGTAAGTGTCTGAGGCTGGATTTGACCTCAGGGAAAAAAGTCTTCCTGACTCAAGTAGGGGCACTCTATCCTCTGCACCATCTAGCTGCCCTGATTACATCAACAGATGTGTAAAAAACTCTTGACAAGATAACAGCATCTATTTTGTTGTTGTTGTTATTGTTGTTTTTTAATCACTGGAAAATATAGGAATAAATGATCCTTACCTTAATACGATAAATAGTATCTATCTAAAACCCAGAGTAAAGTAGGCAGACGCAAGAGAACAATTTATATAAATAACAACATTGTAAAGACAAACAACTTTGAAGGCCTTGTGATTGACACAATAGCCAACCACATTTCCAGAGGACTGATACTGAAGCATGCTACCAGTTTTATGACAGAGAGATGACAGATTCAAGAAGCAGAATGAGGCAATTCTTTTTTGAGATAGTCAATGTGTGAAATTATTTCGCTTGATTATGCATATTTGTTATAAGGGCTTTCTCTTTTTTTCCACAATGGTGGCAGCAGGGTAGGAAAAAAGTATATAGGAATGAAAATCAATTTTTATTAATTAAAAATATTCATTTAATTTTTAAAATAAATAACCATATGTATCATAGGATACAATATTCCTGTCACTTCTCAGCTCCAGTCTCTCCCTTTCAGACTTTATTCTCTCTATAGTGTCGGCAACTAGGAAACTTCACTGTCTTTTAGGAACTTTAGTCTCTTAATAAAGCAGGAGTGAGATACATAAAATTTATTCAAAATAAGACACCACATAAGAATTGGCAGGACTACAGAAGCTTTAACTGATGCTCTTGGTCATAAGTGCAAGGGCAAACTGGACATCAAAATTACTAACTCCATGGTCCTCTGGCTCCAATGTCCAAGAAATTCCAAGGCTAGTTTAGTCAACTGGTTCTTGAAAGAAGCACTGATCAGATACACCAAATGCTAGTGCTCACTAGGTGCTCCCTGACTGGTACAAATCCAGTGCTGCATTGTAGTGGAAGCCATCATTTTCTTCTTTTTTTTTTTCCCCTAAACCTCCTGGTGCCACTCAAATCTTGGTTCGTTCTTTATCCACACCATGCCCACCAATTATGAGTGTCCTCCTCCAAAGCTCTACCCTGGGCCCTTTGTTCTCTTCTTTCTACATTCCCTCACTTAGTGATCTCATCACCTCCCATGAGTTTAATGGTCATCTCTATGTGGATAATTCACAGCCCTGGTTTCTTTCCTGAGCTGCAGCCACATATCATCTTTTGAACATTTCAACTAAATGCCCCAAAGGAATTTCAAACTCAACTTGTACAAAACAGAACTCATTATCTTTTCCCAAAACCCTTCTGCATTCTGAATTTCCCTATCACTATCAAGCCACCACCATCATCCCAATCACCCAGGCCCACAACCTCAGTGTCATCCTCAGTTACTCATTCTCACCCATCCCACATATCCAATCAATTGCCAAATCTTGTCATTCCTAATGCCACAGCATCTCTTGTATATGCTCCCTTCTCTCCACTCACATGGCCACAACCATAGTTAAGCCTCACATAACTTCTCACTTGACCTATTGCAACAATACTTTAACCAGTATTCCTTCCTAAAGTCTCTCCCCACTCCAATCTACGTCCCATTCAGCTGTCCAGGTGTTTTTTTCTTTTAATTTAATTTAATTTATTTTATTCTGAACTTAAGAGATGAAACAAGCGTTTCCATAATACAGTAGAATAGAAAAAAGATGATTGTACATGAAACTAAATTTATTATGCACAACTTACTATTCCTTTTAAATATACATTAAAGTTATCATGTAACTTTTTTTCTTCCCTCCTCTCACCCCCTGCCCTATAGATGGATATTATTAGACACAAATATGTATGTATGTGTATGTATATATGTATGCATGTATATATATATAAATGCACGTATGTGTGTAAAACCATTCTATATATACTTCTATTAATCAGTTTTTTCTTGAATGCAGGTAGTATCTTCCTTCATATGTCCTTTGGAATTAATTTGAGTATTTAAAATAGTCAAAATTATTTATTCAGCATGACTATGAAGTCCCTCAATGAGCTCCAGTGGCTCCTTGTCACCACTGGGATCAAATCTAAACTCCTCTGTTTGGCATTTAAAATTCTTACAACCTTGCATCCTTCTGCCTTTCCTGTTGCCTTACACTTTACTGCCTTCCAAACACTACAATCTGTTACCCTGTCTCCTATGTCTGGAATGCTCTACTCTCTCACCTTTACCTCTGATTTTCTTCAAGAATCACGTCAAGTCCCACTTTCTTCAGAAGGCCTTTCCTGGTCCCCCTAGCTATTACCCCCTTATATAACCTTCCATATATTTGTTATATTAATAATATTATAATAATATTAACAAATACAATAATTATATTATTGGATAACAATAATATATAAAAGCAGAATGAGGCGGTAGAAAGAACATCAATTACATTTTATCAAAGGACTTGGATTGCTACCTTTGTGACACTAGGAAAATCTTTACCACTCTGGTACTATTTTTTCTTCTGTAAAAAATGAAGGGAGCGGAGCCAAGATGGCAGAGGGAAAGCAGTGACTGTGTTGAGCTCTCTCCCAAAGCCCTCCAAATACCTGAAAAAATGGTTCTAAACAAATTCTAAAGCAGCAGAACCCACAAAAAGAGTGAAACAAATTTCCAGCCAAAGACAGCCTGGACGGTTGATTGGAAAGGTATATCGCGCCAAGCGGGGAGAGGAGCGTAGTTCGGTGTGGGCGCGCAGGCCCCAGCGACCCTGGAGCAGGCCCCAGAGGACCGATTTGCGGGAAGCTGTGGCAGTTTCCAGACTTTTCAACCCCTGAATGCCAAAGACAACTTAGAAGGTCAGTGGGAAAAGTCTGTGATTGCAGTGAAGAAGAGCTAGGTCTCAACCGCAAGTCTTCAGCACGGCCTGGGGCCACGGCTTTTTCCTGAGCTTGCGGCCCACAGACTGAGGGGGAATCAAGTGGCTGATCACCTAGGGATTGCAGGGATCTCTTTGCCAGTGCTGAGGCAAGAATCTCTTGCTTTACCGGTGCTTGGATCTGGGTCACAGTTCTGAGGGGCGGTCCTGGGGTAAGAAGGAGCGCTGGAGCGTTGAAGAGGAAACACCTCGCCCCTTATCATACCACCTTGGAAGAGCTGAAAATTTACAGGTCCCTAGAAGTACCTCTGAAAACAGCTGTACAAACCCCCAAAACTTGGAACAATACACTCTTCACATTGGAAGCAGACTTTTACCTTAACAGAGAGTTTAAAACTCAAGTAATTGGCCGGGATCATGAGTAAGTAGTGCAAAAAGGGTCAGACTATATTGTCTTCCTTTGGTGACAAAGAAGATGAAAACATACAACCAGAAGAAGGCAACAAAGCCAAAGTTCCTACATCCAAAGCCTCCAAAAAAAAAATGAATCACTCCCAGGCCTTGGAAGAGCTCAAAAGAGATTTTGAGAAGCAAGAGAAGTAGAGGAAAAACTGAGAGTGATGTAAGAAAATCATGAAAAACAAGTCAACAGCTTGCTAAAGGAGACCTAAAAAAATACTGAAGAAAATAACCCTTAAAAAATAGCCTAACTCAAATGGCAAAAGAGGTCCAAAAAGTCAATGAGGAGAAGAATGTCCTAAAAAACAAAATTGGCCAAATGGAAAATGAAGTCCAAAAGATTACTGAAGAAAATACTTCCTTAAAAATTAGAATAGAGCAATTGGAAGCTAGTGATTTTATGAGAAATCAAGATACTGTAAAACAAATCCAAAAGAATGAAAAATTAGAAAACAATGTGAAATATCTCATTGGAAAAACAACTGACCTGGAAAATAGATCCAGGAGAGAGAATTTTAAAATTATTGGACTATCTGAAAGCCATGATCAAAAAAAAGAGCCTAGACACCATTTTTCAAGAAGTTATCAAGGAAAACTGCCCTGATATTTTAGAACCAGAAGGCAAAATAGAAATTGAAAGAATCCACCAATCTCCTCCTGAAAGAGATCCCCAAAGGAAAACTCCTAGGAATATTGTAGCCAAATTCCAGAGTTCCCAGGTCAAGGAGAAAATATTACAAGCAGCCAGAAAGAAACAATTCAAGTATTGTGGAAACACAATCAGGATAACACAAGATTTAGCTGCTTCTACATTAAGGGACCACAGGACATGGAATATAATATTTCGTAGAGCAAAGGAGATAGGATTACAACCAAGAATCACCTACCCAACAAAACTGGGTACAATCCTGCAGGGGAAAAAAATGGTCATTCAGTGAAATAGAGGACTTTCAAGCATTCTTGATGAAAAGACCAGAGTTGAATAGAAAATTTGATTTTCAAATACAAAACTTGAGTGGAACATGAAGAGGTAAACAGGAAAGAGAAAATCATAAGAGACTTATTAAGGTTGAACTGTTTACATTCCTGCATGGAAAGATGATATTTGTAATTCATTAGACCTTTGTCAATATTAGGGTAGTTGGAGGGGAAAAAATTATATGTACGTATATATAGATATAGATAGAGGGCACAGGGTGAGTTGAAAATGAAGGGGTCATATCTGGAGAATAAAATTAAGGGGTGAGAGAGGAATATACTAGGAGAAGGAGAAAGGGAGAAGTTGAATGGGGTAAATTATCCCACAAAAAAAAACAGAAAAGAAAAGGCTCTTACAGTGGAGGGGAAACGGGGGAAGGTGAGAGGGAATGAGTGAATCTTATTCTCATAGGATTTGACTTAAGGAGGAAATAACATACACACTCATTGGGTGTGGAAATCTGTCTTACCCTACAGGAAAATAGTGGGGATGGGGACAAGAGAGTAGGGGAATGATAGAGAGGAAGGCAGATTGGGAAATGGAGTAATCAGAAGCAAATACTTCTGAGGAGGGACAGGGTCAAAAGAAAGAATAGAATAAATGGATGGGCAGGATAGGATTAAGGGAAATAGAGTTAGTTTTTCACAGCATGTCTACTATGGAAGTGTTTTGCACAACTGCACATATATAACCTATATTTAGTTACTTGCCTTATCAGTGAGGGTGGGTGGGGAAGGAGGAAGGGAGAAAATTTGGAACCCAAAGTTTTAAAAACACATGTGTTAAAAAAAAATGTTTTCACATGCAACTGGGAAATAAGAAATACAGGAAATGGGGTACAGAAATCCATCCTGCCCTATAGGAAAATTGAAGGGGAAGAGGATAAAAAAAATAATAAAAAAAAAAAGAAAAAAAATGAATTGGTTGGGCATGGCACAGCAGATAGAGTGCTAGCCCTGGAATCAGAAGGACTTGAGTTCAAATCAGGCCTCAGATACTTATTAGCTGTGTGACCCTGGGCAAATCACTTAACCCTGTTTGCCTCAGTTTCCTCTTCTGTAAAATGAGCTGGTGAAGAAAATGGCAAACCACTCGAGTATCTTTGCCAAAAAACCCCAAGCAGGGATGCAAAAAGTCAGACACAACTAATCAACAACAAAAAAAAAGACTAAATCATCTCTAAGGTCACTTCTAGCTCTAATAAATTAATTAGTTATAAAATATTAATAACTAAAAATGGTGTAGGAAGTTACCTTCCCCAGGTAATAACTGCCTTCATTGGGGTAACCAAGAAGAGGGTCTACTGGTAGAAAATATTTTGGGTTATTGGGAGGGTGAAAATAACACTGGTTAGTGTCTACCCAGATTCTCTCCCACCTTCCATAAGGTCATTCTTGGGTCACTAATGCTATAAAAATATGAGTCAAATAAAATCTAGCAGTCATCTTTGACTCTTCCATCTCCCTCAATCTGTCCATCCAGCTAATGTCCAGATCTTGTCAATTCTACCTCCAAAACCTCTTATGTATCCATCCCCCACTCTCAACTCACATAGGTACCACCCTAATTTAGGACCTCACCCTTTTGTGTCTGATATGCTGCTATAGACCCCTAATTACTCTCTTGTATCTCCCTCCAAACTATCTTCCACACACCTGTCAAATCAGTATTCCTGAACTATTGATGTCCTACCCTTTACTCAAAAAATTTACTGTTGCCTCTACAATGAAATATAAACTTCTCAGTCTGGCATTTCAAACTCTCCACAATGTGGCTCCCACCTACTTTTCCTGTCTACTTTATATTACTTCTCTCCATTCATTCCCCTCTCTCAGTAAAACTGTCCTGCTAGTTACTCCGTCTATGAAATATTCTATCTCCCACCTCCATGCCTTTGTTCAAGTGGTTCTCTAAGTCAGTATTGCCCTTCCTCTTCACCTGCACCTCATAAGATCCATAGTTTCTTTCAAAACAGAGCTAAGGTGCCATTTCCCACACGATACCTTTCCTGATCTACCACCCCCTGAGAAGTTAGTCCTTTTTCCCTCTCAGAGTAACTTTTAAAAGCTGTATATTTTATATTCACTCACCTGTGAACATGTTTTGCCTACCCTTACCCCTTCAGGAGGAAGTAAGACCTCTAAAGGCAAGAATTATTTTGAGTTGGGCTTTGTACCCCTAGAGCTTAGCATAGTTGCTCTTGCATTGAATTAAACTGATAAGATTTTGTCTCTCATTACTGATAATGTAGGCTGGTAGCTGGTGCAGTGGATAAAGTGCTGGCCCTGGAGTTAACCTGAGTTCAAATCTGGCCTCAGACACTTACTAGCAGTGTGACCCTGCATAAATCACTTAACCTTGTTTGCCTCAATTCTTCATCTATGAAATGAGCTAGAGAAGGAAATAGCAAACTATTCTAATATCTTTGCCAAGAAAACCCCAAATGGGGTCATGAAAAATTAGACAGGACTAAACAACAACCTTCAGTGTGATATTTTCTCTACTGCCATGCCCTGGTCCATTTCTTTCTTATAATTTCTCTTTAAAAAAAAAAACTCTCATACACTAGCTCCCTTAGATTTCTATTCTACAGTTCTTTCAAACACTTCAAATTATATCAAGCTTTGAAGTCCCCTTACCCTTCTTCAAGATTGTCACTGTCAATGCCAGTCTTAAAATGTGATGCTCAGACCTGAAAGCTATATTCTAAATATGGTCTAACCAGGCCAAAGTACAGTCAAACTATTGCTCCTTTGAACTGACAGACTATTACAAATTTGAGCTGACACTATACTTTTTATTAATGCCACCTAAAATTACATTAGCCTTTTTCAGCAATGACATATGACAATAAAGATTTATATTAAGCTTATTATCTGGTAAAACTACAAAAAAATTTTTTTTCATGAAATTCTGCCAACTCAGGTCTTTCCTATCCTGTACTTGTGCAGGTTTTTTAAATTAATTTTTAATCTAAATGCAGAATTAAAAATATATTCCTTTTAATTTTCATCTTCTTGGTTTGAGCCCATCATTCAGCTTGGAAAGTTGGCTTTTAATTCTGATTCTATCATCTATCATATTAGTTATCTTGCCTGTTTTTGTGACATCTGCCAATGTGATAAATCTACATTCCATCTCTTCATCCAAGTCACTGGAAAAAATGTCCTATAGGAGAGGATCAACAATGGAATTGTGTGCTACAAACTTCTTCCCATCTCCAGGGGAGATGGCTGATTTATTCTTTAATTAATCCAAACATTTATTGTGCAAGATGTTGAGTGGGATAAAAAGCTGAATATTATTCTTGCCTTCAAGGAAATTACAATCTTGTACAATGTTTCTTTACTTTTTTGTGTCATGGGCCCTTCTGACAATCTAGTGAAGTCAATGGACTTCTCAGAATATGTGTGTATATATATATATATATATATATATATACACACACATATATATACATATACATATATATACATATGTATACATATACATATATGTGTGTGTATATATATATATATATATATATTTTTTTTTTTTGGTAAGGCAATTGGGGTTAAGTGACTTGCCCAGAGTCACACAGGTAGTGAGTGTTATGTGTCTGAGGCCTGATTTGAACTCAGGTTCTCCTGACTCTAGGACCAGTATGGTCACCACCCAGCTGCCCTCTTCAGAATAATTTTTTAAATGGATAAAATAAAATGTGTAATAGTTCAATGGAAATGAATCATATTGAAATATAGTTATGAAAATTTTAAAACAAGTTCACAGAACGCAAGCTAAGAACCCCTTATTCTAGTACAGGACTCAGAGCTAGGAATCCTGGCATCTACAGCAAATTTAGTTGGAGCATGAGGGACAAGTGTCTCATGGACACACTGGAGCCAAGCTGAAGAGGTTGACAAACTTGGAGGCCACAGTTAGCCACGGACTGAACTTAGTGCCGAGGAGGAAAAGTGATCTCTCATCTACCAGAGGTGAGAACAATAAGGGTCCAGGCAGAATGAAGTGAACTTTAAAAGAAGAGAAATGTCAGAGGGGCAGAAACATGCCAACTCCTTTTGGGCCCATGTTACAAGGAGTTTGAAAGAAGGAAAAGCCAACCTTGCAGAAGATGGCAAAAGATGCAGTCTCCTTAGGAGGATGATGGGTTTCAGGGGCTATGAGAATAGGGAATAATTGTGAAAGAAAGAGTTCGAAGGTGAAGAAGAGTTGGTTAATAAGGGAAGAGGGTTCCAGAGACCACACAGGAAAGGTAAAGCCAAGGAGGAAAGGGATGAAGGAGGATTCAGGATGAGACAGATAAATGTGAGTCGAAAGAAGTGTCCGAGAAAGGGGATATTGAAAAAGGAAAGTAGATGGGTAATCCTTAGAAAAGACAGTCCAAGGGTAACCTGGTTCTCCCCCAGTGCCCACCGACATCTCCTCAGCACATTGTTGTTGTTGTTGTTTGTCCTTATGTTTTCAAAGAGGACCCATGATATCATGGGGCGATGTCTTGATTTGTGCATAAACTAGAATTAAATAAGGCCAAGTTGCACAAAGTCATTGGCCTCACTCTCCCTTCCAGAGTCATCGCCTGTCGAGAGCTGTCGATGGCTCAGGATGTAGTGGATGACCTTGACATCTTTGAGGTCTTACCAAGCTCCAAGTGTTCCACAGTGCCTACTTCAGTCACCTCCATGGCTATAGGAACAAATTGTTCTCAACCACACATTCTGCCAGGGGGAAGTCTTCACATGCTTGGGGTAGACACCCCACTGATTCACTGACAGGTTTGAGGCCTATCAGTCCCATCGGCTGAGGAAGTTTACTGGGGTGTGGCTGCTGTGCATGCTACAGCCTCTTGGAGCCACAAATGAGAGTCAGGTGAAGGTAGACACCAAGGGTGGGTGAGCAGCCCTGAAAACGGCTTGGCGAGCCCTCACACCAGAGGGCCTAGCTCTCCTTGAATGCCTGGGACCCTCCACCCAGCATGCTAGTTCTCTCTTGGAGTGCCTTATTCCCAAACCTCTAGAGAGGTCTAAGCTTAGGGGTGGAGCAGCACTCTCCTAGCACCCTACAAGTAGGCCAAAGCAGGGTAAAACCCAAGTTCCATACCCTACTTAAATCTCTGAGAAGAAATAAGACCCATACAGAAATGTCGCCTTCATTGACTAACACTGTTAAAATATATCACAATCTCTATATTAATTACAGTCAGAAATCCACATTTGAGAAGTACATAAAGGAAATATAAAGTTCTATCAAGGTTCAGAGGTAGAAGACAGAACTCTTGGCTTTGGGGATCAAGAAAAGCTTTACTATAGTGGTAGCAATTGATCTTGATCTTTTTTTGTTTTTTTTGAGACTGTGTCTGTCTCCTTATCTCATCCAAATCCCAAAGCCCATCCACATAGAAGCTTTAATCTGCTGTGTTTTTCTGACCTGAACAGACCCACCCCTCGTTAAGTAGCTTGGTTAAGCAGCTCACAGTCCAGGAGGCTTACTACATTGGTGCTAGTTACTGCAGACATCTCCTCTGATCAGCTGTTAGACCAACTGTGGCTCAGAACTCTGGACCTCCAGTGATCCACCAGCCTCAATCTCCCCACAAAAGCCTGGCTTTGATCTGCATCTTGAAATATGATAGAACTGAAACAAGGACAGATGAGAGTGAGGGATACTTCAGGCAAAGGGAAGAGCAAGAGCAAAGATGCCAGGAAGGACAAAGAAATTCAGGAAGCTGTGAGTAGTCTAATTTGTCTGGAGTATAATGTGAATGACTGGGTAGCTAGGTGGCACCATGGATAGAGTTCCAGGCCTGACGTCAAGAAGACTCATCTTCTTGAGTTCAAATCTGGCCTCAGACACTTACTAGCTGTGTGAGTGTGGGCAAGTCACTTAACCCTGTTTATCTCAGTTTCCTCATCTGTAAAATGAGCTGGAGAAAGAAATGATAAACCACTCCAGTATCTTTGCCAAGAAAACACCAAATGGGGTCAGGAAGAGGTGAACACAACTGAAACCAATAACAACATAATGTGTATAAAGGGAAGCATTGTGACATAAAACTAGAAAGCTAGTTTCTAGTGCATGCTCAGATGGGTTTGGTCTTTATTCAAAAGATAATTCAGAGGATTGAAAGGTTTTAAGAAAAGAAGTGATATCACAAGAGCTGTGCTTTAGGAAGATTAATCTGGCAGTGCTATATAAATTGTATTAGAGCCAAGCAACATTGAATAGGGAGAAACAAGTCTGCAGGCTCTTGCAGCCTCTGTGGTGAGATATAATAAGAGTCAGTGACAATAGTGGAGCCGCAGCATGTTTCAGTGGGAAGAGGGGAGGAATCAGGACCAAGATTTTAATTTCCAACCTTTCTAATTACTACCTGTGGGAGTGAGGCACATTAGCTCTTTGGGACTCAGTTTCCTCATCTGAAAAATGAGGAGGATGGACTTGAGATCTCTAAAAGCCCCTTCCATGGGGCAGCTAGGTGGCGAAATGGATAGAGCTCTGGCCTTGGAGTCAAGAGAACCTGAGTTCAAATCTCGCCTCTGACACTTCACACTTACTAGCTGTGTGACCCTGGGCAAGTCACTTAACCCCAATTGCCTCACCAAAAAAATAAACAAATAAAAATAAAAGCCCCTTCCAGTCCTAAGACATAAAACATTCTTTGGATGTTGAACCAATAAGATTTGGCAACTGATCAGATACGTAGAGTAGAAAGCTGAAAACAACAGAAGCTGTTAATGTTACCTGGGAGGTCATTTCACATAGAAGGATTAGCAGAGAAATTCAGGGAACTGTGAGTGCTTTGTTTTACATCTTTGACACTTCCTTCTATTCAGTCAATTACCATATTCAGTGGGTTCTGCCTTTGCAACTTTCTGAATTGTCCTCTCCTCTCTACTACTGCTATCATCCTCATTCAGATCTGGACTGCCACCTGCCTAGACTATTGTGATCATGTCCTTAATGAGATTTCCTGCTTCCACTCTCTTCTCACAATAGCCCATCCTTCCTAATAGACCGAACCTCCTTACCCATAGATTCGATCATGTTCCAATTTTGTTCAAAATTCTTTAATGGATCCCTATGGTGTGGTATTGACATTTCATTTTTGGCATTCAAAACATGTTTTAATCTGACACTGCCTACCTTTTCATCTTTATCTCTTACTACTCATTTCTGTCCTTTCTATATTCCAGACAAACTAGACCATTCACAGACCCCTTGCTGTCCTGCATATTCGTGCCTGAGGTTTCCTTTACATACATTTATAATCTTGTCCCTCCAGCCCAATCTGCCATTTAAATTCTTAGTCTATCTTTTAAAATCAACTTGAATGTCATCTCTTACAAGAACTCTGTTTTGTACTTGATAATGACTTTACCAAAGCAAAAAAATAAAACAACCAAAAAAAAAAACCTTCCATAGTTTTCATTTGGTACTGTTGTTAAATTAGCATACACTTTAAAAACTGTACATAATAAAGTTCAGTTTCCTATACAGTTCTCTCTCTTTTTTTTTTTTTTTTTGGTTAGGCAATGGGGTTAAGTGACTTGGCCAGGGTCACACAGCTAGTAAATGTTATGTGTCTGAGGCCAGATTTGAACTCAGGTCCTCCTGAATCCAGGGCTGGTGCTCTATCCACTGTGCCACCTAGCTGCCCCTATACAGTTCTCTCTTAATCACATCACATGATTTTGTATTAGAGCTATCTGTTTATAAATTATGTTCCCTCTCCTGGATTTAGGTTATATGTGTACAAAGACTATATCTTATCTAAACTTTTCATCTCATCTAGAGCTTAAAATAATACCGTGCACATGATAGCTATTTAATAAATGTATTTGGATTGATGAAATGAAAAAGAGGAATCATCACAGAACAAGGGTTCAAAACCTTTGGATTTTGTAATGTGGAAATTAAAGTAGAAAGTACACAAAACTTTGTTATATGGGCTATTCTTATTGTTTAATCATTTTTCATTTGTGTCTGACTCTTCATGACTCCATTGCAGGTTTTCTTGGCAGAGATACTGGAGTGGTTTGCCATTTCCTTCTCCAGCTCATTTTACAGATGAGGAAACTGAGGCAAACAGGGCTAAGTGACTTGCCCAAGGTCACACAGCTAGTAAGTGTCTGAGGTCATATTTGAACTCAGATCCTCCTGACTCCAGGCCCAGTATTCTATCCACTGTGCCTCTTAGCTACCTATAGGTGTAGGGGAAGAATTTATTTGCTGATGGATTGTGTAGATGAGACTCAAAGTTTTTTGGTTGTTTTAACCTGCCCTGGCTGAGCCAGCTCCTTCTTTCCCTTTCAGTGACTCCCAACCCCTGTTCCAGCACTTCCAAAAACCTTCATCCTGTCTTCAAGAAGAGCAGCATGGGTATTCATTAGAGACCTAAAATAAGTAGAAGAGTTAATCAAGTGCCCACTACATACCAGGCACTGTGATAAGGACTAGACGTAGAAAGTAAAAGCAAACACAATTCCGGGCTTTAGAGAGCTTACATTCTTATGAAAAAAATAACACGGGATAGCTGAGTGGTGCAGTAGATAGAGCACTGGGTCTGGAGTCCAGAAGACTCCTCTTCCTGTGTTCAAATCTGGCCTCAGATTATTACTAGTTGTGTGACCCTGGGCAAGTCACTTAACCCTGTTTGCCTCAGTTTCCTCATCTGTAAAATGAGCTGGAGAAGGAAATGACAAATCATTCTAACATCTCTTCCAAGAAAATCCCAAGTGGGGTCACTAAGAAATGGACGCAACTGAACAACAACAAATGCAGAGGACATGGAAGGCAGCCTTAGAAAAGAAGATACTAGTAGCTAGAAGAAGAGTGAGAGATAGGAAAATGTAAAATAGAACCACCTTTATTTCTACTTCACAAAATCCAAAGTTGTCATCTGCTTTTTATGATTTCTTTGTGTTCTATTCAGCTTTACTTTTCTCTACTTTGACTTCAGACACCATTCTTTACTTATCCACCCCCTATCTCAAGGGCAAATATCCTTCTGAGACTCTGAAATGAAAATTTTACACTTTGTCGAATTCACTGGTCTAATTTTCTCATTTTTTTTTAGAAAAAATGTCATTTCTTCTAGAAGAAGGATGTTAGGATATTATTTTTGACTTCCCTATCACACCACAACCTGAGGTTACACAATTCACCTGTTTCTTCTCACTAAAGGACAAAATGTCCCTTTAATAAGTTCAACTTTGCTTCATCCTACTCTGCGTGGTATCTAGTAGGCACGTGGAACAGCCCAGCCTAGCATGACCTCCATATCGCATTGCATCAGCAATTTACAGATCTGGTAATTACCCAGATGATCACACATACATTTCATGAAATGAGTGCACTCAAGCTTCTGAGGGGATAAAAATATTAACTGATGATTAAATTTACCTGACAAAAAGTACAAACTTACACATACAGATTATTCAGAATCAGGCACAGTCCAAATAGGAATGTACGCGTAATCTGGAGAAATATCTTAGGATCCTTCCCCTACATGGGAGAAGAATGAGCAAGGGCCAACCCTGTAAGAAACATCCTACTGTGCAAACTGGAATCTCTATAGTGTCTGTTAGCACAAGATGATAAGCTCTGTACCAAGAGTAAATAGAGGAAAGGACCCTGTGAGACACCATCACTTCCACTTATTTGTTCCTTTGTGCCCATACTGAGGTGTCTTGTCTTTTATTATAGATTCTTGAAGGAGAGAAATCTTGTTTTCCACACCTTAATTTTCCTCCTACCAAATTTCTAGTTCTTTGAAATCAGAAAAACTAAGTGGCCTAAGGCAATCAACATTTTATCCTTATTGATTTCAAATTATTGAAGACCGGCAACTTTTTAGGAGATATTATAGCATACATACATTTATCCTATCTCCCTTGCATGAGAAATTAATATCACCTGTGTAATTACCAGATCTGTAAATTGCTGATGCAATGTGATGTGGAAGTCATGCTAGGCTACGCTGTTCCATGTGCCTTCTAGACACCGCGCAGAGCAGGATGAAGCAAAGTTGAACATGTTAAAGGGACATTTTGTCCTTTAGTGAGAAGAAACAGGTGAATTGTGTAACCTCAGGTTGTGGTATGATAGGCAAATAAAAAATAATATACTAAGGATTCTTAGAATTAAAATGAATAGACAAGATAGCTCCTACTCTTACTGAAAAAGGAGATGGGCAGGACATTATAGAACCAAAAGAAGCTTCCAGGGTGTGTGTGTGTGTGTGTGTGAGAGAGAGAGAGAGAGAGAGAGAGAGAGAGAGAGAGTGTATGCAAACTGTCACTTGAAAAAAGGTTTAGCTTCACAAATCTTTGGAGAAATTAACATTAAAATGACTTTAAGATATCATGTATGACCCATCAAATTGGCCATAACAACAACAAAACCCACAATGCTTATTAGTGAGAGATTTGCAGAGAAAAAGGTACACTTACATGTTGCTGGTAAAATTGCAAATTGGTGGAATTTGAGGGGGAGAACAATCTGTTATATTTGTGCTAAAAAAAAAAAAGAGTCACAAAGACAGTTTTTGACCTGTTCCCTTAATCTGCTTTAGTAATCTTGGCTAGACAAGAGTCAGACAAGTAAATACTTGAAGCAAAATATCTTTATTAGACTTATTTTTGCGTTTATTTTTTAAATCACACAAGCAAAAGCTTAAGGGCACTCATGAGCAGGAGTAAAAAGCATAATATCAAGAAAAGAGGGGTTTGCCCCCCAAAAAAGATTAAATCAAATCTAAGTCACCAAAAGGGAAAATGGGTTTCAGTTGCTGGGCAGAGGGAGGGAAATGTAGGAGGGGATGGATCCTCTGTGTTTGGGGCATTATGGTCTTCAGGCCACAGTGTTAGAAGAAGGGGTCAACGATGGTTTTTCACAAGAATGCCCTCAGACTTGACATCAACAAATTCTGCTAAGAACGAGAAGTGATGCTTGGTTGCTTGGTTCCTTCATTACCTCTACACTGGGATTGCTCATTGAAGCAGGAAAGGTCCATGGGTTTTATGGAAAGAGAGTTTGGCTTCACTGAGGTGAATCTGATTACTTTTCCATTTCTGATGTCGCAAGGAATAAGATGTCAGGGAGTGGCCAAAGAAAGCTCCTACCTGAAAAAAAAAAAAAAAAGAAAGAAAGAGAGAGAAAATGTGGAAAGTGTAAGTCAGAAGGTAGGGGTGGGACATATCTAGAACAGAAGTGTCCTTCTATAAGTGGACTTCAGGAAGATGGCGGAGGGAAAGCAGTGACTTGCTGGAGCTTTCCCCCCAAACCCCTCAAAATACCTATAAAAAATTGCTCTAAACAAATTTTAAAGCAGCAGAACCCACAAAAAGACAGAGTGAAACAAATTTCCAGCCAAAGACAGCCTGGATGGTTGATCAGAAAGTTATATCGCGCCAGGCAGGGAGATTAGCACAGTTCGGCATGGGCATACAGGCCGCAGCGACCATGGAGCGGGCCTCAGAGGACTGAAACGGGGACAGATGTGGCGGTTTCTAAACTTTTTAACCCACGAACGCCAAAGACAACTTGGAAGGCCAATGGGAAAAGTCTGTGACTGTGATAAGAGAAAGGAGCTAGGTCTCAGCCACCCCCACCGGGGGGGTGGCAGTTCCCTGAGCTTCTGGCCCACAGACTGGGGGGGAATCAAGTGGCTGATCAGAGGGGGATTGCAGGGATCTCTTTGCCAGTGGTGAGGCAAGAATCTCTTGCTTTACAGGTGCTTGGATCTGGGTCACAGTTCTGAGGGGCACTCTTCAGGCAAGGAGGAATGCTGGTATGGTGAAGTTTGTGGCAGTGGAGAGAAAATACCTAGCCCCTTATCATAGCACCTTAAAAGAACTAAAAGTTTTCAGGTCCCTGAAGTCTCTCTGAAAACAGGTGTACAAACCCCCAAAACTTTGGACACTATATTCTCCACATTAGAAGCAGACTTTTACCTTTACAAAGAGTTTAAAACTCAAGTAATTGGCCGGGATCATGAGTAAGCAGTGCAAAAAGAGTCAGTCTATTTTATCTTACTTTGGTGACAAAGAAGATCAAAACATACAACCAGAAAAAGACAATGAAGCCAAAGCTCCTATATCCAAAGCCTCCAAGAAGAATATGAATCAGTCCCAGGCCTTGGAAGAGCTCAAAAGGGATTTTGAGAAGCAAGTAAGAGAAGTAGAGGAAAAACTGAGAGTTTTGCAGGAAAATCATGAAAAACAAGTCAATAGCTTGTTAAAGGAGACCCAAAAAAATGCTGAAGAAAATGACACTTTAAAAAATAGTCTAACCCAAATGGCAAAAGAATTCCAAAAAGCCAATAAGGAGAAGAATGTCCTAAAAAACAAAATTGGCCAAATGGAAAATGAAGTCCAAAAGATTACTGAAGAAAATACTTCCTTAAAAATTAGAATAGAGCAATTGGAAGCTAGTGATTTTATGAGAAATCAAGATACTGTAAAACAAATCCAAAAAATGAAAAATTAGAAAACAATGTGAAATATCTCATTGGAAAAACAACTGACCTGAAAAATAGACCCAGGAGAGAGAATCTAAAAATTATTGGACTATCTGAAAGCCATGATCAAAAAGAGAGCCTAGACATCATCTTTCAAAAAATTATCCAGAAAAACTGCCCTGATATTTTAGAACCAGAGGGCAAAATAGAAATTGAAAAAATCCACCAATCTCCTCCTGAAAGAGATCCCCAAAGGAAAACTCCTAAGAATATTGTAGCCAAATTCCAAAGTTCCTAGGTCAAGAAGAAAATATTACAAGCAGCCAGAAAGAAACAATTCAAGTATTGTGGAAACACAATCAGGATAACACAAGATTTAGCTGCTTCTACATTAAGGGACCTCAGGGCATGGAATACAATATTTTGGAGGGCAAAGGAGATAGGATTACAACCAAGAATCACCTACCTAGCAAAACTGAGTATAATCCTGCAGGAGAAAAAAATGGTCATTCAGTGAAATAGAGGACTTTCAAGCATTCTTGATGAAAAGACCAGAGCTGAATAGAAAATTTGATTTTCAAATACAAGACTCAAGTGGAACATGAAGAGGTAAACAGGAAAGAGAAAATCATAAGAGACTTATTAAGGTTGAACTGTTTACATTCCTGCATGGAAATATTTGTAACTCATGAGACCTTTGTCAGTATTAGGGTAGTTGGAGGGGAAAAAATTATATGTGTGTATATATAGATATAGATAGATAGATAGATAGATAGATAGATAGATAGATAGATAGATA
>NW_020954569.1:23575618-23936940 GCF_900497805.2 Vombatus ursinus
ATAGATAGATAGATAGATAGATAGATAGATAGATAGATAGATAGATAGATAGATAGATAGAGGGCACAGGGTGAGTTGAAGATGAAGGGGTCATATCTGGAGAATAAAATTAAGGGGTGAGAGAGGATTATACTAGGATAAGGAGAAATGGAGAGGTAGAATGGGGTAAATTATCTCACAAAAAAAAGAGAAGAAAAGGCTGTTATAGTGGAGGGGAAATGGAGGAAGGTGGGAGGGAATGAGTGAATCTTATTCTCATAGAATTTGACTTAAGGAGGGAATAACATACACACTCAATTGGGTATGGAAATCTGTCTTACCCTATAGGAAAATGGCAGGGGGAAGGGGACAAGGGAGTAGGAGGATGATAGAGAAGAGAGCAGATTGGGAAATGGAGTAATCAGAAGCAAGTACTTCTGAGGAGGGACAGGGTCAAAAGAAAGAATAGAATAAATGGGGGGACAGGATAGGATTAAGGGAAATAGAGTTAGTTTTTCACAGCATGTCTACTATGGAAGTGTTTTGCATAATTACACATATATAACCTATATTTAGTTACTTGCCTTATCAATGATGGTGGGTGGGGAGGGAGGAAGGGAGAAAATGTGGAACCCAAAGTTTTAAAAACATGTTTTAAAAAAATGTTTTCACATGCAACTGGGAAATAAGAAATACAGGAAATGGGGTACAGAAATCCATCCTGCCTTATAGGAAAATTGAAGGGAAAGGGGTTAAGAGAAGGGGGGGGAGAGATAGAAGGGAAGGCAGACTAGGGGAAGGGGTATTTAGAATGCATACCATCTTGGGGTGGTGGGAGGGACGAGATGGGGTGAAAATTTGGAACTCAAAATCTTGTGGAAATAAATGTTGAAAACAAAATAAATAAATAAATAAATAAAATTACCATGATATAAGTGGACTTCAGAAATCTTACAGAAACACCCAAAACAATGTAATTTTTTTAATCTATCACACCTGATAATCTGATTATTGGGAAGATAACCTGAATGCCATTGTAAAGAAAAAAAGACATATAATTCAATCAATCAATGTTATTTGTCTTTGCAAAGAACTGAAATACCCAACAATTGGTATATAACTGAATCAACCACAGTATATGAATGTTTTGAAATATTATAATGTCAATTATAAATAAGGAGTGGGAGGAATATTTTTGTAAATGTGAAGCAGTGGAAGGTAACACAAAAACCAAACAGTATGTAATCTAAATATGGCTATACATAAAAAGAAAAAATATGTATATAACTATAAAAATAAATGTGCCAGGCAAAGAAGGGAAGGGAATAAAAAACAAATAGCTAATAAGCTGCTGTAAACATGTCATTCATTTCTTATAACTCATTTGCAACTAATTGTAAATATATATTTTAATTTTGTTATTTTAAGTTGTGCATGATAAATTATTTAAAATTTTTTAAGTATCATAGCTCTAGTTCTAATTTAAGATTTTTTTTGTTTTTTTTTTCCCCATTCTGTGTGTGTGTGTGTGTGTGTGTGTGTGTGTGTGTTTTAGTGCAGTAGTGCTGCATGGTAACATGCCTGACAGAGTAAGGGATACACCTCCACACACACACATATACATACAAACACACATAGATGGACCAAAGTTTCTGAATTCTTAAGGCCTCACAATTTATAGTCTAATCTATGAAGAGTATGTTGCTGGCCATAGTTCTAGGTTAATTAAAAACAATTGAGTCCATCTTCCCTTGTGATTAATTTTAAGAGGAAGAATGCAAGCAAAGATATATTCAATATTTTTTGCATAATATTTGCTCAAACACATTTTGATTCTAGAGATCTTTAATGTACAGATTGCAATTTCTGTCCAAGTGACAAGAAAGGATGTGATATAACCATTACTAAAATGGGCACATTAGTAAAATATTAATTCAATATAATCTAAAATGAAGAGATTGGACTAGATATCTTCTATGGTCCGTTCCAGCTCCATCAGTTCCATCAACAAGAGAAGAAAAACACGTCAGCTGAAAAGGGAAGGATCTATGCTCTGACCGCAAGCAGAGACAATGCCCATGGATTGTGTGTCTGTCTCAAGCAAAAAGGCCAAGAGAGCTGCCACATGTGAACCTAAGAAAGAAGCCAATATTCACATTCCCATTTTCTATATCATTTCTCATTTTTTTTTTGCTCTCTCCCTACCCCTAAACCTCAGCTTCTCTTCCCCCATACTCATTAGTGTGGTAATCTGTACTATTACTCTAGTTAGGTCAGCTGGGTGGTACAGTGGATAGACAGCTGGGCCTAGAGTCAGGAAAACCTGAATTCAAGACACTTACTATATATATGACCCTGGAGAAGTCACTTAACCTCTATTTAACTCAGTTTCCCCATCTGTAAAATAGGTACAGTAATAGCACCTACCTCCAAAGTTGTTGTGAGAACTAAATGAGATAATTGCAAAATGCTTAGCATAGCACCTGGCACATAGTAAGTGCTATATAAATGTTAGCTATTATTATTATTATTACTTGAGATGCAGAATGGAGTAAATTCAGGAAGATATGAATTTGAATACCACTTTAGTGGGATTTACTTTGGGATCCTGGGCAAATCACTAAATCTCCCTAAACCTCACTTTCTTATCTGTAAAACAGAGAAAATAATGGCACCTCATGAGTTTTTATAAGGATCAAATGGGATAATTTATGTAAAGTGCTTGACATACCTCAAAGTACTATACAAGTATGACCTATGCATCAATACAAGGATAACTGATATAGTTGAGTATGACTGGACAGCTAGGTGGCGCCATAGTGGATAGAGTGCCAGGCCTGGAGTCAAGAAGACTCATCTTACTTGAGTTCAAATCCTACCTCAGACAATTACTAGGTGTGTCATTTAACCCTGTTTGCCTCAGTAAAATGAGAAGGAAATGTTAAACCACTCCACTATTTTTTGCCAAGAAAATCCAAAATGGGATCATGAAGAATCAGACACAACTGAAAGAGTATGACAAGGCCTAGACCCAGCCTTGACATACTCTGAAGAAGGATATTAGGACCTATGGATATAAAATTAGGGCCTTGGAGCAGCCCACATTATTGACAAAGGGCAGCTAAGTCCTGATCTTACTGGGCCAGAAGCAATCTGACCCAGCAACGGTTTAAGGCGGGGGTGGGGAACCTGTGGCCTCCAGGCCACATGTGGTCCTTAAATGTGGCCCTCTCACTGAATCCTAACTTCACAGAACAAATCCCTTCAATAAAAGGATTTGTTCTTAAACTTGTTCCTAAACTTTAAGGGAATATCCAGCAGCAGAACAATGATAATAAGGTCAATGGGTTAATAAGAGTTCATATCTATATTTCTCACAAGAAGTAGGTTGTTTCATTTATATAATTATGAGATTGAAATACAGGGCGTCTGAGGCCCCTTTCAGTTCTAGGTACATGATCCTAACATCTTAAGGCACAGCTAAGATCAAAGTACCTGGTTCTGTTAGGTAGATAGCAACCATTGTTGGAACAGCAGTCCTGGAGCCCTGTTATCAGGGAAAGTAGCTAAATAATCAGTTAGTAAAATGGCATTGATTAAGAGCCTACTGTGTGCCAGGCCCCATGCTAAGCTCTGAGGATACAAAGAAAGGCAACAATTTGGTGAACAGAACCAGACAGGACAGTCAGGAATAATAAGAAGCCAAAGTCAAAAGCCATTGGAGAATTAAGAAAAGCAAGTGAGGACCAAACAAAAATCATGACAGAGAAAAAAAAATGGGCTCAGAACTTCTGTAGGGAATGAGTCAGTTTGTTTCACTGGGACAGTATGCTTTCTATATTCTTTTTCAATGTCTTAAAAAGCCAACAGGCTCTGGACATGAAACTGCCCTTACTGGAGAAAGGAATTATCTGTTATAAATTACTTTATGTGTAAAGTATTTTTCTATAGTAAACTTATGACAAGCAGGATTCTAGGAAACACTCCCCTGGGGTAGAATGCCTGTGAATAATGAATCATCCAAGAGAGCTGGGGGAAAGTGGGTCGAAAGATCATTATCATGATGGCAGGCCTCCAGAATCTATTGCCCAGTTCAGCTTGCCGTGATTAGATTCATTTAACTTCCTGGACTTCTCAGGGGAGAGATTCAAGGCAGCCATGTGACTTTTGCTATGTCCCATCTTCCAATTACATAGGGACATAAAAATGACAAAAGAATTCCAAGGAAGAGGTTAGTGAATAGCTTACAATATGCAGAGTTTTCCAAACTGAAGGGTTCACACTCCTGAGGAGGGAAAAAAATCAGGCCAAGACCCTCTCACGGGGCCAAGAAATAATAGCTAAAATTATTTTATATGTTAAAAGTACAGCTAACATAATTGCATTGACTTTTTTCAATGAAAAATAAAGTTCAAAACAAGGTGAACAAAAATTAAACACAATAAATTTCTTCCAATGGACAATGACTATGGGATAGCAACCATTTTAATGCAGTGGGTACAAACAAAGTCAAATTTAAGTTGATAGGTGCCAAATCTTAATGATATGACAGTGATCTGCCACTGTCACCATCAATTAGCATAAGCTATAACACATATGAATTATGTGATTATTCTGCTTGTTACATTTAAATATGATAACATAATATTCATGAAGAAGTAAAAAGCATCATAATAGTTGTTAATGTGTATAGATGTCATTCATTATCATAAGTAAAATATAATAATATGATCTGTAAAAAAAAACATAGCTTTTTAAAGATTAAAATAATTTGAGAATAGTCATAGACAATTTGAAATTTTTAATAATTAAATTGAAATGTAATTGTCTTAAAATGTTCATTGTCTCTAAGTAAGATAATGATGATTAAGTAAAAACTGATGACTTTAAACGTAGGACTAGCTTGAATAAAAAAAATTCACTAAGGCAACAGAAATTGTTATAATCAAAGACAATAGAAAGACATATTTCATGTGACAGAACTGTGCAAACATAAAATTAAAAAGCCAGATCCAGAAAATACCACCCACTATAGCTATCATCGGAACAATAAATACCTTTCTTGATGGAGAGAAAAGACTATTTTATTTTCTTAATATGGAAGCTTTAGCTATAGATAGCATAAAACCTAGTATATTGAAATGGCATTTTGAAAATATACATTCAGAAATGTAAAGACAAGACAATTTTCCCGTGTCTTGTGTAGGCCTGATTTGATCTGGTACTCTTTCAGCTCAGATTCAATGTTGGAATGAAACGAAGTCACCATGGGGTAGCAAGTGATAGGATCACTATCTACCATGATTCCCTCCTCCACCTGCAATATGTATTGGATACCTTATTCAAGGCTTATGCTGAACCTCTCTTGACATAGCTTCCTGATAGCCTCCCTTGCCATATGTCGTGGCTTCCTGGTCACAAAGGGCCTAAAAAAAGACCTGCCCACATAGGGTTGGGGCCCTTTAGTCTTGCCAGATACCCTGAAACCATGAGAATCGCTACACCCTGCTCTGCTGAACATGTTTCCATATGGAGATAAGGCAGGCTTCATCCCTGTTGAATATTCTTTCTATTGTTAGCATTCTTTTTGTTAATTCTTGAATGACCTCTCCTAGGATCTAACTTGATACTGTGTCTTCCCTCCAGATCCTTTACTTAGAGGCAGCTAGGTGACCCACTGGATAGAGCAGAGGGCCTGGGTTCAGATTCAACCTTCCAGCTCTAGGTATATGATACTAACATCTTAAGAAACAGTCAAGGAGAGACGTACTAGCTGTGTGACCCTGTGCAAGTCACTCTGCCTCAATTTCCTTAACTGTAAAATGGGCATAATAATAACAAACACCCATCTCCCAGGGTTGTTATGAGGATCAAATGAGAAAATATTTGTTAAGCACATAGCATAGTGCCTGGCACAGAGTAAGCACTTAATAAAAGCTTTTTTCTTTGTACTTTTTCTTTCCTCATACTTTAAACCTACTCAGTATTATCTGGCTCACTCACCAAAATGTCCTCATCCCTGGGAGTCACAACGGGGAATAAAGGGCCCCAAGCCCACGTGGGCAGGTCTTTTTTTAGGCCCTTCAGTGACCAGGAAGCCAGGACAATATGGCTAGAGGCTATCAGAAAGCTATGTCAAGAGAGGTTCAGCATAAGCCTTAGATACCTGAGGGAAAAATTATCCAATCCATATTGCAGATGGAGGAGGGAATCCTGGTAGATAGTGATCCTATCACATGCTATCCCTTGGTGCCTTCATTTCATTCCAACCATTGAATCCAAACTTTGAAATGCGGCCCTTTGACCGAATCCAAGCTTTTAAGTTGGATTCGGTCAAAGGGCTGCACTTGAGGCCCTAAAGGGCCACGTGTGGCCTCAAGGCCAAAGGTTTCTCATCCCTGTCCAGGAACTCAGGTTTACCACCAAGTCAGCTAGGGTTTCCTCTTTCTTCCAAGTAAATACACATTTACCATAAAATATGACAATTTCATCTCCCCATACTGTTAGAAGATAAGGCATCTCCCAACAATGCCATCTCTTGGTCCCCCAAGACTTTTCTGGGAAGGAGTTATTTGAACCATCTCATGAAAAAGGAACCTTACAATTGGGGAAAACCTGAGCTATTTCTCCAGGGCGTAGGGAGCCCCCTGAGGGGCAGGAACTTCAAGGCTCAAACTATTCTGCACCAAGGAAAGAATAAGGAATAGCTGACAGGGTCACCCAGGACTATGTCCAAAAGCAAACTATTCTCATCAGGTTAAGGATGACAACGACAGCAGCCTAATAGCAAGCAGCTGAACCACTGACCACAACAAAAGAAGTTAATCATAAAGATAGAAGCCCCTTAATTAAGGATTACTTGATTAAGTAAGTCAAGGTAATAAGCATTTACTGAGCACCTACTGTGCTAAGGGCTGGGGATGCAAAGAACCTTACCCGAAAAAAAAATCCACAACACAAATAATGAGGAGAACAACTATGTGGAGTTCAGGAATTCAAACCAATTTGGCAATACACCTGCTCTAAGACTATAGGGAAAGAAAATATCTGCCTGGCCATCAAAAACCCTTAGCTCTAGTTTGTTCCGTCTGTGTTAGTAGTTATGCGACCTTAGATAAGTCACATGAATTAAATGGATATATAGACATAGAACCAAGGATTTTAGATTATTTGGGAAATGAATGACAATCTAGATTCTACAGAAAAAAATACTATATATTGTGAACTTTAATACCAACATATTAAATATAGTTTGCCTTTAATTAGCATTACAGTCCTTAAGATATGAGTACAAAGTCCTTAAAATACATGGTTTTGAAAAGGCAGCTTCCGTACTTTGCACAAACACCTGTGAGAGCTTAACATTTACATATTTCCTCATCACATTTTTCATAACATGGAGGTTTTTCATATATTGACTATGACTTCAAGCTATTTCCTTAAATGATCCCAATTCCCAGTTTAGAAAAAATAAAAAACTTAAAAATACTCATCCAAGCTCTGTGCTTTAAAAAGCAGTCTAAATTTGCCCAGATATTAAGCAGCAAGGTAAAATCCTGAGAATGCCACTGCTATCGAAATGCTCATGGCCCCCAGTTCTACCCAATAGACCATGCTGCCTCCACAGGACACTGAGTCCATTTTTACTCATCGGCAACCCCCAAATGTTTAACAATAAAAATAGCTCTGATCTCAGTATTCACACATCCTATGCTATAGTTAGCCAACACACATCATATTAGATGGTAGGCTTATTTTCTTATTGCCATGATAGCCAAATGCCCCAAAAGGTAGCAAACCCCCTTGCAGCCAGCTAAGAAATTGGGACTAACATATCACTACTTATGTCAATTATTCCTAATGAGTAACATACTGGGCACATAAAAGAACAGTGGAAAGCGAGAACATGTTAATGGGTAAACTGGTATCCTAGGACTTAGCACTTTTTTAAAAAGAAGTGTTCAATTCTCTCCTAATGTGACCATTAGAGAAAGGTGAGAGTGACTTTTTCTTTTGTTTTTGTTTTTTTGTTTGTTTGTTTGTTTGTTTTTTCAGTTAAGCTGGAGGGCTGCTCTTGATTTCCTGTGCCTCTATCAAAGTCATTGAATTCAGGCCTTGTCTGATTAACTGAAGGGTGAAGTTTTAGGCGCATCTGTGTCATCCTCCAAACCACCATTGTTCATCCAACAAAGCAGGTGCAGCTAAAACATAATTAAATGGTACATTTTTGCTTTTGATTTTTACGTATGTGCCTTTGTATGAATACCAGGCTATTTTGGGTGCCTGACCTTGAGTGAAAGAAAAAATGGAAACTCTCATTTGACCTTGAAATGTTTATTATTCATACAATTTTATAACTAAAAGACACCTTAGAGATCATCTAATACAAACCATTTATTTTACAGGAGAAGTACAGACCTAAGGAAATAAGGTAACTTGTTTTGAAAAACTAGTGCTTAATAAAAGATTGTTGAATTGACTTACCCAAGGTCACAGGGCCAGTTAATGACAGAGCCATAATTCAAACCTAGGTCTACTAACACAATTAAGGATATTTCCACCACCACCACCCCCACCATGCTGCCTCTGTAATAAGCTACTGTGATGACCTATCCTAGTCAGCAGGGTCACAATGTCAAAGGGGAACAATGAATGACTTGTCAAGGGAATGTGTTACTATCTACTCTGATGAGTAATCTTTTAAAATTACAACTTACAAAAATCAATTATTCGGTCAAAAAACATACCCATTAACAAAATAAAACATTGCTTTCTCTTTCCGACCTAGGGAAGATCTTAGCTTAAAAAGGCAAAAGTCTCCCACTGCATCTAGGGCTATCTCATGTTGTCCTGATCTATATCTTGCCACTGGACCAGGTGGCTCTGGAGGAAAGAGTGAGGCTGGTGACCCACAACCCTGCCTCACTTAAATCCAATTCACTTGCAAGTCAAGACATCACCTTTCGGATGTCATTGGTCCTCTTTGAGAACAAAGGATAAATAATAATGCTTAACTACAAGCAGGAAATAATTATTTTACTACATAAGAGTATTATTTACATTCCTTTATACCATATATTCATTGATTAAATACCAGCAGCCATAAGCATTAATGAAATAGCATTTTAGAAAATTGTAATTAATAATAACAGGAAATTCCTTTAAAATTTTTCTGTTTTTATTGTTGTTGTTACTTGTCAAGATATATAAGTGAGTAATAAACAAGAACATTTCTGTATTCTATATGTAGGGGGAGGTGTCTAAATGAAAGGAAATATACTTACTTAAAATATCCTATCTTATTCTGAGAGTTGAAAGGAACCTCAGAGGTAGACTAATCAACCAACCCCTGAGGAAGAAAGGCCCATGCAATGGCAATAACAAGTGGTCACCCTGACTGGGTTGGAAGATCTCCAGAGAAGGAGATGTCACTACATCCCGAAGCAGTCCATTGCACTGTTGAACATCACTCATTATAGAAGTTTTTCTTTACATCAAACCTAAATCTTTTCCTAAATCTTTAAACATTTGAAGACTGCTATCATGCCCCACCCCTTCCCCAAAGCTTTCTCTTCCCATTTAAACATACCCACTTATTTCAGGCCCAGAGATCCTGTCACCATCAGTAGTACAGTGCACAGTACGTTGCAAATGCTTAAGAAATGCTTGCTGATTGACTGATCAGAGGCATGTTCCAGATCATCTATCTTTTCTAAAATGTCTCACAGAATGAACAGTGCCCCTGACTGTAATCTGACTTTGCCATCAGACAACAAAACTGTCACGTCCTTCATTCTGATCACTGTACTCTTAACAAATGACTTTGGCTTTTGGAGTTGCCTTGTTACACTAGTGACTCACATTCAACTTACAATATATTGAGGGCCACATATAAATATTGAATGAATTTACCTACTTGTGCCCGTATTGTACCTGTAACGTTGGTTTTAAAAAAACTGTAGAACTTTACATTTATCCTTATTAAATTTCATCTTATTAGATTCAGTCTAAGATCATTCTAGATCCTGACTCTGAATTCTAATGTGTTTTCTATTCTTCCTAGTTTTTTGGCATCTGAAAATTTGGCAAAGATGTTTCCTATGATTCATTCAAGTCAGTAATTTTTTAAAAATGATATGAAAAAATGTTCAACAGAGAAGAATCAAGGATGGATCTTTAAGATACTTTAATAGAGCCCATCCTCCAAAGTAATATCAACCCATTAGTAATTCCATTTGACTAGTATTTGTTAAGTGTCTATTAATTGCTGAGCACTGTATTAGGCACTGGGAATACAGAGGCAAAAATGAAACAATCCCTGACCCAAGGGAGCTTATATTCTATTGGAAGGAATAACAATACTTCACATTTATGTACTGTTTTAAGGTTTACTATGTTTTGTATGTTTTTTGTTTTTATATCTCTTATCTTATTTGATCCCCACAGTAACACTGTGAAGTAGATGATATTAGCCCTTGTTTATATAGATGAAGAAACAAACTTGATGAATTAATGATCCATTAATAAATTATTCCTTAGGTTCATTTATTTCAATCAACCAGTTCTAAATATACCTATCATCTAGCCCAATAGTGTCAAACTCAAATAGAAATGGGGACTACTAATCCATATATAAGGATCCATATGGGTTATCCATATTGACACAACTTTAAAACGTAATGTTATCTATGTTTAATTGCATTTTTAATTTTTTGTTAAATATTTCCCAATTACATTTTATTCAGGTTCATCTGCACTAGAACAGCTGCATGCCACACACTGGCCACATGTTTGAAACCTCTGATCTAGCCCACATTTCACCATTTTGTCCACAGCAATAGAGTGAGATACTTGGCCAAAAGCTTTGCTAGAATCTAAAAACACTACGTCTCCAGAATTCCTATTTTCTACTGCTCTAGTTATACTCTCCAAAAAGGAATTAGAGTGAGATTGATGTTACTTGTCCTTGAGGAAGTCATGACAGCTTTTAGGAATCATTGCTTCCCTTTCTACATTCTCAACCAACCAAATTCGCCAGGGGTTTCATTCAGGTTCACTGGTCATGTTTTGTAGACTTCACAGTCAGCTTCCATTCACCCTGGGCTTTATTAGTCCCCACATTGCTCATACAGGACTTTGTCTTGCTTTTTTAAAAATGTATTCTCATGATTTCAGAAAAACCTGGAAAGACTTACACGAACTAAGGCAAAGTGAAGTAAACAGAATCAGGAGAACATTATACACAGTAACAGTAATATTGTACGATGAAGAATTGTGAATGACTTAACTATTCTCAGCAACACAATGAATCAAAACAACCCTAAAAGACTAATGATGAAGCATACTATCCGCCTCCAGAGAAAGAACTGATATTGTCTGAATACAGACTGAAATATGCTATTTTTCACTTTCTTTCACGTTTTTTCTTTTGAGTCTTCTTGTACAAAATGACTAATATGGAAATGTTTTACATGATTGCACATGTTTAACCTATTGCTTCCCATCTCAGGGAGGAGGGAGAGATGGAGAGAAGAATAGAATTTGGAGCTCAAAACTTAAAAAAATTTTTTTTAATTGTTTTAACATGTAATTGAGGAAAAAATAAAATATATTAAATTTTTTAAAAATAAGAATTAAAAAAAAATGTACCTCTTCTTTCTGCAGAGGAAGGAGACCTAGGGGGATTGGGAAGCTTTCATGAATGAAATCCTAAAGAGATAAGCAGAAATGATGCTGATGAGGAGAAGGGAGAGCTAGCTGCCTCAAAAAGACCTTTTGACTGCCCGGGGTAATCATGGAACAACTTAGAGTTTTAAAAGATCTTTATAGAAAGTGAAAGCAATATCAGGTAACTGAAGATTAAAAATGTTAAAGCATGATATAATCCTGTGAGAACAGTGTTAGAATAACTAAAGCCTAGAATGCATTTACACAGGTGATGTATTCTAAAGACTGAATTCTGAAAAGTATACACCATTGAACCTATGTGAAATTTCTAGCAAAATTAACAAAAGTGTAGTTAATGAGAATTTGCAAAAAAGATCATGTCTAAGCTGTTCAATGAGTAGCCAATGCTAAAAGAGATGTTTATCTCTTTTAGCGATCTCCTCCTTCTTTTTCTCTTCATCATTTTTGCTCAATATATTTTCCCAGAGGAAAAATATTTTATATGATGCTTGTTTCTAGGATACTATGCAAGAGTCTAATTAGCCCATCATGGAGCCCATCTACTCTCCCTATGCCTTTTCACAACAAAGACGCTAAGACACAACCATATCAGCAGAGTTCATGCTGTGAATGTATGTCTTTCACTCAAGAATAGGGGCTGAGCCAAAATCCCTGAAGTGTGAATACCCTTTAACCCAGCTATATCTCTAGCAGGCCTAGATTCCAGAGCAATTATAGAAAGAGGAAAAGAACACTTATGTTCAAAATTATTTATAGCAGCTACTTTTTGTAGTGGCAAAGAACTAGAAATTAAGGAGGCATCCATCTATTGGGGAATGGCTGAACAAATCATGAAGTTGTTTGAAGAAACTAGGAGTGTTTAGTCTGGAGAAGAGAAAACTTAAAAGGGTGATCTTAGATATTCATTGAAGGTCTTTCATATGGAAGATATTAGTATAGTGGCTTATACATTTTTTTTTAACCAGACCTGTGATTTTTCAGTGTTGGGAGCTCCTGGTGAGTTGCACTCCTTCACCAATATAGATTGGCACCTTCACTGAAAGTTAAAAACTTTGAGAATTGCCTAAAACATTGAGAAGTTAAGTGACTTGACCAGGGTCACACAGCCAGCCTATGGCAGAGACCAGATTTGATCTCAGTGCTTCCTGGCTCAAAGGTCAGCTCCCCGAAATTCCTGACAACAAGCTAACTCTCACCTTACATGTAATCTGCATTTAATAAATTTGTGTTGAACTGAACTAAATTGTTGGTGTTGTTTGGTTTTTTTTTTTAACTTAGCACAAAAGGGCAGACCTAGAAATAAGGGATGGAATTTGCAGAGAAGTAAATTTAGGTTTTCTAACTATTTCCTAGGGCAGCTAGGTGGCACAGTGGATAGAATGTTAGGCCTAGAGTCAGGAAGACCTCAGGTCAAATCCAGTCTCAGACACTTACTAGCTTTGTGACCCTAGGCAAGTTGCTTAACCCTGTTTGCCTCAGTTTACTCATCTGTAAAATGAGTTGGAGAAGGAAATGGCAAGCCATTCCAGTATCTCTGCCAAGAAAACACCAAATGGAGTCACAAGGAGTAGGATATGACTGAAATGACTAAACAACTATCTCCTAGTTATTAGAACAGGGGAGAGGGAGCATGTCTTGAGAGATATTTGGCTCTCCCTCACCAGAGGTCTTCAAGCAACAGGATGACCTGTTGCCAGAGATGCCATAGATGGAATTCTTGTTCAGATACAAGTTGTATTCAGTGACATTTAAGGTCCCTTCCAGAGTACTCCAGAGAAGGAGTATTCAAATTAATGAAAATATGGAGTCCCTTCAATTATGAAACTAAGTAGTGGTGGATTCCTGAACCCGTAAGCAACAGAACTATTAGAGTTGTGAACAGATTCCCTCCATTCCAGGAGCCAGGGTAGCTACAATCGTTAAACTACACTGCACTTGGAAAATGTTCCTTGATCTCCAGAGCTCAGAAGAGACATCCATCCCTGGCACCACACTGCACCATATGAACAGGATTTGTTCATAAATCAGGGAGTGACTGTTTATACAGATTAGGTGAACAATAGCTACACAATCTTGTTACTTAAGCTAGATACAGCCTACTCAGCAATGGGGCTAAATTAACAGCTTGTTGTTCCAGGTGTTGGACACATATTTCTTCTCTCCTCCCCACCCCCTCTAACCCACCCCATTTAGTCCTGATTTGGGACCCACACAGTCCTTTCTCACTGGCCTATAGCTATAGACCTCAATTCCATGTCAAAACTATGTCCTGTCCATAGTCAGAAACTGATTTCCACATTGTGAGTACTTCAAAAAGAAAGTGGAATCACTGCAAAGTAGAATGAGGTAACCACAGACAAATCTCACTACAAAGTAAAACAACTGCAAGGTTTCACCTCATGCCAGACAAAATGGTAAAGATGGCCAAAGAAAACCAAGGAAAAGGTTAATACTAAAAGGGCCATGGGATAATAAACATGCTAATGCACTCTTGATGAATCTGTGAATTCATCCAACCATTCTGGAAAATAATTTGGAATTATATGAGAATAGTGACTAAACTGTCCATCCCTTTTTGATTTAAATTTGTCCATAGCCACTACTGGGCATACAAACCCTAGAAGGTCAAAGAGAGAAAGAAAGGTCCATTAATATACTGAAATATTCATGACATGATTCACCTTTTGTGATAGCAAAGTACAAGAAGCAAAGTGGTTGCCTATCAGTTGGAGAATGGCTGAAACAATATGAATGTAATGACCTATAATTGTGAAGTAAGAAATGACAAATTTGAGGAACTCAGAGTAATGTGGGAAGATTTGTATGAAATGATGCCAAGAGAAATAACCAGAATCAATAGAACAATATAAATGACTCCAACAAGCCTCCCTCCTAACAGACAGGGATCTAGTTGAGGAAAATGCCTCAAATGCTGTCAGACGTAGTTACTCAGTTTTGCTTAACTTTTTTCTTTATTATAAGGGGAGGATTCAGCTCTGGAGTGAACAAAAGTAGAAATTCAGAAATTATTGTGACATAAAAACAAAAGGATTTTTTGTTGTTGTTTCTAATACCTCTAAAAAAGTTAGAACAATAATACAATAATACCTTTAAAAAGAAAAAAGAACAATTCATGTCAAACTAACTTATTTCCTTCTATGACAAGGTTATTAGATTGGACTTTCACTCAAGTCTTACTCCGATGCTGCACTGAGGTGTGAAGATAACATTAAATTTTTTTAATTTATGGGAGAGGAATGCATGTTCTGATACGCCCTACCAAACCGCAAAGCTTCTGAATGGGAGCCTCAGTCCTGTATCACCAACTGCCTCCTTGACATTTCTACCTGGCTGTCCCATAGGCATATCAAACTCAATACACTTAAGATAGAACATACCTTTGCTACTAAACCTACCCCTCTTCCTAACTTTGGCATTTCTCTCAAGGATAACACCTATCCAGGTTCACAAGATAGTGGTCAATCTTGATTCTTCATTGTCTCTTGCCTCCCAAAGAGAATCAATTGCAGAATTTTGTCAATTCCACCTGGTGATAATACTCCTATCTACTTCATTCCCCTGAACCTTCTCCCACCTACCCTAGGGCAAAATGGATTAGTTTTCCTTAAAGGACAACAAAGTTGTCCCCAAGACCTGATTGGCCCTGATTTCCCTTGATTCAGCTTCCTAGTAGTATCTGGCTATATTGACTTAGCTTCCTGATCACTTAAAACAAAACAAAAAAAAATCTCATATTTTACAAATATTTTTACACATTTTATATAAATGTGGAGTTTGGGCCCATTCAAATTGGTTAATGTCATCGTACCCTGCCCTGATGAACAAGAAGGGGGAGGAGGAACAGATCTGTAGAAGTTAAATGCCACAGTATTCTTAGCATATCTCTCTGAATCTAGTCCAATCCATCCTCACACAACTGCTAAACTAAAATTGTGGACTTGTGGTTGAGATGGCCATTTAATAGGTTATAAAGTTGGGGTCAGTATCAGAGAAAGGAATACAGCATATGCAAGATATGTTAGAAAGGTAAAATGAATAGAGTGAAGTCAAGAATGACTGGGTTGTGAGCCTGAGTGACTGGGAGAAAGGTAATAGAGAAATCAGAAAGAGAGATAAGTTTGGGAGAAAAGGCGAGGAGGGTTGAAAGATAATGAGTTCATTTTGGATGTGTTGAATTTAAGATGTCTATGGGACATTCAGTTTGAGCTGTCTAATAGGCATTTGGAAATTAAACATCAGGAAAGCGGTTAGAGTTGGGCAAGTGGATTTGACAAGTCAAATGAATAAACGTGATATATGAATCAATAGGAATTGCCAAGATTACCAAGTGAAATCATATTTATCTGTGTTTGTTTTATCTATCTAGTCCCTAAGCTCTAGGAGAGAGAGCAAGGAAACTGAGTTCATCAGAACATAGCACATAGACCGCTGGGCTTGGAGTCAGGAGGATCTGAGCTTGAAACCTGCTTCAGACACTTTACCAGACATTACAAGTGTAGTCAAGTCACTTAACCTCTCTTTGCCTCAGTTTCCTAATCTGTAAAATAAAGATGATAATAGCAGCATAATACAGATAATACAGGTAAAGAGCTTTGCAAATTTCAAAGTGCTACATAAATGCTATTATTATTGTTATGTTATGTTATTGTCCTTCATTTTAGAAGAGGACCAAAATGACATCGCTATGTTAGAGTCAAATTTTAGGTTGATCAGACCAATACAAGCTCCCAACATTCTACCACACATGCGACACAAATAGTCCTTGTGAACCTTTGGGGTGGATTCTTTAAGGGTGCGTATCTTGTGTTTCTCTCGAGTTACCTCAATTCTGCTTTGCTCATAGAGGACAGCACCTTTTCTGATGTGGGCACACCATGCTGAGTGGTCCTGTGCCGGTGTCTCCCATGTCACACAATCAATTCCAAAATTCTTAAGACAGACCTTGAGAGTACCCTTGTATTGCTTCTGACCACCGTGTGAACGTTTGCCCTTTGTGAGTTATCCATAAAATGGCAAGCGTACGTTATACATTCAAACAATGTGGCCAGCCCATTGGAGTGGTGCTCTCTGAAGCAGAGTTTGAATGCTTGGCAGTTTAGCTCGAGAAAGGACCACAGTGCTGGTATCTTATCCTGCCAGGTGATCTTCAGAATCTTCCTAAGACGATTCAAATGGAAGCAATTCAGTTTCCTGGCATGACGCTGATGGATCGTCCAGGTTTCACAGGCTGACGATAACTGGGTCAGCACAACGGCTCTGCAGATCTTCAGTTTGGTAGTCAGTCAAATGCCAGGAAAACTGAACTGAATTATAAGGGTAGGAATTGTATCTTAATTAAACTTTTTATCTCTCTGTGCTTGGAAGAATGCTCTACACTTAGTAGGTACTTAATAAACACTTATAGAATACTGCATTCTGCTAAGATTACAAAGAGGCATATTTCAGCTTGATAATCTTCATAATGATTAGTGCTATCCAGAAATGAAAAGGTCAGCCTCCAGAAGTAGTGACTTCCCCATCACTAATGGTCTTCAAGCCATGGCTGGATTATCAGTTGTAGAGATTCCTGAATAGTAAAGACTGGACCACTTGATCTCTGAGATTCCATTTAACTCAAAGGTTTTGTTATTCCATCCTACAATAAATATCCCCCAGCAACTCTTTATGAGTTATTTTTTTCCAGGCACTTTTGGTCTACCTAGACAAATTCTCCCAACAGATATTCTCTCCTTTTAAATCATAGAAATGGAATTTTACAGGCAGAAGAATCCTTGGAAATTGTCTAGTCCAACCAAGTCATTTTATATATAAAGAAGCGAAGGACCACCGAGGTTAAGTGATTTTCTCAAGGTCCTATACCAGATTGAGCACAATATTGGGATTAGAATTCAAATGGAACCCATGTTTGTGCCTTTCCCTCTAATAACAACTCACATTGATATATAATGCTTTAAGATTTACAAAACACTTTCCTTGCAAAAACTCTGTGAGGTAAATAGTGATAACAATAACAATAACATCTCATTTATATGCTGCTTGAAGTTTTGCAAAGAACTTTTCTTATAGTATCTCATTTCACCAACCATCCTGATCCACACAGAAGATGGGTTTTCTTCCCATCCCTCCTCCCCTCTGTTCTCTTATTTTTAGTTTCCTTTTGTATGTTGTCTTCTCCTGTTAGAATGATGGGTCCTTGAGGGAAGGAATTGTCTTATTTATTTATATGTGTATCCCCAAAGCTTAGCACAATGCCCCACATGTATTAAGTACTTAATAAATGCTTCACCTAGCAATAATAATATTGATAATAGTGTTTATTTAGAACTTCAAGGTTCGCAAAGCACTCTACAAATATAATCTCATTTTATCCTCACAATCCTGGTGCTATTTTTATCTCTGTCTTACAGATGAGGAAACTGAGGCAAACAGGCTAAACCCAGGGTCAAAAAAATGATATAAATGTAGGTCTCCCTGACTCCAGGTCCAGGACTCCATCCGCTAGTCCCTCTAGCTGACTTTCTCTGCCTCTGTCTTTCTCTGTCTCCTCTGCTTCTCTCTCTCTCTCTTTCTCTCTGTCTCTCTCTGTCTGTCTCTGTCTCTCTCTGTCTCTCACTCTCTGGCTCTGTGTGTCTCTCTGTCTCCATCTCTCTCCATGTCTCTGTCTCTCTCTGTCTCTGTCTGTCTCTGTCTCTCTGTGTCTCTTTTTCTGTCTCTCTGTCTCATTCCACTCTCACAATAACCCTTTGTGGTAGATGGTATAAGTAACGTTACTCTTGTTTTGCAGATGAGAAAACTGAAAGCTCAGAGCTGTTAAGTGATTTGTTCCAGGTCATTCAGCTAATAAGTAGTAGGGCACAGATTTAAATATAAGCCTCTCCTGATTCCAGGTAAAATACCCTTTCCACTGCACCAAGCTGTCTATCCACATCACACACTCTCCCTAATGGCCACTCTTTACTACCTTGGTCAGTGTATGTAGTTTTCTCAGAACTAGTTCCTTTATCACTTTTTATCATTTTGATACCCTCTGATCCCAGCATGTTTATCCCAGTATTCTTCTCACAGTACAAATACCAGCTTTCTACAAAATGACATCTCTATTTTTAATGTTCTTACCACAAAGCCAATAGTAGCCACCATTTTTTTCCTTTTTATTTTTTGTATTTTGAAGTGGCCAGACAACATGTGGAGAAATAGGACATGGGTTTTAATGAAATATAAGCTCAACAGGTATCAATAATGAGAAAGGGCAGCCTATGCAGTTAATGCAATCTAAGATTATATTAACAGAGTCATAACATCCAGGACAAGGAAAGTGAGAGCCCCACTCTACTCTGATATGCTCAGACCGTATCTCTGGAGTACTGCGCTCAGTTCCATGCGCAGGATTTTAGGATGAATACTGATAAACTGGAGTGGATCTCTGTTGTCAGAATTAGGGACATTACATGATATGGTAGCTAGGGCACTAGAGTTGGAGTCAGGAAGAAGTGAGTTCAGATCTTGACTCAGACACTTACTAGTTGTGTGTTAGTCTTACCTTAACCTTTTTCAACCTCAATTTCCTTACTTGCAAAATAGGTAAAACAATAGTACTTACTTTAAAGGGTTGTTGTTAGAATCAAACAAGATGACACGTAAAACATTTTGCAAACATTAAAGCACTACATAAATGCTAGCTATTATTATAATCATCATTCTTATTATTAACTAGAAGCAATGAGCAAAAGTTATAGAGTGCTAGATTTCAGCTCCATGAAGGAAGATGTCTTAAAGGTATCTAACAGTGAAAGAGACTGATTCAGAAGGTATCAGGTAGTCCATCACTGGAGGTCTTAAAGCAAAGACTATATGACCACTTGTAAAAGATGTTATGTTGAACTAGATGAAATCTAGTACACTGCCAATGGAAGCTAGGTGGCACAGTGGGTAGAGTGCTGAACCTGGAGTCAATAAATTCCTGAGTTCAAATCTGGCCTCAGACACTTATTGGCTATGTGACCTTGGGCAAGTCACTTAACCAGTTTACTTCAGTTTCCCCAGCTATAAAATGAAGATAATAATAGCATTAAGCTCCCAGGGTTGTTATGAAAATCAAATAAGATAACAATTGTAAAGTCCTTAGCCCAGTGCTTGGCACATCGTTAAGTGCCACTTAAGTGTTAGATATTATAATTAGTTATTATTATTATTATTATTATTACAAGTCTGGGGTTCTATATAACAGGTCTAGTATTATAATTTTAGCCTGAAAAAGAAATGTGAACTAGATACAGCCTAAGTTATAGATGGGCCCATGCTTGATATTTTGAATAAGGTTAGTATTCAAAATGTCATTTTAATCCTGTCACAAGAGTGAAACACTTCTATTTATCTCCAGAGCTTTATGTAAATCTACTAAAATGTACATGGCAATAATACAGGTATATCCCACAATATAATAGACATTTAGGAAAGAGATCTTTACTTAGCCTCTGACTTAAATATATTTAAGGCATTTTTTCAAATTACAAAAATTAAGCAAAATATAAAAATGAAACTTTTTAAAGCACCATTGCTGTAGGACTCAGACAATACAACAAACATAATTTCATTAAAGCTTATAGCATGTCTGGAATTAGAGTGATCATACCCACATCTCCTATATCCTTTTCCAGTTATAAAATTCTTAGATGTTACATCTTTTAAATCACTTCTTACATATAAGTTATTGACAATATCCTACAGCCTACTTATACCTACCACACATCTCTCTGTTGCCCTGTTAATGACTCATAATTTTGGTTCTTTGGAGACTGTAATGTTTAATACTTTAGAACACCCCTGACTTCATTGGTGTAGAACCTTTCTCTAATTAGGGAGATTGCAAATCCTTCGTGAAAAGGACTTTGAATTTCATGAGTTTCTCTCAACAGAAAAAATGATTACCTTGTAGCTACCCTTCTGGTGGTGAGCTTCACCAAGCTGAGCCAGGTTGGTCCACAGGCCTATAATCAAAGCTTTTCCAGCTTGTTGAAACCAGACAAAGCTTGCACACTACTGTCACAGAAACATTTCTGTGTCATAAGAAGGCATCAGAGCTGGATTCAAAGTATAAGCCCTGCAACCATACTGCAATGTTTAAATGCTGCTGTGAACTCATTGTTATGTTTCCAGTGGTGCAAATGGCAACCCATCTATGTCTTCTCATGCTGTATAACCTCAGACTATGTCTTCCCATCAATACTACATTTGGTGTCCACATAAAATACTGGAGACTTTCCTCATGGTGTGATATGACCAGTATCTAATAGTGCTCCCTTTAAGCCTTCCCCCCATTCATTATACTGCTTTAGAAAGGTAGTTGATTAACTGTTACCAGGCCCCAGTTCCTACTAAACAGTTGAAGCAGGAGCATACAATCACCCTTTGTCCAAAGTTCCTTTGACCATGAGGCTTGGGCCTCCCATCTCTTGCTGGGTGCAATGTGTCCTTGAAGGAAGGCAACAAGAGGCCAGTTGCATCTTCTGTCTACCCCAAAGGATTTCATCTGCTTCTTCCTGCTGCTGCCTCACAAATGGCCTCCTCAGGTGAGAAGAGGAGCCCCACATTCCTTTCACTGCATTCTTCTGACTGTGTGTCTTGTTCTCCATCTTCTGGCGGGCACAGTGTGTCCCCCTGAGGGAAAATGGCAAGAGGCTGAGAAGAGTGTCTTCCATCAGCCCCAAAAAAAGATGAAAGCAAAGTGTAACAAATAACATATCACCTGGTCATGTCTCAAGATTATGACAAAAAGTTCTGTTATTCAAGTGCTTCTTGATTTTCCTCCTAGGCATATGTTTCTTCATAGTTTGTCCCACATCTTTGAAGGGCAGAATTTGTGACAGCAGCACTCAGAAGAAGCAAGTCATTTTCAGCAAAGTGAATCTTCAGTAAAGTGCAACTCAAGCCTTAGTAGCTCTTACTTACATTACTTAACAAAGGTCTCACTTCTCTAACTAGCCTTGAAACTTTTAGGATCATTCATTGTCCAGGATACCCCTTTCTGAGATGATAGATAGTTATTCTGAGTTCATGATTCATCTTTACGGCAGCTCAGCGTAAGTACTTATTTAACACCCTTGATAACCTAAGATCCATATTATCTGGATATGAAGCATAAAGGTGACACACATTCAGTAGCCTTAAAAGGTGGTTGTTACCTCAGATTGGGAAGCCAATCCAATAAGGGTGCTACTAATTACCCAAAGAATGATTTTGAAAGAAGCTACTGTCATAATAGAGTGAAAATTCTCATAAAAGTTATTAAGAGAGGTGGGAAAAAATATTGAATTTTTAAAAGGTCAGTTGAGAAGTTATATGTGGTTGTGATCTACTCCAAAGTTATTATCCAACATTCATTCAGAAAAGGGAAAAAAATTACTCCAAATTAAATTGTTCATCTGAGGAAGGAAATCTCACCAAATGTAGATTAAACTAACATTTTCAATATATAATAAATGATAAATGGATCCAGCCTCATGTGGTGGGGGTTGGTTTGTCATTCAATCTTACTTCCACAGACAACAATTGAGTAGCACTTCAAATCTTTGCTTCCCACTTACTCTATGTCCATCTTGTATTACGTAGCTACCTGCATGTTGTCTTCCCCATTAGAACATAAACTTCAGAAAGGGCAAGCAACATGTTTTTGCCTTTCCTTGTATCTCCAGCACTTAGCCCAGTCAGTGCTGATAAATGCTTGTTGACTCCAGACTGACTGAATCATGAGCTCAGGCATAGCAGTCACATAAGGCACTGGCCAATAAAAAGATAATGCAAGAGAGCACACGAGATGGGGTTGTAGATAATTCTGAAAAAGAAATATTTGTGGAGAAAGCAAGCTTTGGGTTTGGTAGTAATGTCTTTTTGCTTATGTTCATCCAGAGCTCTGACTCATGAGATGATCAAGTTTACAATGAAAATGATGTTTCTTGTTGTCTTTGGATGCACAATGGACCCATCTATGCCAAGATCTTAATTTGCTTTTCCAAAAAAGAGCCTATGAGCCAGCCTCACACTTCAGGGCAATTTCTTTATGTCATCTGGTTTAATTTATCATGAGAATGTCAATATTGATATAATTTAGTTCCTCTATGCAGTTTATTGTTTGCTGGACCAGAATTTCACATTCTAATAATTGCATTGATATTTATAGTCTTAAATGATGTGATCTTCATCTCTCTCTGCCTCTTTTCTCTTATTCTGTCACCATCATTGCAGAAATGGAAAAGGCCTGCACAGGACTGAGTACTTTTCTTTTTCTTTGTTTCATGGTATACCATAGCAAAAAAAAAAAAAAATCATCATCAAGTGGCCACCTTACTGGGGATGGATCTCTCTCTCTAGTTGGCAGCTAGGTAGTGCAATGGATAAAACACTGACCCTGGAGTCATGAAGACCTGAGTTCAAATCCAGCTCCAGATACTTGCTAGTCACGTGACCCTGGGCAAGACACTTAAGCTCTGTTTACTTCATTTTCCTAAGCTTTAAAAGGGGGATAATAAGAGCACTTTAGTCACAGAGTGGTTGTGAGGATTAAAGGAGATAATATTTATAAAGTGCTCAGCACAGTGCCTGGCATATAGTATATATGTAGGTACTTAATCAATGTATACATAATATACATAAATGTAGTATATAGTAGGTACTTAATAAATATTTGTTCTCTTGTGCTCCCACTCTCCTCAGTGAACCATGAAATTAGTCTTGAGACAGTAGAGTCACACTAAAACAGCAACTGTACTTACTCCTACCTACAATTTTCTTTCCATGTTGGTATCCATGCCCAATCTCCCGATGTTTATTTTTATTCTTAGTTACATCTGCAACATACATATAGTTTATGAGCAGATTGTCAATATATGAGCAATTTTCTACCTGTAGGTGGCCAAACCAACCAGCAGAAATACAAACAATGCCTCAAGGCTTCAGGACGGCCTTCTCAATGCAGCTGCCTCATAACTAGATATAGCAATAACTAGACCCTCTTGAAGATAAACCTGTCATATCAAGTTTCATTTTTTAAAAAATAGAAGCAAAATATCAATATATTACAGCAGATGTTATGAGGACTGGTCTTGGGCATCGACAGAGTAAGCAGCTGCCTATCTGGGGTGACTGGAGAAATTCTGTGAAGACTTCTCTGCACAAACATATATATGATGTACTATCCAATCCAATAAACATTTATCAAGAACCTGCTTACAGGCCAGGCACTGTGCTAAGCACTAGGGATGTAATTAATAAAAAGACAGTCCCTGCCCTCAAGGAGCTCACATTCTACTGGGGGGCAACAACTCTAAAAAGGAGGCAGATAGGAGGAAAGAGGGGAAACCAGGGGACATCTTGCTCAGTGGAGTTAAAGCCAGGCAGAGCAACAGATGCTGAGTGGAGTGAGCCAAAATCTAATGTCTGCCCTCTAGGAAGGAAGGTGTTAGGAGGAGTCCTTGAATCAGAGGCGAGAGGAGGCTGAGGGAGGTGAAATCATAGCAACATGGTGATGAGCCCAACCTGGAAGGGGCAACTCGTTTGGAAAATCCCTGCTTCTTGGAACCAGGCAGAGTAGCAGACGCAGAGCGGAGTGAGCACGAGGTCACAATAATGCTTGAAACCGTCCATTTAGAGCTTCAATTTGGGGGTGAAGGAGGAAGGGAGGACATTACTGGCTCTAGGAACTTGTTTTTAAAATGAAGATACCTCTAAGGTAACATTAAATCATTGCTACTTAATGTAACTTGAATTTCTCAAATTGTTTCCCAGAAAGACAGCTTGTTCAAGTTCTGATAGGGATAAAGGATACGCTTAGAGGAAGGGTCAGCACCTAGGGGAAGAAATAGACTTAACTGTGCCTTTTAGATATTGCCCTTAAGTATGAGAGTCAGAAACTTAGCAAATGATGGTTCCAATATCCTTTTCACTAGAAATGGTGCTTCTCATATACACATGCTAACCTTGTAGTACTGGTTTGGGCTGTTCTAGGGAAGCACTGTAATATATACTGTTATTATTAAGGTATGTGAGACTCAGTCCTTTGAAAAACACACTGAATTAAACATCTTCTGTGTAAATGAAGTTAAATGTGGTACCTGGCAGAAGCCATTCAACTTGAAGCAGATCCCCTAGACAAGGCTCACTCAAAACCCTGCCTCAGAAACCCCTGCCAATATGCTTTTCTTTTACTAGTCAGTCAGAGGTCACAAATAGTTCAAAACCAAAGCATTTAATGAAATAGAACAGTAAATACATACACATACACACACACACATGTATGTATGTATGTGTGTGTGTATATATATATATATATATATATGTATGTATATGTATATATATGTGTGTGAGGAAAAGAAAGAAAGAAAACGTTTTCCCCCAGAAACCTGTAATACTCTCTCAGAGGCTCAAATACTAAAATGGATTGATGACTTGTAGCAATGAAGAACTCAACTCATTCATGCTTTCTCATCCTATGCAACTCATCTGTATCTTCCCATAAGTTCTGGAGGCCTTCTTCGCTTTCTCCTGATACTGTGATGATAATACTGCATCACCTGGGCTGTCAAACTGGCATCCCATACTCTCACCAGAAGATCAGCCTGACTTCTTTTCCTATCACAAACTTCCCTGAAGACATCTCATTTCTTTAAAGGTTACTTTATTCCAAATTTTTGCTGTTGTTATTGCTGTTCGGTTCTTTGTTTGGTTTGGGGGTTTGGGGGTTGTTGGGGTTTGTTTTTTTTGTATGTCAGCAAAACCTAAAGCACATTCTCCTACAAATATACCATCAGGGAAGACTGGACTGTCAAATGAAACATGTATTGAGAAATGTGCATCAAAAGAGCATATATGACTATAGGACCTGACAGTGGAGGGTGGTCAATGCTTTTTGGTGATATTATGGTGATGATCCCCCAGGCCTGCTCCCTGATGATATCATGTAGCATGCAGTCTCAGCTGGTTGCTGTTCATGGCTGTTCTTGCAAAGGTACTTCTCAGCCACACTCTCCTGTGGCTATCTTTACTACCAGTTAATGTCAGGTCTGGTTTCACTGGACATGAGGTTATATATATTTTCTCTAGCTTCAGCTAGAGGTACCAAATGGAGCACTATCTCTTCTTCACAGAAGGATAGGTGGAGTCTTCCACTATTCCTTTAGCTTAAACACCAATACTTTTTATTGCTATCTATCTTTTCAAAAGGCAAAAGCCCATATATATCCATTTATCAGGCTAGAGCAAAAAGTCCCCAGTGGCTTTTTTCTCTTAAGGAGAGGTATGTGTTTCAGATATTTGATTGGAATGAGCATTTTCTCTCAAGAAGGATATTTCTCTAACTAATACCTCAGGCTTAAATCTGTCCTTTTTAAAATTGTATTTTTTGGTCACCCAGTTTTAGCTCTCTGTCTTGAACCTTCATCTGACTTTGAGGCAAAAGTTAATATCACTCACTGTTTCCTGTCCAATGGCAAAATTATACTCAGCCAGCATCATCGAGAGGCTCCTCTGCTAGTGAATTGTCAAGGGCTATGGGCATGGGGGAGGGAGGATCCCCCATTTTCCAATTCTAAAACTTTCTTAGCTGTCTATCAGAGGCATGGCTGTAATGCTAGCACTCTCTTAGTTCAGGTTAGATTTTTGGATAAATTGAAGCTCTCATAAGTCATTAAACAAAAGGAGGTTTACCTTGTCCTAACACAGCAAGGATGTGGAACTATCATAATAATACATATAATATAACACAGAGGTACTTATCTTCAGTTACAGTAGATGTAGTGTCTTTGGCTTCCTCACAGAAATGGGTCTGATCAGCAGATCAGCAGGGTATGATGATTCATAGTCTGAGAGACAAGCTAGACAGCCGATAGCTTTGCCTTCTTTTAAGTGGAGGGAGGAAAGTGTGCCAGGGAAAGTCCACTCCTATCACAGTCTTCCTTGCAAATGAGTGGGCAGGGGAAAAACATCAAAAGTCATCATTTTTCTTGCTTTTCATGTGCATATGTACACACATATATACACATGTATGTATGTGGTATGTATAATACAGATAAATCTTTAAGAGTATATATTATATACATGTATATATTATACATAAATATATTTATATTGTTATATGCATCTATATTATATATACACACATTATATTTTTATATGTTATATATAATACATGCATATGTATGTGTCTATTATATACCCATATATGTATATGCAATATGTATGTATGTAGTGTGTATATGTATGTGTGAAACAAATCTTTTCAGGATTAGATCCTATCAGACAAGAATATGAATTTTCTTTCCCTCAATTTCCACATCTCCTTTGTGGATTTTGTTTTCACCTTTCCCTTACTGCTGAGGTATTTTACAACCACCGCCTACTTCCCTCCCCACTCACATCCTTCTTCTTCCTTTCCTCTCAATAAAAATCTCTCAACACTTTTGTAACATTTTTATGAGTAACATTCTTCCTTCCATACTGATCAAGGAGTTTTAATGTTTAAAAAAAAAGCAACTACAATTAACATGATAAACATTCTCCTCTTCATTACCAGGGGCCTGAGAAACACTATAAACTACAGCATATAAAGGGGACTTATTCTTTTATGTTTTCCAAGTCATAAACACCAAAATCTTACTTTAATAACCTATCAGTTTCATAAGAAAAATATCCATTACTCAAGAACTGGATAACAATTTGGATAAGTTTTATTACAATTCATTGAACTGAACACAACCCTACTAAGAAATTGTAATTGCAACCACTTTGTTCACAAAGATAATGAAGAATCCAATCCACTAATAGAACATTATCTCTTTTCCAAGGCCTTTAGCTATACCACTAAAGTCTTGATTTATCTAACAATGATTCTTCCTTCATGGCATAAGCCACAATCTGTCTGTTTTACTCCACTGTTTTCATATTCTTCATCATCATTATATTAATCAATGAGTAGGCATTTATTAAGCACCTACTATGTACCAGATATTGTGTCAGGCTCTATGAATAAGATTATAAGAATGAAACTAGCACTGCCCTCAAGGAGCTTACATTCTACTAGGAGATGTTTACATATTTTATCCTTATGTCACATATCAATCTAGTATATTTTATTCACATATCAGATTAGTATAAATACACAAAAAGCAAATTCCAAATTATTTTCAGGAATAAGAGGAAGGTACTATCAACTGAGGGAATCAGCAAAGGTCTATTGAAGGGGATAGCACATGAGTCAAGGCTTGAAGAAAGTTAGAGATTACAAGAGGGAAAGTATTATAGGCATTCAAGTATAGTTCTTATACAAAACACTTTCTTTCAGGGAACTAGTTAGGGGGGGAAAACTAGCATATACAAAACACTTAGAGAATAGTTACCAGCTACAATATGGAATCTTGACTATAAGCAGGGGTGTGCTGGAGCCAGTTGATACCTGGAAAACTAATTGTTAAATTTTCAGTGTGAGCATTTATACCTCAGAAATCCACAAACATTAAAATTGGGGTTTAATTTATCATAAAGTTGATTAACCAGATGTAAAAAAAGTGATAATAATGCAGATAAACTTAAAAGTGTGTCAGGAAAACATTTTATTCCCCAGAGAGCCAGCTCTTAAACATGTACCAGTCTAAGCCTGACTGTAACTGCAGTAAGAGGTAAAAAAAGGAAAAGGTCCCTTTTGTATACTCGAGCATCTGGAAAAGTAGTGATAGAAGGTGGGAAGTAAACTGAGCCTTTAGAAACATGTAGGATTGAAATAACAAGAGGGGACAGAGGGGGTCATTCAAGGCATATTCATTTTACTTGAAGGTATCATTTTTTTTCCTCGATGAAGGGACAACAAAATTTCCAACCAATCTTTTTTTTTTTTTTTTTGTTAGGCAATTGGGTGACTTGCCCCGGGTCACACAGCTAGAACGGGTCAAGTGTTTGGTCTGAGGCCGGATTTGAGCTCAGGTCCTCCTGACTTCAGGGCTGGTGCTCTATCCACTGCGCCACCTACCTGCCCCCCAACCAATCTTTTACTTGATTAGTTTGACCAACAGTCAAGCCCACTTTCACGATTCAGCTATATGCAAATGGTTCAAAAGATTGTGCTTAAAATCAAGAGAGGCAAAGATTTAATTTATTAAAGGATGTTTGGTTTTTATCACATCTCACTTTAGTTTACATTTCTAGTTTCTCATTTTGTGAGGCCTGGGACCTTTTCACCTTTAAGCCAACACTTAAAAGCCCGTTATGTGAACTTGACTATTGCACCCACTCTATATTGCATGGTTTTCACAGAATATTAATCGATTGGAGGACACTCAGATGATAAAGTCCTATCCCCAAATGTCTTTAAAGAATTACTTAAATCCAACAAATCTTCCACATTTACAGATTTTTCCCTACAGTCCCTTAAGTGTGCAGACCCACAAATATTCTATTATACCTTACTGATAACAAAAAGGAAGGTGTCACACATGTATCATCTTTTCCTTATTCAATTTATTTTCCATTCCCTCTTCCCATCACACTCCTCCAGATGTGCAGAAGTATGATAGAAAGATAAAATTAAAGAAGATAAGATTAAAATGAGTTGACTAGCCTGAATTGAAGGAATTGGTTTGACTTAAGGGGAGCTGAGGCTTATAGCCATGCAAACATCCTAATTTTTGACTTGTGGTCCTGAATTTCAGTGACTCACTGGTTTGACAACATGTTTAGATAAAATTCTAATTAACTTTATGTGGTCCATAGTCCCCCATTCTAGCCAGGCTTGTACTCCCATTCAGAATCATTATTCCTTTATCTTTACCCCATTCCCTGAGTGTAGATTGCAGTTAGTTATGAACTGATTTTCTAATTCAAATAATTCACACCACAGTATGGGTAAGGCCTAAAGTTTCCATTTGCATTTTAGAAGAGAAACTGTTAACCCAAATAAATCTCTAAGTAATAAAACAGATTAAGGAAGATCACCCCCATCCCTACCCCATGTTCACAGATGCCTGAGAGGTGCGTGCATGTGTGCGCGCACACACACACACACACACACACACACCAGCCTATTTGAGGAATCCTCTTCAAGTGTATGCAAAATATACGCAAGTGTACTCAAAACCAAACTAATCTACCAGAAAGTAAAATTCATCACATTCACATTCCATCACCCACACCACAACCTTTGTAAGTAGGGTTCAACAGAAATTCTTAAGGGCAGAGAATAGGGTGATATATCATCATCATCATTATCATCATCATTTGTATAATCCTTTAAGATTTTCAAAACACTTTACATATTAACATGTTTACATGTTAAGTCAATTGATCTTTACAACAGCCCCGTGAGTTTCAGTGCTATTATCCCTATTTTACAGATAAGGAAACTGAGTCTGAAAAAGGTTAAGTAATTTTCCCAGAGTCTAAGGCAGAATTTGAACTCTGATCTTCCTGACTCCAAGTCTAATACCCTATTCACTGTGACACTTCCAGAAAATCACAAATCACCAATCTCCTGTTATTGAGGTCTTCCATGCTCGTATTTCAGGAACCTCTGAATTACTCTTTGATACAATATTCAACCATTGACCATCACTATCTTCTTACTAGGATTTCATCAAATGGCAAAAGGAAACTACCCAATAGCTGCCTTTGGACAAGTTCAGATGGGGGGAGGTGGGAGGAGAAGCCAGGTGGGGAGCAGGGAACCATTTTCTTTTTTTTTTCTCAGATGCCAGATCTAATATTGAAGGATTCTTTTTTAACTAGATAATATAATTTCATTTATTGTTTATAATATTTCATTTTTCTCCAGTGCTTTTCATGATGATATAACGTGAAATGCAGTATATATTTGTAGGGGGGAAGGGAGAGTAAGAATGGGGTTGGCATACGACAGGGATGTGGTAGCGCTTTACTATTTGCTGCTCCTTTTGGCAGGTATTTTACATAACAAGCAAAATAATATTGAGTGTTCAAGGTTGGTGAGTGATGCTGTGCTATTGATGTCAAAGGCAGACGCTTGTATTCTTGTCGTGGAGATGCCTAATGAAAGACAGACCCAGATGCACAATCACAGTAATAGTCAGAGATCCAGCACGTGCTGTAGGTTTCTACATATGCCCAGGCCTGACTGTTACCAGATGTGAAAGGAAGGAGATAGCTGACACATGAACCATTTGGACCTGTTTTACTTTATGCTGTTATACATTTGCAATATATTATTTTTTCCTTCTTTGGCTAGAGAAAAAAATGCTCAGCAGTAAGGCAGAGATATGCAAAAATGCTGTAGGGAATTAATTTCAGTTAAGAAGTTCTCTTAGCTGTGCAAGATATTTTTCCCCTCTTAAAAAAAAACAATAAAGTTTGAGTTGGGGATGGGGAGAGGAACAGAATGGGAGGAGACATACCCTATCATTCCTAGACAACCCTTACTGCGAAATAGGCTTTTCCTCCCAACAGTTGGAACCCCACCAAAAAATTGTTTTACGTATTATCTGTCATGTGAAATATAGAATGAATGTAACCAAATAAGTTATTTAGCTTTGTTTGAGGTTTCAAATGAAACTGTTTAAGTAACCTATCCTTCAAACACAGTCTATAACTGTGGGAAAAGAGTTCCAAGTGTTCAACCCACATTTCATTCTTCATGTGATCTTAAGACAAGTATGATTCATTTCCCACAGTAGGAAAAAAAATATTCCCCTTACTCATCAGGAGATTCTAAGGGTAGTAATCCATCAGGGTCAAGAATGACAATAAATTTACCGAAGAAAGACATGGGTGGGTGGGGAGTAACTGCAATTATTGGGAAAGGAATACATACATACAATCTAATTCATGTGGGTTAGAAAATATGTATTTTTATACAATTTACTTCTTAATCCTACTTTGTTATTATGTTCCATTACCTGGATTATCAGTTTCCATTCTCTAGTTCACTAGATCCCATCTCCTCTTTCCCAAAAATGACATTATATTTTCTTTCTGCATGGCTGTTTGACCTTGGTGCTTTTTAAATCCATCACTATCTACCCCACTTACATGAGTTCATGAAGATAATATCTGGTGCCTCCAAAATCAGGGAGCTTGGGGAAAGGGAAATAATATGTGGTAGAGGCATTAAAAGAAAAATCGAGTTCAGAACAATAACTGAATAGGGAGAAATTAAATTTATTTTGCCTGATACATTAAAGCCTGGGCTGAGTACAAAGCCAAGCATCAGTAAGCCTTTGCAGAAATTGCATTGCACATTGGAAAAACTCATCAAGAGAAATAATTATCGTGGTTCTGGCTTATGAAGAGGCCCTATGTAAAGAGCCTTCACCTGTCACCAAAATTCATTTATAACAGCTTAGGTGAGGGTTAAGACTACTAAAAGTAAATGAACTGTGAAAGTCAGTTGTTTTTTTCATTTCAACCAAGGCTGTTCCTGTGAATACTTCCCATGCTCAAACCTTTTTTCATTATAAGGTTTTTAAAATGGAGAAAGAGATGTGTGACTAGTATAAGCAGGTATCACAAGCATGAGAGTTTCATTTTCAGTAATAAAAAAAAATGAGAATGTAGGGAACTTACTTCCCACAAGTTTCCCATTGAAAGATGGAAAAACTGAGAGCACCCACATTTCATGATAGAATATAATCTATAAATTGGGAGAGATAAGACTCTGAAATATCTCAACCATTTTATTTTTAGAGTTAAAATCTAAATTGATTAAAAACATGAAAGACTTTTTTCAAAGGGAAGAAGGTCATGTTCGCCAGTTTATAAGAATACAGAAATATATCTTCAAAATCCTCCAGCTCCAAGCTGTATATTATTAACCTTACACAAAGGGCTATCTGCACAGTTCCAAATAGAGGCAGAAGACCTTAAACTCTCAACAGGATCAACATTCAATAACAGACGTAAAACAGAGCTGCTATGGAATATCTATTTTTCCAGGCTACATGAGGAACTCCTTTGTAAATAGCTTTCTGTAGCCACGTTGAGAGAGCCCAGCTGTTAATAGAACCACTTGAAAAGGGGTAAGCTGTCTTCCTCTGAAATCTTACTCCATGTTGATAGAGCCAACAGGAGTTGAAATGGATCAAATCTTCAGATCAGTTTCCCATCATCAGGTAATCTATTCCATGACATCATTACAGGAGCAAAAAGAGGAGAGCTTTATTTGTCTTTTATCCAACTCACTGGTGAGATACAGGACACTACTTCTTAAAAAAGGCATCATCATATATTTAGAGCTACAAGGGACTTTGGGAAATTTCCAGACCAATCCCCTCATTTTACAGATGAGAAACTGAGGCCCAGTGAAGTTTAGTGATTTTCCAAAGATCACACACGTGGTAAGTAATAGCCAGCATTCAAACCTGAATCCTCTAACTCTAAATGCAGAGGCTTTTCAACTGTCCTATATAGGTTTGCATGACTTCTGCAAAGGTAGATTTTCCTAGAAAATAGCAATTAAGACACTTTCAGAGTCCCTTCTCATTCATTCCTCATTATAGCCCAGAGTGGTTGTGGCATTCAAAGAAGCCCTACAGTTTTTCAGTGAAACCCAGACAAGGTTAATATCCTTGATAATAAGAAGATCCTGATAATAATTTTACCTATACCCTCACACAAAAACTGATTCTTTGCATCTCTGCCTACTTTTGCAATTAGGGTCAGGTTTTATACCTTTTTCAATTAAACTGTTGTTCCTCTTCCCAAGTCTCTCCTCCATAGCTCTCATTTCTATTATATGATTTTTTTTTAAAACTCTTACAACATTTCTTTAAAGAATTCTAATTGTTCTTGTGGGAAGACTTATTTTTTTCTCTGAGGTTTTGATTATTGTTGTTCTTTGCTTATTCTCCTCTTCTGGGTTTTTGTCTTGGTTATCCCTGGCATCATAAAAGTCCTGTAATTTTTTTATTTGTTTGTTTACTCAATTTTGTTGCTGAGGCATCAGGTATTAAGTCCTAAGTCTTCTCTTCTCCGGGCATCAGATCACATTCAGGACCTTTTCTTTGCCTCGGTGGTCTTTCTTTAAGCCAGGCTCTCACTTTCTTCAGAGATCAGACTAAGTTAGAGTTTCAGCCTGTACTTTTTCCCTTACCACGGATACCAAAGTTCTTCTCTCCTATAACTGACCTTAGCGAAGCCCTTTCGCTTGGATGAAGAGAGAGAAAGTTTTCAATTAGTTCTCATTACATCTGAGATTGTCCTTCTCTGGTGGAAATGAGCTATTGAGGCTTTTTCCTTGAGGGTGAGGGATAGGGAAGGGGGACTTTTTATTTTTATTTACCCCACTACATTAAGGTCCTTAGAAGGTTGTGGAAACTGCCTACTATTTGACATGACCTTTTCTGCTATGTAAACTAAAAGATATTTTTTTTTCCTTTCTCCTACACTCTGCTGGTGTCCCTTTCCTTTTCTTAGAACTACAAAACAATCAACTAGTGCTTAGAAGTAGGGGAATAGTGTGCTGGTTCTTCATTACTATGTCTACAATTCCACAACTGAGCTGGTTCAACTCTTCTTGAGTACCTTTGTATGAGTTCTAAATAAACCATCCTTTTTTCCTTTTTCTTCCATCAAACTGACTTCTTTACTTCTTTTCTCTCTTTTTTTTTAATCATTTAAGAAATTCTAATAGGGTCTAGGAGCTCAGCAGGCTGAGTAAGAAGAGGTCAGAGGTTAGAAGATGGTAGTAATTCCCCACCCACCCAACCCCAATCCCTTCAGCCACTGATCAACAAAACTTGTTTTGATAGAAACAAGTATTTGCAGAGTGCATATACCCTATTACTGTGCCAGGTGTTTCAAGGGACATAAAGATGAATAAGACATAATCGCTGACTTGAAGGAGTTTAAAGTCTAATAGTGAAGATGACAGGTCCACTAATCACAATAATAGAAAATGCAACAAAATGCTGGGGCGGTTCAGATAAGGAAGAAATTGTTTTTGGTTAGGTATAGAAAGTAGATGGAAATAGAAAAAGAGGAAATAGAAAGGGAATCATAGAATTATATTGTTTTAGAGATGGAAAAAAACCTAAGAAATTTATTCCAATGCTTTACAACCCAACTTAATGTTTGCAACATTATATTGTGTGCTAGTAAACTGTCTATATATTTTACTAAAGACTGCTGTGTCACCCACATTATAGAAGTGAATCAAGAGAGTAGGGGTCAGGAACAGAGGGAAAAATTAGAGAGCAAAGGGTAGTATGAGGAAAAATGCAGAGAGTGGAATCAGATTTTAAGTGTTAGCAGACATTCTGTGGACCAGTAAAAATTTACTGTGGACTGATGTGGTGTATTTAGAAAAAGCAATCAATTTTTTTGTTTTACTTCAAAATTCCTGATTACAAATTCCTAGCTCTGTTATTTGCTACCAGCATGATCTGAGTTTTCCTCTGTGGAAAGTGGAAGGATACCTTCCAGCTCTAAGTCCTATGATACCATAAACCCTAATTGAATCTAACTCGATTATTTTACAAATAAGAAAACAAAGGCTCAGAGAGGTTAAGGGACTTGACTAAGGTCACAAAACTACCAAATGGCAGAGCGCAGACAATGCCCTTTCTCTACTTTCATCAACAGCATGAAATCAAGTTTGTTTTTTACCCTCTACTAGAGAAAGAGAAGAATCTGTTCTAATTCTGAACACACCCAGACCTGTGCACATACTTTCAGTGCCTGGAGAAGATGTCACCAGCTCAGAGGACATGAGTATGTATGCCATTGACAACAATCCCAAAATTCATTGAACATGACAGCATTTCTCCTCCAGACTTCAAGTCTGCCAGCTGGCAGCAATCCTCTACAAGTATTCAAAAAAAAAAATGAGACTAGATAAATAGGAACTCAACTTCAGCAGCCCAATACATGGAGGAGGAAGCAGAGTTCCTGAAAACAAATTTGCTTTTTCTGCTTGGGAGGCAATGTGGACCTATGAATCAAATATGGGATTCAGAGCCAAGATACTTTGGTTGCCTTCCTGACTCAGTCGGTGAGTCACTGAGTCAGTGATTAGGATTATACTTCAGAGTCTTATTAGTTAGGAAGCTAATTTAGTCTGCAAAACCTAATTCCTGTGTAATATTGATCAGGTGACCTAAAAGGAAAAAAAAAATAACCTTTTTATTTTGATCAGAGGTGTAATTTCATTACTGTAGGGAGCTGCCCTAAAAGAAATGACCTCTCCAATGCAGACCAGACCCTTCCCTATAACTAACATTCTTAGTTACCTGGGCCACTGAGACATTAAATGATTTGCCAGGGTCACCTAACCTAGCATGAGTCAGATGTAGGTTTTCTGGACCCAGAAGCCAGCTCTCCATTCACTACACCATGCTCTTCAAAGAAGAGCAGTGTAAAATCAGCCTTCACAGAATACTACTTCACACAGAACTTCCCTCTGTTCCTGACCCCTACTCTCTTGATTCATTTCTACAATGTGGGTGACACAGCAGTCTTTAGTAAAATACATAGATAGTTTACTAGCACACAATATAATGTTGCAAGTTGGGCTGTAAAGCATTGGAATAAATTTCTTAGGTTTTTTCCATCTCTAAAATGATATAATTCTATGATTCCCTTTCTCTTTCCTCTTTTTCTATTTCCAAATACTTTCCATACCTAGCTGAAAGCAATTTCTTCCTTATCTGAACTGCCCCTGCATTTTGTCGCATTTGTTGTACAGTCTTCACAAGAATACTACTCTGATGCCTTATCATTGCGTGGAGGTGACCCTGTGTTTGAACTCAGGTCTTCCTGACTTCATGTCCAGTGCTTTAGCCCTGACCCACCTAGTTGCTGCTGAATGGATCTCACTCCTTCTGCTTCTACAAGAAGAGATAGAAATTGTGCTAAGAACAAAGATGAGAAAATCAGTTGAATAGACAAAGTGTGTCTATCGTGTCACAAGTGACACAATCATGAGAACATTGTAGAATTATCACAAGGTATATAAAAAAGGGAAAGTATTAAAGACGTGGGGGAAAAAACTCAGAGTTAATTAATACCAGAAAAAAATGCAGCTAAAGTGACAGCAACCACCAACCTATATGTCTACTTTCCCAGTGATAAAAATATTTAAAGAGAATCACCTGCCCACATAGTGAAGTCATCCTCAAAGCAGGTATCAGTAGGGACACCTCCAGCATCCACCTTTAAAAACCGACTCTTATAAAGAATTTACTATAACCCCACCCCCTGCTTCCAGGAAGCACATTCCAATTTTTGGTCAGTTCTATTTCTTAGGAAATTTTTCCTTATGTTAAAACAAAGTTCACCTCCCTATAATTACTACCACTTGATCTTGATTCCACCTTCCAGGATAGAATAGAATAAGTCTTTCTTTCAAAGACACTCCTTCAAACAGTTGAAGGCAAATACCCTCCTATCCCATACACTACCATCATATCAGGTTCTCTTCCACAAGCTAATAAACAATAATAACAATAATAAAAGCTGGTATTTATATAGTGTTTTGAGGTTTGCAAAATTCTTTACATATGTTATCTCATTATATCTTCAGAAAAACCCTGAGAGGTAGATGCTGTTATTATCTTCATTTCGCTCGTGGGGAAACTGAGACAGACAGAGATTAAGTGACCTGCCCAAGGTCACACAACTAGTAAGTGTTTGAGGCAGGATTTGAACTTAAGTCTTGCTAATTTCAAGTTCAGCGCTCTATCTCCTGAGCTATCCAGCTGCCTCCATTAGCATCCATAATCACATGATAATCATTATATAAAATAGTCTGGTTAACCTTTGGCTGCTCCCCAGTTTTTCTATGTCACTTCTCAAATATGACCTCTAGTATCATACACAGTATTCTAGACACTGACTAAGTCAGAGTACAATGGGACTGTAACCTCCCTTGCTTTGGAAACTACATATTAATGTATTCTAAGATTACATTAACTCTTTTGGCTCTCACATCACCTTGCTGACTCATACCAATCCTATGGTCTACTAAACCCCTTAGATCTTTTCCACACAGACTGCTTTCTAGCTACAGCCTGTACTTACACAGTTGATATTTTTTGACACAAATATAGAACTTTACATTTGTCTCCATTAAGTGTCATTTTCTTAAGCTTCCTAGTTCTGATACCTAATGTATCATCCCTCCAGATTTGGCTTCATACACAAAATTTATAAGTGTGCCATCCAATGCCTTCATGCCATTGCTGATTTTTTTTCAATTGACTAAAAAAGGGCAAACCTCTAATTTAAGTTTTCTCCCCAGGTTGATATTGGTCCTTCTTTGCCATTAAACCAATCTTTGAGTCCATTCAGATAACCAACCAAATTGATCTAATTGCACTACCATACAATCTCCATCTCCACCTTGTCTACAAGAATATCATGAAAGATTCTGTCAAATGTCTTGATGATATCCATATATAGCATGTTTATGATACATCTATCTCAGACAGGAACTGCAGATGGCCAGTAAGCTGGGTCCAAACCTGAAGAGAAGAATGTACAATTGGATTACATTTGTGAAATTATATAACATTTTAGTGACCCAAATATGCTCTTTGATACAAAAACTCTTTTAAATATTCAGTATCTTTCCAGTGGTTCTGTATGCCTGCAAATTTTGGAACATCATAGTCTCTGAAGAATCAAAGTTCCAAAGAAAAATTGGAGGTATGAAGCAGGCTTAAAGAGATACAGTTTATTACCAGTGGTGACTAGCACAGATTAAAAAGTATAAAGGAAAAATACAATCAAGAATACGTGATTAGAAAGAAGGCAGGTCAATCATGCAGTCAATACCAGGGACAAAAAAAAAAGAAGAGGCCAGTTATTGCAATGATACCCATAAAAGTTTTTTTTTTCCTTTAAGTGACCTATTTGTGGAAGATTTATGAGAGGATATAGATAAGAAAAACACAGGATAGTAACATATGGATGCATTTAGGAAGCAGCGCCCAGTGGTTCTACTCTGATCAAACCACAGCTGGATTTTCAGGTTCCTCTCTGGGAACCATGTTTTAAGAAAGGCATTGATAAACTGGAAAGCTTCCAGAGGATGGCGGCCACTATAATAAAAGGGCCTCAAGATCATATGAAAATTATTTATCAGATAAAATTTGATTAAAGGTACTGGAGTTGTTAAACCTGAAGAAAAGGAGGCTCTCTGGAGGCTGGAATGGGGGGGGGCAGAAAATGCTGACTTTCTTCAAGATTTCAATTTTCAGAAAAATAATTTGATTTGTTCTGCTTGCCCCCAGAAAAACAGTGGGTGAAGGTTGCAAAGAGACAGACTTAGACTGATATAATGAAAAACTTCCTAATAATCAGCTATGCAAAGTAGATATAGAAAGGATTACTTCTTCAGGCATAGATTGGACTACATGCCAATCTAGAAAAGGCTTTAATCTCAGTTCATGCCATCCTATGTCTTTATCCCATTCATTGATGTTTTTTAATTGACTAGAATAGAGCAAAGCTCTACAACACTTAATTTAGATTTTCTCCCCAAATTGACACTGGTCCTTCTTTGCCATTAAACCAATCTTTGAGCCCATTCAGACCTACCAATTCCAAATTGACTTCATTTTGTAGTTGAGTAAACAGAAGCCTGAAGACATAGAATGACTCACCTAAGGTCACACATAGTTAAGAAATGATAGTGCCAGGATTCAAACTCAGGTCCAATGGTTCCAAATTCAGCATTTTGATTTCATCACTCTTTCAACTTATACCCAGATGCCTCTGCCTTTCAAGTGTTAATAATTTCTTCCTACATGTAGTTTGTTTTGTCTTGTCCTATTTGTTTTATTGAAGAATATGTTCAGGTTCTAATGGGGAAAATAAATTACATGAATATCTGAAATGATTAGAGAAACTATATTGGAATAAACATGAGCATTTTAACACCAGAAGGACCAAGTTCTTCAAATGACACAACTATATGTTTTTATAATTCTACTATGATTTACTATAATTTCTTCTATCTGGTCAAATACATTTTGAATATAAATAGTTATAATCAGAGATCACAATTTTACTTTGCAATAAAAAATTTGATCCTGCTATCTTTATTTTCTTTGCCTTGTGAATGAAAAAATATGCCATGGTAATTGAAGATTGGTCCTTTGAGATATTATTAAATTCTACTCCTTGTAAGAATTAGAAAATTCCTTTTCTTGAATTTTTTTTAAAAAGTACTTCTCTTTTTTATATATGTAACCCTTGACTCAAAGCCAATTTGTATCAGACCCTTCTCATTGGTAATTGATTATTCAATGACCAATTAAATGGAAGACAGAGTAGATGAAAGACTGTGGTCTTCTGGTTTACAGATTTAAGAGAGAAGAGATGGAGTTTCAGATTCTCTTTAAGGAGAAGTCCCTGGAAGGAGAGAAAGATTCTGGGAAGAAGCCAATATGTAGAAGAGTTGGTACTTCAATCATGTCCTTATTGCCATCTTACTATCCCAAATTTTGAGGAATTTCTCCTTTGGGTAAGATCTACCGGAGGTGGGGAACCTGTAGTCTCAAGGATACATGTGGCCCTCAGTCCTCAAGTGTGGCCCTTTGACTGAATCCAAACTTCACAGAATAAATCCCCTTAATAAAAGGATTTATTCTGTAAAACTTGAACTCAGTCAAAAGGCCACACCCAAGGACCTAGAAGGCCACATGTAGCCTTGAAGTCCCAGGTTTCCCAACCCTGAAAGACTCTCTCTCTTGATAGAGTTGAGATATCTTGTGCCCAGTGAAGAAGCTCATTCAGTCTGTGTAATTATCTGGTAATATATTCTCATTTACATACTTTCTCTGATTTCTGTTTTTATTGTCCTGGACAAATGGGTTATCACATTTTTCATTACATATGGTCTTTGTGGAACTGGGATTTGGTGGGAACACTCCTCCATTAAGGGATAGTAATCAGGAACTCACCTTGAACCTAAAAATTTTATTCCTTAAACTAACAGTATTTAGGGGGTAACTATAATTCTGGCCCCATATCCTTCCTCAGAGAAGAGTTCAGTGATCAGTCTCTGACCTCAACTTCCTGCTTCCCCTCCCTGCAAGAATAAAAGTTTCTCTTGGAGAGAGGAGGAGGAGGAGCAGATGTTAGAGATATCTATTTGTGCCTCCCTGTGAGCCACATCTAGACTTATTTAAATACCCATAACCTAAATGGAGATAGAGAGAGAGAAAGAGAGAGAGAGAGAGATAGACATGTATGTGTGTGTATACACACATATATGCATGTATATATTGTGTGTATGTATACACACATGTATGTACATATTCATATTATTACATATACACTCCTACATATATACACATATACATACAGGTATACATCCACACTCAAACATATACATACAGACCAGAAAACTGGCCCAGGTTGGAAAAACAGAGCATGTTATTGGGATTGATCCCATGAGTGGCTGCTGCACTTACAGACTAGGTGAGATAGGGAGACCTTATATATACATGTGTACCTAGGTATATATGTATGCATACACATGTATGTATATTACATATATACTACATATGCACATATATGGAGAGAAAGAGAATGAGACAGAGAGTACCTAGAAGCCAGAAAGATCTGAATTTAGGTCTCACTTCTGTGTGACCCTGGACAAGTCACTTAAATTAATGCTTCAAGCAACTCCCTAAGACTATAAATACCAAAGAAGGTCCTTACTTGCATTGGTAGAGGTGATTTCCTCATCTGGTGGGAGTTCCTTATACATCTGTAATCATAGGATCTGTCCCTATCCCAATACATAAATATATGCATACATACATATATATATACACATACATATATACACTCTATAAATACTTGTGTTTTTTTCTCCACTAAATAAGGGCTTGTACTATAATCAGCATGCCATATTTCTATAGCACTTAGGGTTCACAGAGTGTTTCCTCACCTCATCCCTGTAGGTTACAAGGAATGTAAAAGAAAAAGAAAATCAGTGGACAATTTCATATTTTGCTGACTATCATTATAATTAAATGTGGATTAGATAAAACAAAACAGAAAAGACTTTCTTTATAAACACATCCCTTGCCAGACATCTCTCAAATGAAGTCTTCCCCAAGAGGGCGTTCACTGCCTTCTGGGTTTTCAACCTTTCTCTGGAAGAAAGTCGAGAAGAGTAAAGCAAGAGGAGATGGAAATAAGAATATGCATTGACAAGGAGAATCTTGAAAGATCCTACCAATTCAAAGTCTCAAGTGTGGAGCAGAGACTCTGAGAAATTGACCAGAATCAGCTTTAGAATCAGAGACTGCCATGAAAGGTAAGTTAGGAGAGGAAATTTAAAGACTATCTTAAAGAACAAAAAAAAAAAAAAGGTAAACATTCTTAAATTTAATTAATTTGCAAAAAGGAGAGCAAAGCAGTGGTCAAATAATACAAACTGACATTAATCTAGAGCTTTAAGGTTTGCGAAGGACTTATATATATATATATAATATATATATATAATTTAATCTTCCCAATAGCCCTTTGAGGTAAATAATGTACATTATAGTCATAACTAGGGTGAGGTAACTGGGTCTTTGTCTTAGGGCACCAAAATTCAGAAGACACTGATAGCACATAGATTCCTTCAGCAGCGCAGAAACAATTCTTATTAATTTAGCACTAAGTTAATAATTCAATTCCTTATTCTTTCCCTGGCAGCCACACCCCAGGAAAGCTATTCTTAGGCCTACCATAACTTGACCTTTCTGGTCTCTGTAATAGCTTCACAGTATCCCAAGAGTCTCCACACAACATGGCAGTGTCCCAGGGTTTCCCTCCCAACAACTGAATTGTCTTTAAAAGTTAAATGCTGTTTGACTCTTCACATTTTGTGAACCTTACTCTAGTTGCCAAAATTGCTAGTTACAATTATGTATTATCTCCATTTCATAGATAAGAAAACTGAGACTCAGGTTAAATATCTTATCACACAACTAACAAGAGTTAGAGGTAAATATGGAACTCATCTTTCCCTTGACTCTGAGTCTACCAGGCAATCCAAACATACCAACTCCATCTCAAGGGAAACTATCACCCCATTGGTATCAGGGCAAGGTATAAGAGCATGCCCTCCAAGACCACGAAAATGAAGGCTATTTTATTCACTGTCCTTTCCTGCTTTTTCAAAATGGAAACCTCTGTTCAGCAATCACAATGATGATGATGATAATGATAATAAAAACAATAACTAACATTTGTTGTTGTTCAGTCATGTCTGACTCTTTGTGACTGTGTTTGGGTTTTGTTTTTGTTTTTTGGGGTTTTTTTTGGCAAGGATTCTAGAGTGATTTGCCATTTTCTTCTCCAGTTCATTTTACAGATGAGAAAAGAGAGGCAAACAGGATTAAATGACTTGCTTAGGGTCACACAGCCAATAAGTGTCTGAGGCCAGATTTGAACTCACTTCTTCCTGACTTCAGGCCCAGCACTCAATCGACTGTGCCACCTAGCTGTCCAGAAGCATATAAACTATATAAACTAACATTTATTTGGCACCTACTATGTGCCAGTCACTAGGCTAAGAACTTTACAAATATTATCTCATTTGATCCTCAGTACAACCCTGGGAGGCAAATATTATTATTTTCCCTTTTTATAGGTGAAGAAACTAAGGCAAATAGAGGTTTAGTGACTTGCTTAGGGTCACACAGTGTCTGTGATCCCAGATCTGAATTTATCTTCCTAATCCCACTTTGTAAAATAAAAGGTTTTATAAATTTTAAAGCATTATATAACTTTCCATGTATAGCATCACAGGTCTTAGCTTACATGGATCTCAGAGGTCACAGTCAATAAGTAGTTAGTAAAAATGTGCCAGGAACTATATCAAGTGCTGGAAAGACAAAGGCAAAAACACAGTACTGTTCTCAAGGAGCTCACATTCTAATAAGGGAGACAGCATGTAAACAACTATGTAGATACAAAATAAAACCCTTGTAAATGGGAGATAATCTCAGAGGAAAGGGAGTAGGAGTGGGGAGAGACACAGAAAGGTCTCCTCTACAAAGTAGGATTTGAGCTAGGGCTTAAAGGAAGTGAGGGAAGCCAGAAGATAAAGATGAAAATCCAAAGAAAACTGATTAATAGATGTATGTATAGAATTACATATATATATATGTGTATACAATGTACATATACATATATATAAATTTGTGTCTGATGGTAGTCATCTCTAGGGTAGGGAAGGGAGGGAAGAAAAAAAGAAATTTCTATGACAATTTGGTTATATATTTGAAAGGAATAGAAAGTTGCGCATGGTAGATTTTCAGTTTCATGTGCAATCACGTTTTTTATTGTACTATGTTAGGGAAATGCTTGTTTTAGTCCATAAATTTAAAATAATTTTTTAAAAAGACTATGGCATATTAAAAAAGAGAGTATTCCAGACATTAGGAACAGCCAGTACAAATGCAGTGAAACGGGAGATGCAATGTCTTGTGGGAGGAATAGCATATAGGCCAGTGCCCATGAATGGTAGAGACTGTGGAATATAAAGAAAGTGGGAAAGGTATGAATGGGTTAGGTTTATGAAGGGCTTTAAGTGCCAAACAGAAGCTTTTATATTTTATCTTGAAGGTAATAGAAAGACATTTATTGAGTAGTGGGTAGCATAATCAAATCATCACCTTAGGAAGATCAATTTGAGAGCTGAGTGGAGTTTGAATTACTGTGGAGAGTTGAAAAAGGCCAACCAAAAAGTTATCACAATAATATAGGCCAGAGGTGATGAGGGCTTGTACAAGGATTATGGTTGTGTGACCAAGGCTGAAAACTACAAGAAATATATTGGTTAAATTTAACAATCCAATTCAGAAACAACATGTTCAGTAATCCCTCAGGAGAAAGACCTTCAAATATGAAGGACATTAGAATAAAGAAGAGAGTGATTAAAAAAAAAAAGTGGAAGCAATGTTTGTAGACTGCTTCTTCAAGGAGTTCAGAGAAGAGATATAGGATGATAGTTAGCAAGGATGGATAGATCAAGTGAGAGTATTTTAAGGTTGGAAGAGACATGGGTATATTTGTAGGCAGAAGGGAAGCAGTCGGTAGATAGAGAAAGCCTGAGGTATTTGGATGACAGAGGAGCAATCTTCTAAAGAAGATGGGATCTAATGGAGCTAGAGATTGGGTTCAGAGGTTGGCCGTTCTGCTCTCCTCAGAAAGATGGGGGTGCTGGGCTAGAATAATATCGATCTACTCCCTTATATATTGTTTGGCTAGACGAAATAGTTTTTAGGTTCAATCTTCTGATCATTATCTTTTAATGTGAAAAAGCTATATATCCAAAGTTTGGTTTTCTCTCTGCTAAATGCTAGTTCCACAATGAACACATATAGGAAAAAGCAAATAAACCCATTTATTCAAACAGATAGCAAATAGAAATCAGAGAAAGTATATGTGTGAATGTATTTACATATGTATATTTTGAGTATATGTGTTTGATAGTATATATGAAACAATACACAGAGTAAACAAGGTCTTCTAATGGAAGTGAAATAACTCAGCTCAACCAAGAGAGAGTCTCAGATCTCACCCCAGGGAAATTCCCTGAAATCTCTAATGTAATAGAGTCATGATTCAAGTACCAGCTCCTCTACATGTTGGCTTCTTTCCAGAGTCATTCTATACCTTTAGGGACCTAAAGAGAGTCTGGACCCATATGTCTCCTTTCCAAAGCTGGAAGCCAGAAGACCAGAATCTCTTTTCTCTACAAATCTCACCAACTCTGTTCCCCAAGCAAGCAAAGATGACTGAGAAATCAATATCCACCCATGAGGACAGTCTTATGCAAATAGTCCTTAGAGCCAAGAGTTACACTGATATAAATTCTGTTACAAAAACCTACTCTTAGTGAATAATATTTCAAATGTGTTGCTATAACCTTTTAAACAATGTATTATTCAATATGTTTACATCAATATTCATTACAGCCATTGGTCTCTGCTTTATCTTTCCCTGGTTTTGGTACCAGAACCATATTTGTCATATAAAAGTTTGATATCTTTCTTTATTTTTGCAAACAATTTGTGTAATATTGGAGTTTACCATACTATAAATATTTGATAGAACTGAATTGTAAATCAAACTGGGTCTGGGTTATTTTTTCCTTTGGAAAATCACTTATGGCTTGTCATTTTCTTTTTCTGAGTTCAACTTTTCTGAGTTCAACAATCCCCATTTCTTTTTCTGTTAATCTTTGCATTTTATACAGTATAATTTATATATATATATATAATAAATATATATATATTTATCCATTTCATTAAGCTTTCAATTTTGTTGGCATATAATTGGGCAAAAAATGTTTTCAGAAAATTGCTTCTTCAACTATTGTGAATTTTGCTTTTTGATTTTAGAGATTTGGTTTTCCTCTCTTCTATTTTTAATCAAATTAGTTAAGGTCTTACATATTTTATTATTCTTTTTTTTAAATAGTTCTTAGTGTTATTTATCAACTCAATGACTTTTTTGTCCTCAATTTTGTTGACCTCATTTGGTTTCTAGAATTTCTATTTTTGTATTTCTTTAGGTTTTTTGATGTATCATTTTTCTAGTTTTATTTTCATTTATGTGCTCAGTTTACTGATCTCTTTTTTTCTCTTTTGGTGATGAAAATATTCAGAGATAGATTTTTCCCTAAGGATTGCTTTGACTATATTCTGAAAGTTTTGGTGTATTGGCTGTGCATAACATTATCTACAAGATTGACTGTGAAAGGAAGAAAAGATACAGGATAAGAGCTTTAAGGAATTAGAGGGTCAAATGAGAGTTTTTAGAAGAATAGTATATACAGATTCAATAACCATAAAAGAAAGTATACTTCTATATAAATGAAATGGACAAAGAGATGAGGAAAGGACATCATAGGAAGAATCAATGTGTTGTTGATATTAGATATATATATATATATATATACATATATACATACATATCTTAAAATATAGTCTTTAAAATAAGGTTTTTAATATGTTCACTTTGGTCATTATAAATTCATAGTAAAAAAAAAACTTACTGTTAAATAAAATGCAAAATGGCATGGAAACAACTACGGCTGTCACTATACCAGAAGGCATTCCAATTACATTCAATTCTCCTAGAAACAGGGGCATTCAGAAGTGGCCTGACAGGACTCACTTGCATGAATTTACATCACGGGGTCATAGCCGATTCTTTTCTCTTTTGCTCAGAGCAACAGGCAAGGCAACTGAGAAATTGGCTTTCTCTAGACAAAGGCTCTGTTGCTGTTAAGCTGAGCATAAAAGAATGTGTGCATTCTCAGAGGCAAATGGTGAGACCTACGATGTAACTTCATGGTAGATAGCCCTGGTAGACAAAAGTCTCAGAAACATTGCTGGGACCTAATGTCTACAGTTTTCCTTTTGAAAGGTGGTTGGGAGAAGCAACAGTTTCTATTTCAGCAATCCTTTTGTTTTAGAAAATTAATTTTTAAATAACCTTCACTACCTTCAGGCTACTGCAGCTATGCCAACTTAGGAAATCTTCTATATTATAATTGTTGATTATTCATTATTATAGTTTTCCTTGCCTATAGACTCAGCTGCTTTTCCAAAAATGCTTAGACTTAGATAGCAAATCTTGATTGCCTTTCTCTGTGTGTGCATTTTCACAAGATGTCATAAAGTTTCCATTTTAGTTTTAACCTGAGAACAGGTTATGGAATTATAATGTTCATTTCCTCCACAGTGCTCACTCCCCACCTCCACTTGGAGTTCTAACAGGGACTTGAGAGCAGCTCCCTTCCCTACAGACTTGAATTTTGCCACCAATTAGCATCACAAAGATGCAACACTGGCCCTCTGAAAGAAATTGAAAAAACCCCACTTGCCCGGGATTCTTAACCTTCTTTATGTTATAGACCTATTGGACAGTCTGGGGAAGACTATGAATCCCTCCTCAGAGTGTTTTTAAATGCAAAAGATAAAATATGTAAGATTACAAAGTAAACTCATTATGTTAAAATATGATTATCAAAACCATTTTAAAAGCAAATCTCCAGATTAAGAACCTCTGCCCTGACTGAATCGTCAAAAGATGCTCTTTTTAAATTGTTCTCTCACTCTGTAGTTAGCTAGAGCCTGTGTCACAGGGATAAATAATAATATCAACCATTTAAATCATACACCGAACATGAAGGGCCTTGGAAATCATACTAATCTAATATCTTCATTTTATAAATGAGAAAATTAGGGTCCCAGAGAAGTAAAACTAACTATTACAGGGACACAGAAAATTAATTAGTAAATTGTAGAGTCAGGATTTGAGTCATCCAGATCCTTTGACTCCAAATAGCTAGTTAGGGACAGAACAAAACCTCTCATCATGTGAACCACGCGAAACACATGGTAACATACACAAACACCTTGCTGTTTTTTAAAGTCACTCCATCAGTCAGTACTTCAACACCTCAACGAACTCACAAGTTCATCAGTTGGATTCATACCCCCTCCTTCGGTGCATATCACAAGGATATCACAAGCTTTCCTAGCCAGTGTAGTTACATGTTGTCCCAGATATCTTCCAGAGAGGATCTCCTGCACACATTGGGTCTTTTTATAAGACATGGGAAACAGTAGCCTCCTCCAACCTGAATAATCCTTTGCTGTAACCTGCATTCCTCTCCAGGCTTCACTCCTGCCTTCAGACTTTATCTACCACACCTAGAACAGAAGCCTCCTCACCATGGAGGGTCACTCTAGCCCTGAACTTCGAACGCTAGAAGTACACTCCTTCACTGTGGCTCCTTCCTTTGATTGGAGTTTCCTAGCAGAAAACCTATTTAAAGGAAAGCATTCAAGTCAACCACATCTTCGTTCCTCTCCAGAGTCCACTCCTGACTAGCTGAACTTTCTCTTCCACTCACCTGTGGGTACCATCTGCCTCCCTTCAATTCCTTACCCCTACTTTTCAGCTTCCTTTCATGTGCTGTCTTCCCTTATTAGAATGTAAGGTCCTTTCTGCTTGTTCTCGTATTCTAGCACTATCACAATGCCTGGCACATAATACATTTATATCTTATGTGTACATAGCTGTTTTCATTTTTTTCTCCCCCTTTTAGAATGTGAGTCCCTAGAGAAGAGGAACTGTTTTTGCCTTTCTTTGTATCCCTCAAAATGAGCACAGTGCTTGGCTCATAGTAAATGCTCAATAAATGCTTGTTGACTTGATATATAGTGGCTGAGGAATTCACCTGGCATGTTAATTTCTTTACTTTGAATTTTGTTTATAAACTCTCTTCAGGCAGCCTGGAATGCAAGATTTGGTTGGGACCAATGTTTTCTCCATGGCATGATGTCTATGAAGGAATACAAATTAGGTAGCTCTAAGTAGGTCCTACAATGGCAGAAGATGGGGTGGAGTTAGATCAGCATGTATGAAAGGCTACATCCAGGGAGGAAAGGAGGACGGGGAAAATCCTAGAGCTGAGATACAGGGCCTAAGAGTCTGTAATATACATGTACATGTAATACAGAACCCATAAATTTAACTACTAACATATCATGTATACTGATATCCTACATTGGTATTTCCCAGTCTTCTCCTGGGAAGTGTATAAATCAATGAAGAACTCACGCTATGCCAAATGGGCTGTCTATCTGGATCTACATTGCTGCCGTTCTATGCACTGACCACTGTAGAAAATTCACAGAATGGATTAACACTCCTTATAGGAACAATAACTACCCCATATAAGCTAGCTAGTTTTTCCATAAAAGGCAATAAAACCATCCTCAAGGCTTAATTGTTTATAAGGGGACCAAGACTTAAAGTGTTGATCTAGATTCCTGGTTGCATGAATATGAAAATCCTCATATTTTCATATGAGGCTCCTCAGGTTTAACACATCCTGATGACCTGTCTCCTTGTGATGAAAAAAATGAGAATGTAAGAGAGCTACACTCGGTTGAAGTAATGTTATAGGCTTCTTGTTGTTATGTCATTTTTCAGTCATGTCTGACTTCTCGTGACCCCATTTGGGGTTTTCTTGGCAAAGATACTGGAGTAGTTAGCCATTTCATTTCTCCAGCTTATTTTACAGGTGAGGAAACTGAGGCAAACAGGGTTAAGTGATTTGCCAAGGGACACAAAGCTAGTAAGTATCTGAGGCTGAATTTGAACTCAGATCTTCTGACTTCAGAGTTCTATCTGCTCTGCCACCTAGCTGCCCCTGAATGCTCTTTCCATGCTATTACTAAATAAACTTCCTTTTGCTAAATATGAGTACAAGTCTACAAGTAACTCATTTCATTCTAACCCAGCTTCAACCACAGGATTGACCTGAGTCAGGCCTGTCCCAGAACAATGCTGATCACTACTCTCGCATGGGTCATACAATGAGATAAGAAGATACCCCATGCCAAGGTTCTTGGGTCCTGCATTATTTTTAAATTTTTTCTATTTTATTAAATGTTTCCCAATTCTATTTTTCTTTTTCTTATTTAATATATTTCATTTTTCCCCAATAACATGTTAAAACAATTTTTTTTTACATTTGAGTTTTTTTTTAAGTTTTGAGTTCCGATTTTTATCCTTCCCCCCCTCCCTCCCCTCCCCCTTCCTTGAAATGGTAAGTTATCAGATACAGGTTATGCATGTGCAATCATGCAAAACATTTCCATATTAGTCATTTTGCACAGGAAGACTCAAATAAAAGAAAAAGAATGAAAGAAAGAGAGTGAAAAATAGCATGCTTCAGTCTGTACTCAAACAAGATCAGTTCTTTCTCTGGAGGCAAATGGTAGGCTTCATCACTAGTCCTTTGGTAATTTTTTGGATCATTGGATTGCTGAGAATAGCTAAGTCATTCACAGTTCTTCATTGTACAGTATTGCTGTTACTGTGTACAATGTTTTCCTGGTTCTATTCATTTCACTTTGCATCAGTTCATGTTAAGTCTTTCCATGATTTTTCTGCAATCATCCTCTTGTCATTTCTTATAGCACAATAATATTCCATCACAATCATATACCACAACTTGTTTAGCCATTCCCCAATTGATGGGCATCACTTCAATTTCCAATTCTTAGCTACCACTAAAAGAGCTGCTATAAATATTTTTGTACAGATAGGTCCTTTTCACTTTTTTTAAATGTCTTTGGGATACAGACCTATTAGTGGCATTGCTGGATCAAAGAGTATGAACAGTTTGATTGCCCTTAGGACATGGTTCCAAATTGCTCTCCAGGATGGTTGGATCAATTCACAACTCCACCAGCAGTGCATCAATGTCCCAGTTTTCCCATATCCCCTCCAACAGCCAACATTTTTCTTTTTTGTCATATTAGCCACTCTGATAGGTGCAAGGTGATACCTCAGAGTTATTTTAATTTGCTTATGATATCAACCTTTATGTCTAAATCATTTTGACCTTATCTTGGCATACAGTGTAAGATGCTGGTCTATACCTAGTTTCTGCCATACTGTTTTCCAGTTCTCCCAACAGTTTTTGTTAAATAATGAGATTTTTGTTCCAAAAACTTGGATCTTATCATATACTAGATTACTGTGTCATGTAAGGTGTACTTAATCTATTCCACTGATCCACCATTCTATTTCTTAGCCAGTACAAGATTGTTTTGATAATTACCACTTTATAGTACAGTTTGAGATCTGGTACAGCTAAACGATCTTCCTTCACATTTTTTCCCTTGAAATTCTTGACCTTTTCTTCCTCCAGTGAATTTTGTTATTACTTTTTCTAGCTCCATAGAATAATTTTTTGATAGTTTTATTGGTATGGCACTCAATAATTAATTTAAGTAGAACTGTCATTTTTATTATGTTGGCTCGGCCTACCCATGAGCAATTAATATTTTTCCAATTGTTCAGGTCTGATTTTATTTTGTGAAAAGTGTTTTGTAGTTGTATTCATATAGTTCCTGGATTTGTCTTGGCAGATAGACTCCCAAATATTTTATTTTGTCTACAGTTATTTTAAATGGAATTTCTCTTACTATCTCTTGCTGCTGGACTTTGTGGCTAACATATAGAAATTGTGATGATTTATGTGCATTTATTTTGTATCCTGCAACTTTGCTAAAGTTAATATTTCAAGTAGGTTTTTAAATGATTCTCTAGGACTCTCTAAGTATAATATCACATTATCTGCAAAGAGTGATAGTTTTTTTCCCTCATTGCCTATTCTAATTCCTTTAATTTCTCTTATTGTTATAGCTAACATTTCTAGTACAATATTGAATAATAGAGGTGTTAATGAGCATCCTTGCTTCACCCCTCATTGTATTGGAAAGGCTTCTAGCTTATTCTCATCACAGATAATACTTGCTGATGGTTTTAGATAAATATTACTTATAATTTCAAGGTAAACTCCATTTATTCCTATACTTGTTCCTACATTATTGACTAGTAAAGTCCAATTTCTTAAAAATATAGTATTTTATGTATTTAAGAAACTGGATTTTAATGTTCCTGCATTATTGCCTGGTAAAATTGAGTTTCTTAAAAATACTATATTTACTCAGTGAGTTAGTTGAGTGACTTCAGTATAAGACTAAAGAGAGGCATAATTTCCAGTGAGATATGAGAACTGATATTAGTCATAGGTAAATATACTTCATAGCTACTGAGTAAACAGTTGAGACCCTCAGTGAGCAATGACATACAAGGCCCATGAGTTCACAGCAGGAATCTTCTTCTGAGGGGAGTGACTTCACAAATAAACTGTCTTGTAATGGCAGACTGTACTGATCCTGACCGGGAATCTTGCAATTGCATTGTTTTCCTAAGGGAAGAATGCTAGATGATGGGTCATTGCTACTCATTACCACTACTTGGAAAATAATTCACTTGTATTGCCTGCTAAGGTCAGCATGTTTCCATAGTAGGTAAGTATATAGTCCAGGAAGCAGTATGGTATAGTGGAGAAAGCATGTACTCTGGAGTCAGAGGTCATCTCTTATATTTACTACCTGTGTGACCCTGGCCATTTCACTTAACCTTTATGGACCTCTTAACTGTAAGATGTAGAGTTTGGGCTAGAGTTTGGGGATTATGAGGTCTCTTTCAGTCCTAGATCTATGATCCTATAATATTGTTCATTTAGTCATCAAAGAAATGTCAGAGCTATTCTTTCAAAGACCTTTATAACCTAGCTCCCTTCTACCTCTCCAGTCTTCTTAACACCTTAATCCCTAACACATGCTCTTCAATTCAATGGAATATGGTACATGCTGTCTAATATAGTCACTGTCAGTTGTCTGCTTAAATGTGTTTTTTTTTAATATACAAGAACAGATTAATTAAGATAGCTAAGTTAAAATAGCTGGTATAAAACTAAAAAACAACAATAAAACTTTAAAAGAAGAAAAAAATTCTCTTCCTATAAGGTATCTCCATGCATCTGTCAAAATCATATAATACCCATTAATTATCAAAACAATCTGGTTGCTGACTAAGAAATAGAGTGGTGTATCAGTGGAATAGATTAGGTATACAACACACAGTAGTAATTGGATATAGTAATCTAAAGTTTGATAAAACCAAAGTTCAAAGCTTTTGGAACAAAAACTCACTATTTGACAAAAGTTGCTGGAAAAATGGGAAAACATTTTGGCAGAAACTAGGTATAGACCAATATCTCACACCACATACCAAGATAAGTTCAAAATGGGTACATGATTTAGACATAAAGGGTAATACCATAAGCAAATTAGAAGAACATGGAATAGTTTACCTGTCAGATCAATGGATGAAGGAAGAATTTATGACCAAACAAGAGATAGAGAACATTATGGGATAAAAAATGGATAATTTTGATTACATTAATTGTTTTTTTAATTTTGCAAAAACAAAACCAATGTAGTCAAGATTACAAGGAAAGCAGAAAACTGGGGGTGGAGGGGAGGGATGAATTTGACAGCAAGCCTCTCTGATAAAGACCTCATTTCTCAAATAATAAAGAACTGAGTCAAATTTACAAGAATACAAATCATTCCCCAATTGATAGGATATGAACAGACAATTTTCAGATAAAGAAATCAAGTCTCTCTATAATCATATGAAAAAAATGCTGTAAATCACTTTTGATTAGAGAAATGCAAATGAAAACAACTCTGAGTACTACCTCATATTTATCAGATTGGCTAATATGACAGAAAAGGAAAGTGACAAATGCTAGAAAGGATGTAGGAAAATTTGGACACTAATGCACTTTTGGTGGAGTTGTGAACTGATCCAACCATTCTGGAGAGAAATTTGGAACCATGCCCAAAGGACTATAAAACTATGCATATCCTTTGATCGAGCAATACCACTACTAGATCTGTATTCCAAAGAGAAAGAAAGAAAGAGAGAGAGAGAAAGAAAGAAAGGAAGGAAGGAAGGAAGGAAGGAAGGAAGGGGACCTATTTGAACAAAAAATATTTATAGCAGCTCTTTTTGTGGTCACAAAGAATTGGAAATTGAGGGAATGCCAATCAATGTGGGAATGGATGAACAAGTTGTAATACATGATTGTGATGGAATATTACTTTGCCATAAGAAATTATAAGGAAAATTGGTCCAGAAAAACCTGGAAAGACTTACATGAATTGATAGAAAGTGAAATAAACAGAACCCGGAGAACATTGTACACAGCAATATTGTACAACAAAGAACCATGAATGACTTAGCTATTCTCAGTAATATAATAATTCAAAACAATTCTAAAGGACTTATGAAGAAAAATGTTATCCACCTCCAAGAAAAGAACTGATTCAGTCTGAATGCAAATCAAAGCATATTTTTTTTAACTTTATTTTTCTTGGGGTTTTTTTGTCTGTGTTTTGTTTTGCAACATGACTAATATGGAAATAAGTTCTGCATGACTGCACATTTATAACCTATATCAAATTGCTTACCTTCTTCTCAATGAGGGAGGAGGGGATAGAGGAGAGAATTTAAAACTCAATTTTTTTTTAAAAATGTTAAAATTATTTTTATGTGTAATTATAAAAAAAATTTAGAAAAACAAAACTATACAATAAAAAAGGATTTTTTTAAAAAAGCTAAAGGAACACCTGTAGTCCCTATTCCTGGAGAAAGCTGAGGCTATTGGATCATATTATTTGGGATAAAGCTGATCAGGTGTCCACATGAATCCAGCACCAATATGGTAAGCCTCCAAAAGTGTAGGGCCATCAGGTTGCCTCGGGAGGGGAAAACCAAATCAGATCAGGACCTGGTTAAAGCGCCTATCCCACTCAACATTAGGATCAGGCATGTAAATAGCCAGTGTACTTCCAATCATTCCATATTCCATGAAAGATGAAACAACAGAGATTACTTTTTTTTCAGTGACCCTCTGAATACTCATATCAAGTTAGGCATTTCACAAGAAGACATAGACATCCAAGGCATATGTCACTGTAATGAAATATGGCTAATGCAGAATACAAATAGAAGAGGTATTGATTATATATAGTTAGGTCTGTCATGTGCTTATGTTGCTAGATAATATTGACTGATCTGCATCAAGCCCCAGAATACTGCAGAGCCTCTTAAATGAAATCCATAATTTCTCAAAGAGATTTTAGTCTAATTATCCACAAAGAAAAACCAAGTGAGTGAACAGTACTTATTGTCCAAACATGCAATTCGTGGACAATATATTAAGTTAGTTTTTGTGCATTTCAATCTTAGATAGACAATGTAAACATTAAACAGTAAGAGGAAAGCAGACTGGATTGACTCTCGACAATTACATGGTGCTTTTAGTGCCCCCCAAAACTTTTCCTGAAAAAAAATGCCCAGTTTTCAAACATGATAGTTATAGAAATGCTTGCATAGCTTTTAAGTCATGGAATATCACAGTCTAGAAAATTAAAGTTGAGGATCACTCAGAGGGCAATACATGGATGCATGGTACACAAGAATAAAACTCAATTCCCATTATGAGGGATTTATCCACTGTGAAAGATTTACTGAAATACATGGACAAAAGTCATGCAGAAAGAGCATGCATAGATTAGATGAAGTCTGCATTGTTGGAGTAAGTAATCCCATCAAGGAGGTCACAGATCCGTAAAAGTATCAGTATAAGTGACTCCTGAGTCATTCTGCAAATGATCTCAAAAGACCATGGATAATATGGAAGCTGCTACAGGTATAGAATAGGGCACATGGTATCTTGACTTTTCCAAAAAAGGGAACAATGCATTCTGCAAATTATAGGCCAATGAGCTTAACCTTGATATCTGGCAAAATTCTAAAACATATCATTAACAGAATGTCTCATGAACAGCTAGAAAAGGAAATTGTGTTCACAAAGAGTCATCGTGGCTTCATTAAGACCTCCATCAAGATCAAACTAGTCTCATTTCCATTTTAAACAGAGTAATTAGACTGGTAAGTTAGTAGAAAACTATGGACAAAGTTTACTAGATTTCAGCTGAGTATGCATGCTATGCTTATGGACAAGCTGGAGAGTTGTGTGATAACAACAGAGTTACAAAAAATCTGAACTAATTAGGTGCTAGGAACCAAACTATTGTCACTAATGGTTCAAAGTCAACTTAGAGGAGCTCTCCAATGGAGTGCCCCGAGCAAGTTTAGGGGGAGAGGTCAATCTACCTTTGTGCCTATACTGTTTAATGCTTTTTACCAATGACTTGGATGAGAGTATAAATGGAATACTTATCAAATTTGCAGTGATACAGAGCTGAGACAGATAGTTAACATTTTAGATAACAGAATCAGGATCTAAAGTCAAAAAGCCTGCATTTCCTCTGTAAACCCTGCATTCCCATCTATAAAATGGGTATAATGGTACCTGCTGTACTATCCAAAGGACTATTGTGAGGATCAAATGAGATAATGCATGTAAAGTGTTTTAGTAAACTTTAATTTCAAAAGAAAATATCAGTTGTTATCTGAAAATTTCTAAACTACCCAGATTCTTATTTAAGGTATTATTGCTTTATGTCATATTGCACCCTTTGACATGTTTATGTAACAGTTTAATCAGTTCAGTCTTGTGTAATTGGATTTTTTTCTTGTCAATAAAATCTAAGAAAAGTGTCCAATGCTCAAGAAAAACTATTTTTCTTGAGGTACAAGGATATTTTAATTTGTGATAAATTTTTATTACACTTGTAATAAAATTTAATTTTCTCTTGTTTTATGAAACCTTTCACATCTATCAAAGCAAGCTAGAGTTGTGGGTGGCTTCTGCTGACTTCATTGCTCAACCAAGCAGAATTGAGTGGCTATTTTAAAAAAAAGTAATGTTTCTTTTCTAAGTTGAAACTTAGGTCTTTGCTTAATGAATGTAGCAATATTTCAAGATATTCACAAAATATTGCTATTTCAGTGATGGATTTCACATAACAAAATGCTCTGCTCCAAAACTTAATTATTTCACGATAACACCACCAAAGTATAATTTCTTTTACATTAACCTTTTGTCCCCAACTTCCTTAGTAACTAGCTATGAAAATGTCATTTATGAAGATAACCCTGTAGTTATTTTTTTGCTATATCATTGGGCCAGGCCTTCAAAGCTAAATATTGTCTATTCAGAGGTAAATTAGCTAGGTGAGTCAGTCAGTCAATCAATGATCAGTCAATAAGTATTTATTAAGTGCCTACTGTGTGCAAAAAACAGTCTTTTCTCAAGGAACTCAATGGAGGAGACAACATACAAACAACCACGTACAAACAAGATATATACAAAATAAAATCAAGATAATCAACAGGGAAGGCTCTAGTATTAAGGGGCTTCAATGGAGAGAAGAGAATAAACATTTACACAGGTTCGACTATGTGCTAGGCACTGGGGTTGAGTGCTTTATAAAGTTTATCTTTTGATCCTCTCAACAACCCTGAGAGGTAGGTTCTGTTATTATCCCCATTTTACAACTGAGAAAACTGATATCTTGTGAAAGAAACAGAAAGGAGGTCAGTGTCACTAGATCTCAAGAGAGTAAGGTGGAAAGTAAGGTGTAAGAAGACTAGAAAGATAGGAGGAGGCCAGGTTATGAAGTGCTTTGAATGCCAGCAGATTTTATATTTGATCCTGGCAATACTAGGGAGCCTTTGGAGTTTACCGAATGGGAGGAAGAAAGAAGAGGCATGGTCAGATCTGAGCATTAGGAAGATCAGTTTGGCACCTGAAAGGAGAATGAACTGGAGTGGGTAGATTCTTGAAGTAGGGAGATTAACTAAAAAGCTCTTGTAACAATCCAGGCATCAGGTGATAAGGGCCTACACCAGGGTGGTGGCAGTGTCAGAGAGGAGAACAGGAGATACAGAAGATAGGTTAGAAAAGTAGAATTGACAAATTTGTCAACAGATTGGATAGGGGAGGTAAGACTGAGGAGGTAAGGAAAAGACTTAGTCTGGGGGACTTCAAGAACAGGAGCGCCTTACCTTTTGATCCAGGAATACCACTACTAGGGCTGTGTCCCAAAGAAATCATAAAAAGGGGGAAAAGACCTACATGTACAAGAATATTTGTAGCAGCTCTTTTTGTGGTGGCAAAAAATTGGAAATTGAGGGGATGCCCATCAACGGGGAAATGGCTGAACAAGTCATGGCATGGAATACCATTGTACAATAAAAAACAAACAGACAGATTTCAGAAAAACCTGGGAAGTCTTGTATGAACTGATGCAAAGTGAAATGAGCAGAACCAGGAAAATATTGTACACAATAATAGCAATATTGTGTGATGATCAACTATGAACAACTTAGCTCTTCTCAGCAATGCAATGATCCAAGGTAATGACAAAGGACTCATGATGGAAAATGCTATCCACATCCAGATAAAGAACTGATTGACTCTAAATGCAGATCAAAACATAATATTTTCACTTACTTTAATTTTTCATTTTTTTTCCTTTTGGTCTGTTCTTTGACAACTGTGACTAATATGGAAATATGTTTTACATGATTGCACATATATAACCTATATCAAATTGCTTATCATTTTAGACATAGGGGAATGAAGGTATGGGAGGGAAGGAGAAAAATCTGAAATGCAAAATCTTGTTAAATTGAGTGCTAAAAATTCTCTTTACATATAATTGGGACAAAAAGTAAAATACTGTTTAAAAAAAAGAATGGGAGTGCCTTCCAAAATAACAAGAAAGTAATTGCAGCTATATCTTGTTTTCCAGAAAAGGAGAAATGAAAATATAGTCTCAGTTATCCTCCATGTTAATCTAAGCTTGAGGATTGCATTACTTGCATTACTACAAGTCCATCTTCTAATTTCACAATATATCAAAGCCCTAGGATTACATTTGGTGTAGGGTCATGCCCAATTGATGCAGATGGCAAACTTTTCACATTTTAGTAGGTGATGTTCATGAGTTGCTATGTTTTGTTTTGTTGTGATTTTTTTTAATCATCATCTGGTGACCAACCTTCTAGCGATGAGTTTTTTAAAATTTAATCGGGTTAGTCCTTAAGCTATTGACCAGACCTTCTTCTGGCTTTCTTCTCCTTTTCTGTCACAAATTCTGAGATAGAGTGGTCAATTTCTCCTAAGATTCCCATTACTCACCCATCAACTAACTGATTCTCTGGTTTTCCTTATATTTAGACAGAGAGAGAGAGAGAGAGAGAGAGAGAGAGAGAGAAAGAGAGAGAGAGAGAGAGAGACCCATCCCTTCTAGGTGACATAATGGGTAGAATACTGGGTCTGGAATCAAGAAGGCTTAAGTTCAAATATGACTTCAGACTCTTAGTAGTTGTTCAACTCTGAGCAAGTCACTTACCCTCCGTTTGCCTCAGGTTCTTCAGCTGTAGAATGGGGATGATGACAGCATCTACCTCATAAAGTTGCTGTGAGGATCAAATAAGATATACTTTGTAAAGCACTTAGAACAGTGCCTGGCACATATTAAGTGCTTAACAAATGCTTGTTTCCTTCCTTCCTTTGTATTTTCTCTTGAATAAAATATATTTTTCCAGAATTCTAACCATGAGATATTTTTTCCCACCAAGCTTCAAAAGGGAAGGAAAATAAGCATTTATATAGCTCCTCCTATGTACATGGCATATATGTACCTAGCATATATATTTCCAAACACTTCTTTTGATCAAGCTTAAATGATTCCTTCCTTAAGGCAAATTTCATACTCTACAGTAGGACCTGCAGCTTACCTTGCTTATTATCTATACATTGTAGGTTTCTTTATAAAGCTTTTTGTCAATCTGAGGGTTTTCTTGCCATTTCTTGGTTTAAGTTTCCTGTGAATTTCTGAGTTTCTCTATTTCTGTCATCCTACGCTGGTGCCATTCTCTATGGTATTTTATCTAGCTCTGTGGATATACATAAGCAGTTTTTCCCCTTATCCCTTCATTTCAATTCAGTCTTTTTTTATTTGATTTGCAAAGCTCCTGGCAAAGACATTCTAGTCAGTCTTTGTCAAATGCATTCCATCACCGGCTGGAAGTTTTTCATGCCTATATTTTAAGTCACAGCCCATAAAGTCAAATCTCACTCTTACACCATCTTCTTAATTCACTGCTCTCTTCCCACATCTGACTTTTGCTTTTGGGTACCTTGTCTTCATGAAGTAGTTATGATAAAGGTACTTCTTAGGCCTCTAAAGTCTTCCATTTTTTGCCCAAGATTTCATTATCTTTAGCAGTGCTTTCTAAGTTCCTTCTGATAAGATAATTGGTACTTACGTGATCACTAAATGTGGGTTGTAGTCATCTCTTTAGACAAATTTTATGTTAAAAAATTATATATATATGACATATTTATGCACAAAATTGTTGGGACAGGTGAGGTAACTATACAGGGTGCTTAGCAATTTTCCTCTTCCACATGGGGCTTTGGACCCAGGAAGAAAGCACAAGGAAGGAGCAAGAAACACAAAAATAATTATATGCAATTATTAGTGGGAGCCAGTGAAGTTGTAGATCAGGTCAGGACGACTATGGCCCTGATCCTCCCATACCCTATCTATTCAAGTGGCAACAAGAAATCTGACTAGCTAAGCAGGAAGGAAGGAAAGAGGGAAGGAAGGAAGGAAGAAAAGAAGGAAGGAAGGAAGGGAGGAAAGGAGGGAGGGAGGGAGAGAGGGAGGGAGGGAGGGAAAAAAGAAGAATAGAATCTTTATACACACATTGTGAAGTTAATCAGTCATTCTCGTAAAGTGAATGGACAGATTATCGGAATTTATGTAGTAAAAGGACAAGTAAGGAATAACATTTACCCTGACCCTCTCCAATAAGTAACAGCAATGACGCATAACCTGCTCAGACCATTTATTCAGGCCAAGGCAGGCCTTGTTCCTCCCTAAGCATTTGCATCCCTTCTCTTTACCTATTTGTAAAGGAGCTCTAAGAAGTGCCAGCCTCTTTATCTCTTAGGAGTGGGGAATCTTGAGCCCTAAGGAAACAGTTTTCTACCACTTACCTCTACTACCCACTTTCACCGACCTCCTCTAAGAGGACATCTCTAAGACTTGCTGTTCTGTACCTGAGACCCTATGGTTACTCATTGCCTTTTGAAGAAGGTTCTTCAATTCCCTTCCTATTCCAGCTCCCTAACAATATAGTTGGAAGCTTCCATCACACACAAAACAGGGGACTTCATGTATTTATGACAAACAAGCTCCCACTTGCCCAATGACTATACCCTCAGCTACTTTTTAGGCCTGGAGCTAATGTAGTTTAGGAACAAGGATGAGTCAGAGATAAGCATCCACAATTTTCTTCCCAATTATCTTTTCCCTGGTCCTGACACTTGGGGGCCTTCCCCCCCCAATAAGCTCCCAAACTTCACTTTCTAATCTCTGTATTCAACCCTTAATGGAATTAACCTATAGGTCTGCCCTGGCAGAAACCTTCATCAAGCAGCTGCTGAATTGCAGAACCTATTCATCACTTTAAAGTCACATGATTAACAGTAAAGAGCTTTTCAAGCAGAAACTCATGGCATCTCAGAGAGCTGGAAGCAACTGGCTGATCCAACTCCTACAGTTCAAAGGAAAAGGAAACAAATCTCAAGAGGTTAAATAACTTGTTCGAGGCCACACAACTACTCAGTGACCAGAATGGTAACAGAACTCCAGCAATGAGTCACGAGTGAAAATAGGTACTGCAGACCACAGCTAACGCACCATCACATGGAGACAGCAAAGGCCAGCATTAACAGATAATATCTGATGGAGGAGTGGACAGGCAGGCTCTTAAAGTTTTGCACAGGTAAATGAGTTTTCTCCCTCTCTCAAGGATTCTCCTAACCAGCCTCAGTAAAAGAACAGTTATCAGCTCAAAGGGTGGGCTCCATTCACCTGACTTCCACCCCTTGGCCATAGAACCCGTCCACCAAGGATGCTGTACCTATCACAAAGGGATCTCTGACTCATTCCTTCACACCTCCTCAGGCTTCAGGCAGAATGAATACAGGATGACTTCTCAAAGGAAAGGGGAACTGCTTTTTGCAACCAACTTATAAGAGCTAGTAAGTTATACCATCATCGATTGCCAATAATCCTTATTATCCAGGCAATACCCTGAAAATCTTCCTTGGTAACAAAAGGTCATGAACTGAGATGAAAGCCTTTCTCTAACCCACCTGCCTGCTTCCTCAGCAGCCTCCAGCTACCAACACCAGGTCCAAAGTCATCTCTCAAAGACCCTTTTGGTTAGATTATTGTGAAGACCTGAATGACTAAGTGCTCAGCCCTAGTCCAGCCTATGATACAGAGAAGTCCAATGATGGAGGAGAGGCAGGAGAAGGGCACAGGTTACTGTCCAAACTTACTGGTGGTAAGGGAGGACTTTCTCTGGGGCAGGTCTTGCAGTGTGGGGCTTTGGTGGCCCATTGCTGAGTTCTTGTCTGTTGCTACACTTGGCAGCCATTTGTTCTTCATCATGGCTTTGGTCACTTTATAGTCTTCTGAACCAAAGTACTTTGGGTTCTTCTGGTTTCTCTTCCTGAGGAAGTCAGAGCCCCCAAACTTTTGTCCTAGGCTTATGTATTTGGCCTTTTTAGCTTTGCCTCCTCAGCCTTCTTAGGGAGAATCCCTTTTTCTCCTGTGTGTCTTGTGAAAACCTCCACCTTTAATAGACTTGACAATGATCAGTGCCCCCATCAGCCCTACTGACTGTTTACCAAGCATTCACCATGTACTGAGCAGAAACCAAGAAGAAGAAACCAAGGAGCGTGGAGGTCCAACACCCAACATGCCAGCCTCTTGTCCCAGCACTACCCTTTAGACAAGTCTTAGGAAATTCATGACCTGGGAAATAGCAATCCTCTCTATTGGTGTTAGGTCAACAAATTCAGTTCTTTTCATCAAAGAATCCACCAGTCCCCATTGTATGATCTTCCTTCTTTTGACCCTTACTGGATAATCTCTCACCTGCCATTATCTATGTATCCAAATCACCATTCCTTGGAGGATAAAAATCTCTTTCATCATTCTACCTCTTTCCACTTGCATGGCAACCATCTTACTTGAGGCCCCCATCACCTTTTGTCAATACAATAACAATTGACTTTCTTGCTGCCAATCTTTCTTGGCACCAATCCACCCTTCACACAGCTGTCAAAATATTGTTCCTGGTCCAATCCCACAAGCATCTACTATTATCCAGCACCTGCTGTTTGCAAAGCACTGTGCTAGGTGCTAGAGATACAAAGATTAAATGAAAAACTGTCCCAGCTCTTGAGGAGCCTATATTCTCCTGGATGTAAGAGATAGGTCTAACCATGTCATTGCTCAAAGATCTTCCATGCCCCCTTATTCACAACAGGATAAAGTCCAAACTCCTCAGCTTGACATTTTAAAGCTCTCCACAGTCTGGCTCCAACCTATCTTGAAGAATAATAGAGTGTGTGTGTGTGTGTGTGTGTGTGTGTGTGTGTGTGTGTGTGTTACTATCTTTCACAAGAGACGTAGCCAGGCAGGACAATGGAGCTTTGCCCTGGGGAACCATCATTTAGATAGTCCTGGCATCATTCCTTCTGTACATAGAAACAACTGAGCTTAGCAAATAGTTAGCAAGAATAAGTAGTTAAAATTGGAAACTAGATGATAGAGCTATGGCCTTTTCTTCTCTGCCTCAACTACAGGTTAAATGAACTGCTCAACCTCCTTGCCTGCCCTGTTTCTGCCCTCCTCCTACCCCCATCAAGGCAAGCCTCATTGTGTCCCAAGACCTCTGAACCCCTTTAGGGAGTGGTGGTTTCCTAGAGTCCCTTCCCTTAATTGAAAGCCATTCACACCAAAATTCCTAGATACGGCTTTGCCCTTGTTGCATCTTACATTCCAATCAGATTAATAGCTGTTCCCAAACTTAGCATTGTGTCTATGGTCTCCATGTAATGCCTAGAAACTCTACCTCTTAGAGCTCAGCCTCAGCAAAGGCTCAGCTCAGGTGCCACTTGGTATGGGAAGCTTTTACTGATACTCAATTGTTAGTATTCTTTCCTACCTCAAATCATCTTAGATTTACTTAAATGTTCACATATTGTATCCTCCCTTAACCTTTCCATAAACTTCATGAGAGTAGCAATTGTTTCATCTTTGTCAGCTAGATGATGTGGTAGATTGAGCACTGGACTTGGAGTTAGGAAGACAGTTGCCTGGGAGAGGCAAGATGGTTTAGCACCAATGGGGAGCTGGCCTCAAAGCCAGGGAGACATGGGCTCAAGGCCCATCCATCTCTGACAGAGAGTGGCTGTGTGACCCAAAGACAAGTCATTTAATCTCTCAGTGTTCTAAGTCAAAGGTGTCAAACATATGGCCTACTGTGGCCCAAACCAAATTAAAATATCACTGGGGTCTGAATCAAAATGCAAGTAGAAAATATTTAACAAAATAAAAATACAGGGGCAGCTAGGTGACACAGTGGATAGAGCACCGGCCCTGGAGTCAGGAGGACCTGAGTTCAAATCCAGCCTCAGACACTTGACACTTACTAGCTGCGTGACTCTGGGCAAGTCACTTAACCCCAATTACCTCACTAAAATATATACATGTATATATAATAAAACACAAGTATTATTACATTTTAAGATTAAGTCAATGTACTGTCCACACTTATGTATACATAAGTGGCTCCTTTTTCTATTCTGACACCATTTCTAGGCAAGCTCTCTAAGAACCATTAACTAGGTAGAATATGCCAATCTGCATTAGTAGTGGGACTTTCTTCACCTGGATGTTTCCTATATCAATCAATGAAATTACAGTTTAAAAAAAAAAAAGGATCCTTTCCAAGATACTCATTCCTTATGTAACCAAGGGCAAGTCACTTCACATCTCTCAGCCTCAGTTTCCTCATCTGTAAAATGGGGTTAAAAACAGCACCTACCTCACAAGGTTGTATGAGAGTTGCAAATAATGATATTTGTAAATGTCTTTGCACATCTTAAAACACTATATAAATGTTGGCTATTATTATTATTATCATTATTATCATTGTTAATCTTTAAAAGTAATGGGAACTTTTAAAATGTTTGGCAAATATAATGAGACTTGACCAATTACCTCCATGCCTTAGAAGTTTGTTAGCTTAATGATTTCTAGTGGCCAAAATATCTCCTGTGCACAGCCCTCTGGTGGCAAGCCTCTCCAAGTATGACCAAGTTAATGCTTCAATAACTGGTTCCATATTTCAAGCCTTTCCTATGATGTAGTACTGGTTTGTGCTTGCTTTTCAATGGCATAGCCTTCAAGCACCAGAGGCACCTCTATGCCATGATGAGGCATTAGAGTAGGACTTTGGTGGAAGTTTCTGGTTACAGACTTTTTTAAGCAAACTGAAGGAAAACAGGATACATTGGTCCATTTGAAGAATCTTAAGTACAGAAGACAAATTAGACAAATTCTGCTTGACCCATAGGGCCCGATTAGAAACAGAAGAAAAGGAGTTGCAAAAAAAAAAGTATACTTAGGTTCCATATGAGGAAATTAGAATTATCCAAAAAGGAAATGGACAGGTTCATGAGGTAGTGGGTTTTCCTTCCTGGAGGTCTTGAAGTAAAGGCTAAATGATCATCTTCTTCAGATATAGGCTAAATTAAGTGACCTCTGAAGTCCCTTCCAACTCTGAGAGCCCTGCACTAGAATATAAGCTCCTAAAAGTCATGGACTAGGTTTTTTGGATGTTCCAAAAACAGACCAGTGCGTTCCGTTCACTATGCAAATGCCATTGGAAAATTTGGCCTATTGCTGACATTGCCAGTCCCTCCTCCAATTTCCTGGAGACCACTTTGTTGTCGTTCTATCCCATCCCTCCCTGAGATATCCCTTCCTAACTTTATTGTTTGGTTTGGTTTTTCCATTGCATTGCTAGATGGGGATCTATTTCTTCTCTTTCCCAATGTCCTTCTCACAATCCCCCTCTCATCACCTTCTTATATACAATTAAAAGGGACTTTGTGTCTCATTTTCAATAATTATCTTCTTAGTAACTATTATTTGGCATCCAGTATACGCAATAATCAATGAGACAACAGACAATTTTCACCTCTTTCTTCCTCAGAATGATTTCTTCTTGCATTGAGTTGCCTTATAGCCCTCCTTTCCTTCTTTAAGGAAGAAACTTTCTATCTTTACTTTGTGTCCCCAGAGTGTCTAGGAGAGTGTCTGGTACATGAAAGAGATGCTTTGCAAATGCTGATAGATTGACTGATGTCTGAGAGAGATCAAAAAAAAAAAAAGGAGGGGCAAAATTCACTCAGAGTCACAGGAAGCAAACTCCAATTTAATTTTGACCTTCAGGTCCCCTGCCTCTCCTCTGGTAAATAATTTTGTGGTTTTGCTAAACCAGAAGCATATTTTAGAGAGCAAGCAAGCTTGGCCATAAATTTTCCTGAGGCTGTTAAAAAAAAACAAACCCACACAAGGTTTTGTAGAGACCAATTCAAATGGCAAGCAGCCAATGAGAAGTGAAACCAAACTGGAACAGATACCTAGGGACAGACAGCTCCAGTTCCAGAAGGGGAAACACTATGGTTTGCCCACAGTTCCAAATAGGAGGTAGATCCTCAGGGCAACAGCCCCGTTGGAGTATTCCAGGACATTACCTGGGGACGCACATCTCAAGGGATTTCTCCCTCACCCTGGAAAGACCCTTCCATTTTTTTTATATGTCTGTCCTCTGTGTCAGGAGTTCTGTTAGGATATAATTCCTGGTGACCACTCCAGAGTGAAACCAATAATTTACATTAACTTAATTACTGAAGGTTATAAAATAAGGGTCAAAATCATAGATTTAGAACTGAAAGGGGCTTTTGAGACCTTCACTTTACATATGCTATATCATTAGGTTCTCCCCATAATAGTAATTCACATTTATATAGCATGTTTGTTTGGTTTTGCAGTGTGGAAGGAGTTGTTTTTGTTTTTATTTAGGAAATTTCTTTTCCCAATGTAGACAGATACTTGCTCTGCAACTTGTAGTCTTGGAGAGTGGCCTGAAGCACTTAGAGGTTAGCTGACTTGACCAGGGTCACACAATGTGTCAGATGTAAACACAGGTTTTTCTAACTCCAAGGTTGGCTCTCTATTCACTATTCTCTATTTTCTATGCTGCTACAGATGGGAAAACCGAAGCTCAGAATGATTACATAAACTATCTCACAGTCAGTAAATAGAAGACCTGGGATCTGAACCCAGGTCTTCTGATAACAAGTTTATTGGTCTTTTCATCACAACTTGTCATCTCTTATACAGCATCCAAATTACGGATCTGCTTTTTAGTTAATGATTCTGCAATTATTATGGTATATTCCATCAATAAAGTAAACAATCTGGAACCAGGCTCTTTGTACCATGAGCACAATAAGGGACCTCCCCAAGAATACCATATAGTGACTCTCCTAACCAAATAAAGCTGCTAATCATTGAAGCGGTTGGGTTACATGTAGGTGTTTATGGTTGAGTTGCTTGTATGAGGACAATCAGCTCCTGGTTCAGTAGTTTTAGTGATTAGAAATAACTACAGAGGAACAGACTAGTCCCTTTCTGGTCCAGGACGTACTGTCTGCAGAATCAGAGTGTGCTAGCTCAATGGAGGGGTAAGTGGGAGGAAGGTTCTTTGAAAGAAATAGGGCAGCAATAATCACTGGGCAAATTTATAATTATAGTTTAGTTGATCAGAGAGAGACCTTTTCAGAGCTTCTTTCAATCTCAATTTCAGAAAGGTATCTATGATGCTGAATGTAGAAGGTTTAAGATCTTGTTCCACGTCATATTCTTCAGATTCCTTACAGGCCTTTTGGCCTGGTCCACCCTGAACTTTTATATTCAGAAGAAAAAAAAAAAAGCAAAGTATACGACCGTTTTCTGGTATGGCTACTTTGAAAAACCAAAAATAAATTAAAACAAGCCTAGCAAATAATCTTAGAAGCTTAAAAAAAAAATATTGCCTTCAAAGAGAGGTTATTTATCTGGATTGAAGAAAGAAAGGGTGAGTGTTTCTTTATTATTGTTTTCTTTTGATCTTTTAGTTGCCCCTACTTTATTTTAATAATGCTTCCAAGCACTGACTTAATGTCTCCCCAGCTTTAATAAAGGTTCATTAGGGGATTAAGAGAGATTTGAAACTGAGCCCAAATAGAGTCAGCAGAGGCAAGTTCCAAACAGCCACTCAGCAGAAAAAAGGAGAAAAAAATAGAAGGACCAAGCTGGCAGCCCTGGAAAAGATCCACCCATAAAACCAGATGCATTTGTGCATGGAGCAACCAGGCCCAGAACTGAGCCAGCTGCATTCTGAGATCAACAAAATCAACATCAACCAATCAAAAATGAAAGCAAAGAGCACTTGGTTCACTTTCAAAACTGGCAAACAAGATAACCCAACTCATCAGCATTGGAAATGATGAGGAAGAAAACAATCTATCCACTCAAAATCTTTGAAGTGAAAATAAGCCCAATCTGTTGATTTCCCCCTCCTTCTTATGCCCAAAATACTCTCCATTAGCCCCTCCAGTGTTATACATTATACGACTCATCTTTGGTGGGGTGGGGCATATGGAGTGCTCACAGAGGACTAGCACCTCTGGTGAGAGGGCTTGCCAAGCCCTTTTCAGGACTACTTACCCACCTTTGGTGTCTACCTGTTGCCCAGTTCTCACCTGTACTCCAAGAAGGCTGTAGCACGCACAGTGGCCACACCCTGGTAAACTGACTTTGCAGATAGGCTAACCCAGATTGAGGGTAGTTTAAAGACTTTAAACCCTTTGGTGAGTTGGAGGGATGCCCATCCCAAGCATATGAATGGGCAGGTGAGAATAATTTGTTCCAATGGCCATGAAGGCAGCTGAAGCAAGTTCTGCAGAGTGCTCAGAGCTTGGTAAGACGTTGAAGATGCCAGACTTATCTACTGCATCATCGCCAGCTGTCCTAATTTTTATCTTGCTGTTGGACTTCAATGACTCTGGAAGAGAGACTGAGGCTAACTATTTGCACAACTCTGCATGATTTAAATCCAATTCATTGGCAGCAAGACATCACTCATTCATGATGTCATTTGTCTTCTTCAAAAATGAAGGATGGACAACAACAATAACAACAACAACCCCAAAAACTTCTTTTGGATTAAGTCATATTATGACTCCTTTCCCATACTCCCCAAAGGGGTTAGGGTAAATTAAACAGACACTAGTTTATCCCAGCAATGCGCTGGAGTCTGATTATTGCTCAAGTCCTCTTGTCCTCAGCCATTTTCTATCTAATATCCAGTGGGGCAAAAGATTCCCTACCTCACCTGTTATTCTATGCTACCATCAAAAACAATCTCACAGAGCTTTAATTTGTATAAATAAACATCACTGTAGTTTTCCCTCAACTAGCCTACATATTCATTACTCCTATAACCTGTTCTTTTTTCATACAATGACTTCTGTTACCAAAATCTCTCCCTATTATCTGTCAATCCACTTTATCTATTCTATTTTCATTTGCTTTCCTAGCCACTCTTGACCTGATGGTGAGCTATTTAAATGATGTACTCCCTAGATCATTTAATTTCTTGCCCCTTTGACTTTGTACCATTCCAACCCTACTAATCTCCAACTTAAGGTAACACCCATCATTTCATTGAATTCACCAATATTTATCAGATGCCTGCTACATACAAGGCACCATGTAACAAGCTGAGTTGTTGGTGGTTTTTGTTTTTTTTGTTTTTGTTTTTGTTTTTAATGAAAAATGTTAGTCTCTGCCCTTAAGGAGCTTAAAAGCCAACATGAGGAGCTAGACATATCAACAAAAAGTTATGTAAAATGATTGCTATGTGTGTCAAGAGGAGCATATGTATGTGAGAAATGTCCTGGGACAATTAATAGGAGTCAATAATGGTGTATAAGACAAAGGGAAGACTAAACTATAGTTTCAAATTCAAGTGACTGGGAAGACGATGGTGATAACATCTATAGAAATAGAGTAATCAAGAGGTGGGAAAGATTTACTGGTGGATGGTTAATAATAACTTCAATTTTGAATGCTGGTTAGACATCCAGCAATCATTTTGAAATTATGGATCTGGAGTTCAAGGTGAAGATTGGGGCTGAGCATATAGTTTGGGTAATCAACTTTCTAAAAGTAAAATTTGAAGTCATAAAAATAGATGACTTCATTAACAAATAGAATGTAGATAGAAATGAAAACGAGTCCAGGATAGAGTCTTTTGGTATATCCACACTTTGGTTGGTAAGAAGATTATAAATCAGAAAACAAAGCCTACAAAAACATCGTCAATAACTTTGATAGACTTAGCCCTTCTCAGCAATGCAAGGATCTAAGACATCTCTAAAAGTCTCATGATGGAAAACGCTATCCACATCCAGAGAAAGAACTATGGAGTTTGAATGCAGATCGAAGCATACTATTTGCTCTTTTTCTTTTTTCTTCTGTTTTGTTTTGTTTCCTCTTTCTTGCAATTCCTTCTATTGGTTCTAATTCTTTCTTACAATATAACTAATGTGAAAATATGTTTAATAGGAATGTATATGTAGACCCTATATCAGATTGCATGCTGTCTTGGAGAGGGAGGGGGGAGGGAAGGGGAGAAAAATTTAAAACTCAAAAGCTTATGGAAGTGACTGTTGAAAACTAAAAATAAATTAATAAAAAAAATAGTTATATGAACTGATGCTGATGCTGAGTGAAGTCAGCAGAACCAAGAGAACAATGTACACAGTAACAGCCACATTGTGCAGTGATTAGCTATGATAGACTTAGTCCTTCTCAGCAATGCAATGATCCAAGACAACTCCAAAAGACTCATGATGGAAAATGCTATCCACATTTAGAAAAAGAACTATGAAGTCTGAATACAGAGCAAAACATAATATTTTCACTTTTCTTTTGTTATTTTTTTCTTTCTTGTGGTTTTCACCTTTGTTTTGATTCTTCTTTCACAACATGACTAATGTGGAAATGTGTTTAACATAAAAAAAAGAGAAAAGAAAACATAGTCAAGCAGGTAGGAGAAGAATCAGGAGAGAGAAATGTCAGAGAAACCAACAGAGAAGAGAATATTCAGGAATGGTTGGTCAATACCATCAAATGTTACACAAAGGTCAAAGAAGGTAATGTCTTTGTTCATAGTCATACTGGCATAGCTGAATCAGTATGAGCACAAAGAATGAAATCAGTAAAAGTTAAGCTTAAGGAGCTAAGCTGCTATTAAAGACTGAAATTGGAATAACAGGATGCATCATAGAAAGAGTCCTCTCACCAAAACTCCCAATCTCTTACCTCCTGATCAAGAATTTATGTTCCCTCACGAATCTCCACTCCTGAAACTAGCTTCCCTGATTCCATCTCAACCTTGACTGACCTTTTGGTTCATAATTGCTTTAATCAATTAGGGACCCATTCCTCTGCCCATAATGCAATTGGTCTCCCCGGCTCTAGTGTTTGCTCTAATCATGGATGGCATCCACCAGGTAAAGCCTGAGTTGATAGTGTCTTTGCAGATTGTCCCTCTCAAATGGAGTCCAATTGGATGATAAAATTGAAGAAACAAAGACTATGGCTACCAGGGATTTGTGGAAGATCAAAGGAGACCTTCTTTGCTCCCAAGTTGACAAGTCTACTGGACAAAGTCCCAGAACTGCTGACATGAGCTGCTACTAATTCACACTATCTGAAATCAATTGGACCCTCCCTGGTGTACTGCAATCCTTTTATCATCTTTTATTAATTCCCTATTGAATTTCTCATAGCAGCTGTTCCAGACCTTTTCTACTCTCTCCTAATTCCTATTTCCTATCCTGTCCCAACCAATCGCTCTCAACAAGTGATTACTCTTTCTTTACAAAGAAGAGCAAGACAATCCAATGTGTGATTATTATTATAAACTATTATACAATATCACTCTCCACACTTCAAAACTTCTCTGTATCTTTACCCACTTCTTTTCTTCCTATCTCAGGTTATTTTTCTTCCTTTTCATTGAGTATTCAATTCACCAGAAACATATTAAGTGCCCTGGGCAAGTCACTTAAGCCTGTTTGCATCAGTTTCCTCATCTGTAAAATGATCTGGAGAAGGAAATGGCAAACTGTTCCAACATCTTTGCCAAAAAAAACCCAAATGGGGTCAAGAAGAGTCAGACCCAACTGAAACAAAAATATACAAGACACTGTACTACGTTCTAGGAATAAAAAGTTTGACCTTGACCCTGTTACTACAGAACTTAGAATTTAATAAGGGAGAAGGAAAGGGATAAGGGAGGCAATTCCTTAATTTGTCCTGTAACATAGTATTGTGGTTATCTCTGTGTTACTTATCCACTAGATTCTAAATTTGTAGAAACTATATCTTATCTAAGTATTGTCTCTCCCTTGGCCTAGGACAAAACTCTAGTAGATGTATGAAATAATCAACGGAGGAAGAATGAGATAAGTACAAAGAAGAGGTCCAGGCAAAGTGCTATGAAAAACTCAGGGGGGCAGAAGTGTTGTTTTTTTTTTCCTTTGGTAGAGAAAAAGGGTATCAGGGAAGACATCCCAGAGGAGAACAAAGGCACAGAGATCAGAGGTGGAAAGATGAGACTAGAGAACAGAAGTAATTCACTTTGCCTAAAACACAGACCACATAGAGGAGAATAGTGTGAGATAAGACTGGACAGGTAGATTGGTGTCCAACTGCAGAGGTTTTTTAATGATAATCAGTTGTTTATAATTTTTTCAGTAAGCAAGAATGAACCACTAAAGATTTTTTTTTTTTGAGCCAATCAGGGTTAAGTGACTGCACGGGGTCGCATAGCAAGTGTAAAAGTTATGAAAATTGTGAAGGGAGAATGGTTGATGACCTAACAACCTTGATTTGCTCGAGCTTCTTTGCTATTTGGAGGAAGCCAAACTGACCTGGGAATCAAAATCTTCTAATCAGCAGGCAGATTGACATACCAGAGATCCTTGCAAGGTATATGAACCAGAACCTTTGAACCAGTTCAAAAGGACTATTTCTGATAATACAACTCCCCATATCCTGATAAGCCCCCACACAAGTTGAAGGGAATTTAATCTACTCAAGCTTGGGTGGAGACAGATTTCTTTTGGTCTAGATGAACCAGACTGGGGGTTGTGATCTAATAAAAGGGGTATGTACCAGGCACTGTACTAAGCACTTTACAAATGTTATCTCATTTGATCTTTACAATAATCTTGTGATGTAGGTGTTATTATTATCCCCATTTTTCAGTTGTGGAAACTGAGGCAAACTGAGGTTAATTGACTTCCCAGGTTGACACAGCTAGTGTCTGAGTCTAAATTTGAACTCAGGTCTTCCTGACTCCAAGCCCAGCAGTCTATCTGCTGTGCCACCTAGAAAGGGCAAGTATCATTATATATTTAATATACATAATCATAGTCAGGATTATACATAATCAAGTCAGGAATCAAAGCATTTAAGTGCAATGGAGGCAAGAGGAGACATGATGTCATCTGAACATCTTATAAAGCATTTGGGGGGGAAACAAAAAAGCAAATAAATAAGGAATTTGGAAAACAAATCACAAGGGTGGGATGGAGGCATGATATAGTAGTACCGGGGACTTTATCCACTGCAGCACTTACCTGCCCCCAAAAAACAAAATCTTTTTGTTATTCCTTCCTTTGCTTGGTTGTGCTTATGTTTGTTTTCTCTACGAGGTGTTTGTAGATTCTGGAGTATTCCATGGCTTACTTTTGCATCTTAAGTCTTCCTGGTGTTATTTGCCTCAAACTGCCAATGCAGTCACATGGTCACTTGCCATATTAAAAAACTGTGAGGAGGAAAATTACAAAAATTAATAAGTTCTACAAGCGAAGTAACTAACTCTGAACTCCACCCAGTTCCCTGAAAATCGCTATTCGTTCACAAAAGGGTCACAGGCAACAAAACTATACCTTAGACCTTACAAAGTTCTCTTTTTCCATCCTCCTCTCCCAGACCCTCAGGGCCATAAGAAACTGAATAAATTCTTCCAGGGATCAATTGTCTCTTTGGCTAAACAATACTCAAAAGTACCTTTAGCAAACCTAAGGAATAGACTAAGAAAAGAAAGAAAAATGGAGAGTCAGCTCAATAGAAAGAAATAAAAGAAGAAAAAGAATGAGAAAGAAAAAGAAAATGGAGAAATAAGCAAATATCATGAGGAAAGAGAGGACGACCAGCAATTACATTCGGGGCTATTTATCTGCGCTCATGCCATAGGTTACCCCCAAGTGTCTGGCTTCCTTTGAAAACCTAGCAGGAGTGGGATTGGCAGGAACTGTGAGTGAAGGGAATCAATAGGATTTAGTGACGTCCAATGCATCTGTGAAATGTCAAGACTAGGTCATTAAGATGAGAAAAACAGATTTCTCCACTGCTGCATCTTAATAACGCACCGATTTAATCATTCAATACACATTTCTTAAATCCCTACTGTGTGTGATGCTTTGTGTTAGGCACTGGAACAGCTCAAGGATAATTACAAGTATTTTGCTGTTCCTTAAAAAAAGAGAACTCTGATGTAGTGAAAATGGAAATTATGTTCACTGGGTGACTACCATTTGTCCCTGGTAATCCTATTATATCATTGCTATGTGTAAATAACAGAGAGAAAAAACATCAAATAAAAGCTTTTTGGGACTCAATGGCACTTTCATACGGAGTGACCAAGTATTTGAAAACTATTTCGATAAGAACTATACAGGGAAACAAAATGATTCCAAAACTGGGAGTCTCCATTTCTACTTGGAGTTAGCTGATCATTTATCTAGATTGGGGTCTAAGATTTCCAATTTGCACTGAGCCAGCAGGTTATGCAAAGTTCTTTTTGAACTTCAAGGCATTCTTCACTGCAGCCAAATAAAGAGAATCAGCTTGATGAAGAAAGCATAACTGGTTGAGTAGGTCCAGGGTATTTCATCTGTAATTTACATAACTCATCCACAATAGGAAAAATGCTCTTTATCTGCTCTGCACCTCAGAGTGCTTTCTGTTTTTCCTATTTTGGCTATGGCAGAATGTAATAAGTCACTGCCAGCAGCCAGTTGTATTGGCCACCAATTGTTCAAGATTTACTAAGCGCCCACCATGTGCTAGGACCCAGAGATAACATACAAGGTCATGGTTCCTTCCCCACCTTTTAAAACAGGGTCACATAACCCCAAAGTAAAATCAAGAGAACTTCTAATTGCACTGTAATCTAAGGAGCCCCATATTTTGTGAAGTTTGATTTTGTTTTTAAGTTTACATTTATAAAAATATAAAATATATAACATAAATAATATAAATATATAATATATAAAAAATTTACATTTATAAAAACCGAGTTTAAATTCCCATTTAATCTGAGATATGAAAAAAGCCCTCTGCACCATGTCATAAAGTGAGGTTCTTATGGTCTAACACAGGTCTAATACATAGGCTTACTTGTCTCTCTATAAACTTACAAGCACCAAAGGCCTGTCTATAGACCTATCCCAAGAAAGCCAGAAGCCCAGGAATACTACCTGAGTATCAGCTTACTAACCTTTGAATATCAGAATTTGAGTTTTCATGATATAATTGTAAGGGACCATCCCCCCACTCTACAGAGCAGTAAAAAATAGCTTCAAAATACAGTAATTAATGTGGCATTGGACATAACTACTTAATCTGGGCAAGAAAGAGTTTTTTGTCTACCTAACTAGCCTTTCCTGCCCTGAACAATCCTTCATACTTTTCTTTAAGCCTCCAGATTCTACCACTGTGACCCTAACCTAATTTCCCTGGACAAACATGAAAATCAATTCAGGATCATAGACTTCAAGGTGGAAGGGACTTTAGAGATGAACTAGTCCAACTTTTTCATTTTACAAATGAGGCCTAGAAAGGGGAAATGACTTGTCCATGGTCACACAAGAAGGTAGTGAGTAGCAGAGCCAGGATTTAAACCTGGGATACCTCACTCAGAGGTAATTGGCAACTGGAGGAATATTCTGCAATACCAGCACTTCTTAGAGATGACCACTGACCACAGGCAGGAGGAGGACCCTAACCCACAGCCTGGTTTACCAGAATAAATGGACCTAGAGGAAATTGTTGGGACAGCACAGAGCCTCTGTGAATATGGAGTACAAATTGAGCAGTGGTTGAGCAGCACATTCTGAAGTTTAATTCTCAATCTCTTGAGTGAGAATAATAGTAGTTATAAGTTACTGCTATTTCAAGTTTTTCTGTCAATGTGTCTTTATATTTGGCATTTCTTTTGCATATAGAGGAAATAAATAAGTACCTGTCCTCTGCCTAATTTACATTGAACCTTGACTATCTCTTTCCCCACTCCTCCATTTTGGGGCATCCTAAACATAAGCAAAACCTAAGCTTTAAGTCATTTTGCTGCTGCTCCAGGGTAAGAGTGAAAAGATCCAGAGGCAGGAAGACAAAAGATCCTGACACCTCTCTTTGAAGGCATGGATCACCTAGGTTTGAACTGTCTGTGCATGGCTGGTCCTCAGGGACCTGGCAGGTGGCTCAGCTACCTTTGGCCAGCAGCAGCCACAACAGCAAACTGTTGGAATGAAGGAAGGGTACCAGCCCCTTCCATCACCTCTCCAGCCCGAGGAGAGAAAGATAAACAAGGCATTCGGTTTTAGACGTCCACTGAAAAAGCCACTCCTCTTTGCTTAGTGGCCAATCCCATCTGACAAAGCTTTGGCAACGCCTCATTGCCTTTTATCTGTCATGGGGTGGGGAATCAAGAGACCTCTCAGGATTTGCGGTATCACCCAAAATTGACAAGTCCTCCAGAAGTGAGTGAATTTCTCTGGAAGTGAGAACGAAGAGACTCAGTACTCTGTGGCAATGTTCTAGCCAGAGCAGAGAAGGAAGTGAGGTAGGGTAAGGGGAATGGAGGAGGGCACAGAGCAAAGCAACCAGACAGAGTAGGGACAAGTTGATTTTTTAAACTGTTTTTAATTAAAAAAATAAAAATAATGAACTTTTAAAAAGTCCTTTAAAAATGTAGTTAAGGGAGTGGATATTTTCAGCTGGAAGAACGAGGGAAGGCTTGCTAGAGAAGGTGATACTTGATTTAGGCTTTGAAGGATTTCAGCAAGTGGAAATATAGAGTAATTGTGTTCCAGACAAGAGGGAGAACCCTTGAGGAAATAAAAACAGGTGCTGTGGGATGGAATGGGGTGGGGAAGTATAACACAGGAAGTAGGAGTAGCCTACATTTGTTCCCCTAAGGTGTTCTGTAAATTCAAACAATCCAGCACATATAAGCCAAAAAGTAAAACCACAATCAAAATGGAAGTGTGAATGAATGAATGAATGAATGAAAAAGCATTTATTACATGTCACTACTATACATAATGCACTATATGAAGCACTGGGAGTAGAAATTTTAAAATGGAGATAATCTCTCTCACTCTAATAGGTAGAGATAATACAAACAAGAGATTTCAACTGCAAATCAGATGGAGATCCCCATGATCCTTAGGGAACAACAACAAAGCAGATGGTTATGCATCTCCTCTGGTATCATTTCCACTAATAAAACCATATTCATTTCTTATGTGACCAAGCCAAGAACTTAGCATACAAGAACTTACTTTTCCACATCTTGGGTCAATGTGGCTTCACAGGCAGTTGACAGGTCACAGGCCTCCACGAGGGGTTGCTTCCCTCCACAATGATTGTGGGTGCTATGCTGGAAGCAGGGCTGGTGGTCCTCTGGAGACACTGCTATGCCCAGTTGAGGCCTTGACTTGGCCGGCACACGCTGACTCCAGTCTCTCCTCTCCTTGCTGATTCAGCTAAGTCGGCTGACCTGCTCTGTGGCTGACAACAGGTTGGCAGGCAGTGGGGATGGCTGTCCTCTTCTCCACAAGGGTTGACTTGTTGGATGAGGGTAGGGGCTGGATATGAAGTAGGGCTTGGTGGGCGATGCTATTTCCTGGGCTCTTGGGTCAGCTGCTGGTGGTGATGGTGGTGGTAAGGATGATGGGCCCCTTTTCCACAGGGATCATATGTCTCGTGATGGCTATGGGAGCTGGACTAGAAGTAGGACTGGTGGTTTGGGAGGTTCTCCTATGTGCCCAGAGCTCAGAGCTCAGGATCTTAAGCCATCTCCATCAGAGATTGACAGGATATGATGGTCACAGCGGGTATACTAACTGACACACCAATCATATACCTCTTCCTGACCTCCCTAACGGTGCCCAGCCGATGAGAACAACAATTTTCACTACTTTTTTATAAAAAGCAAAAGGAGGAAAAATTTTCTCAAGACCACATCTTCTGGAATTTCCTAAATATTTGTCAAATATATTTGTATTTCTAAATAATAATAATTTTATATTTATACTTTATTTTCAAGTTTACAGAGTGCTTTCTTCACACTGATCCAATGTTTTAGAGTAGTGCAAAAATTATTTCCCCTATTTTGCTGAGGAAGCTGACAATTTAAGTGAAGTGACTTGTCCAAGGTCACACAATTCTCAGTGGTATAGCCAAAATGTGAACTACCAAGACTCTTTGCAGCCTCTCCCAAGGCCCAGAGTCTATGACCTTTATCTATATTCAGAGTTCTGTTAAATTCTGTTCTACACTACAGAGTTTTCAGAAAAAAATTGAACACAGAACTCTGAGACAGAAAAATGTTATTCCAACCCCATCTCTACCACTCAATTAATTATACGGACAGATCTTGGGCACAAGTCTTTTAATTGCTTTGATTTCCATTTCCTCATCTATAAAATGAAGGCAACAACCTACCACCTACTTCACTGATTTTTTGTGATGCTTGAAGGAAATAGCTTACATAAAATGGATCTAGGTGGCACAGTGGATAGAGTGCTAGGCCTGGAGTTTGGAAGAACTGAGTTCAAATGTGGTATCAGACACTTACCAGCTATGTGACCCTGGACAAGTCACTTAAGTCTGGTTGCCTCAGTTTCCTCATCTGTAAAAATGAGCTAGAGAAGGAAATGGCAAAGCACTCCAGTATTTCTGCCAAGAAAACCCCAAATGGTGTCACAAAGAGTAGAATATGACTGAAATGACTGAATAACAACAACAACCATAAAATGTCAAACAGGTATGAGCTATGACTATTTCCCTTAATAAATTTGGGGAGGTGGGTAGAGATCTTCCTTACAATGTAGGGTCAGTCTGGGCAGGATTTACATTAAGACTTCTCTTAACACACTTTTTCTGCACAAGAGAGATGATGAATGTGATAGTAATGTGTTATTAGCAACAATAGCACATATACAACATCTTTCAATGCATTCATTCCCTTTTCCTTCTCCCCCCACCCACCTACCAGTTTTTACTGATCTTCCATGCATGACATTGTTTAATTTAAAGAACAGGATGCTGAAGAACCAGATAAAAGGCAGAAGATTTAAAATGCACCTACAGAGATCCACAAATGGCCCATATCAACCCAGCCCTGAGCTGCCTGCTACCTTCATGCCTGCATTTCAGGCCATTTCCATAAAACATTGCGGGCAGCTGGTGATTCTTTCCAAATCCATATTTAACCTTCTGAAGTCACATTAGCTGGAAGGGCTTCAGTATTTGCTGCCTAGAAAACAGATCAATACTCTGTATATTTTGAAGAGCATCAAATCATCACTGTCAGGGGGAGAGAGGCTGCTAATGCCCCTGAGGAGGGCCCACAGCAATCAGATCAAGCACTTTCAGAGCTGCCAAAGCTCTGGAAAACAGTCTTTTCAATGCTTGATTTTTAATCGCAAAGCTGGCAGAGGCCAAGGGGGAAAGCACATGCTGGGAGGTAGAGAAAATCAGGAACTGGGAGCCAATAAATCATGGCAGAATCCCAGAGTAAACAGACTGTCAGTGAACAGAAGACTAGTGACAGCCCAATTTGATTGAGCATCAGGGGGCCATCTGAGGTGGCTGCAGGTAGAAACACTTTGGCCTCACAGACCTAGCCCAATAACATTTAAGTCTTTGCCTTCAGCTCAGGGTTCTTCCGATTCTTGCAGGGCTGAGAATAACATGCCTGAATTGTAAATGGCATGCACATGTATGGAGATGAGTAAGGACAGAGAATGGATTGATGAGGTTGTGGCTAGAGATTGAGAATGAATTCCAGTTCATATTATGTGCCTGTATCATCTCCAGATACAGATGCTTTTTCCATCTGGGCTTTCTAGATATCATGCTGTATGGTTGTTGCATTTATAATGCTGAGTACAATTGACAAGTGGAGTTGATTCCTAACCCCACAACCCTGAGTAAGTTACTTAATCTCCCTGAACTTGTTTCCTCAGCTCTAAAATGGGGATAATAAATACTTGACTAATTATTTCACAAGATTGTAGGGCTCAAATGAGATGAAATAAATAAAGTATGTTGTAAACTACAAAGCATTACATAAATGTGAACTATTATTACTATTTCATATTATTACCACCTTGACACTTGACCAGAGAATGTTCCATGGAGGTCCTAGCCCTGACGCCCCATTGTTCTGATTGGTGACTGCTTCCCCTAGCCCAATTGCTGAAAGACTCCCAGCCATATTTCACTTCACTTGCCCCCTACTCCCCAGGCATCTTCTCCAGTCTTGCTGACAGCTTTTACACAGTATGTGTACCTTTTCCACTATTTCTTCTAATTCTGTTGCCACGATCGAATCAACTTTGTCAATATTTCTAGAAGGGATGTGTTCATCTACTCCCCTCTGACTTCACTTACTATCCCTATAACTTTCCAGACCAAAGCTCCCCTCCAGGACCATTCCTCTTTTAAGTGTGCTGTTTCCCCATAGCAATTGTTTCTGTTTTGGCCAGAAACCCTGAGGGTCTTCCCCTCCCAGATCAATTTTTTTAAGTAGGTAAAGAGGCCATTCTCTGCCTCATTTTTTATTAAGCCTTAATCACTGAATGGGCATTGCTTCAGTCAAACTGAGACCTGTTAAAGACTTTAGCTTGAGAAGGCCAAGCCACTGTATACAGAGCCATCTCTGGTTGTCCTGATTTATATCTTACCACTGGACCCAGATGGCTTCAGAGGAGAAAGTGAGGCTGGTGACTTTGCACAGCCTTTCCTCACTTAAATCCAATTCACTTGCATATCACAGCATCACCGTCCTGATGTCATGGTCCTCTTCAGAGAAGGAAGGACAAACAACAACTGGGAAGGCAAGAATTCTTTGCATTTGCATCTGCATAACTAACTATTTAGCCCAGTGCTTGGAATATAGGAAATGTTTAGTAATTGCTTTTTCATCTGTTTATTCATCTTTAAAGACTATAATTGGGCACTTTCTTTAAAGGTTCAAATTTCTTTATTAATTTTGAAATTTGAAACTCCTCAACTGGCTTTGGGTAAATCCCAAGCTACTCCAGTTCAAAGAGGTAGAAGCTGAAATTTCATTACTCCCTACCAAAAATTTATAGAATGTTTCCCAGTACACTAATCTGAAAACTTCAAGATGTTATTCTTTATGTAATGAGGCTGATTGACCAATGAATCTTATTCTTATGAGTTTGCACAGCATGTTCTGCTGACATGGTCCCCATGTGGACTTGAGCATGGATAGGTATTCCTTCTAGTCTGTTCACTAGATTGCCAAGAAAAGTCTTTCTGATCGGTCACAGAGAACTGGGGTGCATTCCAAAAGGACTAAACAGCAAAAGAGAGTCCTTCATTCTTGGTCTGGCTCTTTCATAAAGGACCACATTTTAGTGAAAGAGATAATGCTGTATGTAAGGCAAAAGGCCTCAGGCTATCTCCATTGGTAGCTGACATATGGTCCTCTTTACATTTGCTTTGTCTTACTTTTAGGAGACCTGTTGGAGATAGTTTTGACCTTATAAGCTGAAAAAGGTCAGAATGGTTAACCACGAAATGACTGGGACCCAAAGTACATGCCAAACTTTGTGGCCAGCCAGTATAACATGCCCTGTGGAATGACTCGAAGGAGAAAAACTAGCATAGATGCCCTGTGGAATGACTTAAACATCCCAGTCCAGGGCTACCTGAAAAAAAGAAAGAAAAGGGACAGGAGAGAGAGAGAGAGAGAGGAAGGGAGGGAAGAAAAGAAAAAAGAAAAGAAAAAATATCTGTTACCAGGGAAGTTATATTCTATCCAGGAAGACAATATATAGCTAGATATACATGATATAAGAGATAGATATAGATTAGATATAAGTATTATAAACATGTGTGCATATGTATACTATGTATAGATATGTATAGGTATCACACACACACACATACACACACACACACACACACATATACATATATACACACACACACAGAGGCAACCAGGTGGCACAGTGGATATAGTGCCGGCCCTAGAGTCAGAAAGATGTGAGTTCAAATCTGACTTCAAACACTTAATAGCAGTATGACCCTGGGCAAGTCATTTAACCCTGTTTGCCTCACCTGTAAAATGAGCTGAAGAAGGAAATTGCAAACCATTCCAGTATCACTGCCAAGAAAACCCCAAATGAGGTCATGAAGAGTCAGACACAACTAATCACCCGAACAATAACACTATATACATATATATAGTTACATATATGTATATGTACGTAAAGAACTATATAACTCTCTATGACTAGAATTTGCAGAAAAGGTGGTGACCTTCATTTGTAGAAGGAATTTCCTCTTTTGGGAGTATTTTTTATCAATGAAATCACAGGTCCAGTGTTTATGGTAGAAGGAAAAAATAGTGAGAGAATCCAATCAAGGTGGTTTGGTTCTGTGGGCACCAGCAGATCTCTTGGTCAAAGGAACCAGGAAAGGCTTCATGTAGATGGTGGCATTCTAAGCTACATTTTGAAGGCAAAGAGGAATTCTATGAAGAGGAGATAAAAACACCACCTTCTTCAGAGGAGAAGTGTATCTTCCATTTATTTGACTCCAATTACCAGCAAAGGGTATAGTGGGAAAAGCATTAGAATTAGTTTTGAATCTTGACTCTGACACTAACTAACTAGCTCTGTGAGTATACATAAGTCACTGGACCTCTCTGATCCTCAGTTTCTTCCTCCATAAAAAAATGATTGCATTACCTAGCCTACCTCCTAGAGCTGCTAAAAGGAATGTGCTTTTATAAACTGTAAAATGCTCTGCAAATGCTCACCTTCAATATCACTATGAGAAAGGGTTTATTTTCTTTCCTTTTCTGAACCCAAAGTTAACAGTCATTGTTTCCTTTTCTGTAAGACAGTATAAGAGAACAAAGAAGTCTTGGCTAAGAGAGATTCTGTTCCGGGATGCAGGTGATGTAAGCTTATTTGATGACATGACCTTATTCTATAAATTCTTACTTACCCTCTGAATGGGTACAGGGAGTACCGTGTCAACAATAAGAAATCTATCTGATGGAGGGAGGTAAACACATGCACCATCTTTCAAATCAGTTAACAGTACACTGATATTTCTCTTCCAGGTTAAGGAAGTAAAAGTCCTTTTTGACATGATGCCAACTCACCACATGATCTGTTTGCTCCAGATATATTTTGCCAAAAAAAAAAAGCCAGAGAAGTTTTCCAGTCTTTGTTATATAATACTGAGTACTTTGGGTAATTCATACTACTCTTCAAACTGCAATTCAAAGGTTTCTAGGCTGCCTCAGGTTGCTGAGTTTTGACAAATTATATTGGCAAATTGTAGGGAAGCTAAAGTACTCAAGTGACAAGGCTTCCAGAGAACATTTGCTTTGGGCCATGTCAAAGAATGCAGTAGCCAAGGAAAGACACTTAAAAAGAACGCAGAGGTTTTCTGAAATCTGGTTCCTTCTTACCTTTCCAGGCTTGTTTTAAATTCTTCTCCTTCAATCACTCTGTTCTCTGATTTAAAAAAAATTTAAAGCCTTCTTGCTGTTTCCCACACATATGATTTCACTTCCATCCCCATGCCTTTGCATAGCCTGCTGCCCAGTTCTAGAATGCATTTCCTTCTCCCCTCTGCCTTACAGAATCCTCCAGAGCTCTACTCAACTGTCATCCTATAGAAAGCCTGTCTTGTTTAGGGGCCACTAGGAAAGGCAACCAATAAAGCACTGGACCTGGAGTCAGGAAGACATGAATTCAAATGTGGCTTCAGACACTCACTAGCTATGTGACCCTGGGAGAGTCACTTTTCCCCTGTCTGCCTCAGTTTCTGCAAATGTAAAACGGGATAATAACAGCACCTACCTTGCAGGATTGTTGTGAGGATCAAATGAGATAATGTTTGTAAAGTGCTTAGCACAGTGCCTGGCACAAATTGTTGTTGTTCAATCGTTTCAGTAATGTCCAACTCTTGGTGACCTCATTTGAGTTTTCTTGGCAAAGATACTTGAGTGGTTTGCCATTTCCTTCTCAAGGTCATTTTACAGATGAGAAAACTGAAGCAAACAGGGTTAAGTGACTTGCCCGAATTCACCCAGTTAGTGTCTGAGGCCAAATTTGAACTCAGGTCTGTCCTGACTTCAGGCTCAGCACTCTATCCACTGTGCTACCTAGCTGTCCTTCACCTGGCTCATAGTAGATGCTACATAAAATGTTTATTCCCTTTCCCTTTCTGCAGCAACCCCAGGATTTAGTACAGAAACAGAGACAGAGAGAGATAGCACTCAGATCATCTTAAAGGTATTCTGAGCCTTCTCCTTAAATGTGAATATTTTCAGTGTCAGTCTATTCTGCATGGTTATTTTCAGGTGACATACTGTGGTTAAGCCAGGATAACGTCCCTGTGGAGATGTCTGCAAATGATGCTTGTTTGGAATATGTTAAGGTATTGTACATAGTAGGTTTAAAATATATTCTTACTAAAAGATGAAGGAAACTTAAAGATATCTCCCCAAAGTATCTTCTTCATAATTTAAGCTATTTTGCCCTAACATATTTGTTTTTTGGGGTCTTTCTGAAGACACCTCAATCTTCTGTTTGGATGTAAAATTCAGTGCTGTGTATTATGCACTAAACCTGGGATAACTTGACATTTTCCTATGTAATTTTTGACCTTGACAAAGCAGCATTTATAGGCAACAGTTTTTTTTATAGTTTTATTCTATTTTACATTTTGTTTTATGGAACATCCAAATGAAAACATTCTCCATGTCTCCATTGAAGAATCACTCCTATTAAAAATGGCAAGAGTCAACAAATCCACACTGACTTTTGTAACATTTTATCAAATAAAGTTCCCTAAACAAATAAAAAGAGCAAGAGAGATATTTCTTAAAGAATTAAATATTGTCTTCAAAACATAATAGACACAGTATGGAATTTTAAAATAAAAACACTGAAGTGGGAGTTTGAAAACTTTGGAAATTCCATTCAAATTTCTACCACAAACAAGCTGTGTGACCTTGGAAAGTCACTTAACTTCTTTGGAACTCAATTTTCTCTTCAGGAAATAAGGAGTTAGGAGTAGAGGGGTAGAATGGGGGAGAGGGGTTTGGACCAAATTATCTCTAAGGTTCTTAGCTGAATTTCTATGATACACCAAGGTAGTCAGAGAGAAAATATTTTTTAAAGTATTTTAGTTATTTCTGGAAGCCTCCTTCTGAATTATTTTGTATCCATTTTATATATATATTGTATTTAATTTTTGGTGAAGCTCTTGTTTCCCTTCAATAAAATGCAAACTCCTTGAGGGCAGGGATGTTTTCATGTTTGTCTTTGAATCCCCAGTAGCCAAACTATGCCTGATACAAAGTAGTTGCATAATAAATGCTTGTTGAATGGAGAAAGGAATCTTGAGAAACAAGTCCCAGTGGAAAGCATTTCAGTTTCTCAACTTTTCAAAGTATCAATGCAAATCTAAACCAATAATAATAAAAGGTATTTGTCAAGGAAATCCTTCAAGAGCTGGGGTTTGGGGATGAATCCAAGCATTCTGATTAGGCTGACAGCCCCCAAAATCCAAGGCACTAACTAGAATTCTGCTTAAATAAAACCACCAGACTGGAGGGTCAGATTCAGCTTTCTGGGTGCATTGGTCTCCAGAAACTTACCTCACTTTCAAGTTTCAGATAGTAGACTATAAGACTTAAGGGTTAAGAGACCTGGATTGGAATCACATTTCTGAAACTGTTCAACTTTCCACAAAACAACTAACCCCAATTAACCATAGTTTCTTCATCTATAAAATGAGGAGAATCCTTGCTCTACTTATATCAAAAGGTTGTTGTAACAGCTATATAAATCTCAAAACGTATGTAAAGGTAAATTATTATTGTAACTTACAATAATAGCAGCTAACCAGAAGTTCCTTGCAAAAGATAGGGAAGGAGTTCCCTCCCCAATTCTTCTCCCAAACTTAGATAAATTTACCCATTTCATCTGTACCTCTGAGTTAGAACTCTATGGGCATGTATAGATTGGTATCTATTTAGCTGCTAAGAATTCCTTTATTTTCAGATGAAGAACATCTAGAAGTCGAGTGCCTAAAGGGACTGACCTTGGAGTTCTTGGAGTTCATCCCCAGAGAAGGCATGTGTGAGGGAGTGTGGAGCTTGGGAAACCGTCCCTGCCACCAGCAGGAAACCATATGTTTAGATTTAGGGGTGCTGAGTCCTGCGCAAATGAATTTGACCCAAGCCTTCTTTCAGTCACATAAGGTTCAGTAAAGATCCACCACATTGGCCAGACTCTTAAAGAATCTGAGCACCTTAATGGAGGCCAGATGAACCTTATATACAGAAAGCTTGTGGGAGGGATCTAGGAGTGGCCAAGTAGTTTGGGGTGACTGAAAGAGGGGTCTGGGAGAAGGGGTCTAGGGAGGATCTTGATGGGAGTGATTGGGAGGTCTAGAATGGGGTCTAGATAGGATCAAGGGTGGGAAGTAGCCCACAGCAATCAGGAGGTAATAGACAGTTGAGGGCTGGGTTAAATTAAGGGTAACAGGATTGGGAGATTGGGCATAGGTGATAATGAAAGGCCGGTTGAGTTGATTGCTAGAGACTTCCTTGATCTAGTGGGAGTTCAAGGAGAGCCCATTGTGAGGTTTTCTAGGGCCCATAGACAAATGGGACCCAAATTCTTTTGGGGGTAAGGTGCAAAGGTCTTGACTTGGGCCCATACCCCATCATTGCCTCCTTAAACAAATGGGACCCAAAGTCTTTTGGGGTGAGGAGAAAACATCTCAGCTTGGGCCCGTACCCTGTCAGTAATGGGGGGTTGGTACATGCACAGACTCATGAATTTTGTGTGGCCAAGACTACCCCTCCATATAGAGGACACTAGGGAGCTTGTTCCCCAGAATTATGATGATATGTAAAGAAAGTACCTTGGAGAGACTGTGCAGGCATGTGTAGACACTCTGTAACTTGTCCACTTTCCATCTGCAGCTCTGCTTGGTTTCTTCCCTCCCCTAAGATTGTAAACTCCTTGAGGGCGGGGACTAATTTCTCTTTTTCTTATTTGTATCCCCAGTGCTTAACATAGGACCTGACACATAGTAGGTGCTTAATAAATGTGTATTAAATTTATTGAATTTATTCTGGTTGACTAACAGCATAGTAGAGGGGAGCCTTCTTTCTTCAAAAAGACCTGTCAGCTTTAGTCCTTTGCTTCATTTGCTTCAATTTCCCCTAAATTATAGTCTCCTCAAATATAAAATAATTAGAGATTGATTGGTGACTCTTTCCCTCATGGCATCTCATGAGAGACTATGATGTAAGAGGAGGGTCTTGGGACATTCTCCCTGCTCTGAGACCATTATAACCCCCAGAGAAATGGGTCTCGGTCCTTGGCGTTTTCATTCATTCCAATTTTTGGTCAGAAAAATGAGCCATAGCAATCCAAGCATCAGAATCTAACCTGGGTTTTATAGCCAGCACAGTAGCAATGCCCTGAGTGACCTTTGGGAGTAACCTTTAGGGTCTCAGTCTATTGGAAGAACTTACCCTGCAGTGAACTTGAATTTGGTGGGATCAATACTACGTAGGAACTGAGCAAAGTTTTGAGCCTATCCCCCCAAACACTGAGGTGGAATAGGGGAGAATAAGCATTTGAAGTATTGTGGGGAAAGCTTACACATTTGTTCTTACTATCTCTTTGAAGTAAATATTCCTTTAATAAAAGTCAATTGATGTTGCAGGGATAAATAATTTTGGGGTGCTAATCACTGATCTCCTAATAAATAGAGGAAACACAACCAGAAGGAACACAGATCAGAGGGCAAAGAGAGAAAAAGTCATCCCTGATGACTGCCCTGAGGGGCAGCTGGAACCTGCCAGGGTAGGGGACAGTGGGCCAGATTGTACACATCACATTGCTATAGAATGCCAGAGTTCTTTGAAAGAGCCGTTCCTATGTCAAAACCTATCAGAAAACTGGCTTGGAATTTACTTTCATTTTATACCCTAATAATCTTACTCACTCACATACTTAAAATCATCTGGACTAAAAACCTCATTTAACTTTCCCCTTCACCCCTTCCTGGTGAAGTAACCAGTAACGTAAGAAAAAGAGCTGCTGCCCCAGAAGAGGTGAACCTTGGGGTTGGATAACCATGGGGTAAGGTCCAGAGCTGGAGTGAGGGAAACAGGGTAAGAGAAGACAGATGGTCTTAGACACCAAAGGAGCACACACAGGCTCTTCCACATCCCTCTGGCTACATATCAAAAAAAAAAGTCCTCTAAGACAGTCTCTTTTTTCTTTTGAACCAGATTTTACCCGAATGAAAATGGGTGGAAAGGGAAGGAAGAGAGAGAAAAGGCTGGTGGCAGGGTCAGTTTCCCAGGCTCCACACTCTTCTGGGGATGGTCCCAGAACTGCCAGAACTCCAAGGACAGTCCCTTTGGCACTTGACTTCCAGATGCTCTTCATCTGAAAATAAAGGAATTCTTAGCAGCTAAATAGATACCAATCTATATACACCCATAGAGTTCTAACTCAGAGACACGGATGAGATGGGCAAATTTATCTAAGTCTGGGAGAAGAATTGGGGAGGGAACATGGGCAATGGATAAGTTTGGCATGTTTCTCTTTGTAGGGTGTTCTCTGTCCTTTGCAAGGAACTTCTGATTAGCTGCTAAAGGAGTGACCCAGGGGTTTAACATGTATATGTAACCAGAGACACACCTGGCTTTCTCTGTTTTCCAAGGGGACTCTTTCCTAGAGAAGTAGGTGATCTCATCAAGATTCAGAAGAGACAGTATGGAATAATAAAGTCTAGAATTGGAAGTCTGGGAACTCTGGAGTTAGATTCCATTCAAGAGCCTGACACTAGATTCTGGGGCACTGACTTATGTGTCCTTGGAAAGTCATTTAACTTTTTCAAACCTCATATTTTGTCTCTGAAAAATAAAGGGGAGGGAGGTAGCTAGGTGGTGCAGTGGATAGAGCACCGAACCTGGATTCGGGAGGACCTGAGTTCAAATCCGGCCTCAGACACATAACACTTACTAGCTGTGTGACCCTGGACAAGTCACTTAACCCCCATTGCCCAACAAAATAAATAAATAAACAAACAAATAAATAAATACGTAAATAAATAAATAGATGAATAGATAAATAAATGAATGGATGAATGAATGAATAAATAGATAAATAAATAAAGGGAAGTAGAGGAGGGGCTGGACTAGGTCAGGGGTGGGGAACCTGCAGTCCCAAGGCCAGATGCGGCCTTCTAGATCCTCAAATTCAGCTCTTTGACTGAATCCAAATTTCACAGAACAAATTTGTTTGGATTCAAAGGGCCACACTGAGGATCTAGAAGGCCACATGTAGCCTTGAGGCTGCAGGTTCCCCACCCCTGGACTAGATTATCTCCAAGGCTCTTCCCAGCTGAAATTCTATGACAGATCAGGGTAGTCAAAGAAAAAAAAATTCTGTCACATTTTGTAGCCTTTAAATGAATAATTTTTTAAATGGTAACTTTAAACTATATATCACCTCCGTTTGAAAATATATCCCTCCCTACTCCTCTACCCATTAAGCAAGCATCCCTTATAATAAAGAATAAAAAAGAAAAGACAAGCACACAGTTGAAAAACCAATGTATCAGTTGAATCTGACTATATATGCAATATTTCATACCCTTATTTCCCCACCTCTGGAAAGAATAAACACAGTAGCTTTAAAAGCCACAGAAATAAATGGATTTCTCTCTTTCAGTGTTTGATCAACATGCATTTCTTTCCAAGGCACTTTGCACTTCTAAGCCAAGCCAAATTGTTTTGTTAAAGGGGAGCCTTTTCCTTCAGAAAAATTATAGATTTTTTTTTTAATATCCTCATGCTCAAAGTTGTCCTACAGTTTTTCCAGGGAAATAATTCTGATTTTATGTTCACTGCAAAAAAATAAAAAGACAGGGGGTGGGGGGAAGGGGCCAGCACTTCCTAACACAAATTAAGATAGCACAATTTAGAATTTAGACTCTGTTCTTTTACAACAAAGACTACCAGTCATGTCTCCATGTCCTGTGTGTACATCAGATCTTTCTAAAAGAACATGTAGAATATGGAGCATATAGCAAATGCTAGATATTATAATAAATAGTTAATGTAGCATATTTGTCACACAAGAAAAATGCATATTAATGCTGTTCTTCGATGGCTGGTATTTCCTGTAAGATACTATTCTATTTGCTGGAGGGTTGGAGGTGAGGAAATCAGTGGAAAAGTAATCCCTCCTTGCTCTAATCTCCCTTTTCAGCCACGGGCAGCTGGTGGGGGGAAAAAAGAAAAAAAAGCCTTGAACCACTTAAGTTTTGCCCCACGTTCCATTGAAATCAGACAGATGGTAGCTCAGCTGTAGGCACACAGGAGGGAAGTCACGGGGAAACACATTTCCAAAGCAGAGAGCATCGTTTTGTGTCTAGAATAATGCTTCTCCCTTTCCAGCACCTCTAGCCTGGGTCACCCAGTGACCAAGTCTACTCATAAATACAGGTGTTCCCTGGCATACTTTCTTTCTGATCCGTGATCACCAATAGACCTTTGGTGGTATGCGGAGCAGATTCAAACATCCTCACAATGGGCTCTTTACACAGGTCACATTCACCTGTGAATTCATTTTTTATTTGTTGGGTCCAAATGTGAATAAGGAGGAAGAAACATAGTCTGTCAACAGGTGATTTCTATCAGGAGTGGCCTACCCCAAATGCTGAGTCAAAACTTTCTGACTGAGCATCTGTGGTAGATAGAGGCCATAACTCCAGCATTCTTCTTTATATTTTTCCCCATTTAGGGATGAACTGAAAATGAAGGATGTTAGATTTAGAGACAGAAGGGACATTAGTGGTCATTGAGTTCAACTCCCATTTTATAGTTAAGGAGTCTGGGGCCTAAGGAGGTTAAATGATTTACCCAGAGTCACACAGCCAGTGTCGGAGGTAGGATTTGAATTCAGGTCATCCTATTTTTAAATTCATAATACTTTCCACTACACCATGCTGCCTCTCACAAAATCAGAAAATTTTAACCTTCTTCATTTATGCATTCTTGTATATTTTATATATGTAAATGCATACATATATATGTAGAGAAAGATACACTTCATGTACTTCAAAGGATTATATACAGAAACATATATAGTTCATGAAAAGAAAATGACAGATGATAGGTTTGGGGGGTTTTCATTTTTTGTTTTGTCAAAGCCACTGACAAGCCCCAAAAAAAGAATTTTTAAAACACCCATTCTTTTACAGAAATAGCAATGTCTTCAAATGAAAATGCACCATCTCATTATGTGCCTTTATTGAATATAGTGTTTCATACATCCTACACAGTTGACCCAAACTACCAGAAATAATGCTTTTCTAAATATACATGCACTTCATTCTAAAAGACTCATCTCCATTGATTTATCTGGTCCAATAGGGAAAGGACTGAAATCAGGGCAGCCTCACTCTGGGCCTGAGATACTGAGGATCTTAAATATAGCTGGAGAGATTGGGCCAAAAGAAGTGGTTAAGAATCCCCATAGCCCATCTAGTCTTGACATGTTGGTGATGGGATGAGGTTTGCTGGTCAAATATTGTGCTTCTCAAACCACACCTATACAAATAGAGACCAGTATTAGCAACAGGAAGTCACATGAAGGACAGACAACTATGTCAGAATCTGAGTTCCTTTTACTCTAACTCAGCTGTACAGGAATTATTCCTCTAACTGCCCTAAAAAGTCAGTCAGCCTTCGCTAGAAGACCTCAAAGGAAGGGGATCCTACTACCATCCAAAGTAGCCTATGTGGGTTCCCACTTATTCGGGAAGGGTTGTTCTTTCATCAAACCTAAATCTGCTTCTCTGCAATTCATTGCTCCTAGTTTTTCCCCTTTGGAGCCAGCTGTAACAAGTCTAATCCTGATTGCACATGACAATCTTTCAAATTCCTGAAGGCAACTTTAATTTTCCTCTTCCCTCCCCCAAGTAAAATTGGAATTAAAAAAAAAAAGCTTTAGCTTCCTCAGACTCTACCTTTAGGGTCAAACACAAACTACCTTGTCTGGCATTCAAAGCTCTTCGCTGTCTAGAGACAAACTCCTTTGTCTGGCATTTAAAGATCTTCACTAGCTGGTCCCTTCTTACCTTGTCAGACTTCTTATTCCCATCTATGTATTCCCCAGGCTGCCATACTGGAGTACTTGTTGTTCCTTCTACACAACACATCATAACTTTGCACTGGCTATTTTCCATACTGGGAATGCTCTCCTTCCCTCCTCACCTCCAAATCTTACAGGGGTGGGGAACCTACACCTAGAGGCCACTTGTGACCCTCTAGGTCCTCAAGTGCAGCTCTTTGACTGAATCCTGTTTGGATTTGAGGACCTAGAGAGCCACATGTGGCCTCAAGGCCACAGGTTCCCCAACCCTTTCTTAGAATCTCTGGCTTCCTTCAAAATTCAGTTCATGTACCACTTTCTACATGAAATCTTTTCTGATCCTCTCCCCATCCAACCTGGATTTGAGTTCAAACCCAGCCTCAGACACTTGATACTTATTAGCTGTGTGACTCTGGGCAAGTCACTTAACCCCATTGCCTCGCAAAAACATATATGTATATATATACAGCATGGTCTCAAGGTCTCTCAGCATCTAGATTACCATCCTCAGTACTCTTTATAGGTGTGTTCCAAAAAATTATGCCAATGAAGCACAAGTTCTGGCAGGTTCTATCAAGGTAGAAAGGTTTCAAACACAGAGCCAGGGATGGACCACATTCTTCCTGCCTGAGGACTCACTGAGCTAGATTCAGAGAAGCCTGCCACCCAGTTTGTCACAAAATGATGATTATTTTCAACAACAGAAGCTCTTGGAGACTTTCTACTCAGATATAAAAGCATTCCAATCTGCTTAGGTAGGAATGCCAACACCAATGAAATTATGATCCTTAAATTATTGAAATACGTGTGTGTGGCTATGAATATATATAAGTATATGTAATATATAAATAAATGTGTGTATGTATATATTTTGATCTGGGCCTATGACTTCACCAGTGTGGTCAAGTCAATAAACATTTATTAAGCACCTACCATATGCTAGGCACTATGCTTAATTGCTAGGGATACAAATGCAAAAAGAGAAAGACAGTCCCTTCCCTCAAGGAATTGGCCCATTTTGGCTGGAGTTCTTAAGGGGGATACACATAGTCTATGAGCCATGGATTGAAAGAAGGGAGTGCATATTTAAGAAATGAGCTGCAGCGGAGAGATAAGCAAAAGAAGAAACTATAAGAAGTGAATGGAGAGCTGAACCATCTCAAAGTAGAGAGAAATTGAAGAATGTCATCAGAACCCTACAGGCATTTTTTGAGCAGAAGACCTAGGCTAAAGCTACCATTGACTAAGGCTAAAGTTACTGGTTGCACCCATCTATTCAAAGTCTGGGGGAGGTTCCAAGAAAAGATATGCTCTTTCTGTAACTTCCCCTCACCATTCTTGCCCAGTAATTGACACTGTAATATATTTGGCTCACTTCTTCACTTACATGTTTTGTTTCCTGATTTTTTTTTTTGTCAAACATAACAACTTAAATAAAAACAAAAATGCAAATTGTGGCCGAGACCCAAATGTCTATCTGAAGGCTAGGAATTTTCCTAACTGGGGATTCAAGGCTATTGTTATTATAATAACCTTTCTTTCAATATAAGCTCCATAAAATAGAGAAAGGCAATACATGGACCTGGGGACCATCGTATTATCCTTATGCTTAAAAAAAAATGAATTAATTGTTGTAATAGGAAGTGACTGATTAAATCCCCAGAGAGAAAGTTAGGTTGAAGCAAGAGGACAGTCAACTCTCCTCCAGGGTAACACCCACACCCCTACCGTGTTATATAAGAATAAAGATGAATTGAGAAGACATTACTTAAAGCTAACATTAGGATAAGCAGTGATGTAGCTAAGGATCAATAAACAGGGTAATGTATTTTCCCAGGTATTTATTTCCTTCATTTTTGTTCTATAAATGTGCCCTTTTAAAATAATGTTCATTAAGGTTGCTATCATTAGTTGATCTCATGAAGAGTTGTCATTTCTGTTTTTATTTTTTAAGATAATTGAGTTGAAAAAGATATTAATCTCCTAGTTAACCATGTCCACAGCTGACACCTAGATTATAATAACCAATACAACACTGCTTGCCTGGCAGAAGCATGCTCTAATTGATGGCAAAATACCTAAGAGGAGATATAATATCCTTTATGCTGAGCATTTGTGGCTTAGTGGCCAGCATACTAGATCTTGAAATTAGAAACACCCAGGTTCAGATCCTACCTCCCATCCTTACTAGCTCAATGATTCTGGACAAATCACTTCTTTGTGCCTCATTTTCCTCATATGAAAGGATTAGACTTAATGTTCTTTGAGGTCTCTTCTAGCTCTAAAATGCTTGATCCTCTAATAAAGTATAAAAGAAATATAAACCATAAATATTCATTTTATTGTGCTAAGATCTTTGGCTTTGATTCTTCAGGGAACAATTCCTAACTCCTACAGAATTATTCTTAAATAAAAATACTCAAAAGTACCTCAGCAGGTTAGAATAATCAGTCACAGGTAATAAGCTGCTACTGCTACTACTGCAGCCACCGTTATTATTACTGTTGTTGCTGTTGTTGATGATGATGATGATGATAACAATGGTGATGATGATGATGATGATGATGATGATGATAACATCATTGACAACAACAAAGATTTTTTGGTCTTGGCCTCTTCTGATTTCATGTACAAGGAATTCCTTGCATCCCACTCTACCAATACAGATGTGCATTTGTCTGCAATTTGCCAAAACAATCAATAATAAGAAAGAAAACATTTGAATTTCATTAAGTTTAAGAAGTGACATTCTTAATTTTCAAAAGATTGAAAATTTTTAAACTGGGAAAGGGGAAAAAATAAAAACAGAAGGTATTAAGTATTCATGTGAAATGAACAATATACAGTTTTCTCTTTCACATCACTACTTTCCCCATCATAGTTTCAATATATTTCAGGTCGGCATAAGAATTTAAATGGGGATTTGGGGAAAGTTTTGTGGAAGCCACAGATAACACACAAAGGCCTGCAGACCACACAGAGACTATGACCAAATACTTAACCCAAATTTTACAATAAGGTACTGAAAAAATTCAGACTTCTTCTCTGATACAAAGGGAAGGTCAAAAAATTTTACATGGATTTTCCAGATTGCAGGGGCACCACACCCCCTTGATTTGGAAGAGATAACTATATTCTGTTTCTGATAAAACACTAGAATTTCACTTGTGAATCACAGAATTTTGCTCTATCAGCTAATTTAGAGATCAGCAAGTCCAATGCCTCTATTTTGTAGAGCAAACTAAAACCCATAGCAGTCAAATGCCTTTCGTAAAGTCACATAGTCAGCATTGGAACTAGGACTAGAACTCAGGTCTCCATAAGCTTTTACATTACATTTCCATTGTTAGTAACTACTTGAATCTATCTAGAAAGAATTGACCTTTGTCCATTTTTTTCTGGGTATATGAGATTGTCTCATATATTACCAAACAAACAAGCGTAACCAATCTTAAAAACAGCCACATGAAAACAATATTCTCCCATAGTCAAAAAGCATTGGTTAATCACAAAGCCAGTTTTCACTATAGTATACATAGATTTATATTTCAAGGTCAAATAACTTTAAATTTTTTTAATAATTGAATTATATAATCTCACAGTTGGAAGGAGGGAAATAAGCATTTATTAAGTGCCTACTATGTGCCAGGTACTGTGCTAAGCTCTACAAAAATTATCTCATTTAATCTCCATAACAACACTTGGGCATAGGTACTATCGTTGTCCCCATTTTACAGTTGAGGAAACAGGCAGACAGAGGTTAAGTGACTTGCCCAGGGACACACAACTACTAAGCGTCTGGAGTAGGATTTGAACTCAGGTCTTCTTACTGCAGGCTCAAGGCTCCTCTATCCACTGTACTACCTAACTGCGTCTGAATAACCTCAGATCATCTAGTCCAAGCCATATCTAAACAGGAATACCCATAATGGCCCTGATAAGTGTGTGTACAGGCTTCACCTAAAGACCTCCCATAATGGAAAATTCACTAAAAACAAGACATCCTGTTCCATATACTTTAGGACAGCTTTCATCATTAGAAAATTTTCCTTTAAACTGAGCCTAAATCTGTTTCTTTGTAACTTCTCTGCTCCAAGAGGACAAGTTCCACAAGTCTAAACCCTCTTCCAAAGGACAGCCCTTCAAATGCTGAAAATGCTATCATGTCCCTACTAACTCTTCCCAACTCCAGTTCTACCTATAGTTCCTACTGGTATGTATGTATACAGAATGGTTTGGAGTCCCCTCGCCATCCTGGTTACCCTCTCAGGTTGCATTCTTATCTGACAATGTCCTTCTGAAAATATAGCACCTCGATTTAAGCACAATAATCCAGATATAGAGGCAGTGTGCAATAGGATTATCACCTCCTTTGGTCATCACACTCTACCTCTCAAAGCAGCCATCAGCTTTTGTGGCTGCCATATCATGCTGCTAACTCATTTTGAGTTTAAAATCTACCAAAAGAGGGAGCCAAGACAGCAGATTACGGGCAACCACTCAGGTGAGCTCTCCCAATGTTTCCCTCCAAACAACATTAAAGTAACCCCTCAAATCAAATCGTGGAGCAACAGAGCCAACAAAAGGTCAGTGTGAGACATTTTTCTGACCACAGCAGCAGCTTTGGGAGCTCTCAGCCCAGAGATGGTAAGGGGGTCAGACAACTGCTCAGAAAGAGATTACAGGGGACCCTTTGCTGGTACTAAGTACAGCTGGTACTGATTGGCAACTCTATTGCCAACACACAAGTCTGGGTCATATTTCTAGGACAGAACAATGAAGTGCTTAGGATTGGTCAAAGGGGAGCAGGGACCTTAGTCACAGTTTTAAGGCAAAGAGGAAGACTAGTTCATGAAACTTCAAGGGACCAGGAGCCCTTCCTGGGTAAAGACCAGAGCACAGACCAGGAAAGCAGTGATCACACTTCTCCCAGGATCACACCATCTTGGAAGAATGGAAAACTTGCATAGTCCCAGAACTATCTCTGAAACCAACAACACAGAAAAGTCTGCAGCTTGGGATAGGGCCTCCCCACCCCCAGGTTAGGAGAGCCCAACTTTGACCTAAAGTCCAAAGTCAAGAAATAGCCTGGAAAATGAGCAAACAACAAAAAAAAATGATCATAAAAAGCTACTATGGTGGCAGGGAAGACCAAGGTGTAAATTCAGAAGAAGATAATAATGTGAAAATGGCTACCAAAAAAGACTCAAAGAAAAGTGCTAACTGGACCCAAACCCAATAAGAATTATTGAAAGAGTTGAGGAAAGAAAAAAGAAATGAAAGTCATGAAAAGAGAATTAGTAGCTTGGTAAAAGAGGCACAAAAAAAAATATTGAAGGAAATAAAACTTTAAAAAACAGAATTAGCATAATGGTAAAAGGAGGCACAAAAATTCACTGATGAAAAGAACTCTTTAAAAAGCAGGGTTGGCTAAATGGAAAGAGAGGTACAAAATCTCACTGAAGAAAATAACTCCCTAAAACTTACAATTGGGCAAGTGGAAGCTAGTGACTCCATGGGATGTCAAGAAACAATAAAACAAAGTCAAAAGAATGAAAAAAAAAGAAGAAAATTATGAAATATCACATTGAAAAAACTAATATGGAAAACAGATCGAAGACAGATAATTTAATAATTATTGAGCTACATGAAAGCCATAATCAAAGTGCCTAGACATCATATTTCAAGAAATTATCAAGGAACACTGCCCTGATATTTTAGTTTCAAAGGTCTAACTAAAAACTGGAAGAACCTACTGATCACCCCCTAAAAGAGATCCCAAAATGAAAACTCCCAGATATTTACAGCTATTTACAGGTATTTAGAGCTCCCAGGTACTATTGTGCTATAAGAAATGATGAAGGTGGTGGTTTCAGAAAAAAAAAAACTGAGCAAGACCTATATGAACTGATGCAAAGTGAAGTGAGAGGAACTGGGAAATCATTGTGCACAGTAACAGCAATGTTGCATTGATGATCAACTGTGAAAGACTTGCCTACCGTGATTAGTACAAGGATGCAAGACAACTCCAAAGGATTCATAATGAAAAAATGAACTCTGAATGCAAACTGAAGCATAGTTTTCTTAGTTTATTTTTCTTGCTTTTAAAAAAATACAACGAAAATAGAAATATGTTTTGTATTATTTCACATATATAATTGATATATTGCTTGTCTTCTTAGTGGGTAGGAGAAGAAGTGGGAGGGAGAGTAGAACTCAAAACTTACAAAGAAAAGAATATTAAAAATAAATAAATAGTTTAAAAAGAACAAAAATCTCATCTTTTTTCACATGAACTTTTGTTTAGTCATGCTCTGTCCTCCAACACCTGTGAAACTTTGATTTTTTTTTAAACCCAGGTGTTACTCCTATTAAATTTTGTCACCCTAATGTGTCAAATTTTGTTTCAATCCTAACTCAACATGGTAGTTATCTAGCTCTACTTTCCTCCAAATGACTGATAAAATGCTTGAATAACCCAGGACCAAGGATAGATACTTGAGGCATTCTAACAGCAATGTCCCTTTAATTTGCTAATGATCCATTAATCATAGTTTTTTTTTTTACAAACCTTCCAGCCCCCCAAATATTCAACCATCACAACATTTTCCTGCTATTCTTCTACTTCAGGATTCACTCAGGTAGGTCAACCAATACAATATAATACACACGCGCACACCCTCACTCATTCCTGAAAAACAAACTGGGTCTTTCTATCTAGCACAGGCTAAAAGGGTGGCCATCACTTATGGACTGATCCCAATGCTATAAGAGATTTTCAATTTGCTTCATTTTTCTGACCTTGTCAGTTGACTCCTCTTCAGAGGCCTTGATGACCCTGCTCCTAGGCCTCTCCATAGTGGTCCAGATGTTATCTTAGTGCATGCACCCATATCAACTTTAGCCCTACTGCACCTCAGAATCCAAATGCAAGAAATTCACTAACCTCAGCCTTCCAGTATCATGAATTACATGCACATGCCACCATCCCCAGTGCACAATGCATTCTTTTAAACACAAATGAGCAAACATTATCAGGGAATAAACTCAAACAACCCCTCAAATCCATGAAGCTAAAGTGAATTTTATTGTACTGTATCTCACTATTTTTTACTGTCTCCATATTTACCAGTCCAATCAATGCTTTTAGTTACCCAGGACAATTGCTTAGCATGTAGCTGGCATAAGTGGATGGCAAAATAAACCCACCAGGAGGCCTTAGGGCCACTACCATCTATCCTCATCCAAAGGTCCAACTTCTTTGTACTTTCCTCTCCTTCTTACTCAGAACCACCCCCAGTTACTTTCTATTTATTATGCCAAAGCTAATGCAGGGTCAGACTGCAGAACATGTCCTTCCTGCTCCACCAAGCCTTTGTTGGTGGATGTTTGTTCAGGCAGTAAATAACAGGTAGGAGAATCCACTGTTGTGCTTGCCCAAGATCTGAAATAACAGGCTCTCGCTGGCCTGGCTTCCCTTATTGAAGGACCAGCTCACCACTGGATTAATTCAGCAACCTGTCGGGCCACAGAAGACACATATCAACAATGCATGAGTACCAAGGCTCAGGGAAATATGTGCTTTTAGCAATGATATTTTGAGGTGGGGGTGGGAGAGCCAGTGGAAGAATAGAGGAGGCATTTAAAATAGCTTTCCTGTCACATTAAATTTTGCTGAGATTTTTCATCACGTAAATGAACTTTTTCTAATTTATAGTCCAAAAAGACAGAAGAAAATAAAGGAAATCAGAAGCAAAAGTTCATCAGGTTAGATGCTTAACTCAATTCAATTCACCAAATGCTTATTAAGTTAATATTGTGTGCCAAGCAGTATATTAGGCACTGGAGATAGGAAGATAAAATCAACAGTCCCTGCCCTCAGCCCTTTATTCTCTTGGGGGTGGGAGAGTTTGCAGCACAGAAGGTCACAGTGAAAAGTGGAAAGAAGTTGGGAAAAGGCCACTGAAATTGACCAAATGACTTCTTTCACTTAGGTTTTCAACATCATACCTCTTCTTTCTCACCTTTCCTATTCCTTCTCCACTCAGACCTCAAAATACCTAGGTTCCTTCATGCACATTAATCATTTCAAGGAAACAGTTTCTCCTAAAAAAGCAAACTAACTTTCTCATTATTTTTCCCATCTGCATAATTCAGTTATTTTAACCCTTGATGTACAATGAAATGTTTATTTATAATATATATCAAGGATTACAATAACCAAATAATCCAGATAACAGAAGTCTAACTCATTTAGCAATTTAAAAAAATTATGTTTTTCATGGAAATGTTTCTAAAAGGTAGTACATAGTTACTTGACTTCAAAAAGAGTATATTAAGCATAATTGGATCTATTCCTGATGATTCATGCTCATCATTATTAATAATTATTTTATTAGACTGCAATAAAATGAGCCTTTCAGGCACTGCTAAGGTATTTCAGCCTATTTCTTCTCACACCACAAAATGATTCTAACTTTCTACTGAATCTACCTGACTGGATTTTTCTTATCCATTGTCACAGTATCAGCTAGTTCCCATTCCTACTTCCAGAATTGATAATCTCTATTGCTTTGAGGTGGGGGGTGGAGGTGCTTGTCTTCTCTCTCCTTAGCCTACTATTTCTCCAACACTTCTTGGATTCCATAACCACAGAACCACTGCCAAACAAAGATCACTGTTCTTTACATAGCTGTTCATTTATTGCCAAAGATTACATTTATAAAAATCATTTCTATGTTTGGCACCATTACAGGTGTTTGAAGCAGCTAAAAGGTTGAGTTATAAATAATGAAGGTATCACTGTAAATCCAGGTAGAAGAATGATGGAAATGATGGACATTAAGGTTCCTCTCTTACAAGAACAATGATATTGTCCTTGCCCTCAAGTACCTTACATTTTACTGATGGTTAACAGCATGTAGACATTTAATTAACTATAAAATAAATGCTAAGTGGTGTGAGAGAGGGCTAACAACTAGGAGAATCTGGAAAGACCTCTTGTAGGAGGTGTCACATAAAAGAAGTCTTAAAAGAAGACAGAAGTTCTGAAAGGTAAAGGTTATGGGAAAGAGCACTCTAGGTAGCAGTCACAACCCTGTGGAACAGAGGTAAGAAATGTACAAAATAGTGCAAGTAGTCCAGTTTGGGTGGACCAAAGGGTATACACCAGAACACACAAAATAAGGAAGCTCTTCTCCTTACCAAGGCAAACTCTTACTCCAAAACAAACAAGTCTAAAGAGATTATTCTCAGTGTTTAAAGAATTATTAAATGCCAGAGGAGTTTTAATTTTTTCTAGGGATAATAGAGAGCCACTGAGTCCTTAAGTAGGGGAGTGACATAGTAAAACCTGTGTGTTAAGAATCTGCATAGTCAGACATTCATTAAGGATGCATGAGAAGAGAAAGACTGGAGGCAGAGAGACTAATTTGGAAGGTAATACAATTGTCCCAATGATTGGACATTAGGGCCTGAATTACGGAAGTTGTGGTGTGAACGGAAAGGTGACATTTTTGAAGTTAGAATTAATAATACTTGGCAACTGTTTAGATATAGATGTTAAGTAAGTAAAGAGTCGAGGGTGAGATTAGATAATAAACCTGGATGATTGGAAGAAGAATGTTACACTGGAGAGCTATAGGGAAGTTAGGAGGAGGGGTAGGTTTAAATAGGGAGAGATGATGAGTTCTGCTTTTGATATATTGAGTTTGGGATATCCAAATGGAGATGTTCAGGAGACAGCTAAAAAAAATATCAAGATTAAAGTTCATGAAAGATGTGAGGGCTAGATATGTAGATTTGGAAGTCACACACATCTTGTTGTTGAGTCATTTCAGACATGTCCAACTCTTTGTGACCCCTTTTGGGGGTTTTCTTGGCAAAGATACTTGAGTAGTTTGCCCTTTCCTTCTCCAGCTCTTTTTACAGATGAGGAAACAGGCAAAAAACGTCAAGGGACTTGCCTGGAGTCACTCAGCTAGTAAATGTCTGAGGTCATATTTGAACTCAGAAAGATAAGTCTTCTTGATTCAAGCCCAGTGCTCTATCTACTACACTACCTACTGCACACATAGAATCCATGAGACTATCAGATCACTTTACTCCTACTCAGTACATATTCTGAAAGAAGGTAGAGAAAATCAAAAAAATCACATGGATTTATGATATATAACTAGGCCCTCACTGCTACAAGGCAATCCTTTTATACCTCCCTAATTAACTCACATCACAATCACTGAAACTCCTCTTCCAAACCTTTTCATCCTTCCTAAAACCTCCCATGCCCCCCTCAACCCACCCCATTGGCGGACAACCTTGCCTCATATTTCACTGAAAAAAAAAAAGGCTATTCACTGAGAGTTCTCTCTTCTCCCCTCTTCATCGCACATTACCCAGATGCCTTCTGCCACTATCTCCTCCTTAACCCTTGTCTCACAAAATAAGGAAGCTCTTCTCCTTACCAAGGCAAACTCTTAATCCAAAACAAAGAAGTAATCCTATTCTTTTTTTAAAAAATTTTGTAATTTGTTTTATTTTTAATTTATAGATTAAAACAAGCATTTCCATAACAGCGTAATTTTAAAAAAGAGATGATTGCACATGAAATTGCAAATCTATTATGTATAAGTTGCTATTCCATTTAAATATGCAGTAAAGTTATTATGTAAATGCCTTTTTTTCTTCTTTCCTTCCTTGCTCTCCCCCCCCTCCAGCTAAGAAATAGAAGAATAGATCAATGGAACAGAATATATATGCAATTTATAGCAGCAAATAAATATAGTAACCTTGTATTTGACAAGTGTAAAGACAATATTTTGGGGCAAGAATTCATATTTGGCAAAAAAAAAATTGTTGGGAAAACTGGAAATTAGTATGGTAGAAATTGGGCATAGACCAATATCTTATACCATTTAACAAGATAATGTCAAAATGGATACATGACCTAGATATAAAGAGAGATATTATAAGAAAATTTGAAGAACACTGAATATATTGCTTATCAGATTTATGAATAGGTGAACAATTTATGAATTGACAAGAGATAGAGAACAAAGTGAGGTATACAATGAATCATTTCAATTACATTAAATTAAAAAGGGATGTACAAATAGAACAAATGTAGCCAAGATCAGAAGGAAAGCAGAAAATTGGGGGGGGAGGGGGAATTATGGACAGTTTCTCAGATTAAGGTCTCATATCTTAAATATAAAAACAACTCTGTCAAATCTATGAAAATATGAGTCATTCCCCAATTGATAAATGGTCAAAGCATATGAACAGGCAGTTTTACAATGAAGAAATCCAAACAATTTATAGTCATATAAAAAATGCTCTAAATCATTATTGATTAGAAAAATGCAAATTAAAACAACCTTGAGATATCATTTTACACCTATCAGATATACCCCATTGATTGAAGGGAAGAACAGCAAATGTTGGAGGAGATATAGAAAAATTGGGACATTAAATATTGGTGAAATTGTAAACTGATCCAACCATTTTGAAGAGCAATCTGGAATTATGCCTATTCAGTCTTCTCTGGTGGATTGCCTCCTCTATCATATGTATCTTCAATCTCTCCCTGTCAACTGGCTACTTTCCTACTACCTATGAATAAGTCCATGTCTTCCTCACCTTCAAAAGATCCTCATTTGATCCATCCATCCCTACTAGCTATTTCTCCCCCCTTTTGTTGCTAAACTCCTTGAGAAAGTCATCTACAATAGACACCTCCACTTCCTTTCCTTTCATTGTCTTCTTAACTCTACTGTTTTGCTTCTAATCTCATCGTTATCTCAACTGAAAGTGATCTTTCTAAAGTTAATAAGGATCTTTTAATTGACAAATCTAATGGTCTTTTCTCAATCCTCATCCTTCTCAATCTCTCTACAACCATCAACACTGTCTTCTTGATCCTTCTGTCAAGGTTTGTATGACCCTACTTTTGCCTAGTTCTCCTCCTATCTCTCTGACCACTCCTTCTCAGTCTCTTTGCTGGTGATTTGCTGTCCAAGTCACACCCAATAACCTTGTGTGTTCTCCAAGGCTCTTTCCCAGGCTTTGTCAATCTTTTGCTCCCATAAGTTCAATTATCATCTCCATGCTGATGATTCTCAAATCTACTCATCTAACCCTAACTGCCCTACTGATCTCTAATTTCAAATCTCTAACTGCCTATTACATATCTCAGCATATCAAAAACTAAACTCATTATCTTCTCCCCTACCCCCAATACCTCTCCTCTTGCCAACTTCCCAATCACTGTTAAGGGCACTATCATCTTCCCAAACACCCAAGTTTATAACCTAATTGCCTTCCTTGACTCCTCACTCTCTCCAATTTGCTGCCAAAGCCTCCTTACCATTACTGAAACAAAATACTCCATCTCTGAGGCTTGGGAACTCTCACTTTCCATGCCTGTAATACTGTCCCCCCTCATCTCCATTTCCTGGCTTCCCTGACTTCCTTCGAGTTGCAGCTAAAATCCCATCATGTAGAAGAAGCCCTTTTCAATCCCCCTTAATTCTGGTATCTGCCCTCTGTTGAGTATTTACTATAGTCTTTCCCATAATCTTGTATATAGTTTGATTGTATATGGCTATTATATGCAGCTATACTGCATAGCTACATATAATAGCTATAGTATATAGCTAATAATATATTGCCTTCCCCATTGAACTATGACCTCTTTGAAAGCTGTAACTGTTTTTTTTTCCTTTCTTTGTATTTCTAGTGCTTAACTCTGTGCCTGGCACATAGTAGATACTTAATAAATGTTGATTGACTGACTGATGAAGTAGACACAATAATTTTATTCACATCGTACTAATTTTGTTGACAAAACTGGATGGTCTGGCAACTAAAGAGCTTCTGAAGAACAGAGCTAAGATCTGACACGTCAAAGACAGCATTTGTTTAACACACAGGTCTGAAACTGGTCAAATTTTAACCACTCATAAGTTATGTACTATGTATTATAGTGTGATATGGCAAAAACTCAGCATAGTCCACATAAAAATATGAGATTCCTCCACTCTATGGTGTACCTGGGCATGTTAATAACAGTGGTAACATCTAGCTACAGTAGGGGAAAAAAAAAACACACTGTCTATACCTATGTCCAGAGAGCAGAATGCCTCAATCTAAGAAAAAACAGTTCATAACTAAGTCCAGAGTCTAGCTCTCACTCTGCTACCAACTTGTATGACTTTGGGGAAAATTGGGATGTTGGTCTAGATGATCTCTAAGTTTCCTTCCAAGCTTAATATTTTATGACTATTGTTTTACCTCTTGGGTAAAGGTTCTGACAGGAAAAAGAAGGAGGAGGAGGAGGAGAAGGAAGAAAAGGAAGAGAAGGAGGAGAAGGAAGAGGAGGAAGAAAGAAGGGAGGAAATAAAGAAGGAAAGAAAGAGAAAGAAAGAAAGAAAGAAAGAGAAAGAAAGGAAGGAAGGAAGGAAGGAAGGAAGGAAGGAAGAAAGGAAGAAAAAGGAAAAGAAAGAAAGAAAAAGAAAGGAAGGAAGGAAGGAAGGACTCTGATTTTAAATCAATGTGGAAGGACTTGCTGTTCTTTAAATACAACACTCCATCTTCCACCTCCAAGCCTTTGCATTAGCTGTCCCCCATACCTGAAATGCTCAGCCCCTTCACCTCTAGCTCTTAGTTTTTCTCAGATCAAATCCTATCTATTCTAGGTGGCCTTCCTAAGTACCATCCACTTTTCCTTTTGGTGCCTTCTCTCTCTCTTCCTCCCCTCTCTTTATATATCTATATGTATCTATATCTATATCTTTAGATATAGATATATGTGTGTGCATGTATATGCACATATATGCACATATACATGTATATGGAGATGTATGCATATCCCTCACATATGTGTATATATAATGTATATATGTATATTATATATGTTTTACATATAATATATACATACATTTTATACACACACACACGTATATACATTTGCACCTGTTTAGAAACTATTAATAATTGTTCAGTCTGTTTTTGACTAATTAAACTATGTCCTTAGAATTCTTAAAACTAGTCTTCAGTCATGTCTGTCTATTTTCATGGCCCATAAACTACATTGAAACACACTACATGGAATTTCAAATGAAACAGAAAGAAAGAAAACAAAGAGATATTCTATGGCTATTGCTATTTGCTTTGTTTTCATAGATGCATGGGCTTCAAGTAAACACGAGAGAACTGTCTTTGATAGTTTGAGTCTTACAAGAACTAGATTAATCAGTTAATTACAGTGATATGATTAAGGAATTTAAAATCATAACTTTTTCTTTTAATTTATTTTATTTTTAATTTATGGAATAAAACAAGCATTTCTATAACATAGTATAATAAAATAGATGATTGCACATAAAACAACAAATCTGTTCTACACAACTTGCTATTGCTTTTAAATATGTAATAAAGTTATGTAAATTTCTCTTTTTTTCATTCCCTTCCACTCACCCCTTCCCTAGAGATGGCTACCATTAGACACAAATGGGTATGTGTATATAAGTACATATGTAAAATTATTCTATACATATTTCTATTTCTCAGTTCTTTCTGTGAAAGCAGATAGCATCCTTCTTCACATGTCCTTTATAATTAATTTGGGTATTTATGATAGTCAAAATTACTTACTTGATTAAAGTTTTTCTTAAAATAGTATTGCTGTTACTGTGTACAATGTTCTCTTGGTTCTGCTTATTTTGTTCCTCATTTTTTGCAAGTCTTTCCATGTTTTTCTAAGATCATTGAGTTCATCAGTTCTTACAGCACAGTAATATTCCATCACAATCATATACCACAACTTGTTCAGCCATTCCCCAGTTGATGAACATCACTGCAATTTCCAGTTCTTTACCACCACAAAGAGAACTGCTATAAGCATTTTAGAAAATATAAGTTCTTTTCCTTTTTCCCTAATCATTTTTGGAAATAGACTTAGTAATGGTATTGCTAGGTCAAACGGTATAAGCAGTTTAATTGCTCTTTGGGCATAATTCCATATTGCTCTCCAAAATAGTTGGATTAGTTCACAATTCCACCAACAATGAATTAGTGTCCCAATCTTTCCATATCCCCTCCAACATTGTCTTTTTCCCCTTCAATCATTTCAGTCAATCTGGTAACACTATAACATTTAATGAAGAAAAATCTCATTCTGTAAATCAAGAAGACAAGGAATTCTTAAATTATTATTCATCAATTTAAAGATAAGGATCATAAAATTGACTGTATCTTTGTATATTCCTAATTATCACTACAGCAAACATTTTGGCATTTTATGTCTCATGTTTAAGCTTGTATTTTTAAAGTAAACAATAATTATTGATTTTTTTAAAAAAACATTTAGTTTAGTTTCTTTAGTTTGCTTGATGAATTCTCAAAAGTCCTTTATGATTGAGTATTCAATAAATGCATGCCTTAAAAAAATAAAAGTTTCTGAGTTCCTACCCTGTGAAATGTGCAGCACACCACTATGATTATTAATAGTTTCTAAACAGATGTAAATGTATATACGTGTATGTGTGTGTATAAAATGTCTGTAAATATTACATGTAAAACATATATAATATACATATATACATTATATATACACATATGTGCAGGATATGCATATGTCTCCATATATATGTATATGTGCATATATGTGCATATACATGCACACACATATATCTATATCTAAAGATATAGATATAGATACATATAGATATATAAAGAGGGGGGAGGAAGAGAGAGAGAAGGCACCAAAAGGAAAAGTGGATGGTACTTAGGAAGGCCACCTAGAATAGGTAGGATTTGATCTGAGAAAAACTAAGAGCTAGAGGTGAAGGGGCTGAGCATTTCAGGTATGGGGGACAGCTAATGCAAAGGCTTGGAGGTGGAAGATGGAGTGTTGTATTTAAAGAACAGTCTGTTTTTGACTAATTAAACTACGTCCTCAGAATTCTTAAAACTAGTCTTCAGTCACGTCTGTCTATTTTCATGGCAAATAAACTATATTCAAACACACTACATGGAATTTCAAATGAAACAGAAAAAAAGAAAACAGAGAGATATTTTATGGCTATTGCTATTAGCTTTGTTTTCATAGATGCATGTGCTTCAAGTAAACACAAGAGAACTGTCTTTGATAGTTTGGGTCTTACAAGAACTAGATTAATCAGTTAATTACAGTGATATGACTAAGGAATTTAAAATCATAACTTTTTCTTTTAATTTATTTTATTTTTAATTTATGGAATAAAACAAGCATTTCTATAACATAGTATAATAAAATAGATGATTGCACATAAAACAACAAATCTGTTCTATACAATTTGCTATTGCTTTTAAATATATAATAAAGTTATGTCAATTTCTCTTTTTTTCGTTCCCTCCCACTCACCCCTTCCCTAGAGATGGCTACCATTTGTGTCTAATGGTATTGCTTGCTAAAGAATTCTGGGCCCCTAGTAGCCTACTCTCTTTTGCTTTCCTCTCTGTTTCCTTCCTTGAGCACATGGCAGCAAATATATCAGAGAAATGGGCATTACAGGATTGGTGGCTACCACATAGGCTAAGAGTTCTTAGGTTCCAAATTCAGGAATCAGCCAAATAGAGGGAGGAAAAGTTCTTGGAGAAGATGAATAACACCAACTCATCCTGAAGCTAATTGCCTAGAGAAAGCTCAAGGAGATCTGCACCTAAATGTAGCTGTTTAAAGAGAAGCATCTGAAAATAGAGAGGGGTAGCACAATCACGATCAAGATAGAGCCAAGAGAGAAGAGAACCCTAGGGCCATTTAAATTAGCCTATACCTGAGTCAGAATTGCCAGATGTGGTGATTCAGTCTTGACCATAAGGTCTATAGCAAAGAAAAACAGCTACTTCCCAAGTAATCAATCTGGACCATCTTGACATCTACCCTGCTACTGCCCAACCTCTCCTCATCTGGCACTGAACACCTTTTACCCATTTGGGGTGCTTAAAATTCGGTAAATAAAGGTCATCATAATTAAAAAGAGACAACTTGACAAAGGAAAATGCTAAATTTTCAAACCTATACAAATTTGGGTAGAGTGAAGCAGTTGTTTTTGTTTTTCAAAATACTACAAAATAGACTAATGTCACAGATTAAAAATAGTGTGCAAATAATTATACATAGATCCAGCTGGCAAAATGTAATTATTTTTTAGAGTCACTGTCTACAATTTACCCCACACACATACAAATCTCCAACAGAAAGACTGAATGACCTAAGAAGTCATATTTTCAGGTATATGTGTAATACTAGTCTACATTGATAAGAACCAAAATATTTTTCCATCTGTTATAAGGTTTTCATCAGATAGAAATGAGTTGACACTTTTTCATGAAAGTTTCTTATGGAATAGTAGGCACGCTTATCTGTATCACAAAATCTACCTGCCCAGCAGAGAATGCAGAGTGATAGGTCCCTGTTTTCACTAAGAGAAAACAGTGAATCATTACTGCCATATCTCAGCTATCATCATCCAACATGGCTATACCAAAAATGAAATGTGAGCCACCGGCCTTTTGTACAGGGGATCTGAAGAAATGAAGAAACACATTTTGGAATATTTAAAATCCACTTCTTTTTCTGAATTCAAAACTCTAAAAATCTAATTCATACCTTCTCAGATTCTGAGTCATAATATAGGGATAACTATTTTCCAGTTCAAACAAAAGTGGCTCATGTGTTTCTATTAACATATATAAACTTCATTAAACAAATTAAATTAACCATTTTGAAAAAGTATGAGAGAGGAAGGGAAGCCAAATTCTACCATTGGAAAAATAGATGTATGACAGACATAAAAATGTCCAAATACTTAAGTCTTCTATATTATTAAAATAGTCTAAAGAAAAGGGAAGACAGTCTGGTGTAGTCTAAAGACAACTGGATTTAAAGTAAAATGACCTAAATTTCAATCCCATCTCTGTTACTTCCTACATGACCTCAGGCAAGTCACTTAATCTCTCAGAGATTCAATTACTTTATCTGTGAAAGGAGAGGTTGACCTCCAACATCATCTCCAGCTCTGTATGCCTTGGTTGTTGCTTGCTACAAACTTCTTCTGTAAATGGCATCTGAGTCCCATTAAGAACGTGATACTTTTAAAAAAACTTCTCTATCCTCAAACCATTAAGTCTATACCAGTTAGTCTTAATTCATTTGCTTGGTAAGTGGTCTGAGAGAACCTTTTCCTTTCATAAACAGTTATATACTAATATACTGATGCTGGAACTGTGAATTGGTCAAACATTCTGGAAAACAATTTTGAACTATGCCAAAAAATGTACTGAATTGTACTCACCCTTTTACTCAGAAAGGCCATTGTGATGTATGACAAGGAGCTGAAAGATGGAGGAAAAGGTCCCATATCTGTGTGTGTGTGTTTATGTGTGTATATATATATATATATATATATATATTAATTATATAAGCACTTTTTGTATTGACTAAGAACTAAAAGTGAAGTGAATGTTCATTTAAAGGGGAAGATCTAAACAAAATGTGTTATAATATGGTAATGGAATACTATTGTGCTGTCAGAAGGGTTCAGAGGAACTTGGAAAATTTTGTATTCACTGAAAATAAGCAGAACCAGGAATTGTTTTCTTTTTATTTTTTTTTGTTTTTTTATTATCAATTTTACAAACATGAATGTACAAAGAACAAAAATTGTCTATGAAATCATGAACTTCAATCAATCCAGTTTGTTTCTTTAAAGCATATTGAATTTAGCATGAGAGTAACAAAACTGCCCTATTTGTCCATGTCACCTTCTGAACTCAGGAGCAGAATTAATACAATGACCATAATAAAGTAAAGAAAAATAACAATGAGATACAACAAAATGCAGGAGACTGATGATGAAGCCTGTCTCTGTCCTCTCTCTAGAAAGGTGGTAGGCTGCAGATGCAAAATGAGGCATACATCCAACATTACCAGTGTGTGCTTTTTTTTTTTTGGTTTTGTTTAACCATACTTCTTTGTTACAAGAGAGCGTCCTATAACTCAGAATGGGGTCATTATTGCAAAGCAATAGTGATGCAAAAAATAAGCATCAATAAAACACTATTTTTTAAAAAATCAAACAGCCACCACTGGTGATTCCAACTATAGCTGTATCCCTTAAAAATAGTAGAATGAAAGGCAAGAATTATTACCAAGTCCTAGAGTGGTTCTTTTTTTAAAAAATGTTTTCCTTAGTTTTACTATCCTTTTAAATCTGTAAGGCATTTTTCAAGTACATATGTACTCTTCCACAGAAGAAATTAAATAATGCATGCTGACATCTCCAGTACCATCCTGGATTTATGTCACAAGCAGTCTTTGAAAATTGTCTGAAAATCATCAGTTAATAATTACTTATGAGAAAAACATGACCCTTTTAGTCCTTCAGTTCTCATACTCTAAGGAAGTTAAATATGTTTTTCAGTAGGAAATGATGATGCGAATGTTGCAATCTAATTCCCTGAATGCAACAGTACTATTTAGAGATTCAAATCATAAACCTAGTCCTGCTCTCTGATTTTTCAAGTTAAGCTTTTTGCATTCAGAGAATTTGGGTGAAAATTAGGCTCACTGCTGGACAAGGTTGAAGTTATCTGTGCCATTATTGTCATCCTTAATCACACTGTTCACCACCCAGGGTGACCAGTTTTTAGCTGTCCCACAATCATTCAATTGGTGTAATTGCACGTTCTCCATTTTCACTTTTGAGCAGCTTTTCAGAGGAAGCTGAAATCTGATCACTTTAGTTGTTTTTCCTTTGTTTCATAGCTGAACCAGAGAATAAGGCCCTCCATTTGGATCGTCATCTATTAAGCATTTTAAAAAATTTAAACCTGAATAAGTAACATAATAAATAACACAAATTAATAATAAATTAATTAACATTTGTGTAGCATGCTGGACAATGTAGAAAAAATTAAATTCCACTAACATCCAGCAGTTAGCACTTATGAGTCATTCTCTTGAGCAGAACAAAGGAAGATGCTAGACAACTTTTATTAAGGTGACTCAAATTACTACTCTAGGATTATTAAGGTAGTTATTACAAGTTAATTGAATATCAGTTGATTGTACAAAGGAACATTTACTGAGTCTTTAAAGAATGAAGTAGATTAAATCTAGCAAGCAGCCAGCTCTTCAGGTATTAATAATAATGGGTTCTGATTTACCTTAACCTTAGCTTTAAACTCTTCTCCCATCACATCAGAGCACTGTAGTATTCTTCCATTACCACTCAGGGCCAGCAATTTCACACAGGCAACTATCCAAACAACAGTTTAAAATGGAGGCTATAATCTATGGTTCAGAACTCCAAGCTATAGACTTAAATAAACTGGGTTCAACCTTAAGGGCTATTGTTTTTTTTTTGGTTTTGTTTTGTTTGTTTCGTAAATCACTCGCTGACTTATCTGCCACCCAGGCTTCCCTGGGGGAGGGCAGAATTTGGCTCATTTTACCACCTTCTTCTCATTACTGCTGCTGCCACCACCAGGTTCTTCCTTGGGGGTCTATAAAATATAGTTCATGGCTAAGTCTTTATGGAAGTAAGTAAAAGGTTCCCCAGCTCCCATGCAAGCTCTCAAACTAATAATATATAATGCACATAGGATAGCTTTTATTTCACTCGACAGACAATACAAAGTACAAAAGATTCACAAGTGTTAATAAACATTTAAAAAAACTTCCTTTCCTGCCAATGATTTTCATCTTCCCCTCTCTGAACATAATGCCACTCCAAATTTGAGGCTGCCCCAAAGAGTCAAGTCTACACACTTTGGTGAACTTTTCAACTGACTAATCCATTCTCCACCAATTATAGACTATTAAGAGGATTGTGGAAGGTAAGGGTCTAGGGTCAAAAAGAACCACATAAAGCCTCAGATATCTGAAACCTCAGACCCAACACTAAATTATTTTGGGAACGGTTTGTTTTCAGCATGACCAAATTCATCTTAAAGCTGCACAACATTGCTTGCTTCCTAGAAATGAGCTAAAAGATCATAGAATTCAGAGCTTAGAGAGACCTGAAAGGTCATCTAGTCTAGAGGTGTCAAAGTCACAACCTCTGGTTGTTGGCCCACATGCAGCCTATAACATTCCTGCCCAAACCAAATTAAAATGTAATTAATAAGTACTTCTTAAAATAAATAAATAAAAATACAATACAACATAAAAAATGTGAATTTGTTATTTTCTGAGTCAATATGTGGACCACAGAGATCCACTTCTATTTGACTTTGACACCATCCTAGTCCAACTCCATCATATAGAAGAGGAAACTGAGATCCAGAGAGAGTAGTAACTTGCTGAAAGTCACATGGGAAATAAAGTAGTATAGTCAGTCGATAAACATTTATTAAAAGCTTGCTTTGTGCCAGACACTAAGTACTGGGGATAGTCCAAATCTAGTTCTTCTTTCCATTTTATCATACTGTTTCTTTGCCAGGTACAGTATGAAAAACTCATGATGCTAGGCCAGTAGTCCCCTGCCAAGAGCAATATACATGCAAGAGAAAGAACAAAACTTGCCAGCTACCAGGGAAATGCTTGTCTGTCGTCTAGGCTAGTACCTCTTCACTTACTCTCTACCTACTCTGAGTAGATAATACAGACAGTTAAGGGAAAGAGAAGGTAGCAGGATATGGGGAAAGTGTTAATGAATGCTCCCCTTTGAAAGAGAATCTAGATTCTTCTTCCAACTAGTATCCCACAGAGAAAAGTTAGGAAATTAATATCAATTAATATCATTTTACTCTGAATGGATGGGACTTGACTCCCAGAGCCACAGAACAGCATGGAAACCAGATTAACCTGAATTGCTCATCCACCCTGCCCATTCACAGGTGAACAAACTGAGGTCCAAGAGAAATGAATCAATAAGCATTGTCAGTTAGTGTCACAGCCAACACTTAGAACCTGAATTTTCTTGTTCCTAGTATACAGACATCTTTCCTCTATACCAAAAATCGCTGATAGATGATTTGGAGAGAGAAAAAGTTTAAAATAATCATCATAATTAAGAAATTCCTTTTACCTCTAGATTTCCACTGTTCATGAAATCCTTCTTTTGGACTAGAGGCAATTGAAGCTTGGACCTAAATCCATTCCTAGACAGGACCAAGGAAGGAACTCATTCCAATCTAGAACAGAAGTGGTTTTTAGTCTCTCTGTGACCATAGCAAAAGAACAGAACAGTGTGAAGGACACTCATTTACATATATCCCTACCCAATTCTTCAAACCCACCCTGCACAGCAGGTACCTTTCTGTTCACCAGTTTCCCAAATTAAACATCCTGGTGTGCAGATTCTTGATATCATTCTCTCAGACTTGTAAAGCATGCTAATACTTTGTTGTCATTCTTCTCTGCACCCTATGTATCTCTACGACATACACAGCCCCCTAGGACTTCAAAAGGAGAGCCATGCATGGAAGAGACTCATGAAATCAAGCCTGATCTTTGTTCTGCTCACACAACCCAAATTAATGCTGCAAACAAACTCTACAAATGTTACTTGTATCCTCCGAAATGTTTCTAAGTTCAAATACTTTAAATGTGTCCAGCAGTATTGAAAAGGTACAACATAAAATAAGGGATTCTAGAAGAGGCAATATGGGGTTTCAAAGTCTGTCTCTATCACTTAATATCTGTGTTACCATCTGTGTGTCACTTAACCTCCATAGGCCTCAGTTTCCTCCTCTGTAAGTTGAGTCAAGCTTGGTGGTATACACATACAATTCATGTTTCCATGGAGGCTAAGGCTGGAGGATCTCTTGAGTTTAGGAATTCTGAGCTACAATGGGATATGCTGATCAGTCACTCTTACTAAATTCAGCTTTAAAATGGTGCTATGGGCCACCATGTTGCCTGAGAGGGGTGAATGGGACCAGGTCAGAAAAAGAATTGGTGAAAACTACTATTCCAATAAGCAGTGGGATTGGACCTATTAGTGGCAGTTTTATTTCTAGTCTAGGTGAGGAAGGAAGACTTAGTCTGCTGGATAAGGAGGAAGAGAAGGAGGAGAAGAAGGAGAGGGAGATGGAGGGAGACGGAGAAAGAGGAGAAGGAAGGAAAAGAAAGGGAGAGAGAAAGGGAGAAGGAAAGGGAGAGGGAGGGAGCCATGGGGGAGAGAAAGGAAGGAAGGGGAGGGAGCGAGAGAGAGAGAGAGGGATTGAGAATGAGAGATTGGTTAAAATGGATTCTAAGATCCTTTTCAACTCCGAATTAGTAGTCCTGTGATCCCTCCTACAATCCAAAAAGGCTAAAAAATAATCAGAGAGAAGCAATTTGAACAGACGGTTTGAAAACAACGTCACACCATCACTACCATCACTACAGGGAACCCTGAGGAACATAACAAGAAAATTACTAGGGCTGAATTGCTTTTAACTCAACCTTGTTTCTACCACAACCTAAGCTCTACATCTCCTTTCTCGATGGTTCTGACTATATACGCACAAAGGTACATGATAGCCATGTGCTTTAGTAAAATACTAGTTTTTACCTTTGTGAATAGGATCAAATAAACAAATATTTATTGAGTCTTGCTCTGTACAACTTCCACTAAAAGTTCTCCTTCAATGCCTCATTGAACTGTGGAGTTCTCTGGACTATGCTAAAGGAGTATAAGCTTAGCTCGGTCAAGTTTTAAACCAAGTTTGTTGGGTTGGGGGGTGGGGGTGGGGATGGCACATTTGTATCCATCGCATACAAGAAGTCCGGGAACCAATTGAGCTAAAATTAGAAAAAGTCAACATCACTGATATATTGTTTGTCAGTGATAACTCTCAAAGACCATCACCTAAATCAAGAGACATCACATAGCACAGTGGAAAGAGACTTGGCCTGGGGGTCAAAGGCCTGGGTTCTAGGGCTGTTTCTGTCACTATCTATATAATGTTGGTCAAGTCTCTTCACCCACAAGTAGTTTCAGTTTCTTTAAACGTAAAGTGAGGGGGTTGGACTGAGTGGACTAAACACCTTTCCACCCCATGCAGCCACTAGTCCAGGAACTTACGTACAATGCAGCCTTTCAATGAGATGGCCAGTTGTTCTTTGATATCTAAATGAAATGTAGGAAGTTAAATTTGCCAGCAAGTAAAAAGAATAAAAGGAAACACCAAACTGAATACTATATAATTATAATAAGCAAGTTTGGCCCTGGTGAAGAGAGGAGGAAACATATCTTCCTCTGTTCTTTTTAGAAGTGTGTTCTGGGCTGGATATGTCCTGACTTAGGACCATGCGATGGTACTTTATGTTTCATACTAGAACAAAACAAAATAGTCATTCAACAGTTAACAAAAGGAGATTTACTAAAACTTTAGTAGAAGAAGGATATTCAACAAGGATAGCATTGAGAATCATTTGAGTTGATTCAGCTTAATGAAGTTCCTGCTGAGATCCACCAGCCAAGCACCTGAGAGTTCTTCCAGCTCCCCATGGCTCCTCTGTACCCAGGCAATGAGGAAATCACACCAACAGTCTGAGTACTTAGTCCTCTAAGTCTTCCAAATCTTAAGGAATGTATCAATACCTTTTAAGGGAAAACTAACCTAACTTGCATGTGGGGAGGGGTTAGAATACTGTTCTATCACAAGGTCCGTGACTATGGATGTAGCATGTTCTATAAACTGTCAAATGTATCAGTTGATTTTGCTGAATTTTTTTTCTTTCTTTTTTTTGACCTTTGTTACAAAGACTGGATCCCCTCTTCTCAGCAATGCATTAGTTCTAATTCTTCTATACGTCATGAGTAATGTGAAAATATGCTTAATATGAATGTATAAGTAGCACCTATATCAGATTGCATGCCATCTTGGGGAAAGGGGAGGAATGGAAGGGGAAGAAAATGTAAAACTCAAAATCTTATAGAAGTGAATGTTGAAAACTAAAAATAAATAATTTTAAAAAAAAAAGACCGGATCCCTCATTAGGGGAAGGGGAGAATCTATTCAGAAATGATGAATATAAAAACAAACTAAATATATAAAAATTTTAAAACAAAGAATATTGAATTTTATTTCTTTTTGGATTCTGTCACTACTGAAAATCACTAAACTGCTTCTTTTTAACATTTGTATTCATGGTCCCCATGAAGATTCTTTACACAAACAGGAACCATTTGGCAAAGAGAGAAAAGTATGATGGACTAACTATAAAGTATGAAGAACAATCCCTACAGGTAATTAAAGATTCAAAATATTTTTATTTTCAATCCAGCTGTAGGAGCTGCCTTTGACTTTTGCCACCCAGGCAATATGTGAAAACTAGCATATCAATTTTTAAAGTTAAAAAAAAAGAATATGGCAACAATGTATCATTGAAAGATAAAGCAAACTTAAGAGTTGGTGGGGACTATCTCCAAATTTCTTTGCTCAAAATGCCACAGACATCATATCAGATTTCTTGGGCAACCTAATCAGAGCCACCTATTAAGTCTCATCAAATAAAAGTAAAATATGAATAACAAAAGCATCATAGAATAGAACAAGACCTTCGTGCAACCTAGAGAAGGCTTGAAAAATTCCAAGACTGGGCTGTGAACTGATCCAACCATTGTAAAAAGCATTTGAGAATTGTGCTCAGAAAGTGACTAAAATGTCCATATCCTTTGACCCAGAGATCCCACTTCAAGGCATATGCCTCAAGACAGTCAAAAAACGAAAATAAAAAGGTACCACGTGAACCAAAACATTTAAAGCAATATTTTCAGTAGTAGGAAAGAACTGGAAACACAGTAAATTCACATCAATTGGGAAATAGCTAAACAAATTGTGGCACATGAATATAATAGTATAATAGAGTTTTACAGAGGCAGTTAGGTGGCACAGTGAATAGAGCACTGAGTCTGAAGTCAGGAAGATTTGAATTCAAATTCTGACCCAAAAACCTACTAGCTGAGTGACTGTTTGCAAATCACTTAACTTCTGATTACCTCAGTTTTACCAACTGTAAAATGAGGATAATAATAGCACCTACCTCCCAAGGTTGTTTTAAGGCTCAAAAGGGATAATTTTTGTAAAGCACTTAGCATAGTACCCGGTACATAGTAGGTGTTCTGTTCTCCTCCTTCCATAATAAAATATTAGTAAATATAAAAGTGCTAAATTTGAGGAATCAAAGAAGCATGGGAAGACTTATATGAACTGATACACAGCAGAAAGTAGAACCACAGAAGTTATACCCACCCCTGCATGCATTTGAAAATCAAGCCTCCAATACTCTTCCCCAGAGCCTTCAAGCCTTCAATAGAACATGTGTGACATCATACAAAACTAATAAACAAAACAACAACAACAAAAAAGCCTATGAAATACAGATAACAAAATTTAGCAGCATGAAAAACATGGGCATTTATCTTTTTTAAGTCCTAATCCCAAGCCTTGACACAGTGTGAAAATGATCCCGAATAGCAAGGCTATACCTGTGGAAAGCAAGCTCTAGCATGTTCTAACAAGCTGAAAGGTTTTGGGTCCAGGCCTATAATTGACTGCCTTCATCTGAGAACCAAGTTAGCTAAGTCTGAAAAGGTTCATGACGGTTGGCATCAGAGTGATGAACTTACTTTTTAGCCCCAACAACTCAAAGACCATCTACTGTACTTGTTGTGAACCATGTCAGTTGAGGTAGTATGCTCTAAAAAAATGGAAAGATCCTGGATTTATTGAAGCAAGCATGTTGAAAAGTAACTGCTGTGGCATTCTCCTTGAATATTGTATCCAAGGCAACTTGGTTACCTAACCTGCCTAGCCTCAGACCAAATCCAAGCTCTTCCATGGAATAAAGCCCACCCACAAGAATTTGTGAAATGTTTGTTACAAAACAGCTACATTAGGCAAAGACGTGGGGAAATAAGGGACATTAGAACACTCCCCAACTACAAAGCAGAAGTGAGGCAATTGCAAGCATTTCAGACTTTAGAAATATTATAAAGATATGTAGCAAGGTAACCTAAAACAGTGTGGTAAAGCTGGGTCCTGCAAGTATATCCTATTTCTTGCAAATCCAATATAGGAAAATATAATTTGCAAAAGTTATACTTGGGTCATTATTAAATGAATAAAATAATTACCCTCTTTACAAGAAGAAATGGAAAGACCACTGGATTTGGATTCAGAAAATTTAGCTCTGAACATTAGAGTTGTTATTCACTGTGTCCTCAGTTAAAGTCACTTTATTTGTCCAGGTCTGTTTCCTCATTTATATGTAATATGGATATTGATCAAAATAATACATGTTCAATTTGATGAGTCTTCCCAAAGAACTTTATGAGATTATAGGGTATGAAATCTTCACCAAGAAAATAGTACTTCCCATGAATGTGGATACGCACACTCACCCTCCTCTCCAGCTTGTACTCCTGACTCTCTAGATTTTCTCTACTATGCCACAGAAAATCTGGAAGTTCAGGTCACCCTTAGATTTCTCATCATCTCTTCCCTGCAGCTTCTCCCTCTGAGAAGGGGGTTTGCCTGGTTCCTCCCAGAGCCTACATTTTGGGTAAATCACCCAGGCTGCACTCACTCCTGACTCTTTAAACTTTCCATGCCCCCAAATAAGGTAACTTTATCTCCCATCCCTTTTCTCATATTCTCTCTCTCTCTCTCTCTCTCTCTCTCTCTCTCTCTCTCTCTCTCTCTCTCTCTCTCTCTCTCTCCCTCTCTCTCTTTCTCATGCAAAGCTGGAATTATCTTTCTTTTGGCTTATATTTGTGTTCCCAGAACTTAGCACAGCGTCTGGCATATAGTAAGCACTTAATAAATGCTTATTGACTTGATTTGAATCTTGTGGAGAGACATGCAACATAGTAACTTGTTGGGATGACACAGAAAATTCCATACTCCAACCTTCCAATGGTAATAGTGGCCAAAAGCAGAAGCATGGCATCAGGGAACCTTTTTCTTCTGGTCATTTGATGTCCAATATTTGAACTCAAGAATCCTTGATTTGCATAGTAATTTCCAAGAGTGGAAATATCCATTTCTCAGGATTGCTAGTCACTAGCTTGTGCTAATAAAATGAAAAAGAAAGGATAAAGAAGGCAGTGAGGGACTCAAGATCCAGTCTCAGTCTTACCTAGGCAAGAATATGTCTCCTCTTGCCATGTGTTTCTGCCATGGGACACCATTACTACTGGGGGGGTGGGATTGCAAGGAAAAAGAAATCCCTACCCTTCTTTACTATAGTTCCAAGGGAAAGAAAGTGCTCAAAAAGAATGCCAAGGTAGAAGGTTTCAAAAGAGAGCAAAGCCTTATTCTTATAGTCTACAGAAGTAAACAGATTCCAACAGGCATCTGTTACTCCAGATGTTCAGTGTCAGCCATCTTCCCATCACTGGTAACCCATTTGGTTGCCCATTGGTAACCCATCTTAATGAGGCACCAGAGTACATGCCTCTCAGCAAGACTCAGTTCACATAGAACTGATAGGAAGTACTCACCTATATTTGTATATAAAAAGTCTGCACCCTGAAATCTCACAAACAGGACTGGAGGAACTCATCAAATTGAGTAGAGGTTCTTCCAATAAACTTCCCATTACATGTATCCTAAGAAAGTTTGACTAAATGATCTCTAAGGTCCCTTTGAGCTCTATATCTCATGATTCTATAATAAATATTGCTATGATGGGAAGGGGGAATTTATTGTTATTTTAATAATCAGTTCTCCCAATGAATTTAAATGCTTTGATTATAGAGATCTTTTCAGATATGTGTATGTTACATATAATTAAATATACCTGAACTTAGAGGCAACAGCGAGTTGACTTTTCCTGAATCTGGGCTTTCCATGGAGGGAAAAAGAATGGAATGAGAGTCAGAAGATCTGGGATTGGATTTCAGCTCTTCCAAAGTCACCTTGTAACAAGTCATTTCACCTCTCTTGGACTGTTTCCTCATCTTTAAGGAAGCATGTGGGGTTTGATGACTTCGAAGGTCCCTTCCAGATCTTAAATTCTGTGATTCTATGATTCCAAATCCAAAAGTCAGGTACATGTAGAATGAGGTACTTTGAAAAGCTACAACAGTAACAAATCAAAATGTAATTTTTCTGACTGCAGGACAGAAGAAATTTCCAGTGATTACTGAATCTTTCAAACTGAGACAAATAGCAATCACCACCAGAAGTTTCACCTTCTAAAAATAAATATGTAGTATAAAATGTTAGTTTCTTGAGTGGTAGATATCCATGGGAATGTTTTACTTACTCTTAGAAATAATTTCAAATCTTCATTTTCTTATCCCAAGAGAATTTTCTCTAAGACATATGGTTTCAGACATTCTTACTGATCTTAACCAATGTACGTGCCTTTGATGTCTTGTCTCAGCTAGAGCTTCTTGCATAATTCAATAATTCCTCTAAAAATATTTATGTTTGAAAATATATAACAATCCTTTGTGCCCTAGTTTATGTTTTGTTATATATATGTATGTTGATGGCAGGAAAAAAAGTAATCTCTCTAAACAAGACCGAGAAACAATTAAACAGAGTAGCCTAGTGTTCAATGATCTCAGTTACAGCTAGGACTCCCTATTTAACAAGAACTCTTGGGAAAGCTAAAAGGAAGTTTGGTGGACAGAAAGTACAATAGTTCGTACCATATACAATAAACATTTAATGGATATGGGACCTAATTAGGTCACATCACCAAAAAAAAATAGGAAAATAGGAAAAGTAATTTACGTAACTATGGATGGAGGAGAATTCTTTTTTTTTTAATTTTTTTTTATTTTTAACATGTGTTTTTAAAACTTTGGGTTACAAATTTTCTCCCTCCCTCCCTCCCCACCCACCCTCATTGAAAAGGCAAGCATCTTGATACAGGTTATAGATGTGTAGTCATGCAAAACACTTCCATAGTAGTCCTGTTGTGAAAAACTAAGTATATTTCCCTTCATCCTATCCTATCCCCCCTTTATTCTAATCTCTGTTTTGACCCTGTCCCTCCTCAGAAATGTTTGCTTTTGATTATCCCCTCCTCCAATCTGCCCTCCCCTCTATCAACCCCCTGCTCTCTTGTCCCCTTCCCCCCCTTATTTTCCTGTAGGGTAAGATAGATTTCCATACCCCCTTGTGTATGTTATTCCCTCCTTAAGCCAAATCCCATGAGAATAAGTTTCACTCATTCCTTCTCACCTTCCCCCATTTCCCCTCCACTGTAAAAGCCTTTTCTTGTCTGTTTCATGTGAGATATTTTACCTCATTCTACTTCTCCCTTTCTCCTTCTCCCAGTATAATTCTCTCTCACCCTTTAAATTTATTTTCCAGATATCACCCCTTCATCTTCAACTCACCCTGTGCCCTCTATCTATCTATCTATCTATACATACACATAATTTTTCCCTCCCAATACCCTAATACTGACATGAGTTACAAATATCATCTTTCCCTGCAGGAATGTAAACAGTTCAACCTTAATAAGTCTCTTATGATTTCTCTTTCCTGTTTACCTCTTCCATGTTTCACTTGAGTCTTGTATTTGAAGGTCAAATTTTTTATTCAACTCTGGTCTTTTCCACAGGAATGCTTGAAAGTCCCCTATTTCACTGAATGACTATTTTTTCCCCTGAAGGATTATACTCAGTTTTGCTGGGTAGGTGATTCTAGGTTGTAGTCATTTATCTCCTTTGCCCTCCGGAATATCATACTCCATGTCCTGATGGAGGAGAATTCTTAAACAAAAGATAAAAATTACCGTAATGTACAATAAAATGTATTTCAATTATATAAAATTTTGAAAGCTTTTGCATGAACAAAATGCTCTTTCTTCTGCAGTGACAGAGGGGAAGGAAAGAGGGCAAAATGTGCTAACAATCATACGGTTTTTTGATCACCTATAAACTTTAATTTGACTATCGGTACTCTAAATGTGAGTTTCTTATCTGATGTCCAATGGAGTGGATATACTAATAGGGGAAGTAAATCATATCAGTCTTGAAAATCTCACTGTACAGGAAATGAGAAAGGAAAAAAAATTGTATGGAAGGATAGATCACAGATACATCATAGAGAGTCAAAGAATGGAGTTGTTTTTATCATATATCCAAAAGCAATAAGAAGTATCATTTCATATTTGGTGATATTTAGTCATCTTGTTCTGATAAGTATTTGAAAAAAGACAACCATGAAAATAATTGAAGTTTTTGAACAAACATCAGTGCTGAGGAGAAAAAGGTAGAGGAATTCTATGAAGAACTCAATAAAAATAAACAAATTTAAGCAATATATACTATGCTACTCATTGACTTTAATGCAAATGTAGGAAAAGGTACGGATGGCAAGAAATACATAGGATAGCATGGTTCAAGGAAGGAAAAAAGGAATGAGAAAAGTCAAAGAATTGTAGATTACAAAGAAGTCTCACACCTCTGTATCATGTACACTTTTTTTAAAAAAAAATTAGCTAATTAGCACAGTGCATGGCAAAAACCAAGTAATATAACTAAAAATGTAATAGGTTATATTTTAACTGACAAAAAATCTTGCTGTTAATATGTTATCCCTGAATCAGTTGTCTTTATATAATTGTAACACTCTAGAAAAAAAGGACAAAGATCAGAATTAGTCAAAATCTAAAAAGAAAGAATGAGAAAGAGATACGATATTAAACTAATCACCTAAATCCCAAATATTCATTCTTTAAGGGAAGTTCCAAATTAATGAGATCACAGATCCATTTGAATATAACCTAAGTCAATGCCGTAGAATAAGAAGAGAAATTGTTCATTGGAGAAAAAAAAAAGATTTGCAGCAAATATCTCTGAAAAAGGTCTAATATGTGAGATAAACAAATTTATGCAAATATATAATAAGAAAAGGCATTTCCCAATATGTAAGGAATCCAAGGATATAAACAGGTTATTTTCTAAAGGAGAAGTATGAATTGTCAATAATTACATGAAAGAATACTCAAATAACTAATCACAAAGGCAAATTAATGCATTGCTGGTGAAGCTGTGATTGATCCAGCCATTCTGGAAAACAGCTTGGAATTATGCCTTTTAAAAAAGTTACTAAAATGTCCTTACCTAAAACTACTTTACATTATAAAGAAGGAAGAGATTGGTCTGGGTCGCATTTAGGGAATTCTGCAGCATTTTTAGTAATCCTTAGGTCCTTGCTCCCATTAGAGTTCATCTCTTTAATGCCAATATTCTCTCTGTAAATCATCAGACATCAAAGTTTCAGAAAAATCTTAATTTCAAATGATTCAAAGTATAATGAATATAGTGAATGCATAGAAAGATACATAGTAGATGAGAGTAGGCAGAACATATTACTATGGACGTCTCCTTATCAAGAAATGGTATGAAATACATCTGCAGGGACAGATATGACTGAAAAGACTGAAATGTCTATCATGTAGTAAGAGTAAAAGATAACAGATAGAAAACCCATTTGATAAATTCATACCCAGAAAATACTAAACATTGTTACAGAGAAGGTCTCTCTCACATTAGGGAATTTCTCAGTAGAGGATTTACCAAAAAGACATATAGACAAAATTTACAGGATAAGGAGGATAAGGATGTTTTATACCATAAGAAGAATATTGATGAGAGGATCTCTACCAAGGAAATCATGGAGTAATCTAAGTATTACTTGTCATAACTACGTATAGAAGGAGAAGAGAGGGGGAAAAAAGGGGAAAGAAAAAAAACAAAATTGAGTTGAAGGAAATAAAGGGAAGTGGGATGGTTATAGGAAGAGAGAAGGCAAAGAAAGGCAGTGAAAAAGGTCAAAATCTTCCACCTTCAACACACCTTTCCTTACTAGGAGGCATCCTAATTAGGTGGATCTAGAATCAGAAGATTTAGCCATTTAATCTCCTTGGGTAATAATTTCTTCAGGTTAATTAAATTCAACAAGCATTTAAGGGCTTAATATGGCCAATTACTGAGATAAAAAGGGGGTTGAACTAAATGACCTCTACTCCCTTCTAGGCTAAGTTTATGATCCAAAGATGCTACTATCACTCATTCCCTACCATACAGGGCTGACAGAACAGCTCCAGCCCACCACGTCCTGAAATTGATCCCCGTCAACCTTTATATATTCTAGCATTTAGCAGCACCAGAGGTACATAAAAGAAGAATAATCAGACCAGATGGGTATGAAATAAAATCTTGCCTCAAAATTTCACATGAGCAGAGAAGAGAACACTTCATAAGCTGAGTGAAACAACAGATATTTTACAAGTGTTAGCTTGATTTCAGATATAAGAAATTATTTTTGAAAAAATAAATAACAAGGTAACTAGGAAACATTTGGTAAAGCCATGCTAGTTAAAAATAAAGTAGTATAAACATAAATATGAATAAAGTTGGATGGCAGACTAAGGCTAGAAATTTAATCTTTTGTTTTCTTCATTCAGATAAAAAAAATCTAGTTTTTCTAGCTAGAAATAGAAAACCTCAGAAGTTTTTCCTAGAATTTCCTGACATTTTCCCCTGGGTCCCTTTCCCCTAAGAGAGATCTATTCCTGGAACTTTTGGCCTATTTCCCCCTTTCACTGATTGTACTTTAAAATTTTATTATGCATTATCAAAATCCTATGCTGTATCACCCTTCTTCATGTACAGTTGTTTTCTCCCTCCTAGATTGGAAGCTCCCTGAGGACTGGAACAAGGCAATTTTTAATCTTTGCATAGCACAACAATGCTTTACATTAAGAAGTCCTTTAATAAATGTTCTTTGAATTGAAATGAATAGATAACCCTAGTTACTCTATAATTTTAACCAACCCAGTAAAGGCCTCCCCAAACAACATATATTGTACTCGCCTTGGACCTTCAAAAATTAAGCAATGACAGCTCAGAGATTTTCCACCCCTGCCCTAGACCCTAGGGTTGGAGATGCTACTTTCAAATATTCTCCCATAAAAAGTTTTATCCTTACAAAGTTCACTGTATTGTGACAGGATCTCTGTGTAGTTGTCCTTTGCAGGCACAAACAACATGACAACGACTTGAAAATATTCTCCCCTCTGACCTGCTTTATCTGCCATAGTGCAGTCTTCACATAAAACAGACTATACGTTACAAGAGGGCCTCTAATGAGCACACTGTGAAGCCAAGCATGATTAAAATCCAGTTGCTCTTCCTGCCACGCTGGTAAGGAGCATGCCCTTGAATGAGACATAGACAGAGCCTTTTTAAATATAGCAACTCCTTTTGCTCAAAACCTCAGTCAGTCTGGATTTGAGAAATGTACTCTAAAAATGTTTCAAACAACCAAATGAACATAGTTTGCTCCATTGACTTCAAGAAGGAGGAGCAGAGCTAATTCACTCAGAGAATCAGCCTAGAGAAAAGAGGGGGGAAAGGAGGTGAAGGATGCTGATGAATGGCAGCTACAGTAGACAATGTTGACGGCTTTTTAAGCTCACTTGAATGACATTAAGTCCAATGAACACTTGAGCATCAGTTGGAATCTCTATCTCTATGTTGGTGTAGTTTCTTTTGTGAACATTTAGTTTCCACAAAGGCTTTTACTTTGACTCCATCTTGCTTTTGAGCAGAATTCTACTGGAAAAAGTAGGATGAATAGAAAGATGTTGACTCAAAAAAAGGAAGGACTTCCTTTTACTTAAAGCTGCCTAAAAATGTTTGACCTTGTTAGTTCCTTGTCACAGGAAGTTTATTAAGAGGAGTTGGCAATGTGGTACAGCGAGGAAGGCACTAGCTGTGGAGTCAAATCTGACCTCTGTCACTTATTACCTGGGTGACCATTGCCATTGAACTTCACTAAGTTTCAGGTTCCTCAACTGTAAAATGAGGGGAGTGAACCAGATGGCCCCTGAAGTCCCTTCCTGCTCTAAATCTATGTATGAGCCTATGAGGAGATGACCGCCAAAATCCCTTCATACTCTTAAGAGTCTATTAAAGTGGTCCAACAACTCTGAAAAGCAATTTGGAATTAGGCAAAGAAAGTGGTTAAAGTGCCCATATGCTTTGACCCAGAAATTCCCCTAGTAGGCTTATACCTGAAGCAGAACACTGACAAAAAAGAAGAGCCCCATATGCGTCAAGATATGTATAGCTTTACACTTCTTGTAATAGCAAAGAACTGGAAGCAATGCAGATGTTCATCAACTGGAGAATGGCTAAGTAGGTTGTGATAAATGGATGGAGTAGAATATTGTGCTCTAAGAAACAAATTATACATAAAAAATGAGAAGACATTTATATGAATTGATGCTAAGTGATGTAAAAATAAACTAGAAAATAATATACACAAATGACTGACAATGAGGCAAATGAAAATAATGAAATAACAAAAAACAAAATAATGAAATAACAAAAAACAAAAAATAATTAAATAACAAAAAACAATGCTATAAAATTATAATGACAAAGTTTGGCCGCAAAGAAGAGAAATAAGAAGGCACCTCACCCTAATTCTTTATGGAGGTGGAGGAGCAATGCTATAGGCATGGAACACTGCATATAATGCAGAGATTTTCAATAACTTAGTTAAGTTTTCTAAATGTTTTTCTTAATTCTGTGTTCTAGGGTGGCTCTTTAGGGCAGGAATTTTGTGAAATGTAGATGATATAAAAACATACAATATCAATAAAATGATTTTAAAACAAAACAAATCCCCCTAAAAATGTCTATGAAAATATTCAGAAAATTTTCGCATCAAGGGGTCTGCCAAACAATATGATATTCATTTGTCATAATAAATGAATATTCCTTACCAACCTGTACATTTAATTTCAGAAAATTAAAAAATTCAGAAACCTTATTTAACTTATACCTACCTAGATTAAAAACCCTGGGAAGAGATCCTGACTGTGACTTGGTTCATTCTTAGCTTTAGTTCATTCTCTTGCATGCTGTGAATAAAACCACCATAACCAAATTTTAAAATATTAAATGGTTTTAGCTGTTATTTCTACCCCCTCCTCCAAATTGCAGGGTATGTAATGAAATTGTATGGAATATTCTACAGGAAGCGATGAGCTCCACAAAACTGAAAACATGCCATCCACTCTTGTTATTTGTATAATAAGCTAGGGGAACCGATGAAATTTAGCTACGCATAGCAAGCAAACCATATCATGACAGGAGTAAGCACTCCTCTATAACTCTGACTAAATCAATTTGCTAGAAAACTGCAGAGCACCAGGATTAATAGCAGTTGATCCTCTGCTGAAAAATCTAATGGGGGAGGCAGATTTGTATTAGGAATGAAACTATTTCAAGTATTTGCTCAGTGAAAAGGGCTGTTTATTGTAGCCTTAGCAAACATAAATGCATCTCAGAAAAACAAAACAAGGGGTCAAACAGAAAACAAGATTTTTGGCTCTATTCCTGCTTTCAACTCAGTTCATTCAGTACTTGGTTCCCATGAAAAACATTTCTTGTACGATGTAGTCCATTTCTCATCTTCCCAAATAACAGTTCCCTATGCCTGGGAAAGAGAGCTTAGTGCTTCCCCATCAGCATGGCACATGGTATACAGTAAGAGAAAGGAGGGAGCCTGGCTTTCTAAATCTAACACAAAAGTCCAATGAGAGCAAATTAATGAGAGAGAGAGAGAGACAAAGTCAGAGACAGAGAGAGACAGAAAGACAGAGAGATAGAGACAGAGACAGGGAAAGCCAGAGGCAAAAAGTCAGAAAGAGAGAGAAAGAGATGCATTTTAGAAATGAATACATCATCTGAGACCAAGCAGGGACTCTGGCCATATGGTCAGCCTTTCCAGTAGAGAACTTGTTGTCACTGCTGTTAGAGTCAGGAAACAGATGGTCTAGTCATTTCTTGGTCTTGGCATTTCAAGAAGCAAAAAGTTCTCTAAGACAGACAGGCCCTGACTCTTATCGCCTTTTTCAAGTTAGCATTCAGAAGTTTAAAAATACAAACTTGTGTGCATTGATATTCAAATAAGCAGTTACCATAAGAATCTGGTCAGTCACTCATCAGATTTATCATCTGGTCTCTGAAAGGTTTTTTTTTTCTGTTTTCTTTAAATTCATATGGTGATTGGTCTAACAGAAGAAACCTTAGCATTCAAGAATTCAACCACTGGTTGTTACCTAAGTCACTGGAAATTTCCATAAAGAAGGATTTTCTGTTTCATATTTGGAAGCATAAAATCATACAGCTTTTGAGTTGGAAGAGCAAAAGAGACAGACAGAGAGACATTAAGCATTTATATAGTGCCTACTCTATGCCAGGCACAGTGCTGTTTTTTACAATTATTTCACTTATCCTTACAACAACCCTGAAAGGTAGGCACTATTATTAATCCTGTCTTATAGCTGCAGAAACTGAGGCAAAGAGGGGTTAAGTGACTTTACCAAGGTCACATAACTAGCAAATTCTGACACCAGATTGAAACTCAGTTCTTCCTGACTCCAGGCCCAGCTCTTCATCCATTGTGACACCAGTTATCTCTAAGGGAAGGGATCTTGGAGACATCTAATCCAACTCTGTATTTTGGCAGGTAAAATACCAAGGTCCAGAGAGGTTAAGTGACTGAACTGACTCTTAGTCTATTATTCTTTCTACAAAACCATCCTCTTGAACTAATGTACCTAACAGAACATTTTAGATACCATAGGCATCTACTACTATTAGCAAAATGTTCCTAAATAACCAATTCCCCATTTATGTGCCCACTAAATGTGACAGAGAACTAAACTCTACCAGTGAGTAGAGATTTACTATATAGCCCAGGAAATGAATGCCAAGATCCTAAATTACATTCTGGAAGGTACCTTAAAGGTCAATAAAGTCCAGCCACCTCATTTTGCAGAAGAGGAAACTGAGGGTCGATGATGTTATGTGACTCCTCTGGGGTCACCCAGGTAGAAAGTAACAGAGGCAGGATCTGGGAGATGCCAGGGTTAAGGAAAAAGAAAAAGAAAAAATGACAGGTCAGGGGGAGAAGGAAAGAGACTATAGACACTATGTCTATAAAAACATGCTAGATTATACAAATACATCAAAATTTGATGTGATGGGGATTGGGGAGATACAAATTAATAGATGGCCACACTATAATATGGGAGAGTACTCCTGTCCTGGTTATGTCCTAGTAAACTTACATGTTTACCATAGTGTGAAAATTATTGGGAAATAACTGTTTAATGATTGACTAACTCACCTGCCTCTAGAGAAGGGCTGGGATGGCATGAGAAAGTCAAACTCCCCATTTCTTTCCTCTTCCCTTCAGCTAGTTCTCCCTTCTTATAAAATTTCTCTGACCTTCAGAATCAAAGAAGAATGCACAGTTTTTATAACTATGATATCACCCTGGGGCAGGTAGGAGATTAGAATGGAATTAAAGGTACTAAGAAAGATATTGGATATTCATGTCTACTAAGGCTTCAATAGAACTTCATGATAGGGTTTGAAAGATGTTATTGGGGCAGCTAGGTGGCACAGTGGATAGAGCACTGGCCCTGAATTCAGGAGGACCTGAGTTCAAATCCGGCCTCAGACACATAACACTTACTAGCTGTGTGACCCTGGGCAAGTCACTTAACCTCATTGCCTAACCCAAAAAAATAAAAATTAAAAAAAGAAAGATGTCATTGTTCTTGTTAAAAATCAATCATGTGGTACATCCACAGTAACGTGAATGTGTTCAAACTTGCTGCAACACTACCTTCCCAGTTTCTGCCAACTCATGTAGCTGATCCTTGAGCCTATAAACAATCTCTGCCTCCAAGGATGGCATAAAAATAAATGGTACCTTTGATTCTAGTTGTATCATTATGCCTGGAGTTCTCAAATATGTCCAAAAGCTGACAGTGCAGAATCTTCAAAGTGGCTAGGTCAAAGATTCACCCTAAGCAATCTCAAGAAGGCATTATCATCGTGGACATGTGGACCATAACACTAACCTCACTACCACCACTCCTGCCCCCAATCAGTTAGGTGACAGTCTTAGCTCTGATACACAGTTGCCTAAGAGGTAAATGCAGACACAATGTATAGTTCCTTGACTGCCTTTCCATGTGTTCATATAAGAGGAGGTACACACAAAAACATATACAAAACTGAAAAGCCTCCCACAAATTTCAAATAAGGTAACGAGTCTGTTCTTTCTCCCTGTCAAGGGATAGCTTTTTACCTTAGTCAAAGGCTCAACGAGGGCAGCCAACCTAATAACCATGAGCACAAGTCACCACTCATCCTACAACTTAAGTATCCTCCATACATGTCACCCCTAAATACTCATAATGAAATAGCCAAACAGCCCATTTGCAGACAGTACCATTCATTCCCTAGCCATAGTGCTGACAAAGCTAGATGTAATTTACTCTGTTGTTACGCCTGGCCATCAAGCTGGAGGAAGATACCTAATCAACAAAGCAGTCTGAACAGAGAAGTACATTACAAAGATTACATATGCATCTGTGTAAAAGATGATTTGGAGAAAGGAGAAACTTGAGTCATGAAACCTATTTCAAGGTCAGGAGAGAAGAGATGAACAGCTTAAATGAGGATGGTGATAATATGTGAAGTGGAGACGAGAGGTATGAAAACTGTTTTGAAGATAGAATCAACAGGATTTGGCTACTACTCAGATTGGTGAGATGAAGACAAGAGAAGAGTCTAAGATAAAGAAGATGGCAAAGTGATCATAGAGAGCCAGGAGAATTCAATGTCATGGAAGCCAAAGGTGAGATGATCAGGAAGGAACGGATGTTCAACACTATTAAATGCTACAGAGCAGTCAGGTATGATGAGGACTAAAAAGGTGTCATTGGATTGGGTGGTTAGAAAGGCATTAGTGATCTTGGGAAAAGTCATTTTAGTCAAGTGGTTAGGATTTATTCCAGATAGCAAGGGATTGAGAATTGGCATGGATGGAAAAGAGGGTAAGCTAAGTATATACTGAGTTTATACTAAGTATATACTTACTAAGTATATACTGACTACTTTTTTTCAAGTTTGGAAGTAAAGAGGAAGAGAGGAATAGAATGATAGATTAAGTAAGTCAGAAGGTCAAGGAAAAGCTTTTGTTTTAGACTGGGGAGATCTGAGTATAGTTGTAGGTAGAGTAGAAGGCATTAGTAAAAGAGAGAACAAAGCTTCAGGAATGGTATTAGATCATTAGATAAAGCCCAGGTTCCAGGGGGAAAAGGAGAGAATGAGATTTAGGGCACAGGCAGAAAATATGTCCTTAGTAGGTGGGAGAGTCATTTCTTCCTCTAAGACTGTAGAAAAGGTGAGTAACAAAAGAGATGTTTAAAGATAGGCTTGAAGGCATCTATGTCAGAGAGAAAAAAATGGGTAAAGTTTTCTGTTGAAAAGGAAGAAGGCAGTAGAGATGAGTCTTTGAGGAGAGAAAATTTGAAAAAGTGATTTGGAACAGTTCATGCAGGGAGTGTGGATAAAGATTTAATAAAAGAATAAGCACATAGCATGAGGGACTCAATCAGCATTCGATAGCATAAATTTATAGTGGTCTTTCTCAGTCAGCATGATTTAAGGATTTTGTACAGAAATATTCAGTCACTTGGAAGTAGAATTTGAGGAAATGGACAGTAGAGATTAACATGATAAATTCATCTGGGACACATTGAATTTGAGGTGACATTTAGACATCTTAATGGACATTTTCAGTCACCAGCTGCAAATATGGAACTGCACGTGAAATTAAAAGAGAGAATTAAAGATAGAAAATTTAAAAATCGTCAGCTCAAATAATAACTCCTAAATGAAGTCTTTCTTGATGCCCCTTCATATCAGTGCCTATTCCCCAAGATGACTTTGTATTTAGGCAGCTGGGAGGCACAATAAATATAGCACTGAACTTGGTGTCAGGAAGACCTGAGTTCAGATATGGCTTCAGACACTTACTAGCTATGTGACCTTGAGTAACACACTTAATCTCTGTCTGCCTCAGTTTATCATTTGTAAAATGTGAAAAATAGCATCTATCTTCCAGGCTTATTGTAAGGATCAAAATATGTATTTATAAAGCATTTTGCAAACCTTGGTGTACTATATAAATGTTCGCCATTATTATTTTTGCAACTATTTTATGTATATTTATTTTAACAGATTTTACTGATAGCTTTTGTTAGTTCATCATCTATATTTCCCCCTGTAGCCTTTACCCTCCCCAATCCAAGAGAGACAACCCCTATATCAAAGAATTCTTTTAGAAAGAGAAAGAAGAAGAGAAGAAAAAATCATCAAAATGATCAAGTCTAACCCATAATTAACAAAAATCACTCCTACCTTTCTACCCTTCCCACTCTTTTACTCAAATGAAACCTTTAGTCTCTTGACCCAATTCTATTGTTTCAGTCCATTTCCATCACATGGCTTTACTTGACTCCATAACTAACCTTGACTACATGGTTTAACAATTTACTGTTTTACTGTCTTTTACCTTAGAATCCCATGCCTCCCTGATCTTTTGCTGTTTCTGACCCCCCAATTTTTCTTCCCTTAGTACATTTGTTGTCGAATGGCTTAATTCCCACCCCAGGTTTGCTGGCCATCACCAAAAAAAATCACAGTATAGAGAAATCTTCACAAACAACAAATTCATGATAACTCATACTTGACCTTTAGGGCTGCTTAATCATCCTTCTCAATTCTTATCAACTCTCTGTTGTATTTCCCACATCTATTTCACCTCTTTTCTCCTCCCACCCCTAGACTTCTCTTTACTATTTTCTTAATGGTTTCCAATAAAATCCAATTGACTTTTTTCAGCCTTCCTCTTCCATGAACATTCTGAAGTAATTGACACTTTTTCCACTTCTTCTTATTGGCCCCTCCTTATTCCCTTAGCTTCAGTGATTACACACTTTCTTGATTTTCCTCTCACTTCTCTGACTGCTCCTCCTAACCCTTGTTCCCTGATTTTTACTTCTTCTTGTCCCTTCACTGTAGACAAAGAGAAAACTCTCCTTGGCCTTGGACTCCATGGCTGTGGTCTTCGAGCTCTAAGTCGATGATCCATTATTTCTTCTTTACTTTTTCCCATATATTCCTTCTCTTGGTGACCTCATTTATGCCTATTAAAAGCAAGAAACAATTTAGCTTCAAATACCACTTCTATGAATATGGCTCCCTAATCTACCTAATGAATGGATTCATCAAAAAAAAAAAAAAGGTATTCGGGGCCTAATATGCGACCAACAGTTTGTAGTGCTGGGGGTATAAAGATGAAAAGGAAGGAGAGGAGAGGAGAGGAGAGGATTCCTGCCCTAAAATAGCTTACAATCTGTAAGAGGAAGAAAATACATACATACATAAACATATCTGGAATAAACAACAAATGAATACAAGATAGTTAAACAAGGTAAATAAAGATGGGGGACACTAGCAGTCAGGGTAATATTAATAAAGTGGCCTTTAAGCTGAATTCTGAAGGAGGTGAGACTCTCAGAAGCATAGATGAGGAGGTAACACATTCCAGGTATAGAGGATGGCCAGCCCAAAAAACACAGAGACAGGAGATGGAGTACTTTGTGTGACAGTAGAAAAGGCCAGTTTGCCTGGGCCATTGTGTTCAGGAAGGGGGTTAATTATACGTGAAGGCTAAAAAGATAGATTGAGACTAATTGTGAAGTGTTTTTAAAGCCAAACAGAAGAATTTTATTTTGTCCTCAAAGAAATAGGGAGCCACTAGAGTTTGTTGAGTAGAGACAAAGTCAGATCTAGGTTTAAGGAAATTCACTTTGACAGCTGTGTGGAAAATGGATTGAAGTAGGGCCTTGATGCAGAGAGACCAATTAGGCTGCCACTGCAATAGTTCAAGTGAGAGGTGATAAGGACCTAAATTAGAGTGGTAGCTATGTGAGTCAAGAGAATGAATGTCTCACTGCCATTTCAAACACACGTTTAAAACCAAATCTGTCATCTCTTCCCCTAAACTTGTTCATCCTTCTAGTTTCACTTTTTTTTTTTTTAAGTGGCTTCACAACTTACCTAGGCACCAGTGAAAAATGCCTCACTATGGTCTTTTACTCCTCCCTTTCCTTCATTTCTCCATCTGGAAATGTTGTTGAGTCCACCTCCAATTTATCTCACATCATCATCACCTTCCCATTCTCATTGTTGTTACTCTTGTGCAAAACCTCATTAATACCTGGCTAGACTACCACAAACTTCTCCTACTGGATCCTTCTGCCTCCATTCGTTCCAATCTAGTCTTCTTACTGCTGTTTGATTAATTTTCCTTATGCATAGATATAGGCAATCAAATCACTACTCCATTCAAAAATTTTCAGAGACTCTTTCTTAGTTCTCCAAGAGGGGAATGCAATACAGGTGATCAGGAAAAACCCTATATAGGAAATAACCTTTAAGCTGCTGATTGTTTTCTATTGACTTAACAAGTAAACTTCCAGTTTCTTGGCTTGGTAACAAAAGTTCACCCATCTGGTACCACCTTACATTGCACATCTTACCTCAAATTACTCCCCTCCATATACTCATGTTTAAAACAAATTAGTCCAATCAGTCTGCAGAAGGCACCCTCCACTCTCCCATCTTTGTGCTTTGTTCACACTATTCTGTAGAACTGAAATGTCCTCCTTCCTGCTCTTCAGCTGTTGAATTTGTTCCCATCATTTTAAACCCACCTTAAATGCCAACTCCCCCATGAAGATTTCCTCAGTTCACTCTTTCAATAACATTCTCTTCTTAGATCTGTGACAGTATTTTATTCTAAATCTCCATAATGCCTTTATCATGCACTGCTATCTAATCTGTGTTGGTGCTTTATTTTTCTATCAGACTGGGAGCTGTATTAGGGTAAGGACCATGTCTCATCAAAATTTTGTGTCTTCCTCAGCATCTAGCTTTCCACTTTGTGCATAGTAGCTGCTTAAAATGTGTTTATCATTGTGCATAAAATGTGCATATCATGAATAAACATGGACATATAAAATACTAAAACTATTCACGAAATACTGAAATTTTTTCACTTGGGCCCTGCTTTTAATATTCTACAAAGGCAAACTATTTTCTTTTTATTCCAAAGTGCCTGGCACATAGTAGGCAGTTAATAAAAACTTGTCAATTTGGTTTTTTTTTCTTTTTGGTGAGGCAGTTGGGTTAAGTGACTTGTCCAAGGTCACATAATTAGAAAGCATTATGTGTCTGAGACCAGATTTGAACTCAGGTCCTCCTGACTCCAAGGCCAGAGATCTATCCACTGGGCCACTTAGCTGCCCCTATTGACTTGACTTTCATTTGAAACCATACCTGACTATCAATAGTTGAAAATGAACTCAACTTTCACCCTGGGTCAGTCAACGTTTTCCTACACTCTTTTTCTGCAAGCTTCAAAGTCTTTCTTATTGTTATACTTCACAACAAATGTATGAAACATACTGTGATTTGTAAACTCCCTCACTGATAGAATACAAACTCCTTGAGGACAGGAAGAATCTCATTTTTTGTCTTTTTGTTCTAGTGCTTGATATGTCTTAGGCTCTTCAAAAATGCTTGAATAATTGCTCTCCCTACTTTAGAGAGTAAGTGTTTGACTTTAACATACAACATGCTAACTACAAAAAGGAAAGAAATAAATTAAGATCAGGGAAGTTACTTAATTCACTGCCTCATTTATTTAATAGACCTTCATAGTGGGGGGAAAATACCTTTGAAAAGGCCAAAACTATATTAATCCTACATCATTTAAGCATATCCAGAACTCCTTGCTCTCTGTTCCCTTAGAGAAGCATAAACATTAAGAAACCAAATAAAAGTGTAAAAAAGAGGGGAAAACAAGATCATATAGTCTCAGGATAAGTGCCTGATTTTGCCATTACTTACAGTCAATCAGACGAAAAGAAAATGTCTAGAGCACTGAGTTCCTTTCCCTCCCAAGACCCACATACCTGCTCTGTTTTGGAAACATTCCATGGCACTGTCTTTTCTCCTTCCAAGCCCAGCTTCCCTGGTGCCCTAAGGCTGATTAGGTAATGGATACTAACTGGGTCTAAATGGATGCCAGGTGTTCAACATGGAGCCAGCATGCCTACTTCTAGGCATTTTGCTAACTGGTTGGGGAATACAGTCACAGAACACCTAGTGGAAAAAACAAAGAATATTTTTCATTTATGGCCTCACTGACTACAAGGGACTGTTTTATGCCTGTATAGACATAGTTCCTCATTTCCCTTCCCTGTATCCCCACTGCTGTGAAGACTTTTGGTCCAGTGGTATTCACCTCATTAGCAGCCTGATCATTACCCTAGTCAAAGAGCAGAGAAAATGCATGTCAAAAATCACACTGCCTTCATATGCCAGTCCTTTTAACGGGATGCAGGACAGCTTTTTTATTAATAAGATTCAGTCTGAAATCTGTGTAAAGTGTCTTGTTGCCAAGGCAACCTTACCAGCAAAACAACTGATCCATACATCATTCTTGCAAGTGCAACAAATAGAACAGATCATAAAATCTAGAGGGAGGAAAGGGAAAAGGAAATAGACAAAAACGAAAAGGCAAAGGAGGACAGAGAATGTTAGTATGAGGAAAAGAGGCTTTAAGGCAATGGTCTAGCCCTGTTGGGTTTCATTGCAAGTGAAAATGGACTGAGTCAAATATGCTACGTACCTAATATTCCAGGTAATGTGAGAGACAAAAGAAAAATATCTTGGACTCAAAAAGCATGGACCCCTGCCCTCAGGGAATTTACAAGCTATTTAGAAGGATCTAAATCCAACTCTTACATTCTATTTTGATACACCCACATGAAACTATCAGAGAATATTAAGATCAAATAAAACCAAATGCTAAAGTGCATGTTGTGTAGGTGCTGTAAGAGTTCAAGAAGGTCATTAAGAATGCCAATAATAAAGTTTTGTGATGTGAGAAATAGGACTGAAGCTTCATTGTTCTCCAATTGTTTCTTCTATTTAAGTCTTTATCCACAAGCAACTTGAGGGCAGGACATGTCTTATAGTCTCCAATATGCCCCACACAAGCTATTGCTTATCTATTGATAAGCTTCAATAAACATTTATTAAACATCAACCATGTGCTAGGCACCATGATGAGTGCTAGAGATTTGGCCACAATAAATATCAATAAATGTTTAATGATTTTTATGTAGAAAAGGTAGGGAAATGAATCAGAATGGTTTATCATTTAATTAGAGGTGTCATATTGAGATAGTTTTGTCAGTCAGTGGTTAAATTATCACATTTAGTGACCACTGTCAAAACCTTCATGGCTGGGAAGGTGAGCAGGGGGCCATGGGAGCAAGCCTTCCACATGGCCAGCATCCTCAGCAACTACATGGTAGTCTATGGTGGCATCATACACACTCATGAGCAGAAGGAGGAGAGTTATGAGGATGGCATCTTCTTCTAACATCTTGGCTGCCACCAGTGGGCATCAGGAGCTGAACTGGCCCCTCCAGGGGAGAATGACCTGAACTTCTGTAGATGATAACAACAAGGATAGAGTATGCAACAAGCAGATTGCACCGATCTTGGGAAAGGGAAAGTATTGTGAAGAAGAAAAAAAGACCTTTAAATGACAAGTTATGATTTGTGTGTGAAGGTAGTCTCTACTGTGTTGTAGAGTTCTTCTCTTCCTCCCAGATTTCTCATCATCATCCTCAAATGTGACAACTTAATCACTGACTTGCCAAACTGCCTCACTTTGACATCTCTAATTGAAATAATAAACAATCCCACTTCTTTTTCTCATCTTTTTTTTTATATAAGCTAGAGGGGCACATGAGCCCCCAGCACAGTGTTCAGCAGCTTCTGTTGAACATGTCATGTTCCACAGGCAATCTACAATAATGGAGTAAATGATAGCCTCTATCAGGATAAAGTATTTTTCTTTATAATTTATTCCCCAACAGATTATCCCTTCAAACCATATAAGGCTGCATTCACAACAAAAATTTACTATCCAAATATTAACAATGACAACATTTGTCTTGATAATCTATGGTCGTAGTGGTTGCCAGCAGTATTTCCAAAGTACTCTTGTCCAGCTGTTACTCTGTGGTGTGATCCCAATTCAGATGACCCTATAGTGCCTTGCAGAGATCTGTAAAACACATGAGAGAGAAAAGTACAGCAGAATAGTTCAAGAAGGAATTCAGAAGTATATGATATAATTTAAGAAATTCTTGGATAAGTTCTACAGATGAAGATACAAGAACTTTCAGAGACAAATCCTTCTCATTTCTATTTAACTGCTTTCTATAAGTCCATGTCTCTTCTCTCCTGCTGTACATGTTTACCTGATAGAATAGCACTTATATGTTGAACATACTTGGTATAACAAATAGAAATTCTCTATTTCCTGCACCAACATTGACTCCTAGCAAAGAATATATGAGAAAAGCCAGCTCTCTAATAATAAACTAGCTGTGAGACTAAAATCTTTCCTTATTGACTTCACTGGATAATGCAAAAGCAGAAGTTGCTGTTGTTTGGTTTGGTGTGAGAGAGGGTAATTACAATGAATGACCTATGGGAGAATATTTTTTTGAAGCAAATTCAAACTCATGAAAGTTTGAAAAGCAAAGTAAGTCAAGTCAAAAAGTGTTTATTAAATGCTATGTGCCAAGCACTGGCTAAGCATTGAGAATACAAATATAAGCAGAAAGACCTTGACCTCAAGAAGCTTACATACTAATGAGGAAAGACAATATATAAAAGGAGGGTGAAAGAGGGATGGGGGAAGGGCAGAAAGTACCTTCATGGGGCACAGTAAAGAAAGTAGAGAGTGAAGAGCAGAACCTGAAGAGGAATGAAGACATGGCTGGCCTGGGTGCTTTTCTTAAAATGGAGGATCTAGGAAGAACCAGCCAATCAGAGGAAGGGTCTACAGGGGCAGAGTATATTTCCAGTGTGAGAAGTCATGGGTAGGCTTCTGAATGTGAAGAATGTCAAGTTGTTTCTATAATCATTTTATTTGAAGAACCCACTGAGTTGAAATCCTGCCTTAGATACTCATTAGCTATATAACTTTAGCTAACGTGCTAATGCCTTTCAGCCTCAGTCTCTTTACCTGTAAAATAGGGATAATAATACCACCTACCTCACAAAGTTATTGTAAAAATTGAATGGTATAACACGTGTAAATCTTTTGCAAACCTTAAAGCAACTATATAAACGCTAGCTACTATTGTCTTAAGTAAATGTTTTGACCACCAAGATTAAACTATACCTTCAACTTGTATTTTAAGATTTAAGTTTAACTGGTCAATATTTAAATAGCTTATAGTTATTAGCACATTAAGTGATGAGTATTTTTGTTTTGTTTTCCAGCTCTTCTCCAGCAGCCCTCCACTCCAGTACTTTCAGGTTTGTATATGGTTTCTCAGTTAATAAATAGTGAACCACTCTTAATTTTTCTTTTGTTTTTCAACTGCTTAGGTCTATCTGGATGTAAGGGTAAATTCCTTTGAGAAAGTATTTGTGTATACTTAAAAACCCAATTGCTCCTCTGACGCTTGTATGTTCAAGAATGATTAATCTCTGTAATAAACTAATTAGTAATCACTTTAAAAAGAGAGATCATTGGTAATCCTGGAGAGAGTAGTTTCATTTCAGTGATGTCAGAAGCCAGATTGCAAGAGGTTCAGAATTAAGTAGGGGCAAAGAATTTACGGGCGTACCTCATTTTATCATTCTTCACTTTATGTTTTTTACAAATTAAAGATTTGTGGCAATCCTACCTCAAGCAAGTCTAATAGCATGTACCTCTGTGTCACATTTTTGTAACTCTTGCAGTGTTTCAAGCGCTTTCATTATTATTATATGTTGTGGTGATCTGTGATCCGTGACCTTTGATGTTACTATTGTAATTGTTTTGGGGCACCACAAACTGCTCCCATATGAGACAACAAAGTTGATCGATAAATGTTGAGTATTCTGACCTGATGTTCCCATTTCTCTTCCTCTCCTCAGGACTCCCTATTCTCTGAGACGCAATAATATTGAAAATAGGCTAGTTAATAATCCTACCATGGCCTTTAAGTGTTTCAAGTGAAGGAAGAGTCAGTGTGGCAAACTTCATCATGTCATATTTTAAGAAATTGCCAAAGCCACCTCAATTCTCAGCAACTACCACCCTGATCAGTCAGCAGCCATCAACATCAAGGCAAGACCCTCCACCAGCAAAAAGATTACAACTCACTGAAGGCTCAGATGATGGTTAGCATTTTTTAGCAATAAAGAATGTTTTAATTAAGGTATGTACATTGGGAAGGTTTTTTTAGACATACTACTATTGTACACTTAATAGACTACATTATAATATAAAAATAGCTTTCATATGCACTGGGAAACCAAAAATTCATGTGACTCACTTTATTGCAGTATTTGGTTTATTACAGTACTCTGGAATTGAACCCTCAATATCTCTAAGGTATACCTGTAGACTTCTTTTATGAATTTGAATATAAAAGGCAGAAGACGTGTTGAACAACAGTTTAAGGGGATGCAAATATCAAATGAAGTGGTAAAAAATAGAGAAGATCTGGACATCTTTGGAAATAGGAGAGCAAGTGCCAGTTGATAAGGAGAGAGAAAAAATGAGAGAGAAGAATTGATTAAAGAGGTGAACTCCAAGAAAAGGTAGGAAGGGATGAGATTAAGGATACAATTAGAGGGGTTGGCATTGCAAAGTGGGCTTCCTTTCCTCTGAGAATGGAGTGAAAGAGGAATAGAGTTGACATGAGAGGATTTGGGAAGAAGAGAGAGTCTCCAATGGAGTGCCTCAATTTGGAGGCCCAGTGAAGTTACGTGACTTGCCAGATTGTGAGTGGTATAGTCGGCATTCAGACTCAAGTTGTCTGACCTCAAATACAGCACCCTTCACTACATCACATTGCTGATGTTAGCTCTCAACTCAGAATCCTTAATATCATGACCCACTCTTTCCTTCTTCCCTCCAATAACAGAAATAAACCTACTACTCACTAAAGTTAATGTTTGCATTCTTGAAACCACGCCTTTCCATGTCCTACTTGACCTTACTCTAGAATTCATCCTTTCTCCTCTCTCATGTACCTTCTATCCCTGACACCTTCCTGTCTGCCTAGGAACACATTCCTATTTTCCCAATACCAAAAAGTCCAAATCAAGTCCACTTTTTTCCCATAAATCATCCATTGATTCCTCTCAGTTTGTAATGACTTCCCATCCCAAGAACTCACCTAATACTTTATTTACACTTCTCTATTATTTATATTGTACAGAAGCAACATAATATGGTGCATAGAGCACCATACTAGAAGTGATGAAGACGATTTCAGTTAAAATCCTGACTCAATCACTAGCTGTATAACCTTGAGCAAATCATTCACCCTCTCTGAGTCTTACTCAGTTCCTTCATCTGCAAAAGAAGAGGGTGCAACCAGATGGACCTTGGAGTCCCTTCTAGCTTAAATCTATGATCCAATATTTGATGTCCACTAACATTATTTCCTTTTACTTTTAATAATTATAGTCCAGCTGCACATGGTAAGAATTTACTGCTTTAACTGGTCAATCCTCTGCTTACCCGATCACCAAGTGTCTTTAATTATATAAGAGTGTGTTTTCTACCTTCCTAACTAGACTCTAGGTCAGGGATGGGGAACCTTTGGCCTCTAGGCCACATGTGACTCTCTACAACCTCAAGTGCAGCCCTCTAACTGAATGGATTCCATCAAAAGGCTGCACTTGAGGACCTAGAGGGCTACATGTGGTCTCAAGGCCACAGGTTCTCCACCCCTGATGGAGGTGTTTCAATGTCAGGGACCTTGTCTTAATAAACACAGACTTTGATCTTCTCTCAATAAAGCAAAACATTCCATATTATTGCTTCTTTGTTTCCATTAAAAAAGATTTTTCTCACCTTATAAAAAATGTTTTAAACTAATTGTAATGCATGTCCTTAATTAGATGATGATGGCACAAATGTCAAGATCTTCAACTGCTTGTTTAATATTTGATTTTCCATGACAAACTGAAATACTCTAAGGTTCTGAAGGAAGTCAATTACCCCTTTTCTAAGAGGAGATTCAATTATGCTCCTTAAAGCATCTGTAGGGGAATAAAAAAGTAAAAAAATAAAAATAAAAACTTTCAACTTAAGCAAGTAATTGATGCCATATCCTTCTCTGGTTCCAGACTCATTACATGTAACAGTATCAAGCTTAAGAATGAATTTTATTCCACAAATTCTTTTTTTAAGTCAAAATGGATTTTCCTTCAGAAACAATAGGGTAATGGTGGTTAGGGTCCCAGGACAGTTCATAAAATCGTAATCAAGGGATCTAAAGATTTGTGATTTCCACTATGTTGCCATTGGCTTCCCTGACAGGTTACAGCCCTTCCATAGCTCAGGTTTTATGAGTTTCTGTGACTAAAAAGTTCATCACTTGATGGCCAACTTCTTGGTGATGAACTTCTTTGAATTCAGCTAGATTTATTTCCTCAGAGACAATCCATTTCTGAGCCTATATTGGAAGGCTTTCCAGCTTTGTAAATCCTAACAGAGCTTGAATTCTTCTGGCTTAGTATGTGTAGACCCAAGGCAGCTTTCAAATGGCTAACCATCAGGGTCATCACAGAAGTGGGGGAGTTGGAGAAGTTTCAATATAATCTGAAAAATGTAAAACTGCTCACATTGAAAGTGGACACTAGTCTGCAAAGCTATGTAGACATAAAATAATTTGCTTCCTCTTTAAACTCAATGAGTCATTGTGACTGACCATCTCCAGGTGCTAAACTTGTCATTTATTCACATACCTAGGTGCTAGAGAATGCTAGATACTCATACAACTCTTAGGAAACAGAACACTTCCCCACCCGAAATGGTGAGAAGGGAATCAGTTAAAGGAAACAAGATGTAATTCTGGTGAGAGCTCGGATTTTTGTCCAACTTTTTCCCACCACACCCCCACCCCCACTGCGAAGAATATAGAGATAAATGCCTTTAGAGTGACCAAGCTGCATTTATATGTCTTTGAAACACCATAAACAAGGACTTTGAGGCTAACGACATAGCCACAAACGTGCAAGAATCAAAAACTGCTGGAGCAGAGGTAACCCATTGTGTTCTGCATCTGAGCTCAGAGGCCCCTTTCTAGGAAACCTCAATGATATGTTTATTATCCAGCAACCTTTTATTGGCTGCATGCTAAAAGGGCCTTAAAATAAATAATGAGTCTTATCTGATTTGAAATTTGCCCAATGCTGTCATTTGAAGGAGATAAACCTGTGATGAAAGATGCCATATCAGGGAAGGAATGTTGAACTTCCCTCTGTTCCAGAATGAAGAATTTAAAGGAAAAGGCTTAACTATTAAGGTGCCAGTCAAAAGGAGGCTAAACTTGAGAGAACCAAACAGCTGTGCAGGGAAATACTGCAGCCCATACCAATGGAGCAGAAATAAGAAGTCCTTTTTCCCCAAATGAACCTGTGACTAATGCTAATATCTACTGCATTTTACTTTAGTACACCAAATTCATAGAACCATAAAATTGTAAAGTTGTCATTCAGTTAAGTTCCACAAATGTTCATATCTTCTGTGCACATGGTGCCATGCTAGACTGTAGGGATTAGAAGTTAAGAGTGTAACATGGGAAGAAAGGAGGAAGAAGTTATCATCACAAATAACTATGATATAAGGAATACTGTAATCAGAGGAAAGGAGAGACCAAGTGCTGGGAGAGACCTGAAGGAGAAAGAGAGAAGGGAAGTGGGGGAGAGAGAGAAAGAGAGAGAGGAGAAGGGAGGGAAGGGGAATGGAGGAGATAAATAACTTGCCCAATCTAACGCAGCTAGTTAATGACAGAACCAGGACCAGAACCCATCACTCCTTACCCACAGTCCATTAATCCTTTCTCCTATACTTCATGTTCTCAGTGTCTCTAATTTAGAAGAAATTACAGGAAAAGAAGTATAGTAGGCAAGGGGTAACTAGGTGGCACAGTGAATAGAGCGCAGACCCTGGAGTCAGGAGGACCTGAATTCAAATACGAACTTAGACACTTACTAGCTGTGTGACCCTGGGCAAGTCATTTAACCCCAATTACCTCCGTAAAAGTATAGTAGGCAAAGTTGGTCTTGATGTCCCCAAACTATACTGCCTTTTCAACCCTTTTCCTGCTTCCATATATGACTCCACCAGCACCATACTTTCAAGCTTCCACGGTTCATTCCCTCCCTCACTCCCACCACCACACCCCCACCGATCAAAATATGATCCATTGTTTGTTTGGAATTGAAGTAAGAAAACCTGGATTCACTCTGCTACTTACTCCCTGTGTGACTAAGTCACTTGTTTCCTTAAAAGGCAACATGTTATATCTAGTGGAAAGAGAACTGGATTCAAATCCTCCTTTTTCTACTTATTCCCTGCATAATCTTGGGCAAGTCATTCAACTTCTCTGTTTCCCCATCTACAAAATGAAAAGGTTATTATTGCTAAGGCCCCTTCCAACCCTAAAGCTTCTGCCCTTGTGACCTCTGTAACATGTGTTGGTGTTACTTGGGCAGAACTTTGTTCCTATTGACCTCTTATATTTTTGAGGTTAGTATGGCAAAATAGAGTGCTAGAAATGCAATCAGAAAACCCTGGATTCAAATCCTGCTTCTGGCACTTCACTATGTGATCATACATAAGTCTCTTAATCTTAATACCTCATCGGTAAAATGTGGCAATGCTATATACTACCTATCGTATAGACCTCATGTGGTTGTTGTGAGACCCAAGTGATATAAGATACTTAAATATAATATACCTAAATATAATTTATTGAGAAATAATGCATAGTTCACTGGACTTGGAGTCAGGAAAACCGAGTTCAAATCCATACTCAAACATGTACTAGCTGTGTGACCATAAGCAAGTTGCTTAAGCTCTGTTTGCCTCAGTTTCCTTATCTGAAAAGTGGGGATAATAGTAACACCTGCCTTACAGGATTGTTGAGAAGATCAAGTGAGATAATATGTGCAAAGAACATTGCAAACCAAGGGCTATATAAATGCTAGCTATTATTGTATTACTATTATTTCCAAACTTTAAAGCATAGTATCAGTGTCAGTTATCATTAGCAGTGGGTGCAGCAGCAACAGTAGCAATGAAATTGCCAAGATTCTTTCTCTAAGAATAGAAGGGATTATCCCTGGTTAAACAAATGTCAAGCATTATCAGGAGATAGGGAAAAAAAGGGATTTTTCTTCAATTGGTACCTGAAATCAGACCATTCTATCCTACTCTTCCTAGGTGTAAGGCCAGCCCTGCTTAACCCATGAGAAGAGCTGGCCTTTTACCATTAAATTGAGCCATCTGCAATGATTAACAAAAAAAAAAAAGACTCCAGAATTTCAAGCTGTCATTGCAGAATACAAACACACCCACGTGCATATCCTCCTTCTTTTGACAAGCAACTCAGATAATACCACTGCCTCAAGTATTAATTTCTTAATTGTTCATTTCGTCTCTCATTTTGTCTCATTTTCCGAAAACAAAGTCATGCATCAGCCGCTTGCTTTTTCACATTCTCCTTCAAGAAGAAAGATTTGTCAAGTGTTATTATAACTAGACGTGCACTGAGGAATACTTTTGGCATGTTAGGCATGATGCAAGTTGGAAACGGGGCCTGTTGTCAAGGAGCTTACATCCTAAAACGCCAAAGTAGGCAATGCTACATGAACCTTCATTCCCTCTGTTCCAGCCCTTTTGTGATTCTATACTCCTCCAATAAAGTTATCCTCTGAGGCCTCATCATAGCATGTGGAGGGGACCCTGAGTTTTTAAAGTCAGACCGGTACAAAATGAACTCTAACAGATCCAAACAAGCTGCCAAGGCTTTGAGTACTGGCCCCACGATGGACCGTGTGATGGACCACGCTAGGCAAGTGCAATAAATTCCATTGGCCACAACATCTCCTGAAAACATCTACTGAGGTAGGAAAGAATTATGAGCTGCGTCAATGGAGAGAGTATCCAGACAGATGAAAACACGAATCTTTTGAAGTAATTAAAGTTCTGAAGTAAGAAATAGAGTGTTTAGGGCCAGCTAGGTGCTGCAGTGGATAGAGCACAGGCCCTGAAGTCAGGAGTACCTGAGTTCAAATCCGGCCTCAGACCAAACACTTGACACTTACTAGCTGTGTGACCCTGGGCAAGTCATTTAACCCCAATTGCCTAAAACAAAAAGAAAAAAAAACAAGAAATAGAGTGTTTAGCAGAGGTATCAAGCTCTCAGCTCATGGGCCCCAAAGCAAAATTCCCAAATGAAGCTAAACCAGATGAAAATGCTATCGGGAAATATTTTCCAAAATAAATAAAAATATAGTATAGCTTGAATACTTTGTGATTTTTCTAAGTCAATATGCTGCCCTTCAGTGATCCATTTCTATTTTGAGTTTGACACTGTTGGTTTAGTAGTAGATAGAGATCAAGCCTCAGAAGGGAAGGGAAGAAAGGGAAGGGAACAAGCATTCCTTAAGCACCTACTATGTGCCAAGCACTGTGGTAAGTGCATTAAAAGTATTATCTCATTTGATCTTCATAGCAACCCTGGGAGGGAAGTGCTATTGTTGTCCCCATTTTATAGTTAGGATAATTGAGGCAAAGAGGGGTTAAGTGACTTGCCCATGACCACACGGCTAGAAGGGATCTAAGGACAAATTCAAACTCAGCTTTTCCTAATTTCAAGCTCAGAATTCTATCCAGTGGACCACCCCCACCTTCATCAGAGCCAAGAAGATTGCTTCTGACTGATACTGGCTAGGTGACTGCGGGCAAATCACTTAGCCTTTCTCCACCATGGTTTCCTCCTCTGTGTTCCTCAAGAAGCATTTATTAAACTCCAAGCCCTGGGGGCACAAAGAAAGCAAAAGATAATCTCCAAGTCTAATGAGGGAGACAAAATGAAAATAACTATGTACAAACAAGAGATATACAGGATAAATGGGAGTTAATCAATAGAGGAAAGGCATTAACTAGCATTAGGGGGATCCGGAAAGTCTTCTTGTAGAAGGCAGGGTTTTTAGCTGGAAGTTGAAGAAAGCCAGGGAAGCCAGGAGGCAAAGAAAAGGAGGGAGAACATTCCAGGCAGGAGATACAGTCGGTGAAAAGGTATGGAGTCTGAAGATGGAAAGTCTTGTTTGAGGAGGTCAATATCATTGGATTAGAGAGTATATGGAGAGGAATTAAGTGTAAGACTGGAAAAAGTAGGAAGAGGTCAGGTTATGAAGGGTTTTGAATGCCAAAAAGAGGAATATATATTTGATCCTGGAGGTGATAGAGAGCCACTGGAGTTTATTGGAAAGGGGAGTGAGGGGGCAGCTAGGTGGCAAAGTGGATAGAGCACTGCAGTCAGGAGGACCTGAATTCAAATCCAGTCTCAGACACTTGATACTTATTTGCTGTGTGACTCTGGGCAAGTCACTTAACCCTGATTGCCTTGCAAAAAAAAAAAAGAAAAAAGAAAGAAAGAAAAAGGAAGGAAGGAAGAAAAGAAGGAAGAAAGAAAAAGAAAGAAAAGAAAAGAAAAGAAAAAAGAAAAGAAAAGAAAAGAAAAGAAAAAAAAGAAAAGAAAAGAAAAAGGGAGTGACCTATCAGATTTCCTCTTTAAGAAGATTAATTTGACAGCTGAATCAAGGATGGATTGGAGTAGGGAGAGGCTTGAAGCTGAGAGACTAATCAGAAGGAGATTACGATAGACCAAGCATGAGGTAATGAGGTCTCAAGTGTTCTTCATCCAACAGCAATAAAATCACATGTACATACTTACATACATACATGCATACATAAAAAGTATTGGAGTATTTACATTGATACTTTGACTTCTTTGAGAATCTGTGTGATTTCCTTCATATGGATGCGCTCTCTCATACAGCAATCACCACTTCTCTGAATCTCAGCAGGTCATTTCATGAGCAGATGACCCCTGATGGTCAGCCTTCTCTCTGGACTTAGTTGCTCTGGTCTTCAGGCTACAGACACACACAGCGTGATCCCAAACCAACCTTTGCAATCTTACTCAAGCTCTGTAGGACCTTCCAAAGCTTAGATACCTTAGGATAGCCTTAGCATCCCCAGTCACTGCCCACACCATGATGAGACATCTGAGGAAGTTTTCTGTGGAAGGCCCTACATTAATGGTGCTGCTAAAGATAATCACTAATTGATACTTATGGTAACAATTCAGCATCCACACTACAGCCCTCTGACTTGACAAAATAAAAAATAAGTTACTCATAGTTTCAAAAATTCAAAAATCCTATTAGCACACAAAAACTCTCCTACCCTTCCCTCAATTGCCAAAGCCTCTCCATCTGTGAGGGAGATTGTTCTAAATTCTGCAAATCACCCTTCTATTCTTCCTTTCCACTGTCTTCCTAGCAGTGTGACCTCCAATTTTTTTTGTATTCTGTTTATGATACTGACTGGATGCTTCTTAGTACATTGTACTCCAAGTGTCTTTGGTCATTTGGTCAATTTTAAGCACACAATAGGTATTCAATTAATGTAATTGACTGTCAAATAATGCTGTTCTCATTAGAGCTGAGCCCTCCCTCCCTGTTACATCTGGAACAACAGGAAACAGGGTCAGGTGAGACAGTCAGGTACAAGCCCAGAACAGGACTGGGCAGAAGTCTAGCTCCAGAAGTGACAAAGAAGATAAAAGCAGAGGTTAAGAGAGGAAAAAGTATCAGCATCCAGGAGCCAAGACAAGTACATGGGAAGCAGGAGGTCAAAACTGAGGTAAGAAAGGAAAATCAGGTGTTGGTGATAGAGGAAGAAAGGATCCAGATGCCAAGTAGTCTGGTAAAACAAGACAAAGGAATCGGGAGTCAGCTATCAGCATACAGGGGTGAGCCTATGCTTCCTGCTGAATGCTGGCTGACCTGACATTTCACAGGTGGGCCATGAGCATTCAGCATACTGAGGAGTTAGAGCCCTATGGCTTCATACCTGCTTCAGTTACACCAGGGCAGTGGGGAAAAAGTTGTTCCTTTGAGGACATGCGCTTTACAGGGGTGGGGGATCTGCGGCCTCGAGGCCACATGTGGCCCTCTAGGTCCTCAAGTGATTAAATTCAGTCAAAGAGCCACAGGTTCCCCACCCCTGTTCCAGAACATACAGTGATTCCATAGTTCATAGAATTATAGATTGATGGTTGGAAAGACTTTAGAAATTGCATTGTCCAACCACTTCATTTTTTACACATAAGGAAATTAAGGGCAAGAGATTTTCTTCAAACTTCTCTACCTGGAATTCAAAGCTTTCCATAGTCTAGCTTTATTTTACCTGTTCCAATTCATTTCCCACTAGAATCAAAGAATTATAGACAGTCAGAGCTGGAAGAGGCCTTGAAAATCATCTCATTTAATGAGATAGTGTCTGAAAAGTGATTTGTAAATCTTAAAGCATTGTGCACATGTCATCTGTTATTTATATTATTTTATCAGCATTATCAGGGGGCTTAATGGTTTAATGGAAAGAGGGCCAGCTTCAGAGTCAAAAACAACCTGGGTTCAAGTATCACATATATAAGTTGTGTGATTTTAGACAAATTACTTACCTCTCAGTGCCCCAGGCAACTCACTAAGACTGAATAAGTTGAAGAAGTAGCAGATCTTTAATGGTAGAGGGAAGTCCTCAAACCTATGAAATCAAATGTCCTGATAATATAGTTAAATTATTATTATATATAATAACATGTAGAGGGCCATCCTCAAAGCCCAGAAAACCCGGGTTCAGGTCCTGCCTCTGATACAGATACATCTATGTTGGTAGAGGAATATTCCTCACTGGGAGTTCCCTAAAGTAATGAAACCGTAGGTCCTCTCTTTATCCCCATCTCCATTATTACTATCTAGTCAACCTTCTTTGTTTCCCAAATGAGGAAACTAAGGGCTACAGAGAGAAAATGACTTGCCCAAAGTCACACAGACTGTAGCCGAACTAAGACTCAAATCCAAGCCTTCTGACTCCAAGTTTAGGCTCCCTCCACGTTACCTCTCCACTCCAGCCAGGCTGATCTCCTTATTTACACAAACATACATACACACACACACACACACACACACACATCATATTCATTATTATTTCTGTACTCCTCAATACCTTTTCCCTTTGCCTGGAATGCCCTTGCTCTTCTCTGACTACTCCACATTCTAGCCATCTTTCAAGGACTAAAGGCCCAACTCTACCATGAAACCTTCACCAACTACCCTAGTCTGTAATAATTTTCTCTTTGTCTAAACTTCCATACCACTCATTACTTGAACCAAATCATTTAACACTAGCTCATACAATTAATCACAACTCCCTTTTGAGAATGTGGTGAGAGAAGACAGGAAGAGAGAGAGAGAGGAAGTGAGGGAGACAGAGAAGAAAGGAAAAAGGGGAAAGAGAAAGAAAAGAGAGGAAGAGGAGAGAGACTGTTATTTGAGAAGAGTGAGAGGAGAGAGAGAACTAGAGAGACAGTCAATCAATCAATAATGTGCTTTTCTTCTGACTGTGACCATATCATAGCACACTGTTCTTGTATTTCTCTAGGGGAACAGCAGTTGGTTCTGATTTACTGACTTCTCTAACCTACCCCCTACATTTCTGGACACATCCATCTTGTTTATTCCTTAAAGAAAATGACAGTAGATATGATCCACAGACTGCAGAAGCAGAGACCCAGCCAGCACAAACCTAAAAGGAATTTAAATGAAGGCAACTTTGCTAACATTAGTTCCTAACTTCTGTCAACATGTCTGACAATCAGAAGGTTCAGCTGAGGCTAACAGCTTCACTAAGTAAGATTCTCTCTTCTTTCTTCCTTCCTTCTTTCCTTCCTTCCATAGAAGGGGTGACCAAGGAATTGATTTGGATGATTGCCCAGTCCATTTGATGAGGTTATAAGGCAAGGATCTTTCTTGGACTGGAAGACCTCCCTTGGAGACATTTACATTTGATCCCTTCATAAGGGACATGGGATTTAATGGGAGAAAAAGATGATTTCCTCTGATTGGTCCCCGGTGACTAGAGCTGTGTCCTGATGACTGGTAGGCTGAGGCCCAAGAAGACACACTCTTCTATGGCCTATAAGAAATCTTAGGAGAAACAGCTCTGTCCATCTCTTTTGGCTTTCTGTCCCTTGTAATTCCAGAGGGACTGCAGTAGGTCAGGAGGGAGCAAGGATTTCTCTTCTCTACCCTCAGCAGAAAATTATGTCTTGTAGTAGAAGCATACGGCTGTAAGAGGCATGTACTTGCATACAGACTGAAATGGAAAATCCCCAGGCTTCCTATTTTCTAGTGCCTTTTTCTGCCTTTCTGTTTCCTTCTCTGAGCAGTTTCTCATTAGTGATGTTGAAAAATGGAAGTTTCCAGGAGTTCCTAGAGAAGAAACAGTATATGCTAGAGATGAATATGAAATATCTCTTTTGCAGTCCCACAAAGGGTCCTCACCTTGCCAGGGGAGTACAATGAATATAATGGGACACGAGTATTTTATAGTTTCTGTATTTGTTCATGTGTACCTTTGCAGCATATGTGTTTTCTGTGGGGTAAAATGCTGTTTCATGTACCTAATTACATATACATACATGTACATATATTTTATATTATACATATCATATATAATCTTCATATAAGATACAGTAAGTCCTTTTTCTGGTGCCTAGACATGAATGTCACCCAAACTTTATTTTAGAAATTTTCCTGGAGTTACTCTGAGGTCTGAGCAACCTGATCCCTCCTGGGTCAGACTCCCACTCTAAACCCAGAGCCCCTTGTTGGGGGGGACTGTAGGCACAAGGTATACTTTCTGTCTCTCTTTTCTCTATCATTCTCTGTCCCTGTTTCTCTGACTCTCTCTATACTTCACTCACTCTTCTCAAATAAGTCTCTCCTCTCTTTACTCTCCTTCTCCCTCTCTTTTCTGCCACATCCCCCTTTTCCTTTCTTCTTCCTCTCCCCCAACGTCCTCTCTCCCAACCTTCTCAAAAGGAAGTTGTGGTAATGAAAGAACAGGACAACTCAGTTCTCAAGAATTCTTTTACTTATGCTTGCTTCAAATATTTTACAGGAAACTTCTCTTTTGAAGCTTTCCCAATAGATAAACATTTTTTCACATGATCTAATTAACAAATTGCTAAAATTACAATAAACTTCACTTTAAAAGGCCTTGATGTCCCCAATAAAAGGTGACAAAGATGAGAGTGATCCATTATTCCCCTAATTGCTCATTTTTTTTATTTGACAAAAAATAAATTACCTGTGACAATGCTAGATATTTCAATGAATCATTTAACACTACAAAAGTTAGTATGAGCCTTTGACCCAACCAGCATTATTTTGGGTAGGATATGGAGTGTTGGGGGAAGCAGCACGAATCAGGTCAAAAGAGGATCTACCCATGAACCTAAAGAGACCAGAGCCTAGAGTAAGCAGTTTTTAAAAACAGTAAATAAATACAGTATCCATCTTGCTGTAAATGCCTATTTTTAGGATCTATGAATAAGAGTAAATATCAGCTCTTACTATTATTATGAGCTGCCATATCACACTGCTAGGCATGTGGAGTTCCAACCTATTCAAACTCCAAGATCTTTTTCAGATTTTCTACTAATGAAGTTGATTTTTTCATATGAGCCTCTACAATGAGTAAGATGTGGACTTATTTTCTTACAGTCTTATGTGTGTTACAGATGAGGATAGGAGAGGAAAACAATAGTACAGATAGGGAATATGAGAGTATTATGGACTAACTAAAATATTGGTAGCTCCAACTTCTCAGATTACCATATTTTTTCGGATCATGTGTTCAATAGCAATCAAGAAATAGCATTTTATTTTAAATCAAAATCATTCCCCTAGACCTGTAAATTTTAGGAAGGCAGTTAGATATGCTTCTAGTCCTGTAATCCTCTCAGAAATTGGAGGAAAGAGCAGTCAATCTCAAGACCCCTTTTCCTGATCCCCTAAACTCAGGACTTGCATTCTCCCTTTGAGAGGAATGACTAAGATTTTAGAGATACCAACTGCTACAAGCTGCATTTAGATAATCAATGTAAATATAAATATCTCACATGGCACACACCCACACCCACCCACACACACATATACATGCACACACGCCTTATACCTCTGAGGCTTACTAACAATCTGACCCAGGACAAGTCACTTAACTTCCCTGGGTCTCAGTTTCCTCATCTGTAAAATGACAAATTCAGACCGGATGGCACCTGAGGTCTCTTCAGGCTCTAGAATTATGATTTTATGCTCCCTGTATAAACTTGTTGATTCACTCAACACATTTTACCATTTGGCCACAAGTTATCTTTTGAGTTCAAATCCATCTAGACCATTACATTGCCTTGCTGATGCATCTGCCTGCCTCAAGTCTCTCCACAAGTCTGTGTGTTCTTTACTCAGTTGTCAAAGTTTTCTTCCTACAGTGAAGATCAATCATATCACACCTCATTCAATACATTTCAGCGGCTCCTTTACAGCTCCAGAATTAAAGATAAAATCTTCTGTTGGACATCCAAAGCCCTTTGTAACCTGGACCTCTCCTATCTTTACAATCTTCTTAGACTTTACATCACCCATCCCACCATGTTATTGTCTCTATGATCTATCGTGTCTCTGTGATCCAGTGACACTGGCCCCCATGCTATTTCTCTAACAATATACTTCATCTCCAGATTCCCAGCCTTTTCACTGGCTGTTTCCTATACCTGGAATACTCTCCCTCATTTCCTCCTCTTGGCTTCCCGGACTTCCTTTATATCCAGGCTAAAATCTCATCTGTGAGAAGCTTTTCCTGATCCCCCTAATGCGAGTTAGTGCTTTCCCTGATTACTGATTAATTCCCATTAATCTTATTTATATCTTGTTCATGCATAGTTGTTTTCATGTTGCTTTCCCATTGGACTGTGAGCTTCTTGAAGCATGGACTGCATTTTGCCTTTCTTTTTATCTCAGCACTTAGTACAGTTCCTGGCACATAGTAGGTGCTTAATAAATGCTTATTAACTGATAGACTGACTTAGCTTCTTGAAACCTCTACTCCTGCCAAAAGAATGTACTCCTTATTCCCCTCACACATCATGCCTATACTTTCTCTCTCTTCTTCCCTCTCTTCCTGCTATCCTCTTACCTCTTACCTACAATCCTCCCCATTCATCAAAGAAATGTGAAACCTTTCTATCAGCCCTTTCCAGACTCAGTTCATAGGTATCATCCTTCTCTGAACTCATACATCACAGCTTATCTTATACAATCATTTGACAATCAATCATGTATTGCTGTTTCATTTCTTAAATTGTTGTATTGAACAATTATGCCTTCCGCTTTTATTTTCACTAGTTCATACATTTTTGCTCATAGGAAGAATAACAGGACAAGATCATGGAAAGCCATGCCAGAGGATTGGGTCTCAAAATTACTGAAATTGGGGAAGATACTAAGTGTTGGAGGTATCGGGGGGATGGGGGCTCCAGGGGAATTGGGTGGCAGATTGAATTGTCACTGAAAAAAGGCAATCAAGAGATTGTCGATAACTAATGCTCCCCAGACTTAAGGCCTCATCTCTATAAAATTCTTATGAGAATAATGTATCATGGTATCTTAGATGAAAATATCAAAAAGAAGCAACAAGGCTTTATGTAAAAGATATATTATAGCAAACATCTTTATAACAACATAATTAGTTGAAAGGTACAGAGAATTCAAGATCACACTCTGTTTATTGTTGGTTGACTAAAAATGCACTTGATTCAGAAGAGAAAAAAATGGGACCTCAAAGGCCCCCTTCCAACAAGGTGTCTCCCATGGTATATGTTAAGATCATCCAAGATTCCTTGATAGATTCAACCTCAGAAAAACATTTGTTCCTCCTTTGATCATTTGATTATTAGTGTCATACAAAACAGGGACAACAGATGTTTGCTTATCAAAAGTGGTTGTTTCTGTCATGGATGCTATGCAACATAAAAACAAATAGAGGAAGGATTCTCTATAGATGGTAAGGTCATTCAGATGGCTGATATTGTGCTGAATGACTAAACTCCAGGATACTATATGCAACTTCCTCGGTGATATTCACAATGACTCTAAAGAATTTATCCTAACAAAATAAAATACACAAGGGAAAAACCAAGTGGATAAAGAAAGCTTGTTTTCCAGACCATAACATGCAGTTGGATAGGCACCGCATTCAGTTGTTTCACCAGTACATACTAGGCATAGAACCCCTCCCTTCCTCTAAGATGAAGCTTAAGCATCACCTTCTATAGAAAACCTTTCCTGATTCCTCCATCTGTTAGCATTCTCTATATCGAACTACCTTGTATTTAACTACCTTATATTGATTTTATATTTATTCTATATACATGATACCTACACATACATATGGATATATATGTACGTATTATGTCCTTTTCTATAATGTAAGCTCATTGAGAATGGAGATTGTTTCATTTTTTATATCATGAGTGCTTGCACAGTGCCTTGAACATAGTAGGCACTTAATAAATACTTACTAATTGATCAGTTGACCAAATCATGCAGACAATGAGCTGGACCCAGAATTACAAACAAGGGAGCTTGATTGCTTTGGGGAAATAGCTCAACATATTCAAGCTTTTTCCAAAAACAAAAAATCCATTCTTGGAGACAAATATTTTTCCAGCAATGCCATGAAGCTGTGAATTGTGAAATATCATCCACAAGGAAGACGCACATAATGAAGATAAACACCCTACAGTATATTACCAACAGTGATTTACAGACAAGAAGTATGCAAAATGATTTTTCTAAAGCACAGACCTTCCTCTCACTCCTCTGAGGAAGTTTTAGGGGCTCCCTATTGCCTTTAGAACAAAGTAAAAAATATTTCATTTGAAATTTAAAGTCCCTCACAATCTGGTTCCAACCTGTCTTTCCAGACTGATTTCACATAATTAATTCCTCACTTTATCACAAAATATTTATTGATTTCTAAGACAATATGCAAAGCATGGTGATAGATAGTATACTGGATATAAAAATGAAAAAGGCTCTCTTCCCTTAAGAAAGTTGCTTTCTTGTCGCGGAGGCAATATACTTCCATTCAATGGATCTATGATTTCATTGATAAGTCTCCCCATTCCCTAATGGCACATTTAGCTCCCAAACCATCCATGTCTTCTCATTCTGGGAGACCTATCCATTGCCTTCCATATATTCTTCATTATAGCAGACATCTATATAGCAACCTAATTGTCTGAAAGGTACAGAGAACTCAAGATCATACTCTGCTTACTGTTGGTTGACTAAAAAGTAAGAAGAGAAAAATCCAGAAGAGAAAAATACAGCTCTCTATTCCAGCTATCTTGTTATTCTCATACATAAAATTTTAATCTTTCACCTCTCTGTATAAAATTTTAATCTTTCACCTTTGCAAAGACTGCTCCTGGTCCAGAATGCCTTTTCTCCATACCTCCACATCATAGATCTTTAGATTCCTTCAGTGCTCAGCTGATTGACACCTCGTACAGGAGACCTTTCCTGATTCTACTCACCCCCAGATGTTGATCTCTGCCTGTCTTCCACCTCTGAAATGACTGCTTTTTATTGTGTACATATTTTGTATTTACATATCAATGTAATTGTCATTTTCCCAGTACTATGTAGGCTGCTTGAGGACAAGGATTGCTTTGCATTTGTAAGCCTTATACATAGCTCAGTGTTAGATACATAACAGGCACTTGGACCATGTTTGTTCACCCAGACCACAATACTTTGCCTTCAGGCTGATGCCCCACCTTCAAAACCCCAGAAGTCATGCTCTGAATTAGTAAAACCACTCAGCTCCGCACTTTTTGAGGCATTACTTCTAGCCTGCCTTGCCATCATTTTCTACCTCTTCCTCTGGAAACTAAAATCAAATCAATACTACCATTGTTTCTGGAGAGGCTGTTTCAATCATTGAAAACAACCTTCTTTATTAAAAATAACTCTCCTATGTATGTTGTTTCTCCCTCTTAGAGTGGAAGCTTCTTGAGAGCAGGGACTGTTTCATTTTTGCATCTATATCCAAAGTCCTTATTATAATGCCCAGCACATAGTAGGCAAGCAATAGATGCTATTTCTTTTATTTATCCCTTCATTTAATTAGTGCTTGATGAATAGAATTCAACTGAAGTGTTTTAAAAGATAATAATCCTGGTACAGCTGAATCATAAAAGAGATAAATAAGCATGTAGAAAAAGTGAGGGATAATAGGTATGTAGCTTAAATCCTGTACCTGTACTCTCACAATGCTAAAAGACCTAAAGGAAAATTCCCAGTATGTTGGATGGATCTTCTATGGAGGATATATGGAAGGCAATAGAAAGGTCTCCCAGAATGAGAAGACATGGGTGGTATGGGAGCTAAAAGTGCATTAGGGAATGGGAGGAACTATCACATCAACGAAATCATAGATCCATTGAATAGATGTGTATTGCCTCCACAACAAGAAAGCAACCTCCTTAAGGAAGATAGTCTTTTTCCAGTCCAGTATCTATCACCACACTTTTCATATTGTCTCAGAAATCAATAAATATTTTGTGATAAAGTGAGGAATTAATGTGGGAGAAAGTAGGAGAAGCATAGTGAACCTAGTGGAAATTCACATTCAGAAACAGGTTGGGAAAGAGTGATTGCTTTCATAATGACTTCCTACTGCCTGATAATCTCCATACCTCATTTACCTGGCAAGTTGTGGTTCAGAAAAATCCACCTCAGTTTTCAAAGGGAGCCCTGTATTCTAAGGGAAGCTTTGTTTCTCTGTGACAAAGAGAACTTTCACTTGATTGAGCAATATTGGTGCTTATGATGGAGTCTGACAGTTCAGTTCTTACCTGAATATCTGGTTGTAGTGAGAAAAGCTTTTTTATAATCCAAGTTTCTCAGGCTTGGGGCTAGCATCAACATTTTAGCCCTACGTGCTCCCATTGAGGGATTTGTCAGTTATGAGGCAGTATGATGTGGTAAAAAGAACACTGCACCAAATACCCAAAAATCTAGTTTCTTGTCCTAGTTCTGACATTTGCTAGCCAGTTGACCTTGGACAAATCACTTCTCCCTGGGTCTCGACTCACTGATAAAATAAAAGGATCGAATTAGATGATTTCTAGTCATTTCCCACACTGAATCTATAGGGCAATTTGCATGAACAAGCTTGGACTAAAAATTTATAAATAAACAATTTCACGTGAAGTATAAAATTTTACCCTGCTAGATTTCCCAAAACCTGGCATCACAAAAGCCAATGTAATTTTTTTCACTTGCACAATAAGCACAACTCATACAATAACCAATTCTTTAATAAAAGGGAAATCAGTTCAATTCACTTATTAAATACCTACTGTGTACAAGGCATTGTGTTAGTGACAAAAACCAAAATAGTTCCTGCCTTCAAAGAGTTTACATTCTAGTGATCTATTCTTGGATCTACTCTTGATTTCTATTAATTGCAATCAATTTCTTGAAATTCTTTCAATGACCTTAAATTTTCCAAAAAGCTGACTACTAACGTCCATAAGTTCATCACCTACAAACAATTTCATACTGGCTAAACAACAGAATATAAAGGAACCATGCAGACAGCAGGCAGGCCACAAGTGAGAGTGCAGCCATACGTGCATAGCTACAGTCAGGAGATTCTAAAGGAAAAAAAATCAAATGTCAAACAAATCGATCCCTACAGCTTACCTTTAGGGGACATCTAGGACACACAGAACTTGCATGAAAAAACAATAGGTCCAAAATTCTGCCCTCCATTAATATAAAAAAATTAACATTAATAACAAGAATGTTCACTTCTCTAGCACCTGTCATCGCCCTCTCCCAGTTAATTAATGCTAGCACAGTGTTTTCAGCCCCTGGGCATTCCTTTGAGTTTCTAACCATCCCACTGCTTTTTGTGTTCACAGATGATCTGCTGACAGTTTTATTTCCCTAATGTACTGATGAGGCTGAGCTGCAGAGCATATGACTTGCAATCTTGACTTTCCACAACGGATTCCCCTGCAACGAGTCTTTCAGTATATTGTAAAGCATTCTCCAGGCAGCCACTGAAGTGCTTAGGGACACACAAAGGAGGGCACAGCATAAAAAGTGTTTCTGGTAGTGGCAGGCAAGAGAAGGCTTCTTTGCAATGCTTTCAGAGGGAAACTAAAACTTATCCCAAATTCACTGAAAGAGAAATTGAAGTTTAAATTAAATAAAAGCTATTGCAAACCAATACAGTAAATGGTACACCTAATTCTTGGTACCTTGTTTTAACTGATGGACAGGAATTTCGTCCTTCTTAGGTTATTTAAGGAAGCAAGTCCATTTTAATTGCCTTTTTAAAATATCAGCCTTGTAGATTTGTTTTATTAAGTTGCTCGGTTTAGTTGAGGGAGATGTATAACACTGAAGTGCTTAGAATACCAAAGTATTATGATATTATAACACTTGAATATTTCTGTAGTAGCTGTGATCTCAAAGATATGGATATTCCTTCTACTGAGGCAGATTGCAACTTATTCATTCCTTTTCATCCCTTGGTCTACAATAGAGATGTCAAACATGTAATTGTCCTGAGTTGGCCTGAACCAGGTTAAAATGTAACTGGGAAATATTTGACCAAAAACAAATAATAGAACATAATTGTTAATATGTAATTTTTAATTTGTGGATTATGTATGACTTAATGACCCCTCTTTCTATTTGAGTTTGACACCACTGGTCTACAAGATTATGTTGAATTGATTATATTGCATTGATCTGTAATTCCAAAGTAATGATGTGCTATAGTTATTCATACTTATATTGGAAGAATTTATGAAACTGTCTCACTTAAGGACCCTCACTGCCAAAGCCTCAGCCTTGTCCCCCCAAGAGTTACCACTCAGAATCATCTGCAAAACACACAGAGAAATGAAGATCTTGTTTTAAGCAAGTATAGAAGAAGAGGTGATTGTTTCAGCAACCTTCAGAGATAGGGTTATGTTTGTGTTTTCCAGAGCCAAGTAACAACTCTGCATGTTTACAAAATATAGGTTGGCATCTCTGCCAAAGGAAAAAATGAAAAGGTTTAAGGAATATGTATTCTCTCCTCTTTGGCTTACTAGGCAGAAAGAAATATTACTTAAAAGAGTTGAAGAAATACTTACAAATGAAAATAAAGAAAAAAACAAGTCTGGTAAAGGACTGTGATAGAAGGTTGGGGGGATGGAAAGATGTGATACACATAAGGAAGGGTTTCATTTTTTGTCTTTGTCTCCTCCATGCCTAGCAGAGAATCTTAATGAAAGTTGATTCAATTGAATTGAACTAAAAGGATAGGAAGGATCACTGAATTGTTGACATCATGTGATAGGACCAAGGACTTTCTCCACAAAGTGAAACTGGACTCAAGTTCACTGGAATGTGATAGGAATCTATACATTCCTCCAAGATACATTATGTCTAGTACTTATACAGGAAGAACAAATGAGTCCTAATGGTTGGAAGCTCCCTACTGGTGAAGCTACAGTCAACAGGACATAAATGATCAAAAGTTATTCTATCTGCTGGAGTTGTGAATCCAGGATGTGACAGAGAGCCTCCTGAGACTTATCAGACTTAACACCTACTATTCACTTCTCAAGATTCATGTGGGAACAAATAATTCCAAGAGGAGGAAATTTTAGAGCATCTATAAGGATTTTAAAATCCTGCACTGGAAACTGGAAACCTTTAAGGTAAAATTGGTGAATTTGTCTACTGTTGGTAGGGGTTTCAGAAGATAAAGATGGATAAGGGAAGTGAACATCTTGTTTAAAAAAATGGTACTGGGAGACAGCTAGGTGGTACAGTATATAGAGCACCAGCCCTAGAGTCAGGAGGACCTGAGTTCAAATCTGGCCTCTGACACTTGACACTTACTAGCTGTGTGACTGGGCAAGTCACTTAACCCCAATTGTCTAAAAAGAAAAAAAATTGTACTGGAAAACAGAATTTGGATTTCTGGCTTAGGGCTTAAGATAAGCAAAGGTTCATTATTTGGGTTCTGTGAATGTGTGTGTGTGTGTGTGTGTGTGTCTGTGTGTGTTTGATACATGTATTTCAACACACACACAAAAGGTTAAGAACAAATAAAGAGGCAGAGCCAAGATGGTGGAGGGAAAGCAGTGACTGTCTTGAGCTCTCTCCCAAAGACCTCCAAATACCTAAAAAAAAATGGCTCTAAACAAATTCTAAAGCAGCAGAACCCACAAAAAGACAGAGTGAAACAAATTTCCAGCCAAAGACAGCCTGGATGGTTGATTGGAAAGGTATATCGCAACAGGTGGGGAGAGGAGCGCAGTGCGGCATGGGCGCGCAGGCCACAACGACCCTGGAGGGGGCCTCAGAGGACTGAATCGCGGGCAGCTGTGGCAGTTTCCAGACTTCTCAACCCCTGAATGCCAAAGACAACTTAGAAGGTCAATGGGAAAAGTCTGTGACTGCGGTGAGAGAGGAGGTAGGTCTCAGCCGCTCCCGGGGGCCATGGCTGTTTCCTGAGCTTCTGGCACACAGACTGAGGGGGAATAGAGTGACTGATCAGAGGGGGATTGCAAGGAACTCTTTGCCAGGGCTGAGGCAGGAATCTCTTACTTTGCCCGTGCTTGGATCTGGGTCACAGTTCTAAGGGGCAGTCCTGGGGCAAGGAGGAGCACTGGTGTAGTGGAGCTTGTTGTGGCAGTGGAGAGGAAACACCTCACCCCTTATCATAGCACCTTGGAAGAACTGACATTTTTCAGGTCCCTAGAAGTACCTCTGAAAACAGCTGTACAAACCCCCAAAGCTTGGGACAGTACACTCTTCACATTGGAAGCAGACTTTTACCTTAACAAAGAGTTTAAAACTCAAGTAATTGGCCGGGATCATGAGTATGCAGCGCAAAAAGAGTCAGACTATATTATCTTACTTTGGTGACAAAGGAGATCAAAACATACAACCAGAAGAAGACAACAAAGCCAAAGCTCCTACATCCAAAGCCTCCAACAAGAAAAATATGAATCAGTCCCAGGCCTTGGAAGAGCTCAAAAGGGATTTTGAGAAGCAAGTAAGAGAAGTAGTGGAAAAACTGAGAGTGATGTAAGAAAATCATGAAAAACAAGTCAACAGCTTGCTAAAGGAGATCCAAAAAAATACTGAAGAAAATAACACCTTAAAAAATAGCCTAACCCAAATGGCAAAAGAGGTCCAAAAAGCCAATGAGGAGAAGAATGCCCTAAAAACCAAAATTCGCCAAATGGAAAAGGAAGTCCAAAAGATCACTGAAGAAAATACTTCCTTAAAAATTAGAATAGAGCAATTGCAAGCTAGTAACTTTATGAGAAATCAAGACAGTGTAAAACAAATCCAAAAGAATGAAAAATTAGAAAACAATGTGAAATATCTCATTAGAAAAACAACTGACCTGGAAAATAGATCCAGGAGAGAGAATTTAAAAATTATTGGACTATCTGAAAGCCATGATCAAAAAAAGAGCCCAGACATCATCTTTCAAGAAATTATCAAGGAAAACTGTCCTGATATCTTAGAACCAGAGGGCAAAATAGAAATTGAAAGAATCCACTGATCTCCTCCTGAAAGAGATACCCAAAGGAAAACTCCTAGGAATATTGTAGCCAAATTCCAGAGTTCCCAGGTCAAGGAGAAAATAGTACAAGCAGCCAGAAAGAAACAATTCAAGTATTGTGGCAACACAATCAGGGTAACACGAGATTTAGCTGCTTCTACATTAAGGGACCGCAGGGCATGGAATATAGTATTCTGGGGAGCAAAGGAGATAGGATTATAACCAAGAATCACCTACCCAGCAAAACCGAGTATAATACTGCAGGGGGAAAAATGGTCATTCAGTGAAATAAAGGACTTTCAAACATTCTTGATGAAAAGACCAGAGTTGAATAGAAAATTTGATTTTCAAATACAAGACTCGAGTAGAAGATGAAGAGGTAAACAGGAAAGAGAAAATCATAAGAGACTTATTAAGGTTGAACTGTTTACATTCCTGCATGGAAAGATGATATTTGCAAATCATGAGACCTTTGTCAGTATTAGGGTAGTTGGAGGGGAAAAAATTATGTGTACATGTATATAGATATAGATAGATAGAGGGCACAGGGTGAGTTGAAAATGAAGGGGTCATATCTGGAGAATAAAATTAAGGGTGAGAGAGGATTATACTAGGAGAAGGAGAAAGGGAGAGATAGAACAGGGTAAATTATCCCACAAAAAAAAAAAAAACAGAAAAGAAGAGGCTCTTACAGTGGAAGGGAAACGGGGGAAGGTGAGAGGGAATGAGTGAATCTTATTCTCATAGGATTTGACTTAAGAAGCAAATAACATGCACACTCAATTGGGTATGGAAATCTGTCTTACCCTACAGGAAAATGGCGGGGGGAAGGGGACAAGAGAGTAGGGGAATGATAGAGAGGAGGGCAGATTGGGAAACGGTGTAATCAGAAGCAAATGCTTCTGAGGAGGGACAGGGTCAAAAGAAAGAATAGAATAAATGGGTGGGCAGGATAGGATTAAGGGAAATAGAGTTAGTTTTTCACAGCATGTCTACTATGGAAGTTTGCTTGCCTTATCAATGAGGGTGGGTGGGAAGGAAGGAATGGAAAAAATTTTGAACCCAAAGTTTTAAAACACATGTTTAAAAAAAATGTTTTCACATGCAACTGGGAAATAAGAAATACAGGAAATGGGGTACAGAAATCCATCCTGCCCTACAGAAAAATAGAAGGGTAAGGGGATAAGAGAAGGGGGGGAGAGATATAAGGGAAGGCAGACTAGGGGAAGGGACATTCAGAATGCATGCCATCTTGGGATGGGGGAGGGGCTAGATGGGGTGAAAATCTGGAACTCAAAATCTTGTGGAAGTAAATGTTGAAAACAAAAAGTAAATAAGATATTACTCTTAAAAAAATAAAAGAAAATAAAGAAATATAAACAGAAAAAAAAGGTTAAGAACACCCAAGATAGAAGAATGACAGTCTCTGGGTCAGGTATGAAGAGCATCTAACAAGAACCAGGGAAAATACACTTACCTAGATATTTATCCACCAAGTCAGATGTCCCAGACAATAAGATACAACCTAGGCATAAGAAGAACAGTAGAAATAGATGCCCAATAATCTACAAGAGATAATATCCAGTAAGATGAGGCAAAGATAAACTCCATAGCCTCAGATGTCTCCAAACAAATGTATAGAACTTAGTTTAGGGATGAGGAACCTGCCACCTCAAGGCCACATGTGGCCAGGCCGCAGGTTCCCCACTGGCTTAGTTAATAAGCAAAGCAAACAAGAGAAATACAAATAGAAACATTATTAAGCTCCTTCAATCGGCCCAGGACTATACAAAAAGATAGCCAAAAATGACAAGTACCAGAACAGGTGACCCTTCAGAAAAGTCAGCATGAATTCAGGTGAATAGGCAAGAAACCCCAAGCAGTGCCAGACCAAGGAGGCCCTTGGGAAGTTTTGGCCCTATCACAAAAAAAAAAAAAAACTAGGAACTGAAGAGATGCGAGTAAACAGAAGAACATACCAAACACTGTAATAATTAATATTCAAATGGATCTGTGATCTCTTTGATTCTGAAGTTCCTTAAATAATGCAGATCAGAGCCCATCCATGCATGCCCATGTGACTGTCACCAATATCCTTTAGTGCAGGGGATCCAGCAAATGTGCTAGAAGCCTTCTTCACCATCCCCACCCCCTGGTATTGCAAAGGTACCAGTGGAATACTTTGGCCAACCACCTGTCATCCCTTGCTCTCATCACATGACTCATCTCTCTCTGTCATACAATTCTTTCATGAAAATCTTCAGTTCCACTTTGATTCTATATTGCAGCCTGCTCACACCAATGATGAGTCTTTCCTCTGCTTTCTATGTAACATTCATCTTTAATTCTTCAGAGGCAGTGGTATTCCAGGTCTCATATGTTATTTCCAGCCACATTGAATAGTATGGAAAAATACGATGAATCAGAAGAGACCAAAAAGGTAAGCCCAGAATAAGAGAATAACTCCACAACAACTATGAGCAGAATCACAGAGGAAAAATGATGACTTGGTCACAGACTACAAAAGTACCTGGAAGAAATTAAACAAGATATTTTTAAAGGGAATGATAAGTAAAATAAGAACTTTGGAGGAAAGATAAGGAAAATAAATAGCTTAGAACAAAAGACACAAGCTTATCCAAGTAATGCATTCCCTGAAAATAAGAATAGACTAAAGGGAATTCAGTGAATTCTTGAGACAAAAAAAAAATTAGACCACAATAAAAAGATTATGAATTGAAGAAAAATTGTAAGACATCATAAACAACTGGCCTGAAAATATAGGTCAAGAAAAGATAATTTAAGAATAATTGGGTTTCACTATCTCCTGGAATAAAGAAATGGGTCAGAGATATTTTGTGAGGCTATATACCCTTCTCCTACTTTGTATCTGGATTTCTTTTTTCAGGGGTCAGAAACCAATTGACACATGGATTACAATCCCTTATTTTGGAGATAACATCACACGTAACAATAATCAAAAACCAAACCAATCAACTGAAGAAAAAAAAAAAAGAATAGCTGTGTTCTCTGAAAACCATGACCAAAAGATAATCCTGAATGCCATATTTCTTTTTTTTCCTAGTGCTTATTCTCCTTATTCATTGGAGGAGTTAAAATAAATTTTAAATTTTCTTTCCCTAAACATGAATCATTCAAGTGAAACCAACTGAACTATAGAAATTAAGCAAAGTGAGGGAACAAAAGTAACACAACCACCTGAAGGTGCAGAGGGCAAAGATACAGAAGGGGAGGGGAACAGTCTCTTTCTTTTTTTTTTTAACAGCATATATATGAACTCCTTATGATTTACCTGTGTGTGGCAAGCATAGAGACTCATTCTAGATAATTGAGAATCTCTAGATTCCCAATCTTTTGAGAAAATTTAAATTTAAAACATAAGGTGTAATTAAAAAATAACCACAAAAAACCCCCACAAACCACACCACAACTACCTTCATTAATTATAGAAGTTTTTATTTTATAAAAAGAGTAATAAAAATATTGAAAAATTATTCTCATTTTATAATTTTTTGAGCTAGAATTCAGAAGTTTCTTAGAAAACACACCAAAAACTGCCCTCCAGTTAACATTTCAGTTGCTGAGAGGATAAGCATAACTCAAAAACACTCACAAGAGATGGAAGCCCCCAGGAAATGAGAAAGGTTAGAGGGTGTGGATGTATGTGGAGCCACTGAGTGCCATATTTCAAGAAATCATGCATAAAAATTTCCCAGGTTTATTAGGACCAACAAAGTGAAAATAGAAATTATCCAAGTCACCTACTAAAAGAATTCCAAAATGAAAACTCCCAGAAATGTCATAACCAAATTCCAGAGCTTCCAGGTCAAAGAAAAAATAATGCAAGTGTGGAGAAAGAAATAATTAAAGAACCCAAGAACCACAGTCAGGATCAAATAAAACTTAGTAGCTACTAACATAAAGAAGAGATTATCTTGAATACTCTAGTCCAAAAGGCAAAAGATAAAGGCTTACAACCAAAGATAACTTATCCAGGAAAACTGTATACAACCCTACAGGGTGGGAAAATTGATCTTTAATATAATGGTGGACTTACAAAAATTCCTTGTGAAAAGACCAGAACTGAACAGAAACTTTGAATTGCAAATACAAGAGTCAAAAGAACTCTAAAGTAAATACATTTGTGTGATAAATAAGGGCTAAGGGATGATGAAATACTTGCATTCCAATAGGGGGAGAAGAGACAAATGTCCCTTCAAAATCCTGGTGTTTTCAAGGATCACAGAGGTAATCATCAAAATATAATCAACTTAGAGATGGGTGATAATTGTATTCTGTTTTGATAATCTTAATAAAAGAAGAAAAAGAAAGGATAAAAGGAATAATCCAGAGAAGAAATGAGGAAGAAAAGAGTAGAATTTACTATGTCTTAATAATTAGTGTTAGGGGCAGCTAGGTGGCACAATGGATAGAGCACTGGCCCTGAAGTCAGGAGGACCTAAGTTCAAATCCGGCCTCAGACCAAACACTTGATACTAGCTATGAACCTGGACAAGTCACTTAACCCCAATTGCCTAAAATAATAGTGATAATTAGTGTTATTGAGAAAAAGGGAATAAAAACCTTGAAGAAGGGGTGGAGATGACAGCATCATATAAACCTCACTATTATCTGAAATGGATAAAGAAAGTTAAACAGATCTATACAGACACAGACAGTTTTGTGTGGTAGTATATTAAATTCAACAGGGAAACTACTGGGAAAAGGGGAATGGAAGGTTTAAGATAGAATCAGGATAAGAATCACAAGCAAAACAAACAAACTTCAGAGGGTAGGTTTAAAAGGGGAAATAAAAGAAAAAATATAAGACTGAGAAGTAAAATGAAAACAAATAGCTTCAATTACACATTCCCTAGCGTTTACCAAATTCCTTCTGTTTTGCCAGGGAGTAAAAATAAGATGATATGATGGAGGTAAATACACCATTAACAATCATGAGCCTGAGTGTGAATGGGATGAATTCACTTATAAAACAGAAGGGTATAGCACAATAAATTAGAAAGTAAAATTCTAAAGTACGTCGTTTACAAGAAATACATTTGATACCAAACATTTATATAAAATTGAAATGAAAGGCTAGCGTAGAATTCAGGTGAATTCCAAAAAAAACACAGTTGCAATCATGAGCTCGGACTAGGTTTAAAGTGACCATAGATAATGAAATATCAATGCCTCATCTATGTATTTGAAAGAAAAGTTAACTCAATCACAAGGAGAAATGGAGAGCTAAATTATTCAGAGTTGAGAATTTCAATGTACTTTTTCTCAAATTAAACAAAAATTTAAAAAAGAAAAATTGAGACTTCAATAAAACTCTAGAAAAGTTAGATACCTTAGACCTCTGGTGATTACTGAGTAGAGGCTATGCATATCACCTTTATAAAAATTTTCTATAAACAAGAGCATAAAAGCCTAACAAATACAGAAAACTAGAAATATAAAATATATCCTTTACTACCTACAATTCAATAAAAAAAATCAATAAAGGGTCTTTGAAGTTAAATGGAACCTTAAATAATTTAATCCTAAAAAATTGGTGAGTCAAAACATAAATTATATAAATATTAGATAATTTTCTAAAAAAAAAATTGACAGCAATGACACAACATAGCAAAACTTTGGGGATGCAGACAAAGTAGTCCTTTGGGAAATTTTTATATCACTGAACATTTTCATCACAAAAGAAAGAACAAACAGGTCAGTAAATTGGGCATGCAACTTAAAAAACTAAAAAATAAGGGATCAAAAATCTCCCAATAAACACAAAAAATAGAAATCCTAAAAATCAAAAAAGATTAACAAAATTAAAAGAAAAAATGATTAAATTGATAAATAAGCCTAAGAAATGTTTTTTAACCTAATAAAATAAATGTCATCAGGTAATATGATTTTTTTAAATATAGAAGAAAGTCGAATTTCCCATATAAATAAATTTTAAAAGAGGATTCACAACAAATTAAGAGGAAAAAAAATTATGTCTATAAAATTGCTAACTGAAGTGACATGGAAAAATATTTACAAACATATTAACCAAACAAAGAGTGAATTTAAAGAACCCAAACTTTAAGAAAGAAATTAAACAAGATATAAGTTCTCAAGGGAAAAATATCCAGAAACATATGGATTTCTATGTAAATAATATCAAACATTCAAAGAATAATTCATTCTAATATTATGTAAACTATTTGCAAAAATGGAAAAAAAGGATCCTACCAAATTTGTTCCATGATAACACATGGTCTTGATACCTAAATCAGATAGAGGCAAAACAGTGAAATGAAATTATAGATCGATATCCCTAATTAATATTGTTGAAAAATATTGAAGAAAAAAGCAGCAAAGAAGCTACATCAGCAAATCAGAAAGATAATATACTGTTTCTAGCCTAGATTTATACCAGAAATGGAGGGCTGGTTCAGTATTTGAAAAAAAAAAACTATGAGTATAATGGGACATATTAATAACAAAAACAAAAATCACACTATCACATAATATTAATAGATGCATAAAAAGCTTTTATGAGATGATACCCATTTTTACTAGAAACATTAAAAATCATAGGAATGAATTGAACTTTCCTTAATATGATAGGTACCACCCATCTAAAACTAAGATCTAGTACCATCTACAATGGAAAACTGTTAGAGCCCTCTACAATAAAATCAAATACAGCAAAAATCCTATGATTGCCACTGTCACTTGATATAGTCAAAGAAATGTTAGCAAAATCAAGAACATAAGAAAAATAAATTGCTATATTAAGCATAGATTAAATGAGAAACAAAATTATCATTTTGGCATATGATGTAATGGTCACTTAGAGAACCCTAAATATTTAACAAAAAAATTAATTAAACAATTTAAAAACTTTACCACAGAAAAATAGAGCCATAGTAATTACCAGATTTTTGATATATTATCAACAAAGCCCACCAGGATGAGAAAGAAAGAGAAATCCCATTCAAAATAATTTAGAAGCTCACCTACCAGGATGTTCACAAGAATTTTATGTATAAAACTCTGATGCCTTCTTCACAGAAATTTAGACCTAGATAATTTATAGATGTTAATGGCTCATGGTTGGGCCATCCCAATATAATAAAACTGACAATATTATATAAATTCATTTCCTTACTTTATAGAACTAGAAAAAATAATAAAGTTTATCTGATAGAAAAAATATCAAGAATGCCAAAGTGTAAAGTAAGAGGATCCTATCAGTACCAGATCTCAAATTATATTACAGAGCAATAATCATCCAAACAATTTGGTATTAGTTATTAAAGAAAGAAACAAAGAAAGAAAGAAAAGCAACAGTGGGACAGAAAAGGAAGACAAGATCCCACATTAAATAAATATAGTAACATGCTGTACATAAAACCAACAATCTGTAACTACTGGGGTAAGGACTCACTAATTGACAAAAACTGCCAGGAAAATTGGAGAGAATTGTGACAGATATTGGGCTTTAGAAAATCTCACACCATATAACCACAATATACTACAAATAGATACATGAACTAGATATGTAAGGTGATATCATAAAGAAATTAGAGGAACTTAGAAGATAGCTTTTACAACTACCAATAAGGGATTAATTCTTGACCAAATATGGAATAAAAAGAATCACAGGAGAAAAAAGCAAGCAAGTTCAATTGCATATAATCAAAAAGCATTTACACCTCAAAAAAAATTAATGTAGCTAAAACCAGAAGGAAATCTAAAGTTAGAAGGGGGGGGAAATTTTGCAGCAAATTTCTCTAATAAAATTCTCAGATCCAAGATATACAGAGAACAGATTAAAATATATAAGGATAAGGGCCACTCCCCAACAGATAAATTGTCAAAAGATATGAATAAGCAGTTCTCAAAAGAAAATCAATCAACCAATAAACATCTATTTAGTACCCACTATGTGCCAGGCACTGAGCTGAGCACTAGGCATATAAAAATAAGCAAAATACAGTCCCTGCCTTCAAGAAGTTTACAGTCTAATGAGAAAAAACAAGCTATCAAAACCATATGAATCATGTACAATATTATTATTTTCCAGGTTAACTAATGATAAGAGAAATCCAAATTAAAAAAAACTCTAAGGTTCTATCTTACACCCTTCAGGTTGACAAAGATGACAAAAAAAGTAAAAAGGCAATTGTTGAGCTATGTGAGTACAGGCACACTAATGTACTACTGTTGGAGCTGTGATGTGGTCTAAGCTGCACCGGAAAGTAATTATACCCTAAAAGTCACTAAATGTGTTTGACTAATGCCACTATTAGAAATATACTCCAAAGAGATTAAAGAAAAGAAAGAACTCGTGTATAAAAATATTCATAATGGCAATTTGTGTTCTATCAAAGAACTTGAAGGTAAGGGAATACCCAACAATGGCATAATGAATTTTGGTATATAAATGCAATAGAATATTATTACATCATAAGAAATGACAAAAAAGGACAGATTCAGAGAAAGCAGGGAAATTTCGTAAGAACCAATACAAAGAGAGTTAAGCAAACCAGAACAGTTTATACCATAACAGAAACAGTTAAAGAGAGACGGAGAGAACAACTCTGAAAGACTACAGAACTCTGATCAGTACAGTGACCAACCACAACTCCAGAGGATGAATGATGGATTGCATTTTCTAGATCTTGATAAAAAGGTGATGATCTAGAGGCACCAAATGAGACATACATCACAAGTCAACGTGGCCAACATAAGGGTGTGTTTTATTTGACTATGGCAGCTTATTACAAAAGAGGGTTTTGGTGAGAGTAAAGCAAGACTTGGGGAAGTGTGAAAGGGTTGAAGGGGTGGAGGACAGTGATGATAGTGCCACTAAAAAAAAGAAGAAAAGGAAGAACATCATTGGATATTTAAAAAAAATGCACAGAAAGAGATTCAAAGGGCAACATAGCTAGGTGAGGCAACTTTGGAACTATTATCTTGAATTTAGTGTATGCTTTTTTAAAAAAAGCTGTACATAAGAAGATTCCTCTTCTATTCTTTATATATGGAAATGTTCATGTTTGTTGATGTTTGTCAAGTTCAGAATAACAAAAGTTTTTTAAAATTAGCAATCAAAAAATAAAATTCATTACATGTACATACATTTATGCATAGCAATATAAATTATTAAGACTTTTCCTCCCTTATTAGAATATTCGTGTATTAGAGGTTTATTCTCCCTCCTCTAAAGAATCTGAATTAACATTCAGTAGATTCCCAAAGAAAAACCCAGAAGCATGTGCTTAAGACCTTTGATCTTTACTCTGAGGGAACAATCTAAAGTCATCCTTCTGGCATTGGTCAGGCAATTCATAGAACTCCCTGGGAAGACTCAGGCCCATAATATCTTGTATTCCAATATAGTTTTAATTGCTTTAGGAAAGCCCAAACACAAATTATATTCAGAAAATATAAAGACATTTCCCTGAGACAAAATCATGTGAGGGCAATGAGCCAAAGCGAGAAAATGACTTCCTTTGGTGCCACTGTTTCCAGATATGATCAGGATTTGTGTGAGCCCTTAGTCCTTCTGGGGAGCCCTGAGCTACAAGTTACATTTTGTGGACTTATCTGAGAAATTGTGAGTTTCCAATAAATCTCAAATGACTAATTCATTTTGGGAAACTCACAGATCATTGGAATTTGTTCGTGTTTGTTTGGATTTATTCTAGAAAATCTAAACTATTCTACTGTAGCATGAATCTAAACAGCTGGCATAAGATCCTTATAGGCTCTAGGTCCATAGGAAAAGTGTTGTCTGCCCTAAAAACACTGAGTGCTTTCTCTTTTAGGAAAGAAGTGTTGATTTGTTGATTACTGCAGGGATTTAGAAGAGAAATTTTCTTCCAGAATCTCTATTTGAATTTCTCTATATGCTGCAGGAATCAATTGGACCATCTTGAAGCCAACATAAATGTAGTGAGGTCTTCTCCCTACAATGAAGAAAGCCAACATAGTTCAACCCCTGACATAGTACACCATCCTTAACAAAATTGTCTGAGATCCTGAGGCAGGACACACACAAAGCCAGTTCTAGAATGTAGATCCCTTTTTATAAAAATAAATCAGCATATAAATATTAAATTGTCACATTTTCAGGTGGTGGATGTAAACTTGACAGTAACCTTGATTTATCAGTATGAAGAATTCCATTTCCAACCAATGGGGATTTATTCCAAAATTCCCAAAGGGAGTGATTAAGTCGTCTGAACTGGTTCAGTAGCCTACTTAGAGTGTGTGAATTAGTATATCCAGTCATATGAGCATTCTATTCCCTGGGGACTAGATAGGAGGAGCTCCTATGGATGACTAAGGTTGTACAAATAAACAGTATGTCACAGGTTGAGACAGAGGTGAAAAGGAATTGTTGGTCAACCTGTTGATTGGTACATCAACAATATGCAATTTCATCACCTAATCACCTGTTTCCACTTTCTAATCCTTCACATACTTATTGTCTGCTAAGCATTCAAAATACTCATTCAAAACTCAAAAATCTAGAAAGGAAAAGGGAAAAAACTACAGATACTCTACCTGGAATATAGGTAAACAGAATTATAACCATTGATTAAATCCCATTTATTCAAGTAGCTTGAATCTTCACCTCATTCTGTCTCCCAAGGTTATGCTGATGAGTAACTTACAATGAGATCCTGTGGGTACATTAGTAGCAAAATGGTACAAAATCCTGTCTTCTGCTGAAGTTGAGTCGTAGTGTTATCTCCATTGTGTATCTAAACTAACATAATCTTCAATTCATTTTATGAAATTATCAGGAAACTTGGAATAGTGGATTTAGATTTAGAGGTCAAGGATCCCAATCCCAGCTCTTCTCCTTGCTACCCTCGTGACCATGAGGAAGTCACAAGACCTTTCTGGGCCTCAGTCTTTATCTGCAAAATATGGAGAGTGAACTAAATGATCTTTAAAGTTTCTTCCTTAGATCCTTAGATCTTTAGATCCACTGATTATCATCCCCAACAACAAATATTTATTGAACTCCTACATTGTGCAGGGTAATGTGCTAGGTGTGTGAATATAAAGAAGCCCTGACATTAAGGATTTATTATCTAGTTTAGGAAGCAGAACACACATGTTCAAAGATAGAGAAGGAATGTGTGTTAACTGCCAAGTGTGAGGTAGAAACAATAACTGCTAACAGGAATTCAAAGAATTAATCATTTGGGGAGTGGGAAGTGGAGCCACAGAAGGAGACAGAGGGAGGAAGTGTAATTTAAACTGGACCCTTTAAGAAAGGTTAGGGCATCACAGAACCATAGCATTCCCAAGTTGGAATGAAACTCAAAAACCATTTATCATCTAGTTTGCCTGCTATGGAACTTGTAAGAATTCCTTCTACAACATCTTCAGTTGGTCAGCGTCCTCAAAGTTTGGCACCCAAAACTGAACAAAATATTGTGGACATGATCTAACCTTAGGACAGAAAACTAGAACTTTAGGTTACCTCATTCTAGAAACTATGCTTCTCAATGCTACATAAGATTCTATTCGTTTTTTGTTCATCATATACCTTTTGTTCATTATCTACCATAATGTTGACTTACAGCGAGGTTCCAGTTCACTAAAAAGCCTAAATTTTTCTCAGATTAAATATTACCTACTACCATGACAAGACATAGTTTCCATTATTTCTAGCTGCTTCTTGGCTTGGCCTTTATAATTGCCTCGATTGAAACCATCCATGACAGATATGTATAAAATTGGGGCAAAATTTTTTTCAAAAATATTTCTGGCTTTTCCTTTGCAAGCTTCAGGATTGAAAAAAAAAAACAGCTGCCTTCTTCTCTTGCACATTGGAAGGAATGAGCTGATTTCCAAATACCTAGGTCTCTTCATGAGCTGCTCTCCTTAGAAGGTTATCATCATAGTGTTTCCCATGCATCCAGTGTCTTCCCCAGGTCAGCAGGCAAGGATTAAATCTAGTGGTTCCAAAAGGTCTAGACAAGCTGAAGCATGTTCTCTCACATTCTAGCACCTGGCCACCCAGCACCTCTACTGGCTTTCAGTCACACCCAGTACAATCACATCCCCCAAATTACAATTGCAAAGTATGATATTATAGGACTTAAAATTTATACTGTTGAATTTCATTTTCTGAGATGCATTTCATCATTGTACCTTATCAAGACCATTTTGTATCATGATTCTCATCCAATGTGTTAGCTAATCCACCTGACTTCATGAGTTTTACAAATTTGATAAACATGGTACATATTTCTTTATTGAAATCATTAATAAAATGTTAAACGACACTGGGCCAAGCATAGATCTTTGGGGCCAAACCCTAGAGACCTCTATTGTCTATTCTCATTGTCTATTCCTTGGGTTACTCATAGAGTTCCTAACCCACCTTATAATCATCTAGCCCACATTATTTCATCTTCTCCACAAGAATAGTTTCTAAATAACAAAACTTTTTAAAAGTTTTAGTAAACTGGATTTAAATCATACCTACACCATTCCCGTAATCTACCAGCCTAGTAACCCTGCCTAAAAAAAAAGGAAATTAGGTTAGTAAGGCATGACCAGGTGTAGATAAAGTCATACTGGCTCATTATGATAACTGTTTCCTTTTATAGATGTTCACAAAATATCTATTTCATAACACATTTTAGAAATTTGGCCAGAAATAGAAATCAAAGTCAGGACATTTGTCCTTCTCTAAGTTCTATAGCACATCATCCACTTTCCATGATGTTTCAAAGTTCACCAATAATGGTTCAGCTATTCCATCTTCCAATTCTTTCAATACTCTGTGATTAACTTTGTTCAGCCCTGATGGCTTGAATTCATTGAAGGAAGTTAGGGACCCTATTACTACCTATCTATCTTCAATTCCAATTCCTTATTAGCCATTTTTGTTCTATCTTTTTTATAAGTGTCTACTTTTGTTGTTCCTTTTTATCACCACAATCATTTCCCAATAGAACTGTCCTTCAATTCCACAAGCATTTATTAAGTGCCTAAATACCACACGAAGGCATCGGGACAGAAGACAAAATTCAAAAAAGTCCCTGCCCTCAAGTTCCCTATACTCTACAGAGTACGCTCACTGAAACCTTCCTTGTCCCAACCTTCTATCAGAAGGATGGATGAATGTTTCCTTCTCTATTCTCTGGAACCAAGATTGTTCTTCTGCTCTTTCTAGTCGAAAGAGTGTTCTCCTTGATAGAGGAAATAAAAGCAAAATAAGTTGAGCATTTCTGCCTTGTCTTCAACATCCATTATCATCATTCCAATATTAACCCTTCTCTCCTTTGAGCCTGTTCTTTTCTTCAATGTAGCTTTTTAAAAAAAACTTTTTTAGCATTCATTATCAGGTTCAGTTCATTCTGAATTTTCACACTCTGATATTATTCTTAGAGAACTGTGCCATTTGTGAATCCAGCCTCCATTATCTGCTCTTGCTTTCATCTTCCCATAGTGGGCAGCTAGGAGACACTATAGATAGAGTACAAGTCTACAGTCAGTCATCCCTGCCTCCAAATCAGTCCTCAGACACATACCAGATGTGTAACCCTGGGCAAGTCATTGATCCACTGACTCTGTTTCTTCATCTGTAAAAATAATAGAATCTACCTCCCGTGGTTGCTGGGAGGATTGAATGAAATAATATTTGTAAAATACTTAGCACAGTGCCTGGAACATAGTAGGTATTCTACAAATGTTAGTTGTTTTTGTTATTGTTATGGTTATGGTTAGCTATTCAATCTTCTTGTAACTCTATGTTATTTGAAAGGCTCCCTATGAATCCACATTGGTCTTTTTAAAGCATTTCCCTTCTTACTCTTTTTTTAGATATGTTTTTCATTTGTATCTTTGAATTTTCATTCTTGAGAGTTTTCTGACCCTCCTGGGCTGACTTCCCTCATAGAATTTTAAGATCCTAACTATTCTTGCTCTAAGTTTTTTGAAATCTACTTCCCCAAAATCTAAGGTATGTTCTGCTTTCTTCTCCTTACTGTGAATTCTAAGAGACACTTCCCCCAAAGGTTCCCATCATTTCTACTCTGGTAATCACTGCCTTCCTGTTGATCAGAATCAGTTCCAAAACAGCAGTTCCCCAAATCACTTATTCCACCTTTTGATAGATAAAATTAATATCAAGATGAGTCATACACGAATTATTTCCTCTGCCTTTGGCAGAGAGAGCCATAGCAAGTCCAAATAATTGAAGTCCTTTGTTACTCAAACGATACTTTCACAATAAGTTTGTGATATCTTTCCTAAGTATCTCCTCTGTTTCTTTTTTCTGCTCAGGTGATCTATCGCGTTTTGCCGTCATAATATCATTTTTGTTTCTTCCTACTTTGATCTTTACCTAAAAGCTCTCTATCATGGCTAAGCCCTCTACTTCCCAGATTTCCTCACAGAGTCTGTCTTCTGATAAGCAGCCTGATTTGATCTGTTAGTGGTGACTACGGCAGTGTCTTCTTTGGTTCAAGTCTAACCCCTGAAGAATATCGGCTAGCTCGGGTTGCAGCCAGATCAGAGCACAGTCAGCCGTATGCACAAATCAGCCTCCTCTTACCAGACAAAATAACTCCAAAAGTGCCCATTTATCTCTCCTACCATAGTTAAATTGGAGTTTAATGTTAGAAATCATGCCATTAGCTTCAGAAAAAAATGTGTTAGAAAAATGAAAGAGTGCAGAAAGAAAATATTCATTCTCCATACATATTTAAGAAATGTTCATTTTCCCAATGCTCGAGGATAAATGAAGTTCAGTAATTAATAATACTGTAACATTCAGAGGCTTGAGTATAAAATCAGGACCACCAAGTAATTCACTGTCCCCAAAAACATTTTCTCTTTTTTTTTTAAATCCCAAACTTACCCCAAATAAAATTAATATTTTCATATTCAAAGCAGAACATAAAGAGGATTGCATGTAGAACCATGAATATTAATATTATTGCTTTTCCTTTTAATCATACAACAAATTCCATATATAATTGTGAAAGTTATCTTACTTCTCTGTTTCCTTCTGGACTTTCCACCAAAAACATTCTTAACATGAAATCTGGAAGACTTTTCATAGGATCATAGATTTAGAGCAAGAAGGAACTTTAGAGTCCAACTAGTAATGGAGTCAGGAAGACAAATCTGGCCTCAGACACTTACTAGCTATATGACTCTGGGCAAGTCACAATCCTTGTTGCCTCAATTTCCTCATCTACAAAATGGGGCTGGAGAAGGAAATGGCAGACCACTCCAGTATCTTTGCCAAGAAAACCCCAGATGGAGTCACAAAGAGTCAGACACAACTAAAAACAACCGAGTAATCACAAAGTCCAAACTCCTCATTTTATAAATGGTGAAGCTAAGGTACAGAGAAGTGATTTAACCAGGATCACATAGCTAATAATTGTCTGAGGCAGAATTACATCCCAGGTCTTCCTGATCCCAAGTCCAGTAATCCAGTAATTAATCCACCTAACAGGTGCCAAGTAGTATAGGAACTGATTGGGTAGGAGTTATTTCTGTCTTCTGTCTTTACATGGGGGGGTGGGAGGGGGGTTTAAGAGGGAGCACATGTTGGAAATTAGTAAAATTTTAATGAGTGAGATAGAATCAACAAATCCCTAAAATGCATTGAGTGCGATCCCAGCATAATACTCCATTCCAGAAATCAGATGTATAAAATAATCCAAAACTCAAAAGCAAAAATCCATGAGTTATTTTGACAAAGAAATTATTGCTATCTATCTACTATCACAAAATTCAAAACAAAAGTCTCAAATACAGCAAAATATTTATAGTGGCATTTCTTGTGGTTGTGATGCCCAGGAACTTAGGAATAGCTAAACAAATTGTATTATATCAATTAATGGAATATTATTGTGCAGCAAGAAATGATGGATATAATAAAGAAGCATGAGAAGACAAAGAAACCAATGCAAAATGAAGTAGAATAAGAAAAACAATATACACAATCACAACAATTCAATGGAAACAACAACAACAATAACAACAACAGAATAATTGAAACTAAATACGATGAAATTAGAATGACTAGGGGCAGCTGGGTGGTACAATGGATAGAGCACTGGCCCTGGACTGAGGAGGACCTGAGTTCAAATCCGGCCTCAGACACATAACACTTACTAACTGTGTGACCCTGGGCAAGTCACTTAACCCCATTGCCTAGCCAAAAAAAAAAAGAAAAAGAAATTAGAATGACTAACCTAGCCCCATAGAAGAGACATGAGAAGTAACTCTCCTCTCTTCTTCTAGAGATGAGGAACTATATGTGTTATACACTACAGATGACACTACATTTTTTTCAATGTGTTAGTTTGGCTGATTTTTTTTCTTTTTCATTGTTATGTAAGTGCTTATCTGGAAGAGGGAATATGGGAATGGTTCCATTTGGAAATGTAAATGATACAAAAGCAAAAAAAAAACCAGTAAGAATTTATTTTATCATTTTTACTCTCAATTTAATTTTGTTTTTCACAATAACAAAAATCTATTTTGTCTCCCTCCTTTTATCCCATCTTTGGAAAAGGAAAGGGAAAGAAAAAGAAAGAGAAAATCTTCTGCCAGGAGTTAGATAGCATCCTTCATCATTGTTCCTCTGAAATGGTTGGTCATTGTGTTGATTAGAGTCTTTAAAAGTTTTTTTTTTGTTTGTTTACAATGCTATTTTATAAATTGTTCTCTTAGTTCTGCTCACTCTACTCTTTATCAGTTCATATAAGTATTTCTGGGTGTCTATGAAACCATCCCTTTCATAACTTCTTATAGCAAATTAATATTCTGTTACATTCATAATTGTAATACAATTAATTATTCCCCAAGCAATGGATACCTCTTTAATTTCCAGTTCTTTGCCAACACAAAAAGAGCAGCTACAAATATGTTTGTACGTATCTTTTTTTTTTCCTTCATTTCTTTGGCGTAAGAGCCTATTTGGTAGGTCAGGGCACACACAGTTTAGTAACATTTTGGACATAGTTCCAAATTGCACGGATGGACCAATTCAGTTTCATCAACAGTGAATTAATGTGCCTGTTTTCCCAGTTTCTTTATTTGTCAACTTTGACAATCTGATGGGTATGAAGTAAAAACACAGAATTGCTCTCATTTATATTTCTCTAATTATTAATAATTTGGAGTATTTTTGATGAAGCTACTGTTAGCTTAGATTTCTTCACTTGAGAATTACTTGTTCATATTCTTTAACCATTGATCATTTGGGGAATGGCCCTTATTCTTATAAGTGTGAATCAGTCAAGTCAACAAGCATTTATTATATGATAAGCATTGTGTTAAGCAATGGGTATATGAATAAAGGTGAAAACATTTCCTGTCCTTAAGGAGCTTACAATTTAATATTGAGAAACAACAAGCAAACAATCATGTACAAATAAAATATAGTATGATCTGGAAATACTCTCAGAGGGGAAAAGCTACTGATATGCCTTTGAAATAAGACCCTTGTCAGAGAAAATTGATTCAAAGAATTTTTTCACCAATTATCTGCTTCCTTTCTTATTTTAGCTACATTGTTTTTGTTTGCACAGAAACTTAAAATTTGTATCATCAAAATTGACCATTTTATCTTCTGTGATTCTCTTTCTCCTTTTTATGGTCAAGAGTTCTTCCTCTATTGATTTGAAAAGCAATCTTCCTTCTTTCTCTAATTCATTTGTTTTTACCCTTTAGTCATGTATCCATGTGGAATTTATTTAGGCATAAGGTATAAGATACTAGTCTATGATTAGTTTCTTATAAACTACATTCCAGTTTTCCTAGAAGTTAATAGCCAGTATAAAGTAACAATAGCAGGAACCTAGAAGTCACTTACAAACTGTCCCAAAGATGAAAGGAGCATAATTTGCAAACTGTATATTAACAAAAAAAAAAAAAAAACACATCCTAGGACAGTTTGCTAAATCTAGGGAAGCCATCTAGGCCTTCCTGTCAGACCTTTTGACCTATGATATATAAACCTCAGATAAGCTCCAGATACCTATATTAGACCAGCAAAACACCAAATGTTGCTGATAACTTGAGATGATATGAATATGTTAATTAACTAATCCCAAGGTAGCACAGATAAGAGTCGTCTCTCACCAAAACCCTATAAAAATGAGACCTCACAGCTAGGTGGCACAGTGGATAGAGCTCTGGCCTTGAAGTCTGGAGGACCTGAGTTCAAATGTGGCCTCAGACCAAACACTTGACACTTACTAGCTGTGTGACCCTGGGCAAGTCACTTAACCCCAATTGCCTAAAAAAAAAAAAATGAGACTTCAAAACACTGTCCCACACCCCAAGGGCTTTTTCATGTCTATCTAGATCCATGTTGCCAAGTGCTCCTAACTCTAATCCATGGTTATGCGAGTGACTCTATACCTCTCCCCTCCCCATTCTGTTTTCCATGCTGCCTGCCTTCCTCCACCATTTTATCCCTGCCCCCACTATCTGCCTCTGTTTCCCCCTCCACTTTTCACTGTTTATCTCTATACTTTCCATTTCTATTTGCCCCTTCACCCTCTGTGCCTTATTAAAGTGTGACTGAAGTCTTACTCCCTACTGTCATCATGGTCTTTCCTGGCAAGTACCTAAAGAACCAGTTGTGCCTGCCTCCATTTCATAATTCCATAAATTAATTTGCAATTCAGCCAGGCTCTGTGTACTTCTGAAGGGAATGACTAGACACTCTAATCCTGATTTGTATTCTTTGAGGTGCTGCTGCTACTTTCTATGGGTATTAAGTGCTACATTATTTAAGGATCTCAGGGGTGACTCTGGCCAAGGACCTGCAAATTTTCAGTGCATCCAAAGTGATCTGCTCTAGAGCAGTCTGCCAGCTCTTGATCGTGGTCTGGATGGACAATACGATTCTAGGTTTGCTAAGATTGGAACTCCTTCAGACCACTCCTGGCACTAGCCCCAGTCAGCTAGAAATCTCTGCATCTTCAGAGCACCAGAACCACAGGAAGCCCCTTGGTCAATGCTCTCTGTCCCAGTCTTCAGCTTCAGACCAGTCTAGGGGCTAAACCTTTGACCCTACTCTAAGGCCAGAATCACACAGCTGCTGCTCACTTCTGTTCTTGCCTCTTCTCAAGTATGCAGCCTTAGGGACCATAACTCATTCTATGCTGAAAGTCAGTCATCGGGGCAGGTAGATGGCAGAGTGAATAGAGCACTAGCCCTTGAATCAGGAGGACCTGAGTTCAAATCCAGAATATTATTAGCTGTGTGACCTTAGGCAAGTCACTTAAACCCGATTACCTCACCAAAAAAAAAATCACCCTCTCCCAGGTATTACTCTTCTCCTCAGTCCACACTGGATCTGAGAGTTGGCTCTAGGGTATAAACAAGAGAATTTCCATTTGGCTTCTGATCCTGCTTCCTGCATAGTGTCAGGCCTGCCCCTGCTTGATTCTGGACTACTTGTTGCCCCAATAAATAGCTGCAGGTACCAGTTCCATAACAGAGGAGAAAGAAAACTTAATCATGTAAAATTCTAGTAATGACACCTAATGTTTTCAAGATATTAAAGTAAATAAGCAAGGTGACAAAATGCAATGTTTGGAAACTGGACTATGGCTTAAATATGATGTTTATATTAGGTACAGTCATTCTTAAAGACTCACAAAGTCTGGGCACTTGTGAAATTTCAAAACCTTAGAAATGTAGCTCTTTTCTGGTGTTAGCAGACCAAGGTTTCACTGAGAAAACAGAAAAGAGAATGTTTCTTATATTTCCTGGTGACATGATACAAAGGAGTTTTAGAAAGCCAACTAAAATAATCTAGTAACATCCATCACTACTATCTCTCAATCACCTTGTACTATCAACAAATATGAAAGTAACAACACTTTCTAGAAGCAAATGAAAATAAAGGAAGAAAGATAATATTGTACAATAAAATGGGAACCAGAGGGGAAGTCAGAGAACCTGAGTTCTAGTTCTGGCTCATCCCTGACTAACCTTTTTACTATTTTGAATGGGATCACTCCACTCCTGCTAACTCCAGTCAGAAGAATGGCAGACCCCATCAAGTCATTTGATTACATTAAAAAGAGAGGTTACTTTTTTAAAGGACAAGGACCTTTCTGACTCAAAATTGACTTTTTCATTGAAAAAGAGAGACATCTACTTGGCCTCTGAGCCTGAAATGGAAACTATGTGATATTGCCTTGCCTCCAGTCCTCAGGGGAAGGACTTGAACAGACCTAAAATAGCAGGAAAGGACCTCACCAAGTACATGCAATCTGAATAGAAAAGAAACAATGGGTAAAGCTTAAGGTTAGTTTTCTAAAGGATCTGGTTGGTTTCTTTCTTTCTTTCTCTTTTTGTCTCTTCTTCCTGGTAGGCAAAAGAATAAAAGTCTCTGACTCTTCTTTATCTTCTCTTGGAGGTCAAAGCAATCAGGAGCTTCTTAGCTCTTTAACTTTGCTGTGGTCCCTGTTGGGTACGCATTTCTTTCCCTGCTTGGTGGACAAAGGAGTTAACCTCACTATGTACTTTAGCACTGACAGTCTCTGCTAGGGAACGGGAAGTCTACATGACCATGTGTCGAGAAGAGGTAATCCATTGCCATCTTCCTTTCAGCAATACTAATAGATTTCATTTCTTAAAGGTTGTTAAGGATGATATTTTCAACCTCTAGAGGTCATTTTGTCAAGCTTGTATGTTACTGAGCTAAAAATTTCCCTAATAATCCATGTACTTGCTAGTCCAAATTAAATATCTTTCTTTTTTTCTTTTAAACACAATAGTATTCTTTTCAATAGGACTCAGGCCAGCTAGTACCTGATTGTCAAAAAAAAAGAAAAATCCCTAAGTACTGAGAGCAGTGGCCTTTACTAGATACATTTGTTGGGCTCCAGTTTTTGTTTTTTAAACAATTTCTGGTGGAGAAACAAAGAGAATCTCTTTAACATCTATATGTCAATGACTAAATTGGAATGATCCAAGGTCTGCCTAACCATAATTTTTCAGTAAACTTTCTACAGAGAAGTGAAAAGGAAACAAGCACGCATTAAGTTCCAACTATATGCCAAGCACTGTGCTAAGCGCCTTACAAATATTATCTCATTTGATCCTCACAAACCCTCTGGGAAATAAGTATTATTATCTCCATTTTACAGTTGAGGAAACTGAGGCAGGTAGCGGGTAAGTGAGTTGCCCAAGGTCACACAGCTAGTAAGTGTCTGAGGATAGATTTAAACTAGGTCTTCCTAACTCCAGGCCTGGCACTTTTTCTACTGTACCACCCAGCTGCCCCATGAAAAAAAAAAGGGTGTGGAAAAGTTCAGAGTCAGACATAGAGCCAGGAAAGAAATGAGCATGGATGGTTTGGGCATTTCCTGAAATGGTAGCTCTGGACATTTCATAAAATACCATTTGGAGTTTCCATTTCATTGAAATGAATTCAAACATTAAGAGATCTTAATATATTAACTTTTTAAAGTCAAGACATACATCTTTTACAGGCAACTAGGTAAAGTATCACATCTGGAGTGAGGAAGAGCTAAGTTCAGAGCTGACCTTCAACACTTAATACCACTCTATTCAAGCTGCTTATAGCAAAAGAAAACAGGTAAGTAATAATCATCAATATCATTCTGGATCCTAGATGCAAACTCTAACACAGGAGACATTCCTGCTGTGTTGTGAAAATAGATACTGATTTCTGCATATCATAGGAGGAAAAAACTGTTTAACTAAACTTTGGTTTGAAAAGACTTGTATATGAATTATTTCTTGAAGTTTGAGGATTTTTCTCCAGAATCCTCTGAGAGAAGAGATACTACAATTTTGGTTTGGGTGATTGATCATTATGTTAGAATTTCATGTCTCTTCTCTTTCAATGGGCTCAAAATATCCTATAAACATTTTCCCTTTAATTCAGCAATTCAACTAAAATTTACTGAGGACCTCCACTGTGCAAAGTTCTGAGCTAAACCTCAGGAATCTGAAAAACAACTGCTACCATCAAAAAGTTTATAATCTAATAAATGGAGTGAAAAGCAAATACTCAAATATATATATTATATATGATATTGCACATGTTGTATGTGTTCTATATTGCATACAGTATATATATATATATATAAGCCTTTATCAGACTCAGCATGGAAATAGTTTCCCCAAATCTACCAGCCATTGATGTCATGAAACCAGGTTATCTGGGACTTTTTGCAGGGAATCTTGGGAGAAAAAGGAAGAAGTCAGATCAAAAAGTTGATAATTCATCCTCCATTTTAGCATGATTTGGGTTTTCCCCAGAGAAAAGCATTTAGCTGACCATAGATTTGTGCTCCTCTGGACTTCCCTATAAAACTTTGAGGAGTAGCTGGAGCAGTGACTACTGCTACCAGCTACCATTGAACAATGCTGGGTCAAGAGATGCTGTAACCAGTGGATGCAGTGCTAATCAAACCATGTTTAGTGATGTAGTCACAACTGCCCATTGGATAAAATATCCCCCAGCGGGGACTACCCGTCAGAGAAGGAAATACTGTCCCTAACTCTCTTTAGGAGAGAAAGGAGTTTAAGCATCTAGCCCCTCTGCTGCAGCTGGCAAGATCTTTGGCTGCCAGGCTGTACCCAAAGATTGTTCTCCTCCCCATTCTCCTCTGCCCTTTCTTTCACTACTTTTTATTTGCATTGTTATATAAAAATGTTAGCAATAACTAGCCATTTGTTACTTATTTGATTTTAGACAAATTGACAGAGGTTTGGGGAAGGTCAGTATAGGTGAAGGCAGAGGACATGTCCAACCCTTGGCAAGGCAGCCAAGTAATGATCTCCCTGGCAAATCACAAACCTGGCGGAGCAACTCTGCTGTAGCATTGTTTAACCGGCCCAAGGCAGAGAATTAGGAGTAGTAATTAATGACAGAGGGAGAGACAGAGAGAGAGCCAAAGAGACAGAGACAGAGAGAGAGAGCTCTCTAACCTGGGGCAAATAAAAAATTCTCCTAAACCAAGAGTTTCCAAATTGTGATTCACAGACACCTGAAAACCTTGGTAGCACCTCCATCACCCCCTTCTCTGGGTTACCAAGGCACTTTCAGAAGGTCCAGAGTCAAAACTCTTTTCATAATAATACTAAGACATTATTTGCCTATTAAATACCCTCCCTTTTGAACTACATATCTGTGTGAGACTGGTCCATCTTCATATACTTCAACCAAAACAACATAACACAACAGACTGAGTGCAGAAGCCAATGTGATAATCCAGCTGTCTTGTATTAAGACAGACATTAAAGAGATTTGCAAAAATACGTAAAACAAAGTCACTCTTCTCACTATATTTTTGTCTTGGGAAATAGTTATTTTTCATTTTTTAAAAGATTTTACTATTATGAGGGAGAATAAGCATTTATGCAGTGCCTACAATATGTCCAAGCACCTTACTAAGTGCTTTACAAATGTCTCATCTGATCTTCATAACAATTCTGGGAGGTAGGCACTGTTATTTTCCTCATTTTAAAGTTGAAGGAACTGAGACAAATAAAGGTTATATATGGCTTGCCCAGAGTCACACACCTAGTTAAGTGTCTAAGACCAGATTTAAACCTGGGTCTTCCTGGCCCCAGGCCTAACACTCTATCCACTGCACTGGTGTGTGTTTTACCCATACAAGTTATGTATATCCACATGGGTCTATCTAAATGTGGCTCACAGAGAGGCATGAATAGATATCTCTAGAGCAGGGGTGGGGAACTTGTGGCCTTGTGGCCACATGTGGCCTTCTAGATCCTTAAGTGAAGCTTTCTGACTGAATCCAAATTTTATAGAACAAACCAGGCCACACTTAAGGATCTAGAAGGCCACATGTGGCCACAAGGCCACAAGTTCCCCACCCCTGCTCTAGAGTCTCCTCTAAGCACCCTTCTCCAAGGGGAGACTGATTCCTACGAGGAATGGAAGCAGGAAGTTGGGGTGGGTAAAGACATCATCAGAGGGTAGGATTCCCCTCTCTCTTCTCAGCACTCATACTCAACATCAGTCCTTCACATTACAGATGGAGGTTACCTCTCAAGGGATTATTATTAGTTTCTCCCAAGGAAACCAGTTCATGAAAGACGTACATTCTAGAAACCAGAGAAAGCCTAACTCCTCTAATCTCCCTATGACTTATATTACTTGTGGGAGGTCTCACTCTTTAATCAATCTTACGTATGACACAAGGTAAATTGTGATAGAACAGCCCAAGATAGAGTCTAGAGAAGAAGGGCTATAAAGGTTCTGAGCAAAACTACTTTTTCACCTGTGGGGATCAAGGAAGGCTATAAACATGGCACCTGAGCTGGCCTTGCAGGAAGATTGTAACAGTCAGAAATGTAGAAGGATAGTGCTCTAGGAAAGCCTGTAGAGAAGCATAGAAGTCAGGAGAATGCAAGGTTTGAGCTACAAATAGCAAGAGTTCAGTTTGACTGGAATATCAAGTGTTTGAAAGGGAACACAGTGAAATTAGTCTGGAAAGTTAAGTTAGAAACAACATACGTTACAATAAATTAGAAAGAACCTGGCAAAACTTTTAGAGTCTCACCCAGATGCCCAGCTATCTAGCACAAAGAATAGTGTACTCTCAGCTAATGCCCTTAATTTATACCTTTTTTTGAGTTGGGGGGAAGGGGCTGAGAGAAACTCCCTTTACAGATTGGTTGTTAGGTTTATTGGTCTCCCTGAAGTAGAAATGGGAGATCTCACTCTAGCTCATGGTGAACATTCCATGTACATTGCATTTTTAATCTCCAAAGGCTAGACTATAAATCAGATAATGATTATTTGTCTAATATGTATCTAAAAGCTCTGGAGTTTGGGATTTCCTGGTTTTCAGACCTTAAGTCTCTTCTGCTCATCCATGTAAATGAGTGGGTGGAGAAAAAGAGAAGAGTTAAGCCCAAGGGGCACAGTTTTCTCATTATCTCTCTTTGCCTAGACATATTCCTGGTTTTTTAACTATAGACCAAGCCAGTCAGAAAGAAGCTTTGCCATATCCTTTACATTGGGAATAGGGAGGCACAAAAGGTTTGAGCAGGGGAGTGATGTGGTCAGACCTGTGCATTAAGGAAATCATAGATTAAAGAATCATAGATTTAGCATTGGAAGGGACCTTAGAGGTCATTTGAGTCCAACCCCTCATGTTACAGATGAAGAAGCTAAGGGTGATGAGGTTTAATGACTCATACAGGGTAACAGATATTATGTGTCTGAAGTTGGATTCTGACACAGCTCTTCCTGATCCCAAGTCCAATGTTCTATCCATAACACCACCTAGAATGTTGGAAGGTTGAGGATCAAGTTAAGTAGTGATGGTCAACAGTGAAACAGAAAAAAGATATAGGATGATAGATTGAAGGGGAAACAGAGTCTAGAAACATATAAAATGGAAGGGAGAAAGGTTAGGCCCTAACTGTTAGGGGATACTTATGGAGAATGAGAAAGGAGCCAGTAGAGTTAAAGGGAGAGATAAATTAAAGAAGATTCAAGAAGACAGCCTGAAAGAAAGAAAACAAGTAAAGGGGTCATTATTTTTTTAATTTAATATTTTCTTTTTCCCCCAATTACATGTAAGAACAATGTTTAACATTCATTTTTAAAAATTTTTTGAGTTCCAAATTCTCTCTCTCCCCACCCCAACCCCCTGCCCATGCCCCCCCATTGAGTAGGCAAGCTATTTGATATAGGTTATAGAGGTGCAGTCATACAAAACATATTTCCATATTAATCATATTGTGAAATAAATAACAGATTTTTTTTAAAGAAAAATAAAGTAAAGAAAAAGTATGCATCCATCTCCTTTCAAACTCCATCAATTCTTTTTCTGGAGATGGATAGCATTTTTCATCATAAGTTCTTCAGAATTGTCTTGGATCATTGTATTGCTGAGAATAGCTAAGTCATTCACAGTTGATCATCATACAATATTGCTATTAATTGTATACAATAGTTCTGCTCTTTTCACTTTGCATCAGATTATATGTCTTTCCAGGTTTTTCTGAAAGCATCCTGCTTGTCATTCCTTATAGAGCAATACTATTCCATCACAATCATATACAACTTGTTCAGCCATTCCCCCAGTTGATGGGTAACCCTAGAGGATTCATTCTTGACAAAGAGGACAAGAGCTTGTCCTCATTTTCAGAGCTTGGAACAAAGTGGATATGCAACAACATAGGGACTTCTGAGATATGAAGAGGGGATCTAAGGAATTATATGTACAGCATAGGCACTAATTGTTACATTACGGTAGGAAATAATCAACTGATCTAACTGCTGGGGGAGAAGATACAAACATCTTTATGGAGAGGGAGAGTAGGAAAGTAGAGTAGGAAATGTTGAAGAAATAATGAGATGAAAAAGAGAAGGGAATGATGGATGGAGCAATGCTATGGAAGAGACAGAAGGGTATGAGATCAAGAGGTTATTGTTGACAAGTTTGTTTTTGTTCAGTCATGTCTGACTCTTCATGACCCCATGGACCATAGCACAGCAGGCCCTTCTATTCTCTGTTATCTCTCAAAGTCTGTCCAAGTTCATGTTCATTGTTTCCAGGACACTCTCTCTCCATCTCATCTTCTACCATCCCCTTTTCCTTTTGACTTTAATCTTTACCAACATCAGGATCTTTTCCAACAAGTCCCATCTTCTCATTATGTGGCCAAAGCATTTAAGCTTCAGCTTCAGTATTTGACCTTCCAGTGAACAGTCTGAACTAATTTCTTTAAGTGTCAACTGATTTGATTTCCTTGCTATCCAAGGGACCCTCAAAAGTCTTCTCCAGCATCATAATTTGAAAGCATTCATTCTGTGGTGCTCAGCCTTCCTTATAGTCCAACTCTTACAACTATATATTACTACTAGAAAAATCATAGCTTTGGCTATATAGACCTTTGTTAGCGAGGTGATGTCTCTGCTTTTTAATACGCTATACAGATTCGCCACAGCTTTCCTCCTAAGGAGCAAGTGTCTTTTAATTTTATGGCTACAGTCACCATCTGCAATGATCTTTGAGCCCAAGAATATAAAATCTGACAGTACTTCCATTTCTTCTCCCTCCATTTGCTAGGAAGTAATAAGACCAGTTGTCAAGATCTTAGGCTTTTTTAATGCTAAGCTTCAAGCCACCTTTTATATGTCCCCCTTTCACCCTCATCAATATGATCTGCCATCGCAGTAAGATTGTTGATATTTCTCTTGGCAACTTTAATTCAAGCTTTTGATTCATCCAGCCTAGTATTTCATGTGATGTGACTCTTCATATAAGTTAAATAAATAAGGTGACAATCTGCAGCCTTGTACTCCTTTTCCAATTTTAAACCAATCAGGTGTTCCATGTTTGTTTCTAACTGTTGCTTCTTGGCCTGCTTACAGGTTCCTTAGGAGACAAGTAAGATGATCTGGTCCTCCCATCTCTTTGAGAACTTGCCATATTTTGTTGTGATCCACACAGTCAAAAAATTGTAGTGCAGTCAATGAAGCAGAAGCAGATGTTTTTCTGGAACTCCCCTGCTTTCTCCATAATCCAGTGAATATTGACTAATCAAACTGATCTCTAGTTCCTCTGTCTCTTTGAAAACCAGCCGCTCTTCTGGTAATTCTTGGTTCACATATTCCTGAAGACTAGCTTGCAAAATCTTAAGCATAACCTTGCTGGCATGAAAGATGAAGACAAACTTATCATCAGAACATCCCAGGAAGTTTCAGGAAGAAAAGGAAGATAGTATTGCATTTTTCCGATGAGATAATTAAGTCAATAATGGGTAACGGTTTGCCTAGATGTTGTAGGAAAGTACTGACTGAGGTGAGTTTTCCTGATAGTTCAGGTCCAAGAGTGGAACAAAATGATCCTCAGTTTACAAAATGTTTACTTAACCAAAGGAGAGGAGGATATTCAACAAGGATGTTCAGTCAAGACACTGAGTTTACTCAAACACAGTTTTCCATTGTTGGTCAATCCACTGATCTATCACAAAAAATTGCAGGACCTACCAGGAGCTCCTTATGGCCTTTCTGTACTTTCTGACCAGGAAGCCAAATCCTTGGCCTGGGAACCCTAGGCTTCTGAGTCAATGTAGGTTCAAGAGCAATTTCAATACTTTTGAAGTAAAAGAACTAGCCCAGTTCGTATGGCTAGTAGGTATATCCTAGGGTTACACAGCAAATTACTAATTATGCTATCATCTGCACTCTTCTCCTGGGCTCCATAACCAAGGTTATTATTTGAACCAGGTTTGAAATCTTGAAGTCATCCTCAAGTCTTCATCCTTACTTACCACCCATATCCAAGGAGTTGCCATATCTTTTCTATCCTACCTCCATGACATCTCTGTGATGTTTCTATTCAATAGCTACCATCCGAAGTGAGATTTTCATCACCTCTTGCCTCCTAATTGGTCCTTACCTTCAACCTCCCCCATCCCCAATATATCCTCCACAAAGTTATTAAATTATGGTCCTAAAGCACACATCTGATCAGGTTGCTTCCCTGATCAAGAAGTTTCAGTAGCTCCCTAATGCCTCTAAGATAAAATATAAACTCCTCTGTTTGGCATGTAAAGTCCTTTGCAATCTTCCTCTCATCTGACTTCTCAGGCTGATTTTTGTCTTGGACTACCTAGTACACCTAGCATGCCGCTCAGCACATAGTACATAGTTAATCTAAGTTTTTTGTTGGAGTAAATCTGATTCCACCTTATCACATATATCTGTCCAAGAACTAATTTACTACCCGATAGAAAGTTAAGAAGTTAGAGAGAAAACTAGCTCATTCAACAAGCATCTATTAAGTATCTATTATGTTCAAGGTATTAAATTAGGCCCTGGAAATACAAAAGCAAATAAATGAATCAATGAATGAATGGAAAGATAAATAGAAGAATAAATAATGAGTGAATGAATAAATAAATAAATGACCCCTGACATCAAGGACTTACATTCTACAGGAGGGAATATAATATATTCACAGATACAAAATAAAAACAAATAAAAACAAAATTATTTTGGTGTTTAAGGGGAAAACACTAATGACTGGGGGGAGAAGCCCTTAAGAAAGGGCTAATATACAATTTGAGACTGGAACTGAAGCTTAAAAGGAGCTGAGATTTCATTGAATGGAGGCAAGGGTAAGCTGGAGCCAGATCAAACCAGCTTCCCAAGAGCCCATCATTAAATTATCAGTGGGAGCATTTATATCTCAGCAATTAAAAGGGCTTGAATTATTATTTTGTTAATTTCTAGACTTAAAGTGATGGAGAAAATGCTGATAATGCAAATTAAAATCATGAGTGTTTTATGTATACAATTTTTTTTTCAGAGAGTTGGTTGTTAAACATTTGCCAGCATACTCCTGGGTGGAGGTGAGGAAGGAAAGCATTCCAATTATGAGGAACAGCCTGAGCAAAGGCATATAGACGGGAAATGAATGTCATGTATGGGGAACAGCAAAGAGGTCATTTTTTTTTCTGGAATGTAGTGTATATCAGCAAGAATAATGAGAAATCAGTCATAGGACCCTAAAAGATCATAGATTTAGAGATAAAAGAGCCCTTTATGGTCATCCCTCTTTATTTTACAACTGAGGAAAATGAGACCCAGAGAATATGAGGAACTCGTGCAAGGTCACAAAGGCAGTAAGTAGCAGAGCCTGGATTGGAATGGAGGTCTTCAAATAGCAAATTCAGCAAATCCAGAGCCAGATTATGGAGGGTTTTAAATGTCAATTACCAGGAATCACATCAATTAATAGTAATAATAATGATTATCATTATTATACATAGTAATGAAAAAGACAATAATAGATTATATTCATAAAGTGCTTTATGGTTATTGAATTCAAATCAATGAGCATTCTTAAGGACCTACTATGTGTAAGGCACTGACCAAGCTATTAAATACAAAGAAAAAAATGATGCCATCCCTGACAACAAGAATCTTACATTTTATTAGAGAAGATGTACACATATAAATAAATACAAAATATATGCAAAATAATGCACTTTACATGCATTATCTGTTACACATTCTCTGGAATCTAATCCTATTTTTGTCTTATTCTGTTTTCTAATTGGTATGTGTGCATTTCTGAGTATGCTCTATCTCCTCTGATGAGATTGTTAAATCATTTAATTCGGGAAGTATATCTTGTAAATTTTTATAGCCCCTCCCCAACCCTGGAAACCTAGCAGACATTCAACTAATACTGGTTCAATTTAATTGAACCCATCTAGGCCTCCTGTTACATTAAAGTGACAGTGTGCGCTAGTTTTAGCTAAACATAAGTCAATTTTGGGAGGGAAAAAAAAAATTATTGAACAATGAGATGTAGTGTAAAATGCAGAGCAAAATTCAGTGTCAGATGACCTGGGTTTGAGTCCCTGTTCTGCCACTTATTTGTTGACCCCAGGTAAATCATGACTCTGGGCCTTAGTTTCTTCAGTAAGATGTAGAAGCCAGCAAATGACTTTTAAGGTGGCTTACAACTATACAACATTGTGATTATATAAGTTGCTTATTGGCTCAATTCCAATGGTTTCTGTGTGTGCAGAGACTACTACTAAACCCAAATGATATCATGGATTGAGTATGACAAAAAGGAGAAAAATGTCAGTAGATAGGAGGGAATGGAAACTTTGGACCAAGACAATCCTCAGGTTAGAAAAGTAAACATGAAATGAAAAAGAAGCGGAAAATAATGACAAGATTAATAGAGTAAAATTAAAACAAACACAAAATAAATCTTCTTTGTACAAAATACAGTCCATGAATAATTTAGGACATGATTTTGTGAAGGAGGTGTCAAGATACCAAGATACCAGAGCTAAGATCCAGCAAGCAAAGTGTTCCCTGAACTTGACATGACAACAATCCTTTGGGTTAACCTTCTGGAATTGATGGTTCCTGAACTCAGGCAAGCACCAACAGGCCCAGAGCTGAAGCCCTGCTATGAAAGGACTTTTTGTCACTAGACAACCTTGCCTCACTGTTGCTGTTGTGCCTCGCTACTGTTGCTACATTATGATGTTTAATTCTTTAGTCACAAGTATGGATTTATATTGACTTATATCAAGGTTCAGTCATACTAAAGTGGTCTACCCCCCCCCAATAGGGGTGGGGCCCCATCACATGTGTTCTTACTTGCAAGCCATTTTCCTCACTTTGAAATTAAACTTCTGTTTGATTCCTAACTCTCCTGTCTCTAGCCTCCTTTGCTCAGGTCCAGCCACCCACAAGTTAGAGGCCAGTTCCATCCAGTTGACAGAGGTAATGTGACATAGGAAATACAATCCTCAATTAAAATCCTCCCTCTGACAGACAAGGAGTAGCTGTGTGACCATGGATATACTGCCTAATCTCTAGGTGCCTTACATCCATAAGACTTATCTACATAAGTCATAGCAATCACATATCTCCTCCAAAAATATCATCATATGAAATCATCTAAAAAAATCTTGACTTTTTTTAATCCTAAGAAAGATAATGGTAAAGGAAAGGGAATGAACTTTCTTAAAATTAAATTTGGTTAAATTTATCATCATCTCAGAAATCACACATACTTTGTGTAGTCATGTATACGTATATGATGGTGGGGGGCACTGAGTGAACCTAGAATTTTAACTACAGAAAGGGAGCAAGGAAAAAAGAAGAGTGGAAAAAAGAAAGGAGGAGAAAAGAGGGAAGTACAGAAAGTGCTAGCATTTTTTATAGTCACTAATACCCACATTAAAGTTTTATACATAAATAATTTTAGAAGCTTTTTTACATTTATTTTCTTGGGTTTGCATTGTTGGGAAGTATTTTTGAACTTGTACTAAAATTTTAGGAAACATGCCTTTCTGGAAATGAAATCCTAGATTTGAGAGATCCATAAATGATCTAGGATGACAAGTTTCCATACCACAAACATTTACCTTAACAATTTGTTATGACCTCCTCCATATGTGCCAAAAGCATCAGAAGAGCTAGCAGCCACAGGGCTGTCCATCTTTCACTCTGAGGCCTCAGCCTGTTTTATAAAGCCGTTTCCATAATCAAACACCAAGAAAATGCATGCCCTTGACCCTGAAAGATAAATGTGAATGCAAACTACGTATGAGTAATGTTCTCCTGTGGCAAATATTTGTAAATCTAGTTTGCATATAAAAATCTAGGAGGTTTTGCCTGCCTTGCACAACATTATGCTGGTGGGTCGGCAACCTCTCAGACTCTGAACTCCATCAGCTAAGCTGAGTGATCTCAGTGGGCACTTGCTGGATATGGCAGCAGCCCTCCACCATAGATTAGAGGGAAGGAAGATAGGACAATGAAGAAGAGGGAAGAAGTATCAAAAGAAGAAAAGGAAGGACAGAGAAAGGGGAGAGAGAGGACGAGAAAGAAGTGATGTTGTGAGTGGTTCAGGGCCACCAATGTTGTGGAATTTAAGGTAGAGGTTATCTATGGTAATTCAATAAACACATAAATCCACTACAAAGTGCAAAGCACTATATAAGGTTTGTGCGTGAAATCTTTGAAGTTTTTCTTAGTTAAAAAATAATAAATTACTTAATATGAACAAGTTGGCTTTCCTCAGAGTACGTAGCGAATGAAAATAGACATGTTAAATATTTTGGTATTGCCAAAGAGGTATTTGAGTATCTATCCTGAATATTGGAAGGGACTTTGGATGTCAATTAATCCAAATGCCTCAAGTTACAGATAAGGAAACCACACTGAGGAATTAAGTGACTTACACAAGGTAAAACAGCAACTGTGTTGTCAAAGGCAAGACTTGAATTCATGTATTCTTCTCTCCGAGGATAGCTCTCTATACACCTCACCATGCCACCTCTCACTAGGCACTGAATGCTCTATAATAAACCAAAAAACATATGGATTTTTTAAAAAGGGGAAAGGGAGAAGGAACAAAATGAAAGAAGAGGAGGGAAAGAGGGACAAAATAGGAGAAAAGAAGAGGGGGTAAGGAAAGTTAAGGGAGAAGAAAGAAGAAGAGGGAGAAATGGAGAAGAAAAGAAGCAATTAGGAGCTAGGGAGGAAGAACCAAGGAAAACCTAATATGGCTTGTCAGATCATAGAATATAGTGGGAAAATCTCTAGAGACATGAAGTGAAACTGTTGGTCTTGGCTGCTGAAATATTTCAATATAGTTTTCTCATGTGACCACATAAGTAAAACCTCAAGGGTACTTTGCCAAATATTTTGCCCTAAACTTCCCCAATCAAAGAGTGTTTTAAAAAAACTTTTTTTGTAAACAGTATTTTATTTTTTCCAATTACATGTAAAGATAGTTTTCAACATTCATTTTTATAAGATTTTTAGTTTCAAATTTTTCTCCCTTCCTCCCTTCCCCCCCCCACCCCAAGGTGGCAAGCAGTCTGATATAGGTTATACGTGTGCAATCACGGAAACATATTTCCACATTAGTCAGGTTGTGAAAGAAGAAACAGAACAAAAGATAAATGTCACACACACACACACACACACAAAGTGAAAATGATATGTTTCAATCTGCATCCAGACTCCACAGTTCTTTATCTGGATGTGGATAACACTTTACATCATGAATCCTTTGGAATGTCTTAGATCATCATTATTGTTGAGAAGGGCTAAGTCATCCTTAGTTGATCACTGCACAATGTTGCTGTTAATGAGTATAATGTTCTCCTGGTTCTGCTTACTTCACTCAGCGTCAGTTCATGTAAGTCTTTCCAGGTTTTTCTGAAATCCACCTGCTCATCATTTCTTATAGCACAATAGTATTCCGTTACATTCATATGGCACAACTTGTTTAGTCATTCTCTAATTGATGGTCATCCCCTCAATTTCCAATTCTTTGCCACTACAAAAAGAGCTGCTATAAATATTTTTGTACATGTGGGTCCTTTTCTCTTTTTTTTATGATCTCTTTGGAATACAGACCTAGTAGTGCTATTACTAGATCAAAGGGCATGCACAGTTTGATTGCCTGTTGGCATAGTTACAAATTGCTCTCCAGAATGGTTGGATCAGTTCACAACTCCATCAACAATGCATTAGTTTCCCAATTTTCCCACATCAAGGGGTATTTTCCAAAGAAATTCTTCTATTAGTTTCCAATTCACTTACAATTTGTTATAAAGCTTTTTGGTAAGTGTAATCACAAAGTCTCACTCCCACCTCACCTTTCAATCAGTAGGAAACTAATTTCAACCAATGAAAGAAATATACACTTATCCAGTTGGATTCAAAATTCATAATTTGCCAAGAATCTGTGGTTCTTCTCTTGGAAAAGTGCCTTCCTTTTTCTTGGACCAGCTATCATTTACACAAGCACCAATCTTTTTACAAATTCAACACCCTAATGACTCTCAAATTTCATACAACTTTAGAGTTGGCAGGAACCTCAGAAAGTTCCTGATTTTACAAAGGAAGAAACTGAGGTCCAGAGAGGGGAAGCAAGGTGCCTGGTATATTATAAACGAGGTCACAGAGGGGTGGGTACAAGATCTTGAGTTTTTCAATTATCAGGCCAGGGTTTTTTCCACTTTACCATAAAGCTGTAGGTGTATCTGCTGCTCCCAAGAACCAGTTAAGAAATCTAATAATAACTGTATTCTGTTCTTTGGGCTTGCCTCCCACTGATTATCTATTAGTTCTGAATTGTAATGGATGCATTTTTTTAAAAATTGATAAGGAAGCTATTATACTGTCAGCTTCCATAGGCACTGACAGAAACACTTGAATAAACAAAAACAGCTCAAAGTTCTGAGGTGGGATTAAACCTGAAACACCAACTCACTTCAAAGAGACTCTTTGACTATCAGTGCCTTTGAAAGTGGCAATGGCCCTATTCTGGAATGCTGAGATATTAGGGAAGAAGGAAACTGGACCCTTCAATATCTCATACTGGACCATAATCTATTGGGGCCAGGTAAGTTTATTTCATTAACTAGAGGAAAGGCTTAAAACCTGCTCCACAAGTAAATTGTTTTTTCTTTGGATTCATTTTGGAACAGAAACACGGACAAGACTATTTCTGGCTAAACACCAGAAAGACATTGCTTTCTGCACAGACACAAATGACTATCTGAGTAAACACAGCACAAAATATGGTGCTCCTTGCAAAAGCGTAGATGGCAAAACCTTGTGAAAAGTAAATTAACTCTTTCAGGGGAAGTGGAGCTGGTGAACTCCAATAAACAGACAGTAAGCACAGGCATGAGAACACCACGGCATACTGAACAGAAAGCCGGCCTTAGAGTCAGGAAGAGCCGGTTGAAGCACTACCTTTGAGACATACTAGCTGTGTAACCCTGGGCAACTCAATCAACTCTTCAGTGCCTTAGAAAACTCTCTAAGATTATAAATTGCAAAGCAAATGCCCAACTACTTTGGTAGAGGGGATTTCCTCATAGGGAGGTCTCTGTACCAGTGAAATCACAGGACCAGGAAAAGAACATGGCCTTGCTGCTCCTTTCTAGGATTCGGTGCCAGACATGGGGGTGGGGAGGCCCTGCATGCCTTCAAAGGTGCTTACCTAGGTCTCATTTTTCATATGGAAATGGGATTATACTTGTTTTCTTTGCCATAAAATGAGATAGTATTTGTAAAGCGGTTAGTTAGCACATTGCCAGGTACATAGTAAGTGCTATATAAATGCATATTCCCTTCCTCTTTCCTGCCTTGAGACAGAAGGCCCAGGAGACAGCTGAACCTACTATAAAAGTCTCCCAACAATGAAATCTGTAAAAGCCAACCAAAAGTGGAATCAGTACCCTCAAGAGGGAGGTAGATCACTGGGAGGGGGAGAAGGGGAGAGACCAGAGGACCATGTCTTTGGGATGCTAAGGGATTCGTACTTCAGGTGGGGTTGGATTGGATGGCCTCTGAAGAGTCTTCCATTTGCGATTCTAGAATGTAGTCATGGGACATGACTTGCTGTCAAGAACTGATGTGTGGGCAGTTAGTCTCAAAAACTACGCAGTCTTTTCTGTTGGAAGATAATTTTTCTGCTAGCCTTGTATATAAGTGTGGCATGATCAAGAGTCCTTTCTATACCACAGAAATGTGTGGAACTGGTATTGATATATCATGGAATCATAGAAGTGAAGCTGGAGACTTCAGTTGCCATCTAGTGCAAATCTCATTTTACAGATGAAGAAACTGAGGCTCAAGGACATTTAGTGACTTGCAGAAGATTGCAAGGTAGTGTCTGGGATGGGGTATGAATTCAGGTCTTGTATATCTAGAGCCAGTACTCTCTCCACTGTTCCATAATGGCTCCTTGCATTTAAGTTTACATTCCTAAAGCACAGGTCTGACCATGTCACTCCTCATAGCTGTGGGCCCTCTTGCCATTGAGATAAAATACAAACTCTAGTATTCGTCATTTTTAGCCTTGCACAACCAGGCTCCAGCCTGCCTTTCCAGACACATTTCAATTTCTCTCCTTCGTATTACTCTGCATCTGGTTCTTAGAATCCCCAAAATTCCAATTTTTCTTCAAAGCTCAGGTTAAGTGCCATATCCTACATGAGGCCTCTCCTAATTTCCACATTTGTTAGTGCTCTTAAATCACCCTTATCTCCTAAACTTACTTCGTATTTATATAGTGGCTAGAGAACCTGCCTTGGAATAAAGATCAACTGGATTTAAGTCTCACCTGCATCAGCCCTAACCCAGCCTCCTTCTGACTCCTGATTTCTTTCTTTGATCCACTGACTTCCTAGAAAATCCAGTATCAGCCCCAATCCTAGCCACCTGCTTCTCACCTTTTCTTCACCCTAGGGTTTAAGATACAAAATTAGCATCTAACTCAAATTTGGACCTTGAGGTAGCACCTCAAAGGGTCACATCATCAAAGCACCTCTCTCCAATGACTGATAACCTGCCTGCACCCATTTCTTGGTGATTAGTATACCCTCATACCCTTCTACATTAGTGATTCTGAACCCTAAGTTCTCTTAGGAAGGCACTTAAGAGTGGTGGCCACTGAAGAGCTCTTTAGTCTAAAAAGTTCCTGGGATGGTGAGTGGGGCCATAGGGAACAGATGGACACATCCCAATGCAAAATAGTGACAGAGTTGACTAGGTCATGGTTCACAGTGCCTTAACTGCAGGGGGAAAGTGGAAAAGGAAAGACAATGATTGTTGAGAAGGCTATAAAGAAGGGAATGTGCAAAGCATGGCTGGGGTTTTCCTGAAAGAGTGCAGAAAAGTAGTCACAAATCAGCAGAGTGAGACCTCCAGAGCCTGGTTCCTGGCATGGGCCAAAAGGCACCCATGTGGCAGAGCTTTACTGGTAGAGGACATTTATTCACCAGGAGCTTCCAATCCAGTGAAATCACAGGTCCACAGCAACAAAAATCATATTTACTTATCTGTACATGCTCGCCCCCACCCCATCCCGAGGATCCTGTAAGTTATTTGCTAGAAGCCCAGTTGCCTTACTTGTATTAGCTGTAAATGCTTGTATTACTTGTAAATGCTTGTTGAAATTGATTGTACAATTGGACATAATATGAAGATTGCCTCTGATTTACCACTTAAGTTTCTGGCTGATGAGTCTTTGCTCTACTAACAGAAAACCAGGCAACCCATTTTCAAACATCACATCTAAGTTCAGATTACAGCATGAAAAATTGGCCCATCTACTACTTAGAGGTATCAAAGTCAATATTTAATAGTGTGCTCTGGTATGTCCCTGAACATAGGTCCTCTCACCCAGTCACTCATCACACTGAATCATACCACTTTCTTGACATTCCTTCTCCATGCTTCATCTACTCAGAGGAACTTGGTTGTGGAAAGTATGGCTTCATTGGGATGGATGGTCTAAGACCTTTTTTTCTTTACTGTCATACATTTCCAGAACTATATCAGCATGTATTGTTTAGCATCACTTGCAAGTACCAGTACTGACATTGCTCTAGAAGCCTCATGTGATATCTGAGTGCCATGGCCTATTCAGAAGGCCAGATGCCACCTTTAGCTTTTAACCCTTTAGTCTGAGGCTACACCATCCCCACATTCTGCCAGTCTGCCAAGGGACATATGTAAATCATAGAGTTGACATCCTAGAAAACTGCATGAGTCACATGAATGTTAAGTGATCCACCCATAGTCAATGTGTCAGAGGTGAGATTTTAACCCATATTTTTCTGATTTTGAGGCCAGCTCTCTATCCATTATGCCACACTGACTGAATTCCAGTGTTGTCAATAACATGTTTTAGTTCTTTATTTCTTTGCTTACATGAAAAATTTTCTAGTTCAAGATATTAGCTTGGGTTTGTTGAGATCGAATATCAGTGCTATGTGCAGTCCTGCCAAGTGGTCCATACGAGACAGTCTGGCATAATGGGAAGAAGGTTAGAGTTGGAATCCAAAAACCTGAGCTTGGATCTATGAAGCCTTGGGCCAATCACTTAACCTCTCTGTGCCTTAGTTTCTCATTTGGAAATGAGGGAGTTGGACTTTATAACCTCTAGATTCCCTTCTTGTTCCCAATCTATGATCCAAAGGTTGGGGGTGGGGGAGTGGAGGCCTGGGTGGAGAGAAAGAAATAAAAATATTTATCTGGAATAAAGAGAAGAGGCAGAAATGGTCTAAAGGACAAAAAGAATAGTAGTAGTAGGCATTTATAAAGCCACATTTGAACTCAGATCTTCCTCCAAGTTGAGCACTCCACCATTTTACAGATGAAGACCCTTGGATTCAAGAAGTTAAGTGACTTGCCCATGATAACTCAGCCAGTAAGTGTTGGAGGCACAATTTAAAGGCAGATCTCTCATGACTCCAAGCCTGGTGCTCTATCCACTACACCACACTGCTTGAAACAAGGAAAAAAATTGTTTAGCCCACTGGTCAGAATTGCACAAAAGCCTTTGAACTAAATTTCTGTGTTAATTTAACCCTTTTTTTTCCGCTTCTACTGCAAAATGGCTCTAGGATTTGAGACACATCCAACTGAAATTCTTGGTCTTATAGGCCTAATGAACTCTAGTTAATGCTCAGAGGGGCTGATTACTATCAAATCACCATAATTTAACTGGACAGGGACATGTTTCTTTGTTTTGTGAGGACACTGAAGGAAAAATTACTGAGTAAATTAGTTTAGCTTTTATAAAAGTTTCAGTGAAGCTGCCCTAGTTTGAAAGCTTTGTTTTTTTATTGGAAGCTCAATTCTTTTGTTGTTGTTTCCTTGCCTCCCTATTTTTTCTATCCCATTTTGAAATTTCAATTCAGCTCTTACTGCCCTCGCTGGACAAGAGAAGTGTATCCAAAGCAGTACTATCAGACCTCAACAAACTTGGTCAGCACAAGTGGCAATAATTATGAAGATCATAGGCTATGGAGCTGGAAGAATGGGTAGTGCTTACGTTGTCCAATCCATGTACACTGTACATTGGCAGGAACACAGGTTCTGGAATCAAAGGACCTGAGTTCAAATCCTGCCTTTGACAGTTATCTGTATGACCTTAGGAAAGTTAATTAATCTCATTGGGCCTCTATTTTCCCTTCTGTATATGAAGAATTGAAGGCTAGATGGCCCTTGCAGAGCCCAAACTGGCTAGGTAGAACCCACTGTTAAACTTTTGGTGTGAGCATTTACATCTCAAAAATCCACAATCTCTAAAAGCCTAGGGCTGATTTATTGTTTTGTTAAGAAAGTGCTAATAATGCAGATTAATCTTAAAAATGTGTGTGCATACATGTGGGGGGGGGGGGGGGGGGAGAGGGCTTGACAGCCCAGTTGTTAAACATTTACCAGCCCATCTCTGCATTGCTCTACTTGAACTCAGCAGGACCACAGCAGAAGGCTCAGAGAATAAAGTCATTCCCAAACTGGAAGCTTGGTGAGAGGAGGAGAAGAAGGAGAAGCATTACTTTCATTTATATTGTGCCTTAAGTTTTGCAAAGTACTTTATACCCATTACCTTATTTGATCCTCATAGCACTTCTGCCTTTTCTCATTTCACAGAAGAGAATATTAAGGCCCCGAAATGGGAAATGACTGGTCCAAGTTCATACACATGCTAAATAACTGAACTCAGGTGCTTCAAGTCCCAATCCTGGGAATCTTTCCCTTAAGCCACTGTGAATTTTTAAACTACAGTCCATTTCACATGACCCAAAGAATATCAGAATTACTATTTAGACAAAAGTCCAATCAGAAGGATAACCACCCTCTCAACAGGTTTATCTTTAAAAAAAATGAGAGGTACTTTATTAGTCCCCAGGAGAATTACTTTAAATTAAGAATTACTTAGAATCTCCACCTTTTCACTGCAGTGTCCATTATGTTCAGAAGTAAATTATAATCAATCAGTATATAAGACAATTTTATACATATTTGTATATAGCGTGTACATATATATGCACGTATGTAATTATATGCTTTCTTTGCAACATATCAAAGTGAAGGCCGCATACATTACAATTCATCTCATGTAATCATTTGTTCCAAAAGCTTAGAAACTTATATAAATCACATTTTCTCTGTACTTGCTTATATGCCCATCAATATGGAATTTTAAATTCAGAACACTGTTCTCTTCCATTTTACTCTGACACGAGGCCTAAAGCAGACACTGGAAAATAGCACAAGATCTACAGTAACCATTCAGCCTTCAACTTCTCCTCTGAATTTATAGCACTCAATGATACATCTCATTTTGCAGTTTACAGAATCATAGAATATTAGCGTTGAACCCTGGTGCTGAGGAAAGAACAAAAGATGGAGAGAGAGAGAGAGAGAGAGAGAGAGAGAAAACCTATGTTCAAATCCCACTCCTGCCATTTATTAGCTCTGTGACTTCAGGCAACTCATAAGTTCCGGGGGCTTCAGTTTCCTCCTCTGTAAAATGAGGAGGTTGTACTGGGGACCTCTGAGGTCTTCCAGCTCTAAATCAATGATTCTATGACCTTAAAAATTCTTCTAGCTTCCTCATTTTACCACAAACTGTGGTCTTAATTGAATGACCTAAAGGCACACATTTTAAATACTGATTGGAGTTGGGAATAGAACCCACATTTCCTGACTCCAAGCACTTTCCAGTCTATCACACTATTGCTCTCTTAACCCTCACCCCATCGCTATTACTTTTCATAGTTTTTCTGTGCTTCACTTCTCCCAGTAGATCGTCAGCTGCTTGAAGGGAAGGACTATTTCTTATAATTTAATATCCTTCATAGCTTCTAGCATAGTACCTTGCATATTTTAGGTGTTCAATAAGCATTCGGTGGTCAATTATTATTGTTTCCACTGAGCTGATCAATACTACTAGAAATTGGCACTGATAAAATGTGAGCTTCAAAGTATCTCAAGATTAAGTTTTTTTTTTGTTTTTGTTTAAATTCTAAGGCTATTTTGCCTGGTTCTGAGCCTCCAATTCCCAAGGCATCCCACAAACATTGGAATTCAATAGACATTTATTGAGAAGCAACATATTATCATGAATAAAGAATCAGACTCAGAGCCAGGTAGGCCTGAGTTCAGATCCAGATTCTGTCACATACCGGCTGTGTGACCTTGGGTAAGTTATACTTAATCTCTTGCCAGGCAACTCTCAAAAATAATCATTTACACAGTAGAGGCCAACTTGCTCTGGTAGAGGGAGTTTCCCAGGTGAGGTGTGCCAGAGTCTACACCATTGAAATTGAAGGCCTGGTCCTCCCAAAAAATTTTTATCAGAAGAAAAAAAAATGAGAAAGATACTGCGCTATATCTGGCACTTTACTAAGCTACTGTAGTAGTGACCCAGAGCCAAACAAGAGATAGAGAACATTATGAGATATAAAATGGATAATTTTGATTATATTAAATTTAAAAGTTTTTGAACAAAGAAAACCAATGCAAACAAGATAAGAAGGAAAACACAAAACAGGGAAACAATTTTTGCAGCAAGTGTCTCTGATAAAGGCTTCATTTCTCAAATATGTAGACAACCGCGTCTAATTTCTAAGAATTCAAGTCATTCCCCAATTGATAAATGGTCAAAGGATATTAAACAGGCAGTTTTCAGTTGAAGAAATCATAGCTATCCATACTCATATGAAAAAATGTTCTAAATCACTATTGATTAGAGAAATGCAAATTAAAACAACTCTGAGATACTACTTCACACCTAGCAGATTGGCTAATGTGACAAAAAAGGAAAAGGGTAAACGTTGGAGAAGATGTGGAAACATTGGGACACTAATACATTGTTGGTAGAATTGTGAACTGATCCAACCATTCTGCAGAGCAATTTGGAACTATCCCTAAAGGACAATCAAACTGTGAATACCTTTTGATCCAGCAATACCACTACTAGGTCTGTATCCCAAGGAATCATAAAAAAAAGGAAAAGGACTTACCTGCACAAAAATATTTATAGCATCTCTTTTTGTGGCAACAGAGAATTTGAAATTAAGGGAATGCCTATCAATTGGGGAATGGCTGAATAAATTGTATGACTATAATGGAATACTATTGTGCTATAAGAAATTCAGAGTTCAGAAAAACCTGAAAAGACTTACATGAACTGATGCAAAGTAAAGTGAATAGAACCAAGAGAACATTGTACAGTAACAGCAACATTATGCAATGATCAGCTATGGATGACTTAGCTCTTCTCATCAATACAATGATCCAAAATAATTCCAAAGAAATCATGATGGAAAATGCTATCCACAACCAGAGAAAGAACTTAGGGAGTCTGAATGCAGATGGAAGCATAGTATTTTCACTTTTTTGTGTTTTTTTTCTTTTGATCTGTTTCTTTTTTTACAACACGATTAATATGGAAATGTTTTACATGATTGTACATATATATATAACCTATATCAAATTACTTGCCATTTTAAGGAAGCAGAAAGGGAAGAAGAAAATTTGGAACACAAAATTTTTTTAAATGAATGTTCAAAATTGTCTTTATATGTAATTGGAAAAATATAAAATATTAATTAAACTAAAAAAAATGACCCAGAAAAATGAACAAACAGTGCTGAGACAGTGGGTACTCGAAGTAGTAGTATTCATTCATTCACATCAGCACGTAAACACAAAGCTAACATGAATAGAGAGCTGCTCTATTCCTAGGCAGGAGAGCAGTGGAATTTTCCTGGGTCTGCCCTTTCCAATTATCTGCCAGGCTTATCTCAAAATTATGAGAATTAATGTTCATTTCCCAGCTCTCAGGTTGGTGAACTGCCATTCCTTACAATGCTCATTCACTCCAGAATTGCCAGCAAAATTTTCCTGATGTTGAAAAACGACAACAGCCAAGCAAATGGAAATGATGGTCAGATTTCCAGTTGTGTAACTTGGCATTAAATGAATCCAAGGATGTATTTATTTTAGCAGTACCAGTAATCTGACATCACTGCTTTAAGAGACATTGGACAAGCATAATCCTGGCTTGCTTTGCTACCAAGAGTCAACAGCATTTAAATGAATTGTGGCAATAAAAATTCCTCTACTATCTACTGTTAAATGCCTGGCCAGATGATCATTTGGCAATAATAGGAGGCATGAGGGTCTTGGACACAAAATTCTTTAGTGAATTATAATCACTCAGAAACCCCAAGGATAGTCCTAGTCTTACCCTTAATTTGCTCTGTGATCTCAAACAAGTGCCCTTGTCTCCCCTCTGGTATATGGAGTTGTTGCTACCTGACCCATTCTACCTTACAGGAAGATCAGGAGATCAAGGCTTTGCTACATACCCTATCCACTGCTCACCTGAACAGTTCAGCAAAGACAGTTGGGTAGTTGTGGGTCATCTCCATAAAACAGAATTGGGGATAATATCCCTAAACAAGATATAAATATCATCAAACTCATTCATTTTGGAAATATTTATATTTCAAATATAAACCATAGCCAGGTCTTCTTCCTCTCTTGCCATCATTAAGGTAAATGAGAACAAAGACTTGAATTTCTTCTGTGAATTTTCTTTTTTATTAAATTATTTTCAATTAAAGAAAAAATAAATTTTCCATCCTTTCCATTCTTCCAAACACTGAATAAAAAAACCTTTCACAAGTAAATGATAAATCTTCACCTTTCTCCCAGGGAACCAGTCAACAAAATTCTCCTATACCTACAAAGACAAGCACAGAGCTCTTAAGTTAAGAAATCTTGATCTTTCCCAGTAGAATAATGTTTTCGATGCTTTTTTGATGTCTTTTGTCTTTACATCACAGCCATGCCCTACCACCACCTCCAGGTTGAGCCCTCTCTTGTGACAAAGAAAAGCAATATAAACACAATCATCTGACTGTTATATCAGGTAACTAAGAGATGTAATGGATAGACTGCTAAATCTGGAGTCAGAATGACCCCAGTTTAAGTCTGCCTTCAGACACTCACTAGCTTTGTGACCTTGGGCAAGTTAGTTAACCTTGGCCTGTCTCAGTTTCCTCAACTATAAAATAAAAATAGTCCTAGCACCCACCTCATAGGTTGTTGCAAGGAGATGAGATCATGTTTGTAAAGCATTCAGTTTAGAGCCTAGTATGTAACAGGTCCTTACCTTACCACTCTGATACAGAAACTAAGTCTGACTAGGCATACAATACTCTATATCTTTTTGCCTTGAGGGAGGAATATTTCATTATCTCTTCTCTGGGAGCTTCATTACTTCTCCCAATAGAGTTCTAAAAAAAAGTTTAGAACTAATTAATGAATTTGTTAATAGTTGTTCCTTAAGACCATTTTCTTGTCTTTAAAAAATATTTTATAATTTTGATTTTTCATGTGACAAGTAGTTTTATTCATCTAACCCTCCCACTATCCTCCAGCAAAGTAAAAAAAAAAAAAATGAAAACGAAAATGAAAACAACAGAAAAAAAAACCTCAATACACAATCACATAGTCCAACAAAACAAATTCCCACATTAGTCATGTCTGGAAAATGTATGTCTCTATATTTTAAGTTATTTTTCATTCTTTTGAACTTGAAGTTCATCATTTCTTTGATCAGAGTGTTAAAGTCTTTCTAAGTTGTTTTTCTCTATAATGCTGTGTTATATGAAATATTCTCCTAGTTCTGCTCATTTTACTCTGCTTTACAGATTTTCCCTATTTCCTCTGACTGTCCATTTCATCATTTCTGATGGCACACTAATATCCCATTACATTTCTATATGACAATTTATTTAGCCATCCCCTAACAGGATACTCCCTTAGTGTTTTTTTCATTTTGCCCTACCACAAAAAGAGCTACTATAAATATTTTTGTACCTATAGATCTTTTTTCCTCTTTCTTTGATTTCTTTGACATCTGGTCTTTAGCCACAACATTGACACAGCTTCCGAACATGCATTATCCTAAACAAATACATTACCTGCAAAGTTAAAATCTAGAGCATTTGCTCAGCACACATCTCCCAAAAAAAGATTGCTTTCAGCTCAAAGCATACCCAAAGGACCAAAGCATTTTCTCCTTATTATTTAGCTCAAACTCCAATCAAAACACATACTACAACAACCAGTGTTGTCTATGATGAAAATATTTCCTAACCCCAGCTGCCTGGCTTATTCAGTGACCTTCACTCTACAAATAAGTGAGAACACAGACCAACAAATGCTTTTCCTCCTCTAGATCTAGAATAAGCAAAAGGGACAAACAGTATTATGGCTAGTCAATGCTGGCAGAAGTCTATTAACTCTTCCTTTGCAGTTACAATTAGACTATCAGTTCTACATCAATTAGCAAAGAGATCTTTGATTAATTCTTCTTTTTAATTTCTCTGAAACTTTGAGAAAAGGTGTGAAGTAGGTGGGGCAGGTGAGGACAATGAAAAGTAATACTGCAGTTCACAGTGAAGTCCTTCATAGAGCAAGGACAATGGGCTTCCACCAATGATTGCACCCCACTTCTCACAGTAGATCCCTGCAAATCAGGAGGGGAGAGAAAAGGAAGAAGGCAATTACAAGGAGAAAGGTATGTGGTTGTTGACAATCAAGCACCATTAGGTGCTCATTTCCATCTAAGAAAGGTTAGGTAGGAAGACTCTTGTGACCTCTGTTTCTTCAGAGACCCATAGGAAGGTGTTCTGGTCAATGCTGAATTTGCAGGGGAGGGAAGAACAGGCAGTATTGAAATGTATGCACAACACACTTATAAGTTTAACCTGCAACACTAACACTTTATCCATCATTTTATCATCAGCGTAATCAACTAAACAATAAATCAAGCCCTGGTTTGCAGAATTTGCTAATTCGAAAGGTATAAATACTCACACTTAAAATATAATGATGGCCTCTCAAGAGCCAGTGGGGCTCCAGCAGACCCTTGGGCACATCTCAAATTCTCTTCCTCCCTGCTCCCAACAAACAAACTAAAAAATAAAAAGCCACGTATGATATTAATTCATTAGGAAAAGCATAGACCTGGGAGTCAGGAAACCTGGGTTTAGTATCAGTCTCAGTTTAATTAATTATCTGTGAGATATCAGAAAAGTCACATTACCTCTTGGCTTCAGTTTAAAATAAAGACATTCACAGTATTGCAGCTTCAATAATAACAGGAGCATTTTGTATATCACTTTAAGATTTGCAAAGTGCAAATACCTCATTTTACTTTCACAATAAGCCCAGGAGGTAAGCACTCTTATTATCTCCATTTTACTGATTAAAAAACTGAAAGAGGTTAAAAAACCAGCCCAAGGTCACCTAGCTAGTAATGTCTGAGGTAGGAGCTGAACTCAGATCTTCTTGATTCCAGGTCTAACTTTCCAGCCATTAATCCACCTCACTATAGAACATCAACCAGCTTAATTTTAAAGCTAATGAAACCAAAGCCCAGATAGCTTAGACTAACTGATCCCTAAATAATTCTCTTCCAGCCCTGACATGGCATGATTATATTGCTCCCTGATTTTTAAAAAAATGCAAACCTTTACTGTATAAAAATCAGATATTAAGAAGAAGGAATCCTTTCCAAGTATAAAGATATAGGTGAAAGTTTGTGAGGTGAAATTTCTTGAGGCCCAGTCTGCTTCCTGATGGAGTGGCCCCCAGAGTTGTTAAACTGTCCAAAGAGTTCTTAAACTACCTATATTACTCTGACCCAGCAATACTTATTACTAGATCTATTTCCAAAGATGATAAGGAAAAAAGGTAAAGAATCTATACGTTCTAAAATATTTATAGCAATTCTCTTTGTGGTTGTAAAGAACTGGATATTGTGGGGATGTCCGTAATTTGGGGAATGGCTGAACAAATTCTGGTATACGATTGTGATGAAATAGTATTGTGCTATAAGAAATAATGAGCTCAATGATCTTAGAAAAACATGAAAAGACTTGCACAAAATAATGAAAAGTGAAATGAGCAGAACCAAAAGAACATTGTATACGGTAATGGCAATATTGTTTTAAGGATGACTTTGAGCAAATAAGTCACCCTATCATTGATATAAGATATCATATGCTATCTGCATCTAGAGAAAGAACTGATAAATGGAAATATGTATAGAATGATTTTACATATATATGTATTTTACATATATATGCACATATGTATGTATGTGTATATATGTAAGAATATATGTGTCTGATGGTAACCATCAGGGGAGGGGTTGAGAAAGGGAAGAAAAAAAGGGAAAAAAATAAATTTAGCAAATTGTACCTAATAGATTTCCTGTACAATCATCTTTTCTATTATACTATGTTACAGAAATGCTTGTTTTATTCTATATATTAAAAATAAAATAAACAACATTTTTAAAAGATGTAGAAAATTCTTATACATTAGGTTAAGGGTAATGCAGAAATTATCCAAGATGACATTCCACCTCTTCAGCTTCTTCTCAGAATAATAAATTTGACCAATAGTAAACGTGGAAACCAATGGAAACATTTCCAACCCAATGGAAACAATCTGAAAATGCATTTTCTTTTCCCTGATAAATTTCATTCAACCACTGAGATACTGTCATGGTTTCATAGCTCACTTATCTTGTGTAGTGTGGGAGGCATTTTGACATAAAGGAAAGTACAGGAAACTAGGAAACAGGAGAACTAGGTTCTGATCTCAGCTTAGCTCTCAGGTCGTTTTTCTCACCTTAAAGGAATAGGGTTCTTCACAGCAACGTTGACTCACCTTTACATAGTGTTTCCAAGTTGACAGAGCTCTTTTCCCAGGTGGTATGAGGTGAAGGGGAGGGGCTTGATTCCTCACCCTCAAGCTTGGGTGATATAAATCATGAAAATTAAAGGTCAGATATCGGTGGTAATGAAGTATTAATATGTTAAAAACCAATGCAAAGAGGCCTCTTGTTATTCATAAAGTGAAGTGTGAAGCAGTTCTTCCTGATGTAATTAAAAGGGCAGCTGGCCCTGGGATGGTGGGAGATTGACTCGGGCACCTCTGGCTTTTAAAAAGTTAAACCTGTCAGCCTCTGGAGAGAATCAAGCCTTTCAAGTAGGAGGGGATCGTGAGGAAGGAAGATGTTTTCTCTCCAACCTTCATTGCCGACCGTGGCATTTTGTAAGAGAGCTACCGGCCCAGTGTTGTTTAGTCATTTAGTCACGTCTGACTCTTTTGACCTGCCTAGGGTTTACTTGGCAAAGATGCTGTAGTGGTTTGCCATTTCCTTCTCCAGTGAGCATTTATAGAGCACCTACTATGTTTCAGCCACTGTGCTAAATGCTTACAAACATCATCTCATTGGATCTTCACAACCCTGGGAGGCAGATGTTACTGTTATACTTGTTTTACTGAGACTAACAGATGTTAAATGACTTGCACTGATTCACACAGCTACTAAGTGTCTGAGGCTGAATTTGAACTCGGGTCTTCCTGACTCCAGGTCCAGCAATCTTTCCTCTGCACCACCTAGCTGACCCAATAGAAGTCACCGAATCCAGCAGAGTCAGAGAGTTTTCAGCACCAGCATTTCAAGGAACATGACCTCTGGCAGCACAGACAGTTAACTCTGCATTCAAGGGAGAATTAGTCCTGGCAGTTGGAAGGAAATTGCAAAGAGGAGCAGGCCTGCGTAGCCAAGCTGAGAAACCTGGCAATAGAGACACTGTACCCGATAGGGGGCCATGTGAAGACACCATGGAAGGTCATTAGGTCCCAGGGGTATCGGACATATGATTGTTTGCCTTAGTCACATGTGTTCCTGAGACATAAGTCTTACTACTAGTATACTTTTATGCCTACTCTTCTCGCTGATACTGTATATATTTGTTAGTCCATCCCAGCTTATGGGGGAATGTGGTATAGTTATAGTTCTTACTATTACCATCTTAGTAAATGCCTTTGTTTTGAACTAATTATGTATATTGGCTGAATATTAAAGCTAAGTACCCTAGTAGGGGCTTATAAACTATGGTTTTAGAAGTATGGACCCACAAAGTTAACCGAGAATCTGAGGGTAGCTGCTCCCAATTTTGTATATCTATGCTTCTCTCTTTTTGCTCCCTGCTATAAGTGGCATCCCCTACTGGGCAAATAATTCCATCTAAATATATTAACACCTTGTCTCTCTATTAACTGTCACCTTCTTTAGCTTTATCCTTTAGATGGGAATGAGGTGGGGGTGAGAAGGGGAGGAAATGAAATCAATTAGGAATCAAATCCCCTCACCCTCATAACTTGAAGGGGTAGTGACCCCCACTAGGGACTCAACCAGCAAGTATGAATGTGAATTGGAGGAGCATATCCAGGAAGAGGTCCTTCCAATGGCATGCCATAAATATTTAAAAACTGGTTATCCAAATTAAATGAAACAAACAAAAAAAATACAACCCACATACATTTAAGTGACATTTACATTATTAATAATTTCTCCATCACTTTCTTAATTCTAGACAATTAACAAAACAATAAACCAAGCCCTGATTTGTAGTGTTTTAAGATTTCCAAGGTATAAATATTCACACTGAAAATTTATCAGTGGGTTCTAGCCTGTGCCCAGCACACCCCTGGGTACTACACACAGATCATGTCATTTGAGCCTTATCATTGTCATTTTTTTCAGTTCCACAGCTAAGGGAACTGAGTCTCAGAAAAATGAGCTTGCCCACAGATGCTGTAAGTTTCAGAGACAGAATTTAAACTTAGGTCTTCCATACTCCATGTTCAATACTCTTTCCACAGTGTCAGTCAAGCTGTCTCCCACGAGGTCATGGACCTCACTGGCAGTCTGTTGAAGCCTATGGGCCTCTTCTCAGAACAAAGTTTATAAGTTCATGGACCTCAGGTTAAGAACCTCTAGCCTAGATAATCTCTAATGTCCCTTGTAGGTCTAACATTCTGTGATTCTTGTAATTATTATTCTGTTTAAATCTCAATTCTATTCCTACTTTACAAATTTATCTGTTTTCATAAAGAAAGCACTATGCCCATAAAGCCTATTAGATGCTTTTATCATTTGCAGAGAATGTATTTGCTCACACTTATTCTATTATAAACCTCATTTTAAAAGTATGTATTTTGACACTTGTCATCCTTCTGAAAAGATAATTGCTATATACCTTGATGTTTGTTTCTAAAGTGCAAAAAAATCTTAAATTACTGTAACTACTTTCCATTCTCTGCTCCCTTCCAGCCCTCTGTTTTCCTCTCCTCTCTTCTGCCATTGGAGATCATCGATCTAGAAAAATACAGCCAGTTCTGCTCTAATGCCCTTTTTGAAAACACAGATTTGTTCCAAGGTGACTGATAGTTTTGGAGAACATGTTGAGCATAGTGAGAATTTGGGTTGACTTGTGCATGTTTCTTCCAAGAGAAACCCTGAGGATGCAACACTGCAACACTCAATACCTCATAAACAGCAAGCCTGCAGACACCCACTTCCACAAGCAAACATAAGGTCTTTGTCAAGGTGAAGTGCTATATTTTTGTATATCTTCCTGCACAGTAGAAGCAGGGGGAGGAAGAGGGCTGGTCCATACCACCCCCAGCTGCCAGACCTAGTTTCAGCCTACCCAAATATTTCCAGACTTTCAATGGGAACCAGAATGCAGGCTCAGATGTCTGCCATAATTTATTGTAGTTTCTATGTATTTTTTTTAACTATTTAACCGATGTAAAAGTGTGCTACCATTTTTATCAGGCTCCTATATTTTTCATGTGTCCTTGAAGGAGTATTTAAGTGTTGTGACCTTAGTCTCAATTTTTCCACAAAATCTATGGTTTTTATTTCGTGATTTTTGCATTGGGCAGTGTTTTTTGAAGATGCCTGTTTGTCAAGTTATAGCAGAACTGACTGTACTAGTTATTTTACAAAGCATGTCCTTTACAGCTAGAAAAAAAAAATGGGGAAATATATGACAATTCATTCAATGAGACTTTAATTAAGCACCTGTTTTCAGTACCAAACTCTAAAAGTACTGACAGAGTCTACAAAGGTAATTAAGATATAGTCCTTTCATTCAAGGAGCTCATGATCTATGAGGCATAAGTCTTAGTAAAACCTCATTTATTCCCTCATTACTACAGAATGAACACGGGGTTTTCCTGGATAAGTGAAGCTCACTGCATTAAGCATTCACACACTACCTTTCAGATGGAAACATCTCAAGTAGGGATTAGGTACTCTTCTGCCTTTCTGCTGCCTAAAACAGCCCCTGGCACAAAATATCAATGGCATTTCTTGATGATGTGGGGATATTATCATAATGAAGATCAATTACTACATTGTGTAATACTATACAATGAAGCAGGGCGGTTTTTAACCTGAGAGATCAGACACATTTCCCCAAATCAATCAGCAAAGGGATTATGGAACTCAAACAGGAACAGGCATACTCCTGTTTTCCTCCTTGGTCATGCTTTGTGTTTGTGGATAGGAGTGAAAAGATTCTCCCATAAATTACCATCCACATATTGACATTACTTGCAATACCCATGCAAACTCTAAAAGTCAATGTTGAGAAGGAGTCTCTGAAAAGTTGGCTTTTCTTTTGTTTTTCTGGCCAGCTAGCAACATTTCTATGTGATCAATTAGTGCCACAACCCTCCAGGTTCAACCATATCACACCCTCACACATAACCCTCACACACACCTAGTCAATAAACTCTAGTGGCTATCTATTACTTTCAGGATCAACTATGAAATCTTCTGTTTGGCATTCAAACTCCTTAATAACCTAACCCCTTCCTCCCTTTCCAGTCTTCTTATACCTTCTCCGCTCCCACCCCCACTTAGTCTTCAGTCCAAGGACACTGGTCTCCCTACCATTCCTCACATATAGCATTCTAACTCTGACTCCCAGTATTTTCTGCCTTCACACCCTCCTCATCTCTGCCACCTAGTTCCCCTGATTTCCTTTCAATCTCAGCTAACTTCCCTCTGAGATTACCCCTCCCCCCAATTTACCCTACATTCATCTTACTCTACATAGTTGTTCCTCATGTTGTCTCCCTCGATAGACATTGAGCTTCACAAGAACAGACATTGTCTTCTGCCTTTCTTTGTACCTCCAGGACTTAGCACAGTGCCTGGCACACGGTGGGCATTTAATAAATACTTGCTGACTGCCTGACCCTCCACTCCATCCATTAGTTTCCATTTCTCTCCCTCTATTCCCACCCACACCCAGCCTCAGGTAGAGTTCTCTATTTCTCTACAAATACAAAATGTGCTTTTCACCTGTTTGCCTAGGAATATATAGCTGAAGTGAGCTAAAGTTTGGAAATTGATTTCATAATTTCTCAATCTAAATACTGCTTCCAATGCCTATCGCTAATAAACATTGAAATACCTACAGGTTTTTTAACCTAAACCCATTATCCACAAGTAATACAGCAACGTTCCTCCAGGAATGTTGCCCTTTCACAAAGTACTGATTAAGTTGGCAAACAAGGTGTGCTATACAATCCCAGCAACAAAGAGAAACTCCGCAAGTTATTGAGTAGGGGAAAATGCTTAATACTTTATACATCTGCCATGAATAATCAGCATATTCAGCATATAAAACTATTCAGGCCAGGCTTTGGGAGGTACAATTATCTAGATAATTCAGGGAAGGAGGCAAAAAAGATGAAGAACTTTGCCTAAAGCAATCCGAAAACCTGGAGGCTTGAAGGTCTGATTTGTATCGGTTACCCAGCTTTGTTAACCACATTTAGATTGGGGATAATTATAGAAGAACAGAATTTAGGGGCTGAAAGGAAAATTAACAATCTAATCCAACCCATACCTGAAAGGAAGCCCCCATTATACCATACTGGACAAGAGGGCATCCTGCTTCTGCTTGAAGACCTCCAAAGATGGGACACCTACCATGTCCCTAGGTAGCCCATTCCACTTCATTCAAACAACTTTGGGGGATTGTTTTAGTCCTTACAAGCTCCATTGAGATCCTGCTTCAGTTCCTCCTGGTAGCAAGGAAATGAACAGGAGTCTGTAAAGGCCTTGCCAATCTGTTCAGTGGTCAAGTCAACAAGCATTTATTAAGTGTTAACTATTCTAGACCAGGGATTATAAATACAAGCAAAAAGAAAGAAAGTCCTAGACCTTAAAGAATTTACATTCTAATGAGAGAAGAGAACACCTCAAAGGGGTCATAAGAGAGTGAGGGGAGCCAGGAAGGTACCCACACAGTCTGGAAGGAAAACATGACTGGCTTGGCCAATTTCTTAAAATGATGGTTCCAAGAGGAGCTGACCAACCATAGGAAACTGAAGTATGTTTCAGGGTGATTAAGTTTCTGGGAAGGGGAAGATCCAATCAAGCTAAAGTTTTCACTACAATCCCAGCCAACATCTCACTTCTCAGCTGATCATTTTGGCCTCCTGGAGAAACACCTTCATGGAGCAATTTCCAACTCCATTCAAGTTTTTATTATTCCAGACCCTGGTCTCCCTTTGTGTAATATAGACTTAGCATCATCATCTGCAGTGATTGAGTACTTGTGGCAAATGTAGGGTTTCTATCTGAATGAGCTAGATAGTTTGCCTAGTTCTTTTTTTTTTTGTTTGTTTTTTTGAGTTGTCTTAGTCTTGTCCAACTCTTCATGATCCCATTTGGGGTTTTATTGGCAGAGATACTAGCGTGGTTTGCCATTTCCTCCTCCAGCTCATTTTACAGATGAGAAAACTGAGACAAATAGGGTTAAGTGACTTGCCCAGGATCACACAAGCTACTACGTGCCTGAGGCCAGATTTGAACTCAGGAAAATGACTCCACACCTGACACTCTATCCACTGCTGCCCCCACCCCAGCTCTTCATTCAGTAAACCTTTACTAAATCTCCACTACAGAGTCTAACATTATGCTTGGGGCTGTGGGAGATCCTAAGTAATATCATTTTCAAAGATCTGGCAAATCCAGGCTATGACCAGTTAATCAAAACTTATCTATTGATTGCATACACAGGACAGGTTTCCTCATTAGCTACATGATTTCTTAAAAATCTTTTAGTAAGATCACCCTTATACAAAGAGCAGGCTGTTGCCTCTGTGCCATAAGGGGGGACATATGGTGAGGGGGAGGAAAGAGATGATCTCTATTCAATTCTTGTATTCTGTGATTCTGTGATTCTAAGGCTATCCTCTTGCTCTCCCTTTATGCCCACCCCCACACTCTGCAATCCAGTGACCCTGGCCTCCTTGCTGCTGCTTGAGACAGACAGCACCTCTCAGCTCCAGGGATTTTTCCTGACTGTTCCCACACCTCAAATGCTCTCCCTCCTCATCTCAGCCCCCTGGCTTTGCTGGCTTCCTTCCAATCACAACTAAAATCCACTTTCTACAGGAAGCCTTTCCCAGTCTTTCTTGATTGTGGTATCTTCCCTCTAAAATTATCTCCATTTTAACCTGTATATAGTTAGTCTGTACATAGTTGTTTTCATGCTGTCTCTCCCATCAGACTCTGAGCTCCTTGACGGTAAGGACTGTTGCCTTTCTTTGTATTCCCAGAGCATAGCACAGTGCCTGGCTATGGCAGGCTTAATAAATGCTTATTGATTGACTAACACTGATTGAAATTTCACCATTCATGAAAGCATGAGGTGGTAGAAAGAGCAATAGATATTGTCTCTCCCTTTAAAAATGAGTTTAAGTCTTAGTTCTGCAACTTATCTGTAGGACTTTGAAGCAAAAGCCTAGCCAGGTCACTCTCCTCTTCAAAGAGCTCCAGTGGCTCCCTATTACTTCCATGTTCCCAGATTTCTGGAATGCTCTGCCCCCTCACCTCTGCCTCTTAGCTGTCCTGGCTTCCTTCAAGGATCAGCTCAAATCTCACCTTCTGCAAGGAGGCCTTTCTCAGTCTCCCTCACCCTTTCCCCTCCCTCTCTTATTCCATCTACTCAGTTACATCTCTTTTATATACCTAGTTATTTACACAGTGTATCCATCACTGGACTGTAAGTTCCTTGACAGCAAGGACTGTTCTTACTTTCTTTGTATGCCCGGTCTCATTTCAGTGCCTGACCCGGAGTAAGCCCTTAATAAATGCTTGTTGAGAGCATCCTTTGTAAAATTAGGGATTTACACAGATCAAGGGCTTTTAACTTGTAATCAGTCCATGAACTTGTTTTTGTTTTAAATATTTTGATAACTGCATTTCAATATCATTAGTTTCTTTTTAAAGCCAATATATTTGATATTTTAAGAAGGCTTCACCCATCTGCCAACAGAGTCCAGTGACACAAAAAGGATTAAAAAGCCCTAGAGGTAAAGATCTCTAAGGGCCCTTTCACCTCTAAATCTTGGGCTATTGCTTTTGGTAATAAGCAGTCTCTAAAAATGCAAATATCTCTGGAAATGGTCAAGCATTCAAACCTTAGCTTGAGGGAATTAATCAGATTGATTTCCTCCAGGCTAGTTCAGAATAGAAAGCATGAGAAAATATGATTTTGATCAGGTAAAGATAGAGGGAATAGTTTATAGCATGGAATACTGTATGAGGAACAGTTATTTGAACAAAGTTGCTGAATAATATATAAATGTGAGTTTTTATTTAATGATGTAAGCTTGTATGGGTGCCACTATGGTTGCCTGGGGTTAGTGAAATGAGAGCCCACAAGTGATTGTGGAGAGACAGCCAAAGATAGCCTTCACCTATTTGACAATCCTACCAAACCTCCCTATATGTGCCTAGTTATGGCTTCCAAATAAGTAGCAATAGTTTGTAATGTAGTGATCCTTGTAATGCATAGAAGTCCCCAGGAGCAGGGAGCTCCCCTGGACATATTACAATACTGCTGAAGGAAAGGAAGAAGTATTTAAAAAGTTTTGTGAAAATATTTCAACAAGTTCTGTCCTTTCCTCTATAAGCCTCCATCAATATGACAGAGAGGTCAACGTGGTGAAAAAGCTAGTTAAACCATTTATGTGGTAGAAAGAATGTTTCCTCTTGTAAATGCTTGTGCTGATGCTGCATAGACATAACCTGAATCCCTGAGATCTGGAAGCCATGTTGGAGAATTCACCAACACAGATTGTTTCTGCTAAGAGTATAATTAAGTAGTCAGAAAGAGTTTCTCAGGAAACACTTGTCTATCAATGTACATATTCTTCTGGCCAATAATACATCTCCTTTGGAATTTAGAGAATTTAAAATAACTTCTTCTCATGAGTAAGGAATCTTTTTCTTTCCCCTAAAAAACTAAAAGGTATGAAGTTAAAGAGATGCTTCAATCATGCCTTCTTTTTCTCTGAAGGTATTATTTCAATTTCCTACTATTGCTTAGGAAATACATTTCTTCTGACTAAGGCCTCCCACCTTATCAATCTTATAATCAAAAGCACAATGCAATTCACTCTTCTAAGAATGGTAAGGATTTTCCTTAAGCCCCAACTTCCTGAACTCTTCCTACAGGTGTCATTTTCCTGTCCAGAATACTGAAATAAAGGCTTTTACCCCTCCAAAAAGGAGGCCAGCATCAATTCACCTGGCAGTATTCCCAGACTACCAGGTGTTTGTGTATGAATGCTTTCCAACTGGCAAGATCTGTAATCCAAAAACCAGTTCTAGTTTTGCAAAAGACTCTTAAAAACAAGTCTTAACTTGGGTTGCATCTTACTGGATCTGTCATCGGGTATTTCAAATCATGGTTTTACCAGAATACAGAAAAGAGAGGAAGTGCGTGTGTGATGGAAAGGCCACAGATTGTGGTCCCAACTCTAATGATGTGACATTGGGCAAGCTTCTTGACTTCTTCTGGGCCTTAATTTCCTCACTGGAAATGAGTTTAGACTAAATGATGCCTGTGATCACTCTTAGCCCCCAAATGCTATGATTCTGTGATACTAAAATATTCTGTAAGTCAAAATCTCTAAGTCAAACTGTTTCAGTTGGAGAAGGAAGTTAAAAAATGAAGAAGGCTAGAGGTAATATTTACAACATGACTGTTTTCAGCAGTCAACAGTATGAAATAGAGGGTAGGGGATAGGGATTAGAAATCCTATTGATCCAGAGAAAGGTTTTCTTGACTCTTATATTCCTACCTTCATAGAATAGTGGCAAAGTTCTGGCCCTTAGCACCAATCTAAAGTCCTACAAGGTGGGTGTGTGTGGGTGGGTGGGTGTGTGTGTGTGTGTGTGTGTGTGTGTGTGTGTGTGTACATTTTCCTCAGATCCCATCCCATAAGACCTTGGATGAAGAAAAGAATTAGTTCCTAATGAGTTCATATGAACTATGATGCAGATAGTTTATATCCTATGTTCAAAGATTTAGAGCTAGAAGGAAACTTAGAGGTCAACTTATCAATCCTCTCATTTTATAGATGAGAAAATTAAGGTCCAAAGGTAAAAAGAGGAAGGAGTAACATGCCAAGGTCACATTGGTAGTGACAAAGTCAGGATTCACAATTCAAATCCAACACTCTTCCCAATGTGCCACACATAGTACTACTACTACTACTACTACTACTACTACTATTACTACTACTACTACTACTACTACTACTACTACTGCTGCTGCTGCTGCTACTACTACTACTACTACTACTACTACTACTACTACTACTGCTACTACTACTAGAATTCATCTAGAACTTTAAGGTTTGTAAATCACTTTACATATATTGATACATGATAGGGTCAACTTAATATTTAATTAAAATAGGCTGGTGTCAGTTGGATAATATCATTCATCTAATCTAGGTCATATTATCTGACTAATTGTTCATATCATCTGACTGGTAATTTACATAAAATATGTTATGACCTTGGGCAAGTATCTTCCCCTTTGAAGACCTCAGTTTCCTCATCTATTAAATGAGAGGATTGGACTAAATGACCTCTAAGGTCCCTTCTAGCTCTCTGATGATTCTTTGGGGCAGCCAGGTAGCACAGTGGTCAGAGTACTGGACCTGGAGTCAGGAAGACCAAGTTCAAATTCTGCCTTAGACCTTTACTTAGCTGTGTGATCCTGGCGAAGTCACAAAAAAAAAATCTCTTCATATCTCAGTTTCTCCATCTGTAAAATGGGGATAATAACATTTACTTTACAAAGTTGTTGCGAGGATCAAATGAGTTAACCAATGCAAAGCACTTTTGAAGATATTAAAGTGCCTTATAAAATGCTAGCTATTCTACCATCTCATAAATTACGCTTATCCATTCAACATTCAAATACTATAAAAAATGAAGAGCCCTGAAACAATAGCTGTCACTCATGTAGCACTTTAGTAGCTACAAACCTTTTTATACACATTAACACTAGTTGTCACAAATAACTAGGTATCTGAAGCTAGATTTAAAACCAAGTCCAGAACTGAGATATAGGCATTCTATAGTTTCCCTTTCTCTCCCCTCATTTTTTCCAATTATACTACTAATCTCTTATAAATAGTCCTACCACTAAGAATAGCTGCATGTGATCACACACAAAGCAGCAAAACTATTCTGCAATGATTGATAATAATAATAACTGATATTTATGGAGTATTTTGAGGTTTGCAAAGTATTTCACTTACATTACCTCATTAGATTCTTACAATAGCTCTGCTTTTAGAATAGGTATTTTTTATCGCCATTTTACAGATGAGGAAGCAGAAGCCAAAAAGAGATTGAGTAATTTGACCAGAGTCACATGACTAGTATGGGTAGGAGAGGGGATTTCAACCCATCTCTTCCTGAATTGAAATCATGCCCTCCGTTGGCCTGTGTTTCGGTAGTTATCTGAATTTCCCTTGCTACTTAAAAAGAGGTCAAGAAAGCATCTGAAAGTGCTGATAACAATTATTGAGGCAGGGAATCCTTGAGCTGGAAGGAACCTTAAAAAAATCTGCTGGTTCAGCCCTCTCTCTCTATCTTCAAGTGAGCAACTATGAAAATGATCCATAGTCAACATGCCTGACTATTCTAATAATACTTACAGCTAGCATTTATATAGCACTTTAAGATGTGCAAAGTACTTTACACATTATCTAATTTGGTCTTTACACTGACTCTCTGAGGTAGACATTGTTATTATTATTCCCATTTTATAGATAAGGAAATATGGGATGAGACAAGCTAAGGGACTTCCCCAAGGTCACACAGCTACCAAGTGTCTGAGGCAGGTCTTCCTGACTTGAGTCCAGCACTCTGTCCATTATGCAATCTAGCTATACTTGTCTTAAAGCTCTCCATAGTATTCAGTATCCTGTGTTAGTGTTTCACAACTCTACAAAAAGTTATATTTTCCTTACATCAGACCCAATCCGTCTTTCTTAAATTTAAATCCATTCTTTTATTGTTCCATCTTCATTGGGCGTGAAGGAATCATGATCATTGATCAACACCCATCCTCTCTGAAAAAATAGAATTTAGGAATCGAGAGTGACCGTTGTCCAATTTAACCACTATCAAACATTGGTGTTCCCTTTGTGTTTTGTTTGTTTATTTAACTTACTGCTTCTGTTAAATGTTTTGTATGTGATCTGTATTCCTAAGATAGAGTTCTGCTTCTTAATACAGCTTTCTACATCAGACTCAAACCAAAATTGGCTGAACTAAGTGGTTCTCTTATTCAGCTTTTAATTCATAGGGGATTAAATAAATCTTTTGTTTATGTTGTTAAATATAGGGATGATGTTTCCATTTCTTCGGCAAACATAAAAAGGTATACTATTTTTTACTGAATGATGAGAATGTGGCTATAACAGTGCTAATTGTTGTTCAGTCATTTCCATCATGTCTGACTTTTTGTGACCCTATTTGGGGTTTTCTTGACAAAGATACTGGAGTGGCTTACCATTTCCTTCTCCAATGGTGCTAATTATAATAATAAAATAAAGGTCATTTATCCCTCTATAAATAGCTTCCATTTATCCCTCCTTCTGAATGAAGTTATAAACTATGATACATTTGGAAAATTAGAAAGAACATTATGGAACAACTTGCTAATAACTATCTCTCACAAGTGTGATTAATCTGGAAGGTGGTAAGGAGGAAAGAAATCTACTGAGGAATCCTTAGCTATAATGTTAGAAAGGTCTGAAGTGGACATGAATATGATAGGGGAGCTTAGACAGACATGAAAACTAGGCAACAAAATAGTTGTCATAATAAAGGTTCCAGGGTAACTGGATTCCAGACTTAATTTGACAAATTATCTGGGGCATTGATACTACCAGAAATTGTTTCTAAAACCAAAAGTTTAAGTTAGGAGACCTCAGGTTAGCTTGGCAGCAGCAAGGTTTTCCCTCTAAAATTGGACCAGGTAAATAGACCCTTGACAAATGTGAAAGTGTTTTGAAAAAGAACATTATTAATTATTAAAATTGGTAAAATATTGCATACTAAATCAAAGCAAAGAAAAAAATATTGACTGCTTTTAAATTGAACATTGTGGTTTTTATGTTTAAAATCCCAATTTTACATAAATGAAGAAAAATTTGAAATTTTTTACTGATAGATACTAAAAATGGAAGGGATACAAGATCTTTTTATCTGCAAATGAAAATGAGTGGGCATAAAAATATAATATTATTATGATTTTTTTTCCTTCCTGGGAAAGGGAAAACATCATAGCTAATGAAAAGAAAAACCAAGAAAGAATCACAGATATTTTCATTACACATACCAAAATATCATTCATTATATCAGAAGGAGAAGATAACATTTATGTTAAAGTTTGTTATTGGGGCACTGCCAGAATAATCTTATTCTCTGGTTATTTAGTAACTTCCTGACTGACCCAGTAATTGGGTACCACTGGAGTTTATTGAGCAGAAAAGTGACATGGTCAGACCTACACTTCAGGAAAACCACTTTGACAGCCGCATGGAAGATTGCTTGGGCTGGGGAGAGACCAATTAGAGGCTAAGCAAAAGTTCAGGCTGGTGATGATAAGGGTCTAAAGTAGTTTTGTGGCCAGGTGAATAGAAAGGAGATGCATGAGAGAGATGCTGTGGAGTAGAAACAACAAGATTTGGCAACCAATGGTATATGTGTAGTGAGAGAGAGAGAGTGAAAAGTCCAGTTTAAAACCAAGCTTCAAAACCTGGGTGCCTTCAAAGATGATAGCACCCTCAACAGAAATCAGAAGGTTCCAAAGATGGATAGGTTTGGGAGGAAAAATAAGATTTTGAATGTTCATAAGATGTCTGTAAAACATCCACTTGAAATATCCAATAGGCAGTGAGAAATATAAAACTGGAATTCAGGACAGATAGTAGTTCTTGATTTAGAAACTTGGGAGTCATCTGCATAGAAATGTTCACTATGTTCAAGAGAGCTGATAATGTCGCCATGTGAGAGATTATAGAAAGAAAAGAGAAGAGAACCCAGGACAGGGCCTCGGGGCACGCCTACAGTTAGGGAGTGTGATATGGATGGTAAACCACCGAAGAAGCCTGAGGCAGAGCAATCGGACAGGTAGGAGGAGAACTAAGAAAGAGCATTGTCTCATGAAAACCAGGAGAGTAGAAAGCATCCTGAAGGAGAGGGTGGTCAACAGTATCAAATGCTGCCCCCCAAAAACAGGAAGGATGAGGACTGAGAAAAAGAGGAAGAAGAGGAGGAATAAGCATTTATGTATCACCTATGATGTGCTAGGCACCGAACTAAGTATTTTACAAATATCTCATTTGTTCCTCACAACAGTCTTGTGAGAAAATTGAGTCCAGTTGAGGAAACTGAGGCAAACAGAGATTAAGGGACTTGTGGTCATACAGCAATTAAGTGTCTGAGTCCAGATTTGAACTGTGGTCTTCCTGACTCCAAGCCCAATGCTCTATCCCTATGTCAACTTGCGGCCATCAAATTTAGCAATTGTTTATCGGCAACTTTAGAGAGAGAAATTTTGATTCAATGGTGAGGTAGGAAACACCATTACAAGACTGAGAAGTGAGTGAAGGGAGAAGTGGAGGCAACTTGTGTAGACTACTTTTTCTAGCAATTTGGCTATGAAAGGAAGAATATGAGATAATAGATTAAGGGAATGGTAAAATACAGAGAGGGTTTGGTTGGGTTTTTCTTTCCCCATGATAGCAAAGCATTAAGGACGTTTATAGACTGCAGGGAAGGAACCAGGAAATAGGGAAAGATTGAAGATGAGAAGGTGTGATGAGGGAAGGAAAGATGAAGACGGAGATTATCTAGTGGAGAAGATGAGAGAGAATGGGACTAAGGCTTGTATTGGTCTTGGCAAGAAGTCTCATCAGTCTCATCAGAGACAAGAGTAGAAGACAAAATGAATAATTTCAAGGAGTTTTGAAATGGAGAGGAGAGGAGAGTGCTCATGCAAATAGCCTCTATTTTCTCAGTAAAACATAAGGAGGGATTCCTGGCTCAGAGGAAGGAAGGAGGGGATGTTATAAGGAGCCTGAGGAGAGAAGGAAAGGTTTAGAAAAGAGTGGTGCAGAGGGCCAATTAGGAAGGAGAAAAAGGTTACGTTGAGGGCCCAAGTGAAATTAGATAACATAAATATGTAGTGGATCCAATCTATTTAGGTTTGTCAGGATCCCCATGCCAAGACTACCCTCTCTTTTTACTATTAGGAGATACCCTGTTTTCCCGAGCAAAGGTTCAGCAAGGAGGATGTACTCTGAGTTTGGTTTAACAACAGTCCTTTGTGCTCACCCTCTGGATGAATTCTGCTGAAGCTAAATCACAGAATTGGCCCAAGTCGGCACCAAGTGGTCCATGAGCTCGGACAAGTACTTGTGGGAACTACATTTCATGAAGGCCTGCTATGAACAAACCTTTTTCACTAGGCAAACTTGTCTCACTGTTGCTGTTCTCCTCACTGTGATGGCTACACCTCACTGGCTGACTCTTTGTCTATCCATGACTTCATGTATCAATGCTTAGTCTTGCTGCCTTGTGTCTGCTTTATGACCAAGCCCGCATGTCTAGTTTCCTTCCTTTAACAGAATAAAGAAGGCTTTTTGCCTATAACCTCTGTCAGCTCTTTGGTTTTATTTTATTTTATTTTATTTTATTTGTTAGAGTTAACAGTTGGTATAATAACCTCTGTGACTCTTTGGTTATTTGTTTTCAGAATTTCTTCCAGCTCTGCTCAGCAGGAAAAGAAGAGAAAGTAGATAGTAAGAGTGATCTAGAGTTAGGGTTTGAGATTTGAGAGTAGAAGACAGTATAACCTAAATAGTTAAAGAATAAGATAACACATGGTGCAGCTAGGTGGCACAGTGGATAGAGTGCCAGCCCTGAAGTCAGGAGGATCTGAATTCAAATCCAGCCTCAGACCAAACACTTTACACTTACTAGCTGTGTGACCCTGGGCAAGTCACTTAACCCCAACTGCCTAAACAAATAAAAAATAAATAAAAAACAAGACAACACATCTAAAAGAGAAATTGACCTACTCATGGTACCAAGAGAAGTCCCAGATACTAGAATTCTTTGTCCAAAGAGTATTTATCAGTTTTGAGGCCTATTAAATTGCATTGTAGCCAAATCAAATCAATATTTTCATATGTCTTCAAAGTTAGTTTCCCTAGTCAATTGTCACACAGTTGTAAAGATGGTTGAAAATTCTGTGTTATGTTCAGTCTTATGCATGCATCTATTAAAGAACTTCACTGTTTAGCATACAATAGCATACAATAAGGGTTTCCATCTCTCTTTGATAAACATAAAAGGTTATTCTGTTTTTAATTTAGTGATGAGAATATGACTGCATTGTTCTGGGTACAATGTTGCTCTCATGAATAAGTAGAGTATGTAAGGTGTCTATATGTTTTGGTTTGAAGGGTGCTAGGAACCTCTGCTCCAAAGCATGCTCACTTGAAACCCTACAATTTGAGATTAACTTCTCTGCAAGCTGCATCCTCATACTACTTCCACTGGAACCTTAACCTCTGCATTCATCAGCCCTTCTCCTTCCTAGATTTCATTCCAATCTGGTTTATCTATATTTTAGAACAATTCACTCAGTCCTTTGAACCTCACTTTCAATTTATACAAAATTCTCTTACATCCTTGAACTTTCCAACTATGATTCCTTCCACTTCCTCCCTTATACTGAAACCCAAGGCTAACACATTCATCACTTAATCAATAAGCATTTATTATGTGCCTACTATGTACCAGGCACTGTGCTAAGTGCTGGAGATACAAAAAGAGGCTATATACAGAATAAGTAGGAAATAATTGACAGAGGGAAGGCACTAGAATTAAAAGGGGTTAAGAAAGGCTTCCTGTAAAAGGTGAGATTTTAGTTGAGACTTAAAGGAAGCCAGGGAGGTCAGTGGGCAGTGAAGGAGAGAACGTTCCAGTGCCCCAGCCAGAGAAAGTCCTCTGAGCCAAGAGATGGAGTGTCTTGTTTGTGAAACAGCCAGGAGGCCAGTGTCACTGGTTTGAAGAGTGTGTGTTAGGGAGGGAGTTGTAAGCAGACTGGAAAGGTAGGAGGCAGCTAAATTATGAAGGGCTTTGAAGGCCAAACTGAGTATTGTTTTGCTTTTGGAGGCAAAAGGAAACCGCTGGAGTTTGAGTGTGTTGGTAGGGTGGTGGAGGTGATATGTTTGGATCTGCATTTTGGGAAAGTCACTTTACTGGCTGAAAGGAGGATGGATTGGAGTGGGAAGAGACTTGAGGCGGACAGACCCAACAGCAGGCTATTGCAATAATCAAGGCTTGAAGTGATAAGTGCCTGCACTCCAGTACTGGAATTGTGTGTGTGTATGGGGGGGGGGGTGGAAATGTATTTGAGAGATGTTGTAAAATTGCCAAGATTCCTTTCTGTAAGTGACCCACTCTTCTCATTTGCCCTGAGTCATAAGCCCCTAAAGGAAGCATTGCCATTCTCTTTACTTTCCATTGCCCCATTCAGACCATTCCTCTATCACCATCAATTCTTTTTTTTTCCTTTTGAAATGGATTCCATGCAGAGGTCAGAATGGGTAACTAAGAAAGTTTTGATTCCATGAGGAATGCAGAAAATAGAGAGGTGCTAGGTAAGTAATGGGGGCCATGAAGAAGAGAATCATATCTAGAGCAGTCAGAAAGAGAGAATGAATGAAGAGATTGAAGGAGGGAAATTTTTTCTGAAGAAGGGCACAAAAAATGAAATAGGACTAGTTGAAGAAGAAGGGGGAGTCTCCTTGACTGAGAGGAAGGATTAAACAACCAGATAAAAATAGGAAAGGAAAAGGAACTAATTAGAAATGAATTCCATTATATCCATCTATAGCATCCTGTTCCCTTCCTTGATGCCATCATCATCTTCTAACCCTCAAGTCACTCTCCAAAATTCTGACTTGAAGTCTTCATCTCAACCTCATCCCCCGGGGAAATAAATTATTGAGGAATTCATATTCATATTGATGAACCCCTCTACCAACCCCACTACCCAACTCCTCAACTGCCCCACCTCCAAATTCCTCCCTCTTGTCCACCTCATACTTTCCCAGGGAATTATGTCCCTGGGAATTTGAAATTCTACTCTTTGACTATTCACTCCCTACCCTTTCACTTCTCTCATCCTCTTATTTACACTAAACCTACTCTTTGCCCTTACAATGACCCCTGGGCCCTTGACTCAGCTTTTTTTTCCCCCAGGTGATCTTCCCTTCTCAGTTTTCACTGATTTTCAAACACAGCCTTGACCTCTGAGCTCCACTTTAATATTTAATTAGCTATTGCCATAAAATCACCTGCACCCTATCTTGACCTTCTGGCATTCCAATTGGTTAATCCTTATCTTGGTAATCCCCATCTTTCATTTCTCAGTTTTTGTTTTCAAGCTGCTAAACACTACTGTAGAAAATCATGAAGTCAACCTAATATCACCCACTACAAACTGATGCTGTACTACACCATCTGGACCCTTATTTTGTCTGAATCATCTCTCACTTCCATGCATTTCTCTTTCTTCCCACCATCAATAAGATAATACAATCCTTCATTAATATCCACCTGGATTTAGTTCAGAAACGTTCTAACAGGTTTTCCCACCTCTACTCTCTGTTTCAATCTACCCTCCACATTCATCTTCCCTAAGAATATATATGATCACAATCCACCTCTACTCAAAAATATTTAGGTGTTCCTTATTGTCCACCAAATAAAAAATAAATTCTTGCCTGGCATTTAAACTCTACCTTTCTAGTATTACTTCATTTTATTCTCCTTCCATACACTCTTATGCTCCAATACCACGAAGACTAGTGGTGCTCTTCTGTTTCCCAAACATGTCCCATACTTTCTCTCCAATTTATCCTTTCATTATATTGTTTGTACTTAGCTATGCTTATTGTCTCCCTCCTTAGCCTCTGAGCTCCTTGACAGTATGGACTGTCTTTTGCCTTTGTATCCCCAGTGCTTAGCTCAGTGCCTGACACATAGTAGGTTCTCATTTCTCCCTCCCCCCTTCTCTCTTTCTCTCTGTCTCTCTCTCTTGTGCATCTCTCTGTCTCTCTGTCTCTGTCTCTCTGTCTTTCTCTCTCTCTCACACATACACACACACACACACACACACACACCTTATTGCCTGTGGAATTTTTATCTATTCTTCAATACCCAACCCAATTGTCGTCTCCTCCATAACACTTTTAGTATACCACAACATTTTGCATGGTCATGTTGTATATTATACTCCTCTATATGAATCTAAACCCCCTTACAAGAGATTGTAAGTACCTTAAGGGGAGACCATTTATAGTTAATTAAATGAAAATACTTTTGAGAAAGATGACGCATGAAGATTTATAAGTAGGGTGCTCAGGTTCTTTCTCAAAAAGCAGGTTTTAAGTAGCCACTTAGAGAACATGAGAGCACTAGGGTGGTACCCAGGGGAAACATCAATTCACTGACTAATCCATGGCCCATTCATCACATGTAATGAGTGACCTAATTTAATAATCTAGTTCTGTGCAATGGATAGAGTGGTGGGCTCAGTAAAGGAGACTTTCATTCAAATCCTGCTTCAGATACTTGCTAGCTATGTGATTCTGGGCATGTCCTTTAACTTCTTAGCCTCAGTTTTCTCATCTATAAAATGAGGGTCATAATATCACCTACTTCACAGGATTGTTGTGAGGACAAAATGGGATAGCATATGTTAAAGTGCCTTGCCAACAACGTTAAAGCATTATATAAATGACAGCTAGCTAGCTAGCAGCAGTAGTAATAGCAGTAGCCACTAGCTGGTGCAGTAGACTTAGAATCAGGAAGACCTGGGTTCAGATTTGCACTCAGACACTTAACTAGCTCTATGATCCTGAGGAAGTCATTTAACTTCTGTTTACCCCAGTTTCTTCAACTGTAAAATGGGGATAATAACAGCACCTGCCTTCCAAGGTGGGTACAGGGATTAAATGAAATATTTATAAAGTGCTTTACACAGTCCTTGGCACAAAGCAGATGCTTAAAAGTAGTGGCAGGGGTGGTGGCGGTGGTGGCAGTGATAGCAGCAATGATGGTAGTGTGGTGGTAGTAAGTAGTACTTACCTAGGAAGGAGAAAACAGAGTGGAGAAAGAATGTAGAAAGGGCAAGTTGGGAACACCAAAGATTAATTTTGCCTAGAAGTGGCCCTAAAAAGATCATTTTTTTCCTTTTAAAGCAAGAAAAGTTTTACATACATTTGGAAGTTTATTTTAAACTTTATTTTATTTTCATTTCACTACCTACTGTATATGGAATAAAGTCCCTTCGCCCTCCAAATACACAATACCATTCTGAAATGCTTGGGTAGACATTACTCCAATAACAATGTTTAAGAAAAGCCCTACTCCCAAGGAAAATGCCATTTTAGGGACAAAAAGGGGGAATCAAAATAGCTATAGGCTGACCTGAAATTGGGACAGAGTTTTTATTTATTTGTTTGCTTATTTTGCCTAATGATAAATGAAAGAAGGTAAAATGGCACCTGGTCCATTCCATTGATTGGTTGGGGGAGCAGTGACCCTTGATAAAAATGTGAACATGTAGGGGCCCTTCTGCTATCTTCTCTCCCTCCTTTCATCCCCTACCACTCCTCAACCAATGCTTGTGTTTTCATGTGGCTGAGATCCCTTGGAAAAGGAATTATATGAATCACTAAGACCTTTGCTGAATTACTTTCCTAGAAATATTTGCATTTCAAAGAAAAATTCATCTAGGAATGAATTTGTAGTAGTAGAGCTCCAGATATTAAAATACCTGGGTATCACGAATATCTGAGGGCCACTGGGGCCACTGGTGTGCCACACTAAGAATATATTGAGCTAAGAGGCTTGTATCCAAGTCTTGTCTAGAGAATATGAGTCAATATGAGAAGACACTGATGATTTAGAGTATCTAGTAGAGGGTTACTCACACAACAAAGGGCTTTGCATTCACAGACGGGGGGGGGGTCTGTTGAAGGAATTGGAGTCAGTTAACCCACAGAAACTTAGAGGGACACCCAATAACTATCTTCAAATATTGAAAGGAATGAATAACAGCTGGAAGAGGCAGAAAGCCTGAATGACTCCTTGTCAGGTGTGCTATAGATCAGATTCTTGTTCTAACCCATTCAGGTATGGACTGAATGAGAAAGTTTTGAGTCCTTTCCAACTCGGAGATTCTGTGAAGTCATGTTTTTTAAGTCATATCTGTGAAGTCATGTCACTGTGTCAGGGCAGCATTAATCATAGAGCATTAACTCTATAAGGACAAACGTAGAAATGGCTAAAGAGGGATCCATATGGAATGGATTGAAGCCAAGGTCATTCTCTCAAATAAGAATTTTCTTTAAAGGCAAAAGTGCTTTATAAAAGCCAGGACCAAAAGAAGAAAAGAAAGTGAAAGGATTTCAGCCTTGAAAGTAGATTTCTCATTAAAGAAACTCACCTTAAGAACATAATCCTGTGGAGGTTAATTTCTATGCCCCTTTTATTAATGGCTCACAACTATTTAGTGATTAGCAGTTTACAGAATGTTTTCCTCACAACAACCCTGTGAGGTAGGTTTTAGTTTCACACTATTATTTCCAAAGCCTCATGTATAAGCAATCAACAATCCACTTAGATTTTGAAACAGAAACAAAGTCATCAGATTCTAACTTCAAACCGATACTGAGGCCTTAGAAATGAGTGCTAGCAATAGTTAAGTTCACTTTTGCTAGCAAAAGTGAAAAATTAATATATTTTGATCAGTGAAAAGGGAAAAGAACCTATATGCTCTAAAATATTTGTAGCAGCTCTTTGTGGTGGCAAAGAACTGGAAATTGAGGGGATGCCCACTACTTGGGGAATGGCTGGACAAGCTGTGGTTTATGATTATGATAGAATACTACTATGCTATAACAAATGATGAACTGGTTGTTTTTAGACAAACATGGAAAGACGTATGAAATAATGAAAAACAAAGTGAGCAGAACCAAGAGAATGTTATAAATGGTAAAAGCAATATTGTTTGAAGAATAATTGTGAGCAACCAAGTTATTCTGAGTACTTCAAATACTTAGATCAACTATAAAGAACCTCTAACAGAAGATGCTATCCACCTCCAGAGAAAGAACTGATAAATAGAAGTAAGTATGGTATGGTTTTACATGTATTTATAGATCTGTGTCAAATGGTGGCCTTCTGTAGTGAAAGATGGAGGGAGAGAGACAATTCAGAACTTAAAATATAACCAAAAAAAATAAAGGTGGCGCAGTGGATAGAGCATCAGCCCTGGAATCACGAGGACCTGAGTTCAAATCCAGCCTCAGACACTTGACACTTACTGGCTGTGTGACCCTGAGAGAGAGAAGAAAAGGAAACAAATTCACTTTTGCTAGCAAAAGTGAAAATTAATATATTCTGTTTTTATTGATTATAACTTCTGAAGTCAGGGAAGTAAACTATCTTAATTTTTTACAATCTTAATTTTCACAGTACTTCTTAATATTGTTTTCTTGTGAGCATATTCTCTTCTCTATTTTTCCAAACATATGAGTTAAATCTAAGGGAATCTTAAGAATACCTCTAACCCAGTCCTGCTTATAAAAAATGGGCTGAGAAACATGCATTTATCTGGTATAAAATCAAGGAAATGAGAGAGGTGCGTACATACCTTTCTAGCTCTCCAGGACTAAGAGTTTGGGAGAGATGAAATTTGCTTTGTTCTACACCTTGGGTTTATAGAATTTTAAGAAATTAAATATTGGGGAGTGGGGGATAGAGGGTGGTTCTCATTTCATCTAAGGACCTTCTTGATTTCCCAAAGGCTCACCAAATCGGGCTGGTCACAGGCTGATACATTTTTCCACCTTAGCTGCTTCCAGAAAAGCATACAAGGGTTGTGATCTCCACCTCTGTGGGAGGGAGGAAAGAATTTAAAAAAGCATGTGCCACTATAGAAATGAATTTAAGTTGCTAGTAGGAAATCCCAGTAAAGGGATTAAAGACAAAAGGAGAAAATAAAAGAGAATGAATGGGAAAAGGGTAATATGATAAAATGGAGTTCTGAGTCCCATCACAAAGATAACCAGCTTATACTATATATGACAACTTGAAATCTCCATCTTATCATTGTAACATATTGATTTTATATAATTTTGTGTATTCTCTGGAAAGGACAATTTGTTCTGAATTTCAGGACCCCTTTGACTCCTGGAAGGACAGACAGCAGAATAAGTAACCAGCAATGTACATTTTCCATATCCCTCAAGTTTTAAAAAAAAAAATGTTTTAAAGAATTTGCATAATATTCAGACTTGAGTGTGTTTGCCGTGGGTGGTTCTGGCTCAATGTTAGCTCTATTCTTGGGGTTGTTTTTTGTTGGTGGTGTTTTGTTGTTGTTTTTTTTTTTTTCAGAGGAACCTTAACAGCATTAATACACCATGGCAATCTGGCAACTGTTCACTGCTAGGTATAGCATAGGGACTTTCCAAGTTTTTTGAGTTTTGCTTTTTCCTGAGATGTATCTGAAGGCACTGATTCAGCCAATCTAGGGCATAGGACTCTTTCAACAAAACTTCACATTCTTATTCCCTCCGTGTCATTCTTCAGTTGCGTTTCTTACCACCAAGAACTGGACTACATTTAAAAATAAATATACTAACCTATAGACATTTGTTTTTATAACTACAGTCCTCACAAACTTTCTACCTGGAATAACTCTACTCCCATTAAAAGAGCTCTTTGAGGATAGGAACTGTTTTTTCCTTTCTCAAATTCTCAAAACAGTGCAGTGTCTGGCACAGAAGCAGCATGTAATAAATGTTCATTTGACTTGATTAGAAGATCTACTTGCAGCCTGTTTAGAATTTTTACTTAAAACTGGAAAATTATGTTTCAAGTGGATTTCACATATTATTAAAAAAAAATTGGTAAATTTGGGGAGATTGCTTTGTGTCACCAGTGACTGTGGTTTTTTGTTTTTGTTTTTGAAGTGGAACATACTGAACGAATGTATCTGATGCCTGGAACCTGACAATGTGTCATTCATTACCTGTGTGGCCTTACAAGAAGCAGAATTGTAAATGTATCTCCAATCTTATTTAGATACCTTCCTTCCCCCTCTTTTATATATGAATTGCTGCAGTATTAAGAGATTAATTCCCATCTGGATTCATTTTTTTTAGTACCTCTTCCTTTGAGACTAAAAAAAATCATTATCAAGGTCACATAGGGAGCATTCTCTGAATTAAACAAAATTGGTCCACATTGCTTCATCATTTTCATTTGTCAGTTATGCAAGTCAGTCGTCTTATCTGAGAGAAGGTGGAGGTGGGACAGGAGAAATAGGCACATGGCATAGGATATACTAATTTAAAAAATGAAAAATGCTAAAAAAAAAAAGTGAACTTGCTCGAGACACAAAAGATACATCTAAAAGAAACATGGCGAGGTACTTTCAAAATGAAGCAGGATGAGAAACGTGTGTTATTAGACTTTTAGTAAAGGAATGTCACATCTACATTGTCCTTATCTGCCAATAAAGCATATTTTGATAGGTGGTTCTATTTCCTCTGTATATTTCTCTCCCTGTCCAGTTTCATTGTATCAGAGGCTTTAGCCACAGGAAATCTAAAGATCAATTTCACTAAACGTTTTTTTTTTAGGAATAATTTTATCAACTTAACATATTAAAAAATTAAAAAGGGGGGAGGGAAAAACAACTGTAAATGGGCCTGGACTTGAAATTTAACATAAATAGACTGTGAATTTTAAAAATATGCCTTCTTTAAAGAAACAATTGATCTTTTAAGAACTTTGTAAAATTCCTTCTTTGTTGTATTTTATAATGTGAATATCAATCTAAATCGAGCAAATTAAATCTATTTTCTACACAGATACACCTAAAGTTCAACTGGACAGTAGTTATATAAGTCATCCAACACAAGAATAAAAGACAATACCATTCCACAAAAATTGGTGGCGCTGTGTTCATTTTACTAAGTGTTGGTATAATGTTTTTCTTTTTTAATAATATTTTTTTTTAAAAACTTAAAAGATAAAAATGGCAAATGGCTCAGAATTAGCTTGAAATGCATAGAAAGGCAGACTAGAGAGCAACATAATGCCGGTTCAATTTTATCAACACTGAGAAAAAAAACAGGGATGATCGAAAGTCTCAAATAAAATCAATCTTACATAATAAATGGTAGCAGGGACCAGCAATGAGTGATACTTTAATAATTCTCCAGTAAAAAATTTTTTAAAAGTTGGCTTTCAACTTTGCAAAAATGGTTAAGATTTAATTTCCATCTTCACTTTGGTGTTGGTAGTGTCAGAGAAGCCTGTTCTGCCATAGGTCTCTTGAATGGGGAGTCATAGTCATGGGTACTTCCATGGCTTGTGAGCTGGGACTGATGGAGACGCTACTCAGACTGTAGCTGCAGTTCTTATTGTCACCGGAAGAAGGCGTACCATTCCCCTACCTACATGAGCCAACAGAAGCCAAGTAATTGACTCAACCTGAAAAAGAGATCCAGGTTTCATAAAACATAAAACACCTACATTATTTCTGCCTCTGACAGTTTCTTCTCAGAGTAAAGTATGTCACTAGGATATATCATTTTCATGAATATAACATGACTACATGTAAGTTACATAAGTACATAGACAAATACTTTTAATGGCTCTGACTTGAAAGGCTCTATACAAACATCTTAGTTCCATCCCCATCAATTTAAAATTAGATCCTGTAATTTGCTGAAAGAATGGCTCCAGCAAAAAGGGATTGACTTTCAAAGCTGCCAAAGAGAGACAGTACCCAATTCTATTTTTATTTTTTGACTTAAAAGTTCCAAACCATATCTGTAAAATCCACTCAAGAAAGTTTTTCAAAAGTTCCTAATTATATCCGAAAATTCCATGGGGGAAAACATCTAAGTATAAAAAGAGCTCCGCATTTGTAATAAGAACTATTACCAAATCCTAATTTATAACTTTCTACCAGTGATATCAAAAGTCATTAACTTTACTGAGCCTCAGTTTTCTTATCTATAAAATAAGGGGGTCAGACTAAATGATCTCTAATGCCCTTTCCATTAATAGATCCTATGTTTTGACTAAAGTTCAAGGACAAAAATCATTAACAGGAAGACTGAGACTTAGCACTGACAAATAGGGCCCGCTAAGTTGGGTAACTGCAATAACTACAAGTTTGGGGTAAATTTGCTCACATTATAAAAGCAAAAATCTTAAAATAAAAAGAATTAGAACCATTTGTTAGAGTACATGCATCAACAGGCAGCTTCTTTTACAGACGGATGTGCAAAACTTTTTTTTATGGGTCACTAGAGAATACAAATGAGCAAGGCTTTACTGGTGTGCTGCCATTTGCCACTAAGAAACTGGGATTCACTGCACAAGCATGTGGCTAAAAAGAAAGGGCATGCACTGTCAACCAGGTGACTTGGGTTCCAAAAGCCCAATTTTGCCACTAACTGAATGACTCTGGGTGAATCAACCACTCAAGGCCTCAGCTTCCTCATGTGCAAAACAAGGTGGCTGGTCTAAAATGCTGGGTGGCAGCACAATCTAGGCATTCCCCTTTCTAAAAAGAGCTTTTTGGAGGCTTAATTTGTTTAAGTTGCTCTTCTTTGCTGTACTTGCATGAACTCTGAGCTCAAATTAATTTTAATATAGATTCAAGGATCCAACGTTTTGAAGGGCATTCAAAGGCCTAAAATGAACCATTCTTGGCTTGCTATTTGCCTATTAAGTTTCAACACTTCTTCCTCTCCTGATAGCATCTACTAAAAGGCAGAGTCAGATAAGAAATAGTCCTAAGACCCTTGTCAACTCCTTTAGGTTTTTATTTAATGTTTGATAGAAACACTGACTTGAGATCATCTTTAAAGTGAGAAAGTAAGGCAAGTATTGAAGTTTTTTTTTTATACAAGTAATTTCATCACACAGAATATGACATGTATTTTAGTGCAATGTATATTTGAATGCAAGCTGGCATATTTTGCTAGGTGGGCTTTCGCTACGCTGAATGATAAAAGGATACATCAGGGGAGAATGTTCCCTAAGTTATAATGTAAACTTCAATTTGCTTTCTCTGGGTAGAAGAAAAAAATGTGCAGATATGAAGGTTTGTTTCTTTTTAAATTGAAAATGCTCAACATTATTTTTATTCTCATTTGATATCAGCCTGAGCTAGCATCTTGAGATTCATTGTCCTAAATAAAAATGGAAAATTCTTCACACTTTTTCATAGTTTAAAAAAGTGCCTATTGTCGTGTACCTTACTTGTACTTCTGCTTAGATATGGTGGCCACTAGCTAAAGGTACAGCACCAAATTCTTATGCTCCATCCCCCTCCAAAGCTAAATTGAAAATGGCGTTTTTGTTTTATTGGAAATGGTGATATATAATGTTACATACACTATACCTAACACACAGAACACTGCTGTACGGCAGCAAGACCCCAGGCACCCAGAGAACCTGCTACACGGCACCTAAAACTTTTAACCATCTTCCCCATCCCTTTCTGCATATGCTAACTAAATAGCACCCAAATATAAAATCCACTTCTCCTAAATCCCAGAATTCCTTTCTTCCAAGTCATCAAATTTGCTTCAGTGCTCCTTAAGGCACACTGATTTTTCATTACCATGACATTCAGGATTACCGATCTATTTTCTCAGTCTCTGGACAGTATTTTATGATGCAATATTGTGCTCATCCCAGGGGCAGTTCAATTGCAAAAATATCTTAAGAGAAAGAAGAACACCTAAACAAAACTAACAGCCTGTACAACTTTTTAAATTATTTAACTTTATTACTGTTGCACCATTTATACAATTACATATAATTTCAATGCATCCATTGTACATTTTGTTTTTTTTTTCTTGGTTTTTTGTGTATTTTTTTCATTTTCCAATGAGTGGTGTGTTGGTGTCTGTGACACAGAATGGAAGAGAAACTGGAACTGCAATGAACGCAGATTTTTTTTTTTCATTTCCACTGACCAATAAACAGAACTACAGGTGCACCCAACCACGGACATGCATTAACTCGTCATGAGAAATCTAGGTAGGCTAAGTAGAATGAGAATGTTTGTTACTCCCAAAAATATCTGGAGAGGAAGAATGGAGGATTGGCATTGAGAAAAAATGTGGACAGCTAAGTGGGTACTGTCTGAAAGTTGGCATTCATCCACAGCATTAAAAAAATATCAAAATAAGAAAGGCTGTAAATAATAAGAAAAAAAAACACAGAAAATACTGCTTTCATAAAGATCTGATTGCCTTGGCACAGGCCCTGTGGGCAGAATCAAACACATCACTCCCAAACCCTATTACAGAAGAAAAGAGATTTTGATATATCGGTGGAGTGCATCTAACAGCAGTTCAGGTACAAAAGATGTACTGTACTTTCAGACATCCATCTTTAAAATCCAGGACTTATTTGTAAAGTTGACTGAAGGTATATTAGATATTTCCCCACAAAAATACTATTTGGATTCTCTCCCCCACCCTCTCCCTCCCTCCCTTGATGGGATATCCTTTTTTGGGGGCAATACATATCATTATTTCAGATTTGAAACAAGTTAGTATAGCTGGGGGGAAAAAAAAGAGAGAGAGAGAGACACAGGTTGTTTTTAAGTGATTATTATTATTATTATCATCATCATTATTATTATTATTATTTTTTCAATAGGCTGTCCATGTTACTCTTTCACTGCTATGGTTTGATCCGAATTAGCGGTCGGAGCCTCAGAAGGTTTAACCTCTTCTGCTGGGGCTGCAGGTTCTTGGGCCTTAGGGGTAGAGCTAGGGGCTTCCGCTGCTGCTGGGGTCTCCTTGGAAGACACAGCTTCGCTGCTGCTAGGTTTTGAGTCTGAAGCTGGAGCCACTTCACTTTTAGTTTCTTGGGTGACGGGAGCTACGGAAGCCTCAGTCTTTTTGGCTTCCCCTTCCTCTTTGCTCTTGTCATCTACTTTACTAGTTGCTGTGGCTTCTGAAGACTGGGAGACCTTTGCCTCAGTGCTAGGCACTGAAGTCTTAGAAGCATCACTACTGGCCACTGGGGCAGAGGCAGGAGCCTGCTCCAGCTCAGTATCCTTCTGCGGCTCCACCTTTCCATCAGGGACAGCCTCCGGTTTCTCAGGCTCTGATTTCGGAGCCTCTTCTTTGCCAGCCGCTGCATCCTTCCCTGCTTCCTTCTCTTCAGTCTTGTTAGCAGTGACCTGAGAATCTTTATCTGTCTTCTCCTCTTTGTTGCTCTCCTTCACATCTGTGGTCTCTGCCACCGTCTGGGTCTCATCATTTTCCTTGGGAGTTTCTTCTTCCTCGGCACCAGCTCCTTCAGCCTTCTTGTCTTTATCCTTGGCTTTCTCATCATTTACATTGTACCCCTTCTTCTTCTTGCTGAGCTTGCCTCCCATCTTTGGAGTTCTGCAACAGAAAAATAAAAAGAGATTCCCTTTTTTAGAGTGAGAAAACCAAAGGAGGCTTTAGTTTCAAAGGTAAACATCTCAGTTACACAGCTACTGACAATCAGCTTGGTAAATAAGCTGAGCTCAAAGTACCAATGACTAGAAGCTAAGCTGTCAGTCTTAAAGGAAAATGGAACAAATATTTGATTTTCAAGTTAGCAGTGAGCACTGCGCCGTCTCTTCTAGTTAAAGCAAACACAAAGTATTGAATCCAGAAGCCTAAAATGGCAACAGCAGCCATCTTAGGTTTAGTGTATAGCTAATCAAAAACTGCTTCATGCTTTAAAAACAGGCCTCCATATGAAAACCTCAAACTATTATATACCATAGATCATAATTTCCTTTTAAAAATCAATCCCAGAAGATTTGGATTCTTTAGAAGTTCTCTTATTCTTACGCAAGTACAAAAATACATTTTCATGTATTTGAAAACCTAGGCTAAAATAGAACAGAAGAGATTCAACCTACCCTGTAATTAACAAAGGACCTGTTAAAGTCAAACAATAGTCCAGGTCATTACAGTGTCTACTCCCACTATACTTAGTTTGTCAACTAGTGCAGATTTCTGTTCACTGCTTCGAAAAAGTACTTCAGTTTTGGATAGAGGCTTTTTTTTTGAAGTCAGTAGAGGAAAGCATATACCAATGAGATTTTGGGGGGGATAGAAATTCAAACCATATGCCAATTAAAAGATGAAGCCAATGCAAATCTTGCTGTCTTTGAAGTAACGTGCTAGGTTGTCATATCTCTGGATGCATCACCCATTAGTTTGAGGGGTGGAGAACCTGCAGCCTCAAGGCCACATGTGGCCTTCTAGGTCCTTGGGTGTGGCCTTTTAACTGAGTCCAAGTTTTACCAAACAAATTCTTTTATTAAGGGGATTTGTTCAGTGAAATCTAGATTCAGTCAAAGGGCCACACTTAAGGACCTAGAGGGGCTCGAAGCCAGATTCCTCACTCCTGGTTAGCTAATATACTCTGTGATTGCCAACAGTGTTAATAAAGTTTTATTATGTGCACCATTTGTGGTACTATGGGAATTATAGAATATGGATAAAATTGTTATCAACAATTGAGATGATAAAGTAATGTGAATTTGGATAAGATAGGGACTTTATGTGGTCATTTAGTCTAATGCTCGTTTTATAGATGAAGAAAATGAGGCTAAGAGAGATGGAGTAGCTTGCACATTGTGCACTTGTAAATTACTATAACCACAGTGCTAGTAGGAGTGTCAAAGGTTGATTAGTTTTTTGACTCCAGATTCAGTACTTCTTACATTTCATCAGTGACAGAAAAAAAGTGAGATGCATCCAAAGATATTTTACCACTGAAAGGAAATGAAGTAGCAAACAAATGAAATGTGTATCCATTTATCCTTCTCCCTACCCCTCACCCCCACCCCCCAAATAACTGCTTGACCTTGATTAGAGCCTTAGCATTGAAGTGTCTTTGCTCAATCTGGCTTCCTAGTGTGAAACACAAATATACTTTCTTTATAAAGAGCTATAATTAAGGCAGAAGTCATTACTTAAATAAATAATATGCCTTGAAATAGCTATGGGTTTATAACAATCTGATTTAATTTTTAACTGGCCCAAGTGCATGTATGACTCTAGCTCTGATTCCTGGAGACCTGACACTCAGCCACAGCACAGTGCACAAAGAAACGGAAAAACTGACAAATCATGTTCACGATACTTCTCTCGTGCCTTAATAGAGCTTGATATGCCGACTTAGAAACTTTGGTTACTCAAATGACATCAGGTTGCACCGACTAACTACAAACTTGAAAATGGTACCCATACATACTTTGACAATAAAGGCTATACACAGCAACACATACATACAAATTTGGTGTAGAAATGTATTTCTCCAGCCCCAGGAGTTGCAACACTGGGTTACTAAAATGTTATCTTAGTTAACTAAAAATTTGAATCTTCTAAGACACATCAAGGCCACACTCTATTCTTTTCTTCATATCTGATATATGCCATATATAGGAAGGCAAGAAACAAAATATATTAATCAAATTGCATTCCCATGATTTAAGTCTTTTTTAGGAAAGGTTAAAGCAGAAAGACTAGAAGTGGATATTCTTATTTTATTAATTCACCCTAAAACTGGGGGGGTGGGGGTGGAGAATAGAGTAGACTAAGTTCTTTCTTGAACATATTAAAGTTCTGTCTAGTCTCAAAGGCTAAAAACAACACAGTCCCTTCACTTGCCAGGCATTTGATTCTTTGTATGACCAGTTCTTTTTTCATAAAGTATATGCCTTAAAGAAATAAATAAGATGTGTGGGGTTCATTTGCCAGATGTTCACAACAAAACTAAATATACTTTGGTAGGTCAATGGAACGTCCCACTGGACTGAAGCTGTAGGTACCTGGATATTCATTTTTTCTTTAGCTTTCTAGAACACCACACTCTTTCTTGGTCCTTTTCTTATCTCTTCTAACAAGTTATTCCTCAATCTTGTTCAGGTTCTTCATCTTCCCAAGCACTTAAGACAAGTGCTCCCCTAGGATCTATCTTTAGCCCTCTTCTCTCTACATTCTTCCCCCTGACAACCTCATTTTCCCCATAGCTTTGACCTTCAAGTCTACATAGGTAACTCCTAAATTGACATCTCTTCCTTGATATAGATAGAACATTTCTAATGACTGTAGAATCTCCATATTTCTCACTCAAAATATCCAAAACTAAATTTATCATCTCTTCCCCCAAATTTGCTCGCCTTTTTGACTCTACTTTCTGTCAGTGGCGAATTTGACTCAGTGTGCCATGGTCAAAACTCTTGTTATATGTGACTATTTCTTTCTCTGTCATCTCCATTATTCATTTGCAGACTCAACCACGCTTCTTGTATCGATCGTTTCCTCTCTATTCCTACTGCTACCTTCTCCCTGCTCCCCCACCCCTAATCCCAGCACAGTCTTCATTCATCACCATTCCAATATTCTACTAACGTACTAACAGGTCTGCCTGAGAGACTACATTTTTAATATCACTCACTACCAAACTAATTTTTAAGAACATATTCAAAGTGGGGGGAAGGGGGAATAGAAGGGAGGGCAGATTAGGGGAAGGTGTATTCAGAATGCACGCCATCTTAGGGTGGGGGGAGGGAGGGACGAGATGGGAAGAAAATCTGGAACTCAAAATCTTGTGGAAGAGAATGTTGAAAACTAAAAATAAATAAATTTTAAAAAATAAAACATATCTGGCCATTCATTCCCTTTCTGATACAAACATAACTTTGGTGCTCACATTGCCTATAGAGTTGCCTACTCAAATTCTTTAGCCTAGCATTAAAGATTCTTCTATCTTTCTAGACTCATTTTATATCACATCCCTACAGATACCATATGCTCCAGTCAAAATGTACTACTAGCCATCATCATCATCATCATCATCATCTCTCTTTCTCAGCTTTTAAGTCTCAGCACCTATGCTCACATATGTCTGGAATGCCATCTTCCAATTAAATTTCTAAGGGGGCAGCTAGGTGGCGTAGTAGATAAAGCACTGGCCCTGAAGTCAGGAGGACCTGAGTTCAAATCTGGCCTCTGACCAAACTCTTGACACTTACTAGCTGTGTGACCTTGGGCAAGTCACTTAACCCCGATTGCCTCACCAATAAATAAATAAATGAGCCGATTCAATTTCTAAACACACTTAAAATGTTTTATATCACCTATATTTCCCAATATATGAGATAATAAAGAATGTCCCATATATCAAAGAATAAAGAAGGAGAAAATAGTTCAGCAAAACCAATGAACACATCAACCAAATCAACATTCAGGATTCCATACTCATAGACCCCATATCTGCAAAAACGGGAGAGATGCATTCTAATATATCTTCTTTGAGGCCAAGTTTGAGCATTATTATCATTTTGCAGCATTGGGTTTTAATAATTTTGTTGTTGTTTTTTCATTTATATGTATGTAGTAATTATATACATTGTTTTCTTGATTCTGTTTACTTCATTTTTCAACAGTTCTTATAATTCTTATGCATCTCTATTCCTCATATTCATTATTTCTTATAGGATAATCATATTTCGTTATACTCATTACCACTATTTGCTTAGCCCAAGTCAAGGGATACCTGTTTGTTAGCACAGTGCCTGGCATATAACATAATAGGCACTTGATAAATGTTTGCTGACTTGATTGGGTCAAGGAGTATGGGGTAGTTTAGTAAAAAAAAAATTTTTAACATAGCTCCTAACTGCTTTCCAAAATGATTGGACCAATTTACAGTTCCACCAATAGAAAAGGAAGCACAACTCCTCCAATGATGACTATTCCCATCCTTTGTCATTTTTGCCAAAGTTATACCTTCTGCAAGAAGCCTTTGTTGATCCCCTCCTTAATGTTAGTGCTTTGCCTTTGTTGATTATCTCCAATTTATCCTATGAATATGTGGTTGGCCTAATTGTTTGCAAGTTGTACCCCTTCATTAGACCACGTGCTCCTCTGAAGCAGGGATTGCCTTTTGTCGTAGCACAGTGCCTGGTACATAATGAAAAATGATCACTAGTTGACTGAGGAGATTGATGTCAGAGATAGTTTAGAGGTTTTCAAAATTTTGCAACCGATGAGGGCTGAGGGAAAGTAAATGGTCAATAAACATGCCAAGACTGTAAACTTCAGTGGTTGGGAAGATGGTGGTGTCCTCAAGAGGGAATACCACCAAGAGAGAAGTTAAGGAAAGGAGTTGGTGGGGCAGCTAGGTGGCACAGTGGATAGAGCACCGGCCCTGAAGTCAGGAGGGCCTGAGTTCAAATCCAGCCTCAGACCAAACACTTGACACTTACTAGCTGTGTGACCCTGAGCAAGTTACTTAACCCCAATTGCCTAAAAAAAAAAAATTAAATTAAAAAAAAGAAAAAGAAAAAGAAAAGGGGTTGGAATGGTTGGTGGGGAGGGAAACAATGAATTCCACTTTGGACATGCTGAGATGTCTATGGGACATCCAGAAGGATACAGCCAACTAGAAGTTGGCGATTGAAGCTCAGCAGAGAGGCTTGAGCTAGATGTGTTGATGGGAAATTATCTGCAGAGATTGCACTCATTAAACCATTCAAAAGAGTTTAGAAATTGCATAGGCTTTGGCAGCTAAAGTCAACACCAGTTTAGATTATAAACTTAAATCTTAAAGAAGGCTAATGGAAGACTACTCAACTCCCCAGAACAACATGCCTCCCCTAAGATAAAATGATCTCCAGATCCTGCAGATCTTTTCAACTCCTTCAACTGACTCTCCCCTCTGATTGGAGGGTTGGAGGAAGAAGTAATAAACTCCTCCCCAAGTCTTCCTTAATGGAAGGCTCAGAACTTTCCAGGTTTCTATCAGTGGCTCTGCTTGGTTTCCACTCCCAGGACCCCACCTCATCTCCTGCCCCTCTTTTCACTTCAATTTCCTTTTGTGTATTGTGTTCCTCCATCACACTGTAAGCTCCTCAAGGGCCTGCAGGGGCTATCTTTCTTCTTATTATAATTATTTATATTCTTAGCACAATGGGTACACATAGCAGGGGTGTAATAAATGTTTATTGAATTGGACATAATTGACACTAATAAGCATCTCATAAAAAATGGAGAGAAATATAGAAAGCTTGGTGAACGAGTTAAACAAGTTATCACGAGGGCACTTTAAGATAAAAATAGAAGAAAAAGATTTTACCTCTTCAACATTTCTTCACATTTGTTCCCATCTCTTCACTTAAACCAACTATCCTAAATTCAGGCCCTCACTACTGTTTTTGCAGCAACCTCCTTAATGGCCTGCTTGAATCTCAACTTTTTTTCTTTCTGGTCCAACTTCTAAAAAGCTAACAAACCAGTATTTCTAAAGCATATTTGACCATGTTATATATATATATATATATATACACATATATATATCCATCTAATTATATAAGCATATTTGACCATGTTATTTCCTTGCTCAAGAAACTTCAGCACCCATTTTTATTTGCGCCCGGGGTTATATGATCAAATTCTTAGAGGGGGTAGGGAACTGATGAACAATACTGTTTCCCTTATTTCCCAGGACTAGGTCATTATCACCAATTTGGACAAAAGCTACTCATCCTAGAAAGTGACTTGGCAGTAAACACAACTTTTATTACAAAAACTGCAGCAAACAAAACATTTTAATGGTTAGTATAGGAGACCACCACCGGGTCTCCATTTATTTGTATTTTAACAAAGCACTAGGTTACAGGTAACACTCAAGAAATGCAAATGACTTGAGAAACTCAATCCCATATTAAAAAAAAAATCACTGTATTGCAGTCAGAAGAGATCTCAGAAACCATATTGTGCAATTAATGTATTTAAAAGGATCCCCACTACAACACACCCAACAAGTAAGTAGTCAACTAGCCTTTGCTTGAAGACTTCCCACGACCTAATGCAACCATGTTTGTTGTCCATGTTTGGACAACTATAATACTTAGGAAGCTTTTCTTGACATGAAGTCTAAATTTTACACCCCTTGCTCCTGGTCCTGCTCTTTGGCACCAAAGAGATTAAGTCCAATCCTTCTTTCATATGATAGCTCTTTAGACAGCTGTTGTCTCACACTGCCTGTCCTAGTCTTCTGTTTTCTAAGCTAAACAACTCCTAGTTCCTTCAACTTATCCTTGGATACCATGTGCTCAAGGACCTTTGCCATCTTGGTTATCTTCTCTAGATGCTATCCAACTTACCAATGTCTTTAAACTGTAGCACTTTCTTAATTTCTGTAGGCTACCTCTGTCTTAATGTAGCATAGTATTACATGTGCTTTTTTGAGTGTTGTATCACACTAGAACATGTTGAGCTTATAACCCACTAAAACCCCCAGATCTGGTTCAAATTATTGACTAACCATGACTCCCCCATCTTGGACTTTTGAAGTTTACTTTTTGAACCCGAGTGTAAGACCTGCATTCATTCCTATTACATTTCATTTTATTAGAATCAGTTTAATTAAATCATTTAATCATTTAATTAGCATACAGTGCTAAATGCCTGTAAAAATCTTTCAGATCTTGACTGTCATCCTGTGTTAAGCTATCCCTTCCCGGCTTTGTGTCATTTGTAAATTTGATGAGCATTATGTTTTTATACAAATTACTGATTTAAAAAAGTGTTGAACAGCACAGGACTAAGCACAGATCCCGAGGGTACACCCCTGGAGATAGCCTGCCAAGTTCACATCGTAATATTAACAGTTCTTCTTTGAATTGGCTCATTTTTTTTCCAGTGTATCCATCTAATTATATCATTATCTCTTCCACATCTCTCCATCTTCTCTATAAGAACTGGTGTTCAACCATTTCAGTTGAGTCTGACTCTTCATGACCCCATTTGGGGTTTCCTTGGCAAAGACACTGGAGTGGTTGGCCATTCCCTTCTCCAGCTCATTTTACAGATGAGGAAACTGAGGAAGACAGGGTGAAGTGACTTGCCCAGGGTCACACAGCTGTCTGAGGCCAGATTTGAACTCATGAAGACGAGTTTTCCTGACTCCAAGCCTGGCACTCTATTCACTCTGCCACCCAGTATGGGGCAAACGTTTTGCTAAAATCTACACAAGACTATATTTGTTGCAAAAAGTGAGGTTGCTGGACATCACTAAGGTCTCTTCCAGCTCTACCATTGGGTCTAAATGGTTAATTCATTGTGGTTCTAGTCTCCTAGGTCTTCCCATGAATGGCAGAATAAAAGCCCTTCTGTGAACTCTGTCACCATTACAACAGTACTTTGTATGACTGTAACACTTTACAGTTACAATGTACCTTTTTTTGGGGGGGGTGAGGCAATCGGGGTTAAGTGATTTCCCTAGGGTCACGCAGCTAGTTAAGTGTCATGTGTCTGAGGGCGGATTTGAACTCGGATCCTCCTGACTCCGAGGCCGGAGTTATATCTACTGTGCCACCTGGCTGCTCCTACAATGTACTTTCAATGAAAACATCTCATACTGCCTCCTACAGGAGGAAAATAAGGCTCAAAGGCCAAGTGGTTTACCCAGTTACTAGGAAGTATAGGTAGGAGAAGTCCCCTACACTATGCTCATAGCTATTCCAAAATGACAATAAAACAAAAAAGGAATTCAAAGACCTGTACAAAAAAATTTTTGCCCTGATGAGTGTCCCACCTACTCTGCCTCCTTATCCTTGCCTCAGTCTTGGACTAAAACTAATTTTTTTTTCCACTCTAAAGAGAGAAAGGGGAAAAAATTACATTGTCATAACAATACCACTATTTTCAAAATCTAATTTTGCAAGTATGAATGTTTATGTACATTCAAGGTAATCAAGAAGACAAATTTTTTTTTAATTTTTTAATTAGTAAGAACCTTTTAGTATTATAACACTGATGGGCACTTAAACACATGCATCAAACCACTCATTATAGCCAAAAGTAATCTTTCAGACAGAGTTAAAAAGTCTGAGCCAGACATCATATGAGCTGCTTCCTTAGATGAGATATTTGTTTGAGTGACAACAAAGGAAACAGTATCAATCACTTCCCCTTTCACTGAACTTTCATTATATCTTCGGTTCTCTGTACTCCTCTAACTAAAGCAGAACAATCTGCTAACCAATATACAAATCATATCAACCTCTTCAGAAAGGTCTGTGTACCATCAGGAATCTGTAAATTAGAGCACTCCAAATAACAATGGATCAGTCTGACTATACCTGCGAAGAATATCAAGGTTGCTGAATTGAGAATCCAGAGATCTGGATTCCAACCTTGGTTATGACATTTACTAGCTATATGACCATAAACTTCAATTTATTCATCTGTGAAATGGCAGCAGCAATATTTGCACAATTTCATAAGGTTGCTTAAAAGGAAAAGTACTTTGTATACTATATATGTCAGTTGTATCACTTCTCTTAACAAACTAGATGTCAGTAAGTATGTTAGAGGAAGTACTATTTTAGAAAAGTCAGAACTGACTTTAGTGTTCCAATGACTAAAGTCAAAGACACATTTCTTTTTTCTCATGTTTTTAAACTTCTTTTTAAGACTTAAGGTCTTAGAAAATTGCCAGGAAAACCAAGAGGTTAAGTTGACATAGTTCAATTTCTAACATACCAAGAGACCATTTTATTTTACTGTCCAAACTGAGTTGTAACCAATATCTGTGTTATGAATTCAAACATTTGATTAGTGAACTGGTCTTCATTTTAAATAAATATTTTATGAGAAATTAAATCATAGTTTGATGTTAAGCAGGAGATAAATATATCCTGCCATTCTTTTGTCCAGTTTAGGACTAAAGGAAGAAGGAAAAGGAGAATAGTGAGGGTGATTTCAATGGGAGCCAAGAACAGTTCTTGGTCGATTCAATTTTTAAAAATTATTTTATATTGCAAAACACATTTATTCCATCATCCAGGCTCTCTTTTACTTATTTATAATTTATGTGTGCATGCTATTTCCCCCATAAGAATGCAAACTCCTTAAAGAAAGGGACTGCTTCATTTTTATTGTCCTAACCCCAATGTCTAGCACTTAGTAAGTACTTACTCTAATTGAATGAAATACATTTTTAGTAAATATCTACTCCCTGAAACAATGTCATTAGAACTGCTTTGCCATCTTACTTCAAAAACAACTCATTGCCTAGTTTTTTTCTTTCTTAATTTGTAATAAATCTTTTATTTAGTTATAACCTAGCAAAAGACTTTAAAAAGTCAAGTATAAAATTAAAGGGTGGAACAAGTCTCAGTATGTTTCTGAAGAGCTGGCTAGTAATGAAAAGAAGAAACAGAGATGACAAGACAGTGGGGGCATATGCAAAAATTAAGAAGTTCCCTAGTCAGGTACTTTCCTAAGGGCAAATGCTACTAATAACCATCATACCAGAAGATGGAGACTTTTCACATATACCTCTTCTCCAGACCAGTGGCAGGAAATTATTAGGAATTGTACTAGTGAGGCAGATGTGGACTTACTTCTAAGACACTTCATGAAGCTATTAAGAACTTTCAGCTGGCAATGATAAGTAAGTGCATTATTTAATTTCTACCTTAAATCCAACCTCAACCTATCAGTCTAGCCTAATAAATAAATTCAATTCAAACCACTTACTGTAAGGAGGGCAAGTATGTAGGCAAAATCTTCTTTATCAGTCATATGCTAGTCAGATATTTTTGGTATAAAGAATGTTAGTCTTTTAAACGTTCAATGATTGGTTTACTGATACTTGTAGTTGTTATTTTTCAGTTGTTTCAGTCATGCCTGACTCTTTATGACCCCATTTGGGGTTTTCTTAGCAGAGATGCTGGAGTGATCTGCCATTGCTTTCTCCCATTTCCTTCTCCAGCTCCTTCCACAGATGAGGAAACTGAGTCAAATAAGGTTAAGTGACTTGCCTATGGTCACACAGCTAGTAAATGTCTGAGGTCAGATTTAAACTCAGGTCGTTCTGACTCTAGGGCCAGCACTCTATCCACTGCACCACCTAGCTGCCCAATATTTGTAGTTACTTTAGCCTGTAGGTATGTATTTAGTAGTTTTAAAGCCTATAAATTGTTAGATTCTACCTTCATCCAAATGCATAAAAACAGATCACGGAAATTCATATAAAAACAGATCTTGCCGCCCCCACTCTAGGTAACCCTACAAAGAATTTGGAACTATAAGGAACCTTAGCAGTCAATGAGTCTAACCCTCTCATTTTACAGATAAGGAAACTGCGATACACAGAGTTGAGGTGACTTGTCCAGGGTCACACATATAAACAAGTGTCGGAGACAGAATTTGAACCCAGGTCTTCCTGACGCCCAGTATAGTACCCTGTCCACTATGCCACCCTGCCTCTCAAAAAAAAAAAAAAAAAAGACACAAGAGTCAGATAAATGATTTTAACTCCACACTAACACTTGGATAAAGCTGTGTGGGAGTTGTACAAGTTTTTAGGGTCTTTACCTACTGTTGATAGCTCTACAGCTGCGCAAAGAACACTGAATGAATTTTAATCACATTTTGCAAGAAACAAATTTCCCAGGAAGGAAAGATTGTGTCTTTCTTACCCTTTGTTTCAACAATGACGAATACGTTCTGGCATTCAAATATTTAATAATTATTTGATACTAACAAATCTTGAGTTAACAGGTTCAAGACTTAGGACATGAAAGACTATATAAATTGAGACATTGAGGACACTGTGGTTTGCTATTGTACCCTACAAAGGATGAAAAAAAAAAAAAGAAAAGAAATTAATAGGGAAGGGATACCTAGGGGATAATTGCCAATACCAAAAAATCCTTTCTTTTGGAGTCCCAATCTCAAAAAAGAAAGTGATAGAGAAATGCAAAACCGTTTTGACTTTTCTTTTTGTATCATTACTTATTAGCTACCCCCTAAATAGTCAGAAGTTAAGGGATATATTTAGCTTCCCATACAGACACCTAAACAGTTTCTAGTTAAAACCACTTATAAAGGCTAGTTGTCCTCATAAAAGAAAACTCTTCCCCTACCATTCAGACTATTTTGTCCAAGTTTAGACAGCATTTTAAAATGCGTTAGCAAATCTTCTTGGAACATATGCTCAAACATAAAGAATTTTCTGGGACATGCAAATGTAGGACTTTTTTTAGAGTAAAAATTTCATGTGCAGTTCCACAGGTTGAGAAAACTGAAAGTCTAGCCATGTGTGTCCTCCTCCTTACAGATTATACCCTTTCTGCAAAAAGAAAAAGAAAAAAAATAACCCCACAACTTTCTACTCTGTTACTGAGTCAAATCAGCTAAAAAGTATGCTAGATTCACTTCTGCCAAAACATTATCAAATTCTATTGAATTCCTAATCGTAGATCTTTGCCACTTACAAGTTTAGGAGAAATCTAAAATTCATAAGACCACATTTTTTTCAATACTTAGCCCAATTCTGTCCACTTTATTCTGCAACAGGCCATACAAGTCTTCCTAGGTTTCACTGAAACCATCCCTTTCTTCAGGATAGCAGTATTCCATAACATTTTTTTCCATCATCTGCTCAGCCCACTGGTTTCCAGTTCTTTGCCACCACAAAAAAAAAAAAAAAAACTCACCTGCTATAAACATTTTTGTACATATAGGACCTTTTCTTATTTCTTTGATCTCTAATGTTAGTAGTGGTATCGCTGAGTCCAAGAATATTCACAATTTAATAACTTTTGGGACATAGTTCCAAAACTGTTTTCCATAATGACTGAACCAATTGAGTCTTATTTTAGCTTTCTTTGCTCTCATACTGAGCCTAATATTTTGCTACTGTTAGAACTTGAAGAAATGTGAAGTGGAAATTCAAATTCTGGTATGACTCTACCAGTAGACAAAACAGCATTGGTGTACACATTAGAACCAACTGGTCAGTGTTAACATTAATTTGTACTGTACTCAAAAAAAAAAGAAAAAGAAAAAAAGAAAGGTAGCTGACAACTAAGGAAAATACAACAACCATATGCCCCATTGTATGTTATCTGAAGAGTGTGATCACCACTGAGGTCCTGCTCTGATGTAGCAAAGTTCTCAAATATTACTCTAGCAAAGCCCCAAGCTCTGGAAAATTCTACCAAAGTAGAAAGCCCTGGAGTAAACTCTGAATGTCTTTGAACTAGTTCAAAGTTCAGTCAGATTCATCACTAGAATGTTGGCTGCTAGGTGATGAATTTTTGGACCACAATACTCAAAGATCATCTATAAATTTGTGATGTAGTCTGTGGTGTAAGCTGTCGGTAAAGGCACCAACAGTCAGGAAAGGTTCCATGTAGAAATTGCCACTTGAGAGGAATTCTGAAGGAAACAAGAAATTGTGTGTGAGACACAAGTGCATTACAGGCTTGGGGAACAGTCTGTGCAAAGAGACAGAGAGAGAATTTCAGGAGTGAGGAGTAGCAAGAAGGTCAATTTGGGTGACCTATAGAATATGGCGGGGGGGGGGGGGAAAGTGACATATAATTAGATTGAAAGGTAATTTGGGGACCAAGTTCTGCTAGAGTTTAAAAGACAAACAGATGAACATATTTGATCCTAAAGGCACTAGAGAAACATTAGAGTTTGAGTAATAAAGCAACATGGTCAAACCTGCACTTCAGAAAAACCACTTTTGCAGATGTGTCTAACAGGAATTAGAGGCAGGAAGGCCACCTAGGAAGCTGTTGCAATAGTTTAGGAGAGAGGTAAAGAGGGCATGAACCTAGTGTGGTAGCCATGTCAATAGAGAGAAATGAAAAGTCTTTCAACAGCTTTCACATTATTTCTTACTTTATTTTTCTGATACTAGACAGAGCTTCAAATAAACTGAGCAGGTGGGAAGGTGAGATCTGAGATGTTAGTTTAATCCTCATAGTTAGAAATTATTTTCAATGAAAACACCATCATCAAAAATAGCCAGTACATACTTAGTACCTGGGGCAACTAGGTAGCTCAGTAGAAAGAGCGCTGGGCTCGGAGTCAGAAGACCGATCTTTGTAAGTTCAAATCTGGCCTCAAGACACTTATTGCCTATGTGATCCTGGGCAAGTCACCTAACCTTGTTTACCTTAGTTCCTCATAAAATGAGAAGGAAATGGCAAACCACTCCAGTATCTCTGCCAAGAAAACCCCAAATGGGGTCAACATAGAGTTGGGCACAACTGAAAAACTGACTGAAAAACACTGAGTCCCTCTTGTAATAATTGGAGGCAGGTCAAGGGCATTAGTGCTGTATACGTCCCTGTTTGCTGGAAAGTCCGAGATGGACAAGAACAAGTGATTTTGAGGGTCAACCTACCTAGAGAGTATGTGTTTAAGAGAGCAGGTTTATTTAATCATCCTTCCACCCCTAAATTAATAAGATCCTAAGACCTAAGAGCTGGAAGGGTGATTAGAGGTCACGTAGTCCATCCCTTTCATCTTAGAGACAAGGAAACTGAGGCCTGGAGAAAATAAGTAACTTGCCCATGACCAAACAGGTGATAAAATAATGCAACTGGGATTTGAACCCAGACCCTGTGAAACAAAACTCAAGACTGTTTCAACTGCATTGCGATTCCTTCCTGACTCTAAGAAGGTAAACATCATTGCTATTAATTAAATATTTAATTAATGTTTATTATTACTGCTTGCATGTTGGTTTTAGGTCACATTTATGATATAGTGATGCTGAATTTTTATGTGCTATAGGTACACTTTCTAGTACAATGGGGACCTATATAAAATCAAGGTGTATGATACACTTATGCTAACTTTAGACTTGGAGTATAATTTTATAAGTTATATTTTGTAACTTAGAATGATTAGCAAGGTTTACAGTTGTTTTTATTTTCTCTGTTTTATGTATAGACTCTAGCATGGAGATCAGATATTTCAACTGGTTGAAGTCTTCCCATTTTAAGTTACCAAACAACACGCTTTGATTATTCTCCAATGTTGTTTATATCAGGTATCACAAGTTTAAATGCACTTTTGGGGGGGGGGGGGGCAATCGGGTTTAAGTGACTTGCCTAAGGTCACGCAGCTAGTAAGCATCATGTGTCTGAGGCCGGATTTGAACTCAGGTCCTCCTGACTCCAGGCCCCGTGCTCTACCCACTACGCCACCGAGCTGCCGCAGGTATCACAAGTTTAAACAAGGAGAGTTTCTCCTTCCTAAATAGTTCAGAAGAAAAATAATGGCTCACAAAGTAATAATACTTAGATACTTAGATAAGGAGGAGGTAATCAATTCCTCTTCCTCCCTACCCCGCCCCAAATAATAGCAAATTAATCATTTAAAAAGAATCTTTGAAGGCTTTCTTTGCATATGCATAACAAATATTTTTGGTACCACCCTTCTTAACTTTTTAGAAGATGAGTAAACTATTTATTGAATAGTCCACATTGGTAGGTTCATCATGTCTTAAAGGTCTTCAAGAAGATATTGGATAACCACTATTCAGGAGCCAAAGAGATTCCTGCTCGTGTATGTGTTAAACAAGGTTCTAACACTACAGGTACATGAAGCTGGATATCAGTATCACACTGAGAAAATTTCAGATATCCTAAAATTTTTGCCATTTTTTCCTAAATACTCTTTAACAAATAAACAACAAGAGGGAAAATAGGGCTTAGTAGAAAAAATAATCGACATTAAGCCAAAACATAGGCATTTGATTGTGGTAGAAACCAAGTCACTTAATTTCTCTAATTGTGTTTTTTCATATGTAAAGTAGAGATAACATGGTCACCTACCTCACAGGGTAGTTGGGAAGGAAGCACTTTAAAAACTAAGGATTATCTGAGGCGAGCTATTATTATTGTTATTACTACAGAAAAGGCCTTATATAATTTCACTTCTACTTTTATTATTTTCTAGTACCCTTTTCAAAATTAAGTCATCATGCCCCTTTCATTTCCTACAGCAAAGCAGCCTCTTTTGAGCAGTGCTCCAGAGCCATCCTTATAGTTTTCTTTGATAGTTTTCTTTTAATAGTTTTTTCTTTTAACTGATTCTGACTAGAACAGTTATTTCACACTATATAGTGATATATTGAACCTTTATAAGCTGTTCTAATTGTTTTCTTCTCTATTTTTTACAGCTCTACTCTCCACTCAGTCTTTGTGCTGAATATCCTTTCTGGGATAATTTTTGTATTCCTCCATTCTAAAATTCATCCATCTTACTTTAAAGGTTGACAGACAATTTCAGTCTACTACTTTGGTTCCCAATCTGCCCACATAGAGAGGATAGCACTGACCCTGTTGGGAAAGGCAGTGACAAATGTGTGTATATAAAATCACGCAAAGTGTTATCAGAAAACTTTTATCAACTTTTGGAAGCTGATTGATTCCTTTTCCTTCCTTATTATGTGACTTCACATGGGCCCATCTCCCAGTGGCTCAATTTCTTTCTTTTCCTAAGATATGCTACTCTAGTGCATGCGGGATTTCATCCATGTCACTAGTCCCTACAGTAGAGTACAACCCACCCTATGCCTGCCCATCCTGTGCTACTTTCATTGAAGTCCTCCTGTATCTTCATTACTCAATATGCTGGGGGCTCTTCCCTTCTGTTCTCTCAGTATCATGTAGATACCCATGGCACACAGACATTACCCATTGGTTATCATTACTTTTGCCATGGGTTCAGCCCATTTTTTTTTCCTGGAAATACATTTCTTCGATATATTTATTACCCCCCAGAGATGGTGCTAGTGAACCAATCAATGACAGGCAGCTAGGTGGGACAGTAGATACAAGTCAGAATGTGTGGCCTGAAAGTCACAGGAATCTGAGTTCAAATTTGCAGTCTCTAACTGCAAAGCATGGAGCACAGTGTCTGGCACATAGTAAGCTATATAAATGTTATCTATTATTGCTGTTATTAAACTTACATAAGTATAACAAGATGAGCTCATCTATTTCATACTTAAAACAAAATACTCCTTTCTAAAGCATTATAGACTACTCCTTTCTCTTAAGACCTTGATTAGATCTTAACTCTTCGCCCTGGAAAATCTAATAATGTTCAGTCCTATCCCTAATTTTCTTCTCAATTAAAGAAAAATAAACCTACTTTAATCTGATCAAAGTTCTTTCCATTTCTGTCTACAAGATCATCAATGGGATGATTTGCACAAATGTCCTTATTATCGCACCAAGAGCTTAGATTTTCTGGGAGACAAGAAATAATCCCAATGACAAGAACACTAACCTGATGGTGGTATTATTTTTTTTAATCATCAGTAGGAAAACTGACCAACTTTTGGACAGTGGACTTTAGGAGAGTTAGAGAATTTGCTAGTTCTAAATATATGTTACTATAATCCTTGCTGAATAATTTCAGAGGCATAGGTATATGAACTTGGGGAGTCACATGACCCAAGTCTGAATCTCAGTTCTACCACTTACTATTTATATAACTAAGTGATCAAAGATTTAGAGCCGGGAGGGCCTTCAGAGACCATGGAGTCCCACAGCTTCATTTCACCAATAAAGAAACTTGAATCCTAAAGAAGTTAAATAACTTGACTTCAGTTACAACTCCAGCAATTCTTCCTAACTCCAAGGCCAGTACTCTAACCACTCTGCCATGCTGCCTCTGAAAACCATCGATAATCAGGGAGGGAAAAGCAAAAGCAAACTGTTCATTAAAATATAATGATACAACCAACAAACAGGAAATTAATACTTGGTAAATCTCGAGAGTTTACCCCAGACTTGGGTAAATTTCAAAGCTTCATTCTGCTGTAGAGACGACCTGGTACTCTAAGGTTATGACAATGCTGGAGATGTTTTACATATGGCCCATAGATGTGTGCTTATTGTCCTAACTAAATAGGACAGCCTAACTAAATTCAAAGAGGCTCACCAATGAGCTGCCCACTGGACAGATGAAATCTTCCACTACAATTACTCTCCATCTCCAAAAGTTACAGAGCGGTAGTGTTAGCATCAGTGCAGGGAGAATTCCCACCAAAGAAATTACAGATGTTGAAATTAGTAAGCATGTAAGCCGCTGTTAGTAAAATTATTAGCATTTTACATTGGCAGCTGGAGGAAATTTGTTTAAAGAATTCAAATATCAATAGAGTCGTGTCGATCCTCAGTTTTGTTGGGCAGTAAGGGTTGTAGTTGGATGGAGGAGGGCATGTGCCTGAGGGAGGGTAGAGGAGGAGTATATCAAAAGCTTGTTTCAGAGGACTCCAATGTACCTAATTAGAAATCTGACTAGAAAAAGACAGCCATGCCAGGTTCTCAACAATGATTCTAAAAGGGCAGTGAGAGATGAAGATTTCTGCAGCTTTCCCCCAATTTCTGGGCAAAAATGGCTTTCAGAACAGGCTTAGGTCAGACTGATGAAGAGCTCTTCATTAGCCTTTTTGTTGCTCCTTCCCTGGCCCCAACCTAACCAAGGCCCTCTCCATAGAAATACCTACCTCATGTTTTGCTTTGTGTTAGCCACGATCATTTAAGGTCCCAACCTATACCTCTCTCTAACTCCCTGACTAACCACGAACATTCCCAACTAACCTTCCCAGCCCTCTAGTTTCCAAGTCTCAGTCAAATCCCATTTCTACTCCAAACCACCAAGCAGGATTTACTGAACTATGCCTAGTGTGGTGCTAGACACATGGGGACACAAGAGGTTAGGGGCTGGACTAGATGACTTCTAATATCCCTTCCAACTCTTGAGTTTTTAAAAGTATAAGATTTTGTTCCTATTGTTAAACCAAGAGTGAAATGATTGGAGAAAAACAGAGTATAGTACATGATAAACCAATTTAAAACTCTTAGTTACCTCAGGTCAAGGAATATGGATTACCATTAAGTAACTAGTTAAGCTAATGTTTTCTATTCATTGATTTAAGGGAAATTAATCAATCGAGACCAATAAAATGTCACCCACTATATAAAAGCTGTTTAATTAGGGGGTAGAGTGATAAACTTGAGGGTTAACTAATAAAAACCTCTGTTCAAATCCTATCCCTGACACTAATCAAATAAACAGGTCAAGTAGCTAAAGTCTGAACCTTAGCTTATAAAAAGGGGACAATAGTACCATGAGATTATCTTAGCAAAGTATTTTGCAATTTTTCGAAAGCCACATAGCAACTATTATTGTTATGATGACAACTAGTAGTATACCAAAAAAAAAAAAACACAACTCTTGCTTATAGAGCTGAGACCATAAAAGTTTGATTCCAAAACTACAAATCAGCCTTCTTACTTTACAGGACTGAATATAAACAATTCAATCCTACCAAAACATAAAATCCATCTTTACCAGGGCAATCCATTCTTCAGTTCCCAAGTAAAATAAAAATGAATTCATTAGTTGCACTAAATTTTTCTTATACAATCAAAATACCCAAGGCAGCTCCACATCAGTTTGTTATTTACTCAGTCAGAAAGACATCAAGTTATAGCCCTATACTGAAGTAATAAAGCTTTGGAAGAGAATGAAGAAAGACACTTAAGTCCAGCTGTGAGTTCCTGAGAGTGAAGAAGTTCAGTTAACTTTAGCAAAAATGTTAGTAAGGGAGGGGGGGGAGGGAGAGAGAGAGAGAGAGAGAGAAAGAGACAGTGCGAGCACAACACTGGAATTTGTTTTTCTTCTGATAGATTTACTGCAGAAAAACTCTACTCCAAATGGTCAACTCTATCTAAAAGGATTTCCCCCCCTTAAGGGAAAGGGGAATAAAGGTATAAGGGAAAAGCCTGAAGCGTGTGTTTTAATGGTTTTGTAATATGCCCTCCCCTTCATGCTCTGACACAATGTTTTCTACGCTTAGCTGTCAAATTTCATCAGTACATTGTGAGAACTTCCGTTGGTAGACTTTTTGTTCTCAGAGTCTGACTCAGTCAAAGCTTTTATTTAGCAATTCAGAAGTATTGCCAACATCTGGGGGCAGGGGCAAGGGAGTCCCGAGGAAGGAAAAACAGACATCAATTTCTAAAACAACAGATTAAATATTTTTGATGAACATTCTAGCTTTTCAGTGATGACACATCTAGGACAACTTAGCCATTTGTGAGTAGTTGTAATTCCATTGTATCTCATTTGTATCTGAGAGGAAATTATTGGGCTGATTGTTCTAGATGGCCAAGCATTTATTTCTAATCAACAGCTGAATACAGTTGCATTTGTATTGTATCCACAAATTCTAGGACAGTCCAGTACTAATTCCTGCTAGCACCGAAGGGCAACGTGGTATAACCAAAAAAGGGCACTGGATTTGGTGCTGACAATGACTACGTAACCATGGATAGTCATTTAACCTAAGCTCCAGTTTCATGATTTATAAAATGTAAATAATAATGCTATTACTACCTATCTCACACAGTTATTATGAGGAAGGTGCTTTGTAAACATCACATAAATGGGGGTTGTTTGTCACTTTGGTGGTCAATCATAAGTAAGATGGCTCATTGGATAGAGCTCTGGAACCCAAGTTAGAAAGTCCTGAGTTCCAATCTGGCCTCAGATACCTAGTAGTTATGTGACCCCTAGACAAGTCACTTAAACCTCTGTATGCCAGGGGTAATAACAGCTACTATACCCAGGGCTGTTATGAGGATAAAAACGAGGTTATTATTTCTAGCTATAGATCTTAAAGCAGTTTAGCTTTGGTCTTAGGAAGGAGAACGGTGCCCCAACAGAGCTCAAGAAGTAGGCTGAGGGACAAGAAGAAAGAGCCTGGAAAATTGTCCCAAGAAGCATCAATGCACTTCTGCCTGACTCTTCCTCTCCATGGCTTTCTTGACATTTTAGGTTAGCAAAAGGGCTGTTCTAAAGATAAAAATCACTGGCTTTCCTAAGATAAAATGGCTAGATAAACTGGCAGCTCTTCAGGTTGGCTGGGGCAGTTCCAAACTCATTTTATTCTCACCTTTGGAGAGTCCATGCAGACCTAACTAGGGATTTCCCCAAAAGGGCTATATCACCTAGATTTTCCCCAAAAGCAGGTCATCCATCTAAGTTTGGCTTCAGAGGCTTGCTGGTGAGTTCCCATCCTTATCTGAATCCCTCTCCTGGCCTTCTAAAGGCTTACACATCCCAATCTGGTTGACCCTTGTAGCAGAAACATAAATCATCAGGGTGTTGGTTCTCCACAAATGTTACATCAGTACACTGCTTCACAGTCTGGAAAAGGCTCAATTTTCATGTTTACTCCTTTTCTTAATACACCTCCCTACTTTTGGTCCCATCCTCTCTCTTCTTGGATGAAACCAGTCAGATCTGATTTATCCCACTGCACATAAGTCAGTAGTCAGCTTTGACTCTCCTGAGTTAGAACACTCAGCTCTTGTTAAAGTGACTGTTTAACTTGTTATACACCTCAGTTTAACTGTGCACATTTTTCTTGGTGGGTCAAGGGTGAGGGAGCTGTTGTTCTGAGAGCATTATTTTTTTAGGTTAACATGCCAGAATTTTAAAATGCACTGATTTAAATTGAGGCAAGGACCAATACAGAGAAGAGAGATAGACAGACATAAACACACACATATAGTTTTAGACCAGTGAAATGGCTTGCCTTGGGTCACACAGTCAGAGACATAGTGAGTTGATCCATTGAACACTATGTATCAACTCATCATCCTTGTGACTTCCCACACACAACTCTCTGCTCAGAATCACTCCTGTGTTGGCCTTTCTATTAAAATGTTAACTCCTTCAGGCAGGGATTACAAATTGGAGAGAGAAAGAGAGAATGAATTTGTATGCACTTAATAAATGCACTTTTATTCATTCATTCAAGAGAAAGTAATTTTAAGAAAAGCTTTGTCACTTTAACAGAAAAAAAAATCACCATTCCATATAATTTGACAAACACTTATGAAACACCTACTAGGTGCAAGGCATTGTAGATACAACAGACAAAAATTATATAGTCCTTTATATCCTACTTTGGAAATTATACACACAAGTTAACAAATACAAAGTAATTTTGTTTTAGAATATTTCTTAATGATGCTTCAGGATAAGTGAAAATCATCTGGCTCTGGTCCACTAAGAGTAAATGGCTTCTTTATACTTGTGGGAAAATGCCCCCAGACCTCATGGAGGAAGTTATGTGGCATGGTAGAGACAGCACTAGACTTGGGACTCAGGAAGATCTAAGTTCAAATCCTTCCTCAGATACTACCCATGTGATGCTACTCTCTTGTGTCTGTTTCTTCATCTATAAAATGAGAGGGTTGGACTTGCTGACCTGTAAAGTCCTTTCCTGTTATAAATCTATGGTCCTAGCAGCTTTAGATAATTTCCTTTTGAAAGAAAAAAAACTCAATTTAGAAATAAAATATTCACTTCCTTTCTATTCTGGACAATATTGGCTCAGTTTCCTTTTGATGTTCATCCATTACTAAAGAATTTGACCATTCCTCTATAGAGAAGCCTCTCACCTGAGCATCTCTCTGTATACCCTGTGTTTGATTGTTTTCATTTACACTGACTTCCATATTTTCATAAACCTCTTGAAATCTTTTCAGGGCGAATGATGGATAATGAGAGCATAGACTCTATAGTTTGCCTTGCAAGTATGAACAATGGGCTGGAACCCAAGAGATCCAGTTTCTATTCCCCAGTTTAACTCCCTGGCTATAAGACATAGGACAAGTCACATATATCCTCTTGGAGGCCTCAATTTACACAAGCTGCTTCAAGGAGAGAACAGTATGTTTTTTTTAACATCATAGAAGTTACTTCAGTGCTCAATACACCCACAAACAAAGAGTACTGAAGCAGTGCAGCCTTCTAGTTCAAATAGGCTATGAAGACCAAACTGGCTTTTGAGCAAGCTAGTTTGATAAATATTTAAATATAAAATTTGTGCACTAAAGTTTTCCACTTGACATCAGGGCTAAAATAAAATGGGTCAAATAATCCACTCATCTTTCATTCCATGAGAATGCCAAGCCTTTGACATCCATACAGATGAAAAACACTCTCCCTCTGCCATTTTGATCCTTCATATATTTAAACAAGAATGAGAAAAAAAAAATCACACCAGTCCTGACACAAATTTGAGTTTAAGAAATCACTTATGCCTAGTATAGAAAAGAGTTATGTAAGGTGTTATTTCTGAATTTAAATAGCTTTCTTTTCATCATAGAGCTTTGAATAAACTACATAGGTTAGTAAAGAATACGTAAGAGTGTTTCTCTATATTTAAGGTTGTTTGCATGGTAGGCATTAGGTAGGGCTATTTTTAATTTTCAAAATCATCCTACCACATCCAGCAAATACTATCAGAACACAGGCATTATTCATTATCATCTTGATGTGCTTTTCGAGTCACAGTTCTGCACTTCATTGTGTATTTGCACTTAACCAGTGGTCTTTTCAAAGGCCCTTGAATATAGCATTTTAATGGGATAGGGGTAGAGGAGAAGAGAAGGCTGTTCCACCTGCCATTTTGGTCAATAACCCTATAGAGTATAATTGAGCCACAACTAGAGCTCAGGAAAGGGAAAGGAACAGTTGTTGTTTTCTTTTTACCATTTTTACTCATCTTTCCCCCCTTAGACATGGTAGTCCAATCTGTCATTCTCAAGCAACTAAACATCTCTAAACAGACCAAAAATTTTAAATAAATCTCATCACTGCTTATTAAAAAAAAAAAGTTGACCCCCCCCATCTCAATAAAGTCCTACTCTGATTCTTCACTGTGACACGGAAGTGACCCTAGATTTTCAAAAGCTTTGCTAATAGAAGAGAGCCCTGGCAGGTACTCCCAGGCTGGAAAGCTTTCAAGTATGGCCCAGAGTGTATGCATATGAAGTCAAGCCTAGTTAACTTTGGAGAAATCAATTACTGAAAGGTCAAGCTTTTTTTCCCCCCTTTTCTGTAGCAACTGCAAATAAATGATAAGGCTACAATCTGATTAGAAAGTCCATGCTAAGTAGGTGAGTGGCCATGAGAACTTGGCAAAGAGAGCAGATAAGTAAGGTTGCCTCTGAGGTTTAAAAAAAAAAAGAGCAACTAAAGAAAACAGGCCACACCTATAATAAATAGCTATTTGATTTGGGAAGGAGAACAAGAGAGAGAAGCATAGATGTTCAGACCTTCTAAGATCACATTTAGCAACACAGACAAGTAAAAATTCTGCAGAGGTCTCACCTCCACAGAAAGGCAAGACTTTGTTTATAATTATCTTAATTGCTACTGATAAATGTAGTAAGGTCTCATTTTTTGGCATTCATAGGGAATGAACTGCTCCCTGCCATTTAACTTATCCTTTTTAGCACAAACTTCTTAAGTATTTTTGAAGGCCACATGTCTAAGACACATTGCATACACTTCCTGCCATTTTAAACAGAAGATACTAAACACGATTTAACCTTTTGATTATGAATTATTATTATGAAGCTATATCATTACACTGTAATAGTTTCCATATTTCCTTCAGTGTTGGGTTGTCAAACTATTACTTTTCCTACTCATGTCATACCAGAACTCCAATTTCTACCATCTTTTAAGTATGCTGTTTTCCTTATCATCTGTGGATCAGTAGGAAAGCTTGTGAATATCATTGTTTTTTTTTAAATGTAGTGAATTCAAGTTTAGATAGTTTATTTTTTTAAGTGATAGTCATAAATTTTTTTTTAAGGCATTTGGGGTTAAGTGACTTGCCCAAGGTCACACAGCTAGTAAGTGTCAAGTGTTTGGTCTGAGGCCGGATTTAAACTCAGGTCCTCCTGACTTCAGAGCCAGTGCTCTATCCACTATGCCATCTAGCTGCCCCAATAGCCATAAATTTTATTGAAGTCTTTGCCTCTTACATCACAATTCTTTCTGGATATGTTCACTTACCCCCGAAGAACTGAATCCTCCCTCGTAATAAAGAAAGACAGTTATGCATAAATAACCAATAAAGTGACCACATCTGACAATGTATGTAATATTCTGTCCCAGTAGTACTACTCCATTTCTGCCAATAAGATGGTTTTTTTTTATGTTTACTAGAGTTCAGTTTAGTTATCACAATTACTCAGAGTACAAATTCTTTTTGGTGTACTTCACATTTACATTACTGTAGTTGCTAGGCATATGGTTCTTCTGATTATGCTCATGTCTCTCTGAATCAGTTCTTATAACTTTCCATAATTCTCCGAATTCCTCAGTTATCATCTATTACTGCACAAAATATCCTATTACATTCATATACTATACCTTCAGCTATTGCCTAATAAATGGGTACCTACCTCATTTACAGATCTTTGTAGATACATTTCTGAGTAAACTTGTTGCACCAAATGAAAAGTCAATAAATACCTGTGTGTGGAGAAGTAGGGGCTTTGTGACTGCTGTTGCCAGGTCAGGGGTCCAGTGTTCAGAACCTCCCCCACCACAATCTGAGTTGTGTTTGAAGGGGTTCAGGTTGCCAGAAGTTAGAGTGTTACTACTGTGGCAGGGCCCATTAGAAAGTCATCCATGTGGATGACATAAGTTGCCTTTTAAAAGAAGCAGGTGTTCCCAAAGGGGTAAAATCTGTCTCATTAAAAAATTCATAAAAATACGAACAGAAGCACCAAATTGGAAAAGGGTAGGTGCCAAAGATACAGAACACAAGGATGACTCAGAAAATGAATGTTATTGCAATATGTTCTAAAGGAAAGATCTGTAAAAAGAAAAATAATAATCAAAAGACTTATTTACATGTGAATGAGCACAGTGGAAATAAGGGTTCTCTCCTTTTCCTACTGTTTGTCTTCATTTTCTAACATAGACTGAAGAAGCCATGAAAAAGATTTTTCATTGAGTACAATGTCATAGCTAACATTTTTGCACTTCGTGTTACATAACTTTCTCTAAAGCCATCCCATGAGGTTTCATTGTGGCTATGCTAGCCAAGTACAAAATCATACCAAGCTGGAAAGTAAGAGGGCCCAATGATGGGCAGTCCAAGGCCAGACTACGTAAATGCAGAGATACCAACACCAGATTATTGACTAGAGCAATTAAGTAAATGCCCTTTTAAGTCTTGGGGATTGCAATCTGCATTTACTGGTAAAGAAACTATCCCCACAGACATAATGATATTTCTCCTTCAGGTCACTAAGAACATTTCACTAATCTATTGATAATCTACTAATCTGAAAGTTTTTAACATCTTTGTAAGTGAAATTTACAATTGGGCACCAGAAACACCTAATCCAGTACTATTCATGCACACTCTTCTGGTTTAGTCCTATCATTCATCTATCAGTCAAAACACCACCCCCCCACACACACACAGTATACATAGACAATTATCTTTTTAGAATAAGAGGTAACATAGACCTTTAATTTATGTAAGAATATTAACTTGAATCAAATAAATGTTTCAGCTCCTTCATAATGAAGAATTTTTGCAAGACATTATGTTTGCTAAGATCCACAGATACATCCGTGTGTGTGCATATGCATGCATGTATGTATGTATATGAACTTTATAGGGAATAATTCTGAGAAATCACCATCTTGTTCCCCAGCCTCCAGAAAATGGCTGTTTCCATTTTAAAGCAACATTAGGAGACATAACCCAGCCTCAAAGAGCCTAAATAAGGAATTGGAATGAATGCCAACTGCAAGATTTCATGCCTGCTTTTAGGCAGCAATTAAAGTCATCTCAAGTAAAAAAAAAAAAGTGCTCACAGCCCCCTTTCCTCCTCCTTACCATCTAATAACATACATAACTCAGACCTGGTCCAGAATTGAACTAATCTCAGGAAGTGACATTAATAAAATGTCATTCATTCTAGCATTCACCTCCTGTTGATACAACTGGCCCAGTAAGAGGTCAGATAAGGACATTCGGGTAGAAAACAGTTCTCAGAGTATACTGCTATTCTCCCCACTTCACCCTGAATTTGGATGGATACTACAGGTTATAGAGACAGTCTGATGGAGAAGATGGAATTCTGAAGTTGGAGCCACAAAGACCTGGGTTCAAACAAAACCTCTGATTCAGTCGATCTGTGTGATCTCAGGAACTGAACCCCTTAAAACGTCAGGCAACTCCATCACAATCACAACTAGGTCAACCAGGAGCCATATTGTTATAAAGCAAAAGAATCGAAAAGCAAAGCAAAATAAAATGATAGATTATGATGTTATCATATCTTTTGGTTTTACAAATTTGGTTTACAAATACATCTCTCCCTTCTTCACTTCCCAGAGAGCAAGCTATTGTAACAACAAAAAAATGTTAAAGCAATTTAGCAAAACTAATCAATACATTTGCTGAGTCTGACAACATAGGCAATGTTCCACTTTCTTAAGTTTCCTACCTCTTGAAATTAAGGGAGAGAGAAGCATTTTTTCACCTTTTCTTCAGGGGCAAGGTCAGTTACTATAATCACACAATGTTCAGTTTCAGAGTCTGCTGGTGGCAGTGTTCTTTCCATTTACTTTACTGGACACTTTGTGTATATTGTTTTTCTGGTTCTGCTTTAGGTTATAAGTCTTCCCATGATTCCCTGAATTCTTCCTATTCACTGATTACAGTTCAATAATATTCCATTATATCCATGTAAGTGGAAGGGAATCCAAGTTCCTTACTTATATTTACTGAGTGGAGCCTAACTTTTTTCTTTAAATCAATCTAATATATTTCAATTAATATTTTCTTTAAATCAATTTAATATATTTCAATTAACATTTTCAATTAATGAAATTAATATATTTCAATTAATGAAAATTAATTCTCTCCCTCTTACCTATTCCCCCAAATCCTGCATTGTGCCATAAAATTCACCTATTTTCAAAATTCCAGGCCATTTTATTTCAGCAAATTCATGATGGAAAAATAATTCCTTTTTGTCTCTTGAGCTGCTCATCTATAAACATACTCTAAAATATGAGGAGATTGCTAGGTAAAATCATCAGATTACCAGATGGGACAAAGCATATGCTTACAGATTCAGAATGTTTTTTTTAAATGCATTCTGAATATTTCTGACTCTAATAAAGCTAGATTCATCGCTAAATTTAAAACAACTTTATAAGTAAAACTTATACTTTTACCTTCACCTAAGTTCTGGGAATTTTAGTCACTAAAAAGCCCTAAGTCAACAGTGAGATATGAACAGCAAAAAAACCTAATAATCCAAGTTTAGGTTACTTTAGGAAAAGCATGATGTCCACTAATAGAGAGGCAACAATTGTATTGCTCTGGCCAGACCACTGCTGGTGGACTGGGTTCAGTCCTGGCTACTACATTTCAGGAAAGACACTGAAGAACTAGAAAACATTTAGAGTAAAGTGAAAGCCTACGAGGTCCTGCTATACTGATGAGAGGCAAAAGAAACTGGAGATGTTTAACCTTGAGAAAAGAAAACTTCGAAGGGACATGATAATTTTCATCAAATATCTGAAGGGCTGCCATATGGAAGAGGAATTAGGCCTACTCTCCTTGGTCCCACTGGGCAGAACTAAGAGCAATAAAACTGCCAAAAAGAGACCTGGTAAAAGGGGAAACCTCCTAATAAAGTAGAGTGGGCTATCTCTGGACATCGCTGAGCTCTCCAAGTGGTTATCCTCAAACAAAACTTTACAGTATCTTCTGTGAAAATAAGAATAGGGACTACATAAATCAAGCACAAGTTTATTGTTGTGATTTAAATATATGTTGGGAGGCATACTTTGATGAGTCCCAAGAAAACATCTTCAATTAAGAAAATATAGAGAGAATTTAAAAGATAAGATTTGCTTAATAGGAGAACTTTTACCTGGTATGTTGGCAAAAGTCATCCACTGATGAAGCTACTTCCTGTGATAAAAGTCATCTACTGTTTATAGCCATCCAGTCACTCACTCCCACCTTCCTGCCGGGCAATAGTGTCAAAAACGGAGAGTATACGTGTGTGCGCGTATGTGTTACAACATTTCCTGATCGTGCTAGACATTCAATGTGTGGCAAGAGATGTCGTAATGCCAGCATCTTCAGAATGGTATGTATGGAGGAGGAAATACCCATTTCCTTATAAGAAGTCTTTGATGTTAAAATGTAGCCCATAGTAAAAGCCTGAAAGGCTACAACCTTTTGTGGCTTGGGGGGGTGGTGAGTGTGGGGGAAGAGAAGGCTTAAACTTAGAAATGGATGGGATCCTTTCTAAACCATCATCAGCATCAGGACCAGATGAAAAATAGCTACTAAGCTGCACTAGAAGGAAAAAAAAACAGTCATCATTTCCTTGCTCCATTATCAATTAAACTAAGTGCAGAATCGTAGGAAGTTAAAGCTAAGAGGCTATTGAGGTTAAGTGACTTGCCCTGAGTCACACAGCTAGTAAGTATTATGTGTCTGAGGCCACATTTGAACTCAGGTCCTCCTGACTCTAGGGGCAGTGCTCTATCCACTGTGCCACCCAGCTGCCCCCTATCCAAGGCTTTTTATGTGAAACAATATGGTACACTGGAAATAATACTGGCTCTAGAGTCAGTGGACCTGAATTCAAATTCCGCCTCCAAAACTACTTGTATGATCTTGGACAAATCACAATGTCTATGGACCTTGTTTCTATATTTTGTAAAGTGTACAGACTGGACTACATGGCCAGCCTAAGTCCATTCCAGCTCTAGGTCTGTGATTGTAAGATTAAGTCTAATAAACTTTAAAACACACTGGACTTTGAGTCACGAGCGCCAGAATGTTAGTCCTAAGGACTACCAATTATAATTGTTTGGCCTTGGACAGGGCACAACCTCTCAGGGACACCCCCCCTTATCTGGGGAAAAAAAACTCTATCATGCTGAAAATTAAGCAGAATAAATGATATTATTACTATAAAGAATTCTATAACAAAAATGATTTCTTTCAAGTACATTGTCTACGAATAAAATGCTCTATTGATTTGCATGTGACTAGTAATTCTTTATGTGCAAAATAGCACTTTACTGAGAAAATACTCACAGCAAGATTCTTTTGACTATCATTGATAAGAACACTAAATAATCTCAATGAAAGCAAGGAATTTAGACCTTCTCATTCACTGAGACTCTCTCCTGCAAAACACAGGTACAATCATGGTTATATGCTATTTTAGCTTGTCTAGTCATCTTTGTTGTCTAGGCACCAGTCACCTCTGACTCTTTGTGACCCCATTTGGGGTTTTCTTGGCAAAGATACTGGAGTGGTGTGCCATTTCCTTCTCCAGCTCATTTTACAGATGAAGAAACTGGGACAAACAGGGTTAAGTGATTTGCCAAGGGTCACACAACTAGTAAGTATCTGAGGTCACATTTGAACTCAGGTCCTGACTCTAGGCCCAGCACTCTCTTTGCTATGCCACCCAGCTGCATCCTAGCCATCTTTACATTCCCATTTATGTAACTTCAAAGAAAAGCTTTCCTGGGGCTGGGAACCACATGGAATTATAATAACAGCTACCACTTGTACAGTCTTAAAGTTTTGCAAAGAGCTCTTCATGCTACCTCATTTGACGCTCACTATAATCTTGGGAAGTAGGTGCTACTATTATTTCCATTTTATAGATGTGGAAATCAAGACACAGAGAAGTTAAGTGGCTTGCCCATCGTTATAAAGCTACTAAGTCTGGGGTAGGATTTTGAACTTAGACATTCCTGACTCCAAATACTACTTGCACACTCAATCCATTGCCACTCAGCTGAGTAAAATTTCTCCAATTATGCAAGATTCATCATTAGGACTAAGAGATGCTTACAGTGGTCTGATAAAACTCACAGATTTGTGTAATAATTGGAAAAGATCTGGCTAGTTCCAAGGAAACAGAAAGAATTTCTGCCTGTCTCATTAAACACCCAAATTTGAGAAGACTTAAAATAATTTTATTCATTTAGTACCTGTATCACTCATGTCTTAGTGTTGTTGTGAGGAAATCACTTTGCACACCTTTGAAATGCTCTATAAATGCGAATCATTATTCAATATTTACCATATTGGATACTAAGCCATAAAATGATGGTAATAAATGAGATTACTCACAGTGGATAGAGTACCAGCCCTGAAGTCAGGAGGACCTGAGTTCAAATCCAGCCTCAGACCAAACACTTGACACGTACTAGCTGTGTGACCCTGGGCAAGTCACTTAACCCCAATTGCCAATAAAATAAAATAAATGAGATTACTTAGAAAAATAACAATCTATAGAAGACTTTCATTATATGATAAAACAGCATAGTAATCCCAAGTGTTGTTGCTTATTTCTCATTTTGAGTTAGTAAGTATTAGAAATCTCGAGAATGGGCTCCCAATACCACTTCACCCCTACTGCCCAGACTCCCTGTGATGAACTTATGGGAAGACAAAAACAAGTGTCACAGAGGATAAAATGTGGGCAGGGTGTGATTTGCCTTCCTAGAGGAAATACCGACATAAAAAGGAAAAATGCCAAGAAATCCCAGATCCAAATCAAAGTATCAAAGTAGTTCTACTCTGAGTTATCATCAAATATAAAATTAGCAGAATCTAAATGAAAATAACTTATTTCAATATAACAAGAAGCTGTAATTTTATTCTTGTTCTCCACTAAAGATATAATCACTTAGTGACCAAAGCTCTAAGCATCTCTAAACTCACTCAGCTAGGCCAGTCATATTAATGGAGATACACTGACCATCCATGAACAGATACTCAAAGCGTTCTTCCATGGTAAGAACTACCAAATTTTGTGTTCTCACAAAGCCTTCAGAAACCCAGGGGCCATCTTCATGCCATAATGAGACAAGAGACAGAGCAGGACTTGAGTTAAAGTATAAATGAAACTAAGTATCTGGTAATTGGCTTATTTAGGCAGCACACATTCAACGAACCTGTTCTCAGATGGTTTAATTGGAAGGAGAAAAAAAAAGAGTTTTTAACAGTCAATATCTAGCAAAATTAATTACAGTAAAGGAGCTAATGAGCAAACTGTATTTCTCCCTTCTATGGCCTGTGTGTCTTTCTATTTCCCACGGTGGTCAATTTTACATATAGTTAAAAGGGAAATTTGGCCTCACTTTTTAAGAATTAACTGTATTACAGCTCTCAAGCATAGTAAGCTGGTTATACCTGATTTGAGGACACACCTGGACATTAGAAGGTGAATACCAGCGAAGAGAAACAAAGGCTGTAAATCAAATCCCAGGAGTGCTGGCAGCATTGGATTACAGAACAATGGGCTTTCTACCTTACCAACAAAAAACAAACAAGCAAACAGACAAAAAACCCCACCCTAATTCTAGAGCAGAAAAATTCATTCTGAATACATATTTTACTGAGAAAACAATTTACCTGAACTACAAATCAATTTTGAATGAATGTTTTCAATGTGTTAAACATCATAATCATTAAAGTAGATAGATTGCTAGCCCTGTATCATTGGAAACCAGGATCCAAAGCCTGCCTGAGTCTTTAGCAGAGGGACTTTGAACAATTCACTTTCCTCATCTGTAAAGTAAGAATTTTTTTCACTTGACCATATATTTTTTGCAAGGAATTTGTTTCTCTCTCTCTCTCATAGGGTATGGTAGGGAAAGAAAACATTTCTGTTTAAAAAAAGAAATGGGGGTGCTAAACATGTGGAATGTTGAACGACTTTCAGATGATGTCACTGTATTATTAGTTTTAATTGTTTTATTATAAGAACTCTCCTGGAGTTAAAGTAATTCTCTAAATTTTGTAACAAAAAACAAAACCTAACAATAACTTTTTTTTAAAATGAGACTTCACAGACATGTTGCTTGGAACTAGGAACCAGTAAAAGATAAAGTGTAAAAACCTTTGTAAATCATAAATATAAGGATTTTTTTTCCTTAATTGTTAATTAAGGGAAAGCTCCTTTCCAATTTTTTTTCAAGCTATCAACCCTATCATATTCAATACAACCTCAGAGATATAAATTACACTAATCAGACATTTTTATTCTTATCACGCCTCGTATCATTCCCCTTTCTAACTTACTTCGTCCTCCTCACATCCCCCATAGCTGCCAAAGTGCTATCTCCAAGGTACAGGTGTGAACATGTCACTTCTCTGACTTGTTCCAATGGTTTTCTGTTGCCTCCAGGACAAAATAAAAATTTCTCTGCCTAATATTTAAAGCATTTAACAATCTAAGTCTTATCCACCTTTCCAGACTTATTATACAAGGTGTCCCAAAAGTTTTAATGCCTAAGCTATTAAAATTCAGCTTAAAAAGACACTAAGATTTCTGGGGTATTCTTTTATTATTCCCTCCTCACATACATATTCTGGTCCAGCTAAATTATTCATCTTTTATGTAATCTGGTCATTGTCCTATATATCTATAATAAATCTTTATTGACTGAATATTTCCCACTTTTGCTCAAGACAGGGCCCTACATCCCATTTCTATGCCTTTACCAGGGCTATACCCCTGTGATGCCCTCCCTTCTCACACCCATCTCCTAAGAATCCCAATTTCCTGAAAGCTCAGCTCAGGACCTGCCTGCTCCATGAGGCCTTTCCTAATCCCCTCTCGCTACTAATAGCACTCCTTATGTTATATTTATTTTATATGTCTATACATTTTAAAATTTACTCATTTGCATAACGTTGTTTCCCCACATGGACTGCACATTCCTTGAGGGCAAAAATTATTTGAATTGTTTTTTATCTCTGTGTCCTCTGAATCTATCATGTCGCCCGGCATTTGATAAGGTTAGCTTATTAATTAAACAAAATTAAGGAGGAACCTTTTAAATGCTTAAGGGAAATAATGGTATTTAAGCATCCTCAAGCACTTTATAAAGATTACTCATATGAAGTATTTATGTACTATAAGAGGCAGCTTATTGGCCAAGTGGATGGAGCATTGATTGGGCCTTGAGTCAAGAAGACCTGAGTTCAAACCCAGCCCCAGATATTTACTAGCTATGTGACCTGGGCAAGTCACTTATCCCCTGTTAGCTCTAGAACAAGAGTTCTTACAGTTAGGCCAAGTGTATTTTTAAGAAATTGTCTACAATTCAGACTTTTTGAGGATTCAGATTGCCTCTGTTGGTTGAAACACTGACATTTATTTATAAAGTGCTTGAATATATTATCTCACTTGAGCCTTACAACACTATGTTTTATCCTCATGTTAGAGATAAGAAAATTGGGGGAAAAAAAAGTTTAAGTAATTTGCCCAATGTTAAAGTGTCAAATGCTAAATGTGTCAAAGGTATGACTTACATTCAGGTCTCACTTAAGTCCAACCCTATTAATGTCACCTCCAAACTAGCCTGAATTAGTGAAATTTTACTGTATAAACAAATATTGGGCATCTTTTTAACCTATTAAGGATTCTATAGAGACTATATTAGTATTTATTATTGCTGTTGATTACTAAAGGCCAAATTCAACCTTTGAACTGTGTTTATAACAAGCAAATGTCCTATTTTACAAAAACACATCTGTAAAACCTTATTTCAGCTTTCCCTATAAATACATAAATTAGGTTTCCTGATCTAGTATGTAGAGACTAGGGTGAATATAGAAAGATCACTCTGTCAAACCAGATGCCTTAGAAGTCCCTCCAACAAAGCAACTTAGCCTATACAAATTATATAGTGTTAAGAAAATTATCTGAGACACAAAAAGGTTTCACTTGATGTTAGGGAAAATGTCCTAGTGATTAGAGCCATACAAAAGTTGAATACTCCACCTAAGAAATGTTACACTCCACATGATTGGAAATCTTCCAGAAGACCAAATGATTACTTATCAGATATAGCATAGTACAGCTTCCTTTCACATATGGACTGTATCAAATGGCTGCTGAGGTTCCTTCTAACTCTCAATTTTTAAAAAACTTGACCATCATCACAACATTAGTAAATGTCAAAGACTTGATTTGAACCCTGGGATGACTCCTGGTCCAATATTCTATCCATGACCTCATACTACCTTGGTAGTACATATATGCATAATTCAGTTTTGATGATAGAGGATCTTGTGACAATTCTGAAAATAAATTCTCATTGAAAAGAACTATAGATGTAAACAGTGCAGAGAATTAGAAGGACTGAAATAAATCAACCAACCCAACAAATAAACCTGATAAATTGTTTGATCAATTGCACATATGAACTTGTTCTTTTGTGAATTATCTTTTTTTCATTAAAATAGGTTGCCTAAAGAAAGATCCTATATATACCAAAATACTCACCACTTGTAATAGCAAAATAACAGAGACAAAGTAGCTACCCGTTGATTTGGGAATGACTAAACAAACCGTGTTATATAAATGTACTGAAGAATGAATGTAGAAATGATGACAAATTCAGGGAAACATGAGAAAATTGAATAACACCTGATGCAGAGTAAAGTATGCAGGAATAGGAAAACAATAAAGACTATTACTACAAAGTAAAAAAAGAACACTGACATGAAACCAAGCTATAAGATTTTAATGACTAAACCTGTACATTGAAAATAGTTGGAAAAATGGACCATCCTTCCTTCACTGCAAAGATGGCAGGCTATACCACAGAATATTACAAATACTGTGAAACAAAGTCAATGTGATGGTTTATCTGATTTCACTGTTCTTTTTTTCTTCTTTTAACATTTAGTGCAAGAGAAGTCTCATTTCTCAAGAGAAATAAAAAGATGGGGGATAGAGAAAGAAGTACATTAAGAAGTGAATATAAAGGAAAACAAAATACATAAACAAAAGCAAGCAACAAATAGACTGCCTATGAAAATGCTCTAGATAACTAAAGGTTATGTACAGTCAATGAAGGCTTCTGTGACTATGATTATTAAGGTGATAGGTACTTATAGAAGCAAATCTGCTTTTCTAAGTTAGGAAAGAATAGAAAAAATTAGAGTTAATTGCATACAATAAAAAATTGAGAAAATTTTCACAGTTTGAAGGATCTAGTTCACTGAACAAATAATAAAAGGTAGATTTCACTGTGATTTTCAGGCTTCTAGGCATAACCCATTCCATAATGCTATCTCCAAAAATAAAGATTAATGCTAACAACATTTATACCCTCTTGATCTATCAGCAAAAAAGTGGTTGATCTCCTAGTAGGGATTAATTTGTATGGGTTCATAAAATCTCATACCCAGAATTCCGTAGTGACCCATGACATGCAATATGAAAAATGGCAGGCCAGGTTTAGATGGGCAGTCAGTGACTACAGCAATTCTAACTGGGGAATTGGATGCCATGACCTTAAGTTTTTTAGCCATGTGTTATAATTCAGTTTCTAAACCTAAATAATACTTGAACCAAATTAAATTAAGTTGGTCAGAAATCTAAGAATCCTACAGAACGCCATTTTAGCAATGACATCCAATAACATGTCACAGTGGGATTTGACTCATCAAATGATGATCTGAACATTCTAATACAAAGTGCACAAATTTGGGCATTCAGATTGAATTTACAATAAGACAGCGACAATGTTATTATAAGATAGGCAGTAGCTCTGGAAAGGATAGAGTGATCACAGTCTAGATGACTGACAGAAATGAATAGGTTTCATAGGGAGAATCATCAAATGGGATTAATATCATCAAATGGGATTAATAAGTATTGTTTGCTTGAATAAATGTGTTTTAAGATATTTGATTAAATACTAATGCCTCAGAGTCAGCCATACTTCAGCCAAGAGTGATCGTCAAAGGAATGAAAAAGGAAATACTTTGGTTAAAATGAAAATAGAGAATTATTAATTAGAAACTAAAAGGAAATCCATGAGCATACCTGAAAAGATCAGATAATAAATAAGAGGTTGCCCAATAATGATGCTTACTCTACTTGTGTCTACATAGCTAGACCTAAACTCTCTCCTGAAGTCCAGTCCTCACCTTGGAACTGCCTATTGGACATCGACAACTACATGTTCCATAGGTTTCTCAAACTCAGTATGTCCAAAACAAAACTGATTTTATTTCCCCGAAAATCCTCCCTCTCTTCCAACTTCCTTATTACCATCAAGAGTGTTACTATTCTCAGTCACCCAGTCTCAAAACTTCAGTGTCATCCTCAATTTGTCTCTCAAAGTCACTCCACGTATCTAATCTTGCTGAGTCTTAATCATTTCTACCATAACCAGTAATTGTCCCCTTCTCTCCATTCAGTTACCACCCTGCTACAAGCTCTCATCATCTCACACCTAGACTAATAGTGTTCTTTTGCCTCAAGTCTCTTCCCACTCCAGGCCATCCTCCACTCAAGCTGCCAAAGTTACTGGAGATAAAAGAAAAGCAAAAATATAGTCCCTGCCCTCAAGAAGCTCACATTCCAATAAGGGAGAGAACATGCAAACAATGACATTTATACAAGACAAGGAGAAGCCTTTGGCAGAAGGTGGGATCTGAGTGTTAAGGGAGAGAAGGAAGAGCATTGCAGACATAGGGACAGCCAGAGAAAGCACTGTTGGGAGATGAAATGTCCTGTAGAACAGTAAGAAGGCCAGTGTCAATGGACAGTAAAATACACAGAGGGAAGTAAAATATAAGAAGATTGTAGGAAAAAGCCAAGTTATGAAAGGTTTTTAAATGAATGATAACAAAGCCCAATGTATACATAATATAAAGATACAAAATATACAATGGAAGGTGTATTTCTGACATTTCAACAATCACCAGTATCACAAACTGTTGTACTATGTATTGATATTTTAAATGACTGATGCACTGCAAGATTCCCCCACGACCACCCAAAAAAAAAAGCCTTCTAATTTATCAAATGAATATTTGATTATATTCAGTAACATTATGGTGCTACTATCCACGTATAGTAACTCTTACATAAGTAAGATAGCCCATGTTCTTGTTTTTCCCCTCTTCCTTATAACGTTTCCCTTAAGCAGCCATGAAATTGCAAGGAATAGTAAGTTTGAATCTAGAACAAAATAACCATCATCCAAATGATTACTTCTTTGGTAACATTTATACAGCACTTTAAGATTTGCAAAGTGCTTTACTTACCTGATATCACTTGAGAACTATGCTTGTTATACTATCCTCCTATTTTAGAGGTAAGAAAAACTGAGGGCCCAAGAGTCACTCACCCAAAAGTCTTTCCTTGACAATGTCTTTTCCACAAGTTGCTTATTAACTTTAACAAGTGAAGGGCCAAAAATCACTAAAATTGACACCTTCTTGTTAAATTGTTTCACAATTTATGAAATCTATGAAAAAATAAAATGTAACAAAATTCTAAAGATCCAACAGAATTCAAATACAGTGATAGAAAAAGACAGCCCCAACCTACCCCTTTATGGAGGTGAAACACCTTGCATATGTTTTCAGACTTAATTAAGACTTTTTTTTCCCTCTCAAAAAAAAAAAATACTACTTGTCATGGAATGGCTTTCTGGGAGGAAGTCTCATGGGATATTGTTTGTTCTTCATTCTCGAAGAGGACCATGACATCAGGAAGGTGATGCCATGACTTGCTAGTGAATTGGATTTATGTGAAAGAGGTCTGTGCAAAGTCACTAGCCTCACTTTCTCCTCTGGAGTTATCTGGGTCCAGTGTCAAGATATAGATCAGGACAGCTGGAGGTGGTCCCTCCATGGGATAACTATGGTGATGTTAAAATATATATATATATATATATATATATATATATATCAACATAAACTTCTTTTTTTAAAAAGGAAAAAAAAATATTCCCAATTCAAACCTGGGATGCTAGGTATACTTCCCCCCCACACTCAGAGGTAGCCACTCCTGGTCATGGCGACATAAAAAAGAAGTAGGCTTTGTCAGACTATGTTAGACACTTGTAATCTGTTCACTCTGCACATCTTCCCTTATATAGTAAAGAGAACACTGAGGCAGAGAATAAGAAAACAGCTTGTTTTGCCATCACTGCGTGCCTCTAGCCAAGTCCTGTAATCTCTTTGGGCCCTAGTTTCCTATCCCGCAAGATGAGGGAGTTTAGAATAGGTGTTCTGATCACTTCCAACTCTACTCCCCACTTTGGAACTCTCAGAAGTTTCTCTTTATTATTCCATGTCATCCCTCCTCAAGAATCACTACCCTGAACTTAAGCTTATACATCTGGCAAAGATTATATTTCCCTCAAAATACATCCCATGATATCACTATCCTTTCATTACAAACATGAGCATGCCAAAACTCAGCTACATTTTCATCTATCTGAACTAAGCCAGCCCAAGATTACTCTCAAGTCACACAGGATTGTGGGGGAGGGGGAAGGAAAGAGGAGGTTTTGGACCACAAATATAATCATGGCTCATTAATAGGTGTCAAATTGCTTTAGTTCTTGGTTTAAATATGCAGTGTATTGGAAAGAATGGAAAGAATTTTGGTCAGTCTAAAGTTCTCCCACAAACTCTACCCCAGAATCCTAAAGATATTATGTGTCTAATTCCATAGTGCACAGTATATAATGTACTCAAAAAATGGCAGTAAAGATAATAACTCTCCTACCTAATACAGAAGCTCCAAAAGTTCAAACTTTCAAGTGCCTGAATCCAGAGATATTTGTTCTCAGATGCTCAGCAGATTCCAGCTCTTAAATATTAAAGGCTGAGGCCAAGATTCATCAGGGTTTGGGCTCTATGTCTGCATGTCTTCATAACCCGAGTGCCTTATTTGATTTTTGGACTCTGAGATTTAACATTAACAGTGTAAACGTGGGCTGTGCAAGTTCTTTGAAAATTATCTGTTAAGATGGCCAATGTTTTAATTAAAAGCATCACAAGAGAATAGCAGAATAGAATACAAATTTAAGGTTTATAAAGCATGTTCCTCACAGCTCTGTGAGATGAACAGCATAAATACTATCCATCTTATTTTATAGATGGGGCTCAAAAGGTTGAGTGACTTGCCCAAATCACATTAGCTAACAGCTGGTATGAACCAGGACTACTCATACTCAAGTCTCCATATTGTAGTTGCTATTCCCACAGAAACATGATGATTGAAGGCAGAAATAGACCTGGATTGTTCAATAGCAAGCTAATTCTGATTCTCTTCTTTTCGAACTTCTCTTACTTGTTATCCTCAACAACAGATAAGTTCCAGGAAAGCGTTGATTTAGGAAGGAAAGATAACGCATTCTGTTTTGAGAAGCTTTTAGGCTATCCACTGAGGAGAGTCTAATGAGCAGCCAGGAGACTGGTGTTCAGGAGGAAGACTAGGGCTGTATATATAGATCTGCTATCTGCACAGAGGTGATAATTAAATCTATGGAAGTTAATGAGGTCACCAAGTAAGAGAGGTTAAAAAACAAAATATATGGGGGCTGGAACAGAGTCTTGGAGTATGGGGGAGTGGGAGTGACACTGAGGAGCAATTAGACAAAACTATATTAATATTAGCTATTATGGACATAATAAAACTGGACATATATGGACATATAAACTGGACCTGAAATGGACCTAAGAGTTTAAGTTAAAGTGAGGAAACTGAAATCTAGACAAGCGAAGTGATTTGCTCAAGGTCACATGCTTAGATTGTGGCAGAACAAAGTCTCAATTTCTTGTTTCATGTTTTTCTATACATGCCTATATTGCTTAGTGCTTTGATCAACTATCTGGTCAAGGTGTTTTAAATAATAAACACCTTAACCACAGTTCTTATTAATTAAAATTCACAGTAATTTTAATTAACATTAAGATTCAATTAATAAATATTTACCCAGTGCAAGGGAGAGATTTTGTTTCTGAGTCAGTTACAAATACTACAATAACTTGGACAAGGTTGGGGGAAACATAAAAGCATCAGATGCCAAATGAGTGATTGCTCAATTTATGTTTCTTTCACAACTAACATAGTAGAATTATACATTTATACATCAAATTATATTATAAAAAAGCATGAAGGCTTATGTGCACACATATTCTGAAAATATTAAAAGCTAAAGGAATGGCAAAAATCAAGCATACATCACCCTTTTGCTAAATAAAGATTCTACAGTCAGTTTCTCTTCTTACATGGTCACAAGATAATAGTGAAAGCTAGAAACCCTTTAATTTAATTCCAGCTTTGTTCTATGGTCCTTAACCAGTGACTCAGTTCCAACCATCAAAAACAAGAACATTATTCATGACAAAAGGATGCTGCAAAGATTAGTCAGGATCACTTTCTGGTTTGTAGCATTGCTACTAAACAGAAATACATGTAGGAATGTTTAAAAACAAGTCTTTTTTTTTTTTTTGAGGGCAAAAGAGGAATTTGCGCAAATATATTACATATATACAAAAATCTCCTTTCATGGACTTTTAGGACTTAGTTCTCTCCTCTGGATTTTTTTGGGGGCGAGGATGGGAGAATCTAATTAGTAATTTAGTAGGTACTGGGCAGGGATGATAGGGTTGGAACTCGTAGCATTTAAAAAAAAAATCCTCCATAAATGCAAAGAAACAACATTTAGGGAGTTGCTTGGAGGCAATGAATGTCAAAGGCAGGAATGACGTGCAGTGTCCTATGGGGAATATAAATATGAGTAACATTCAGTCAGAAAATCTAGGCATAAAAAATAAGAAATTCACAAATTAATGTAGTATAATTAAAAAATGTGTCACATGAAAAGTTAAAAAAAGATCTATGAAGGTACAGAAGTGTGAAATCAGATGAGGGAAGGAGCTGGTGGTTGTAAAATCAGGGTAGGCTTCATTAAAAAGGAGCCATTTCAAAGGGGAAAAGTAGAATGTTTTTACATGCAAAGACATGGAGAGAAAAGCATTTCAAATGGAGGAAATTGGGTAAGTAAAGGCAATGAGACAGAAAGTGCACAGTCAATTCAGGGAACGGTGAGTACTCAAATTTGACTGGAACACAGTACAGCAGAACCCCCTGTGACCATTCCCTGTTAAGAAAAACTAGAACCACACATCCTTTAGACCAAGTTTACCAGTGGAAGATGAAATAGACAGTATTTCTGGTCAGTATTTATGATGCAACTCTAACCTTCTTTCCCAATACTACTTCTCAGCGACCTTCCAGACAAGCTGATTCTCTGCCCCTGTGGGCACACCTATTACCTACAGGCAGGAAAACAAAGGAAATCAGAACCAGGACTTTGCACACCATCCTTTACTACCTCCATTTTCTTCTCTTTAGAATTCTAGAACACAACACATATTCTGTTTTCTTATTTCTTACAGTCACACACACACACATACACACACAGACATACATACACACATACACACACACACACACACAACAACAACTGCATATGTAAAGGAAAGCCCACTATGTTCTCAGTTATCGAGGAGTTCACCTTTTAAAGTAGCCAGAGAAATGTTGTGCCCTGCTCCCCTGCCACAATTCCTTCCTATCATCGTACCCGAGATGCTATAAAACTCTGAAATGCTAAACTATCTTGTACCCTTACCATCAAAGAACACATGAGTTTAAACAATAACATCTAGACCAGCCATTCTCATGATGTCCGCTTAGTCTTAGGCCCATTTTATGCTCTTAATGTCTGGTTTAATAGAAGACAGCTGGACTCTCATATCTGCTTCTACATTTAATCTGTTGCAATGTTGTTTTGATTGAGATACAGAAAGAAAATCCAGCCTCACACAGACATGTAGTGGGGAAAAGGAGGAATATTTTAATAGACAAATAATATCTTAATATTATAACTACTAGCATTATTTAACTTTGCAGACCTCCAAAAGGGTCTCGGGAACCCCCCAGAACCCCTGGACCACACTTAAAAACTGTTATTCTAGAACCTTCCATTTCTTCATGAAGGGACAGAACTGGCTATTACATTGTAGTTTTGTGACTTGTAATTTTCTCCCAACTTGTCTTATTAGTGATATAAATGAGGCAACATGTGAATCACTTTGAGCTCAATAAAAGACTATAAATAAGGTATAATTATGATTACATATTTATTTTATAGTTCAGAAAAATCTGGTCTGAACACATTATAGCAGTGCGAAGCCCTGCTGAGCAAGAATGTTATCACGAATCTATTGTTGGGCTTGAAATCCCCTGAGTCCTGTAAAAGTGCTGCATTTTAAAATTAGAGCAAAATTTAACAAGGGGTGACTATAAAGTATTAAGGCTAGTGTCTCCAAAAAAAGTTTTGTTTCATTACTTCATGGTGCTATCTGATTGAACTATGATATAGCAGATAGAATGAAAAACTAGGAAAAAGAGACCTGGTTCAAAAGTCTCCTTTCAAAAAGTAAGCTCCTTCAGGGTAAGTACTGTTTTTGCCTTTGTTGCATGATTAGCACAGTGCCTGAAACTGTAACCAATTATTTTGTTTTAACTAATTAATGTGAATTGACTAACCCACGCCATTTCAATATCCTAAAAGAGGCTGTCTATGTCACCTAACATGCTGTCACTATTACTTTTGTATTTTTAATTTACAAATAATTTAATTTAATTGTATTTCACAGAAACAAAAGTTACTATCCACTGCCCTAGTTGAAATCTGGTTTAAAATAAGGGGATGGTTTTAAAGCACTTGTCTAGTCCTTTCAAATGAAGACTAAAATAAAATCAAAATACCAATTCCCAGTCATCCATAACAAAATATATGTAATAGATAATAGGAACTAATAAAATAATAGACTTCTTTTGAGGTGACTTCTAATAGCACATGCTCACAGTAGACCCAAGGATGGGGAACCTGTGGGCCTCAAAGCCACATGTAGCTCTCTACATCTTCAAATGAGGCCAAACAGTTTAGATTCTGTCAAAGGGCAGCACTTGAGGACCCAGAGGGTCACATGTGGCCTCAAGGCCCACAGGTTCCCCACCCCTGGAACTGTAAAAGGTATTTAAATTAAAATGGAGGACAACAACATTTCCTTTAAGGATAAGAAGGTATCTTACAAAACATTAATTAGGAGGCTAAAGAGGATAATCAGAGAAAATAAAATTAGTGAAAGAAGGGGTGGGAAACAAAACAAGGATATAGTATGGTATAGTACAGTTATAGTACGGTATGAAAAGGACAAATTGCAGGAGGAGGAAGAGGACATATTATGCTGGGGACAAAAAAAAAGAAGGCAAAAACAGGGAAATGCAAAGTAGGCTTGACAAGGGACTTTGCAAGGGTTAAGGAAGAATCTAGGTGGTAAGATTCTACAGTAAGGAGTGGCTTTAATATTAAGTATGTAAGTGTTATGAAATGATTTTAAAGGAAGGTTACAATTAGATTTAACTAAAAAAGCCTAGTTAAATGACTTAAATGGTAGTTTTGTCCCTTAATTAATGGAACCTAAATTCATAAGGGTAACTTCTAACAAAGGTTACTTCCTATTAGCAATCTACATTTTGTCCTGGGAACAGAGCATATAGTAATATCACTTAGAAATTTTTCCAAGCAACAAAAGGTAGGAAAAAAACATGGTACTGGATCCAACAAAAAACAAGATGGCGTGAGATATTTCGGGGTACTGGAGAGTAGATAAGGAGAAATGAAATCAAGGAGACAAGAAAGTGATATGGCACAAACTTAAAACGGACTGAATGTTGTGAAGTGCCATACAAATTATAAGGCAAACTATTTTCAGGAAATTATATTTTGCCGTCCTGGAGTCTAAAGCTTTTCCCTCTAATGTGATATCCTTTAAACACATTTGGAGAGCTGTTAGCACACTTCACAACAGGATACCACTTCCTTGCAATGGTTAGATAGCAAATCTAGGCCCAGCCATCACTAAGTGTATTGTACCCTATAATAACACACACTGTCTTCCATTCCACTGTGGGGAAGAGAGAGCACTGTAGCTCCAGAATGAAATTCTCTCCATGATGTATGAGTCTGGCAAAGTTTATACAACAACGAATATCAAAGCTAACTACTTATGACAATAATTTTGTACTTGTATTTATTCATCTATTTATATCCCCAGTGCTTAGCATACTGCTTTGCACAAAATAAATTCTTAGTAAATATTGTGGGATTTTTTTTTAAATTCCTTTATGGTTCTCCAACCACTAAGACAAAAGGAAAGAAAAGAATCTATTCTCTGAAATGACAGTCTGTAGAACATCCTTCTCTTCTTTAGCATCTTCAGCATAATAAGAATAAAGCTCATGAGATATGCATTAAATTGGGGGGTGGAGAGAAAGATCCCTAGATTTGGAATGAGAAGACGAGAGTTTGAATCCCAGGCTCTGCTATTATATGGCCGTAGACAAGCTATTTAACTTCTATGGGCCTCAGTTTCCTCATCATAAAATGAAAGAGTTGAATTAGGTTCACTAAACTCTACCCCCTTCCAGCTCTCTAAATCCCAGAGTACTAATCCTTAGCTATATCCATAGCAATAGCACATGATGGAAACACCTTTAAAGTATTAAAATTACTTTCATATCAAAGGAAGTGGATAAAGCTTACTACATAATCACTGAAAAAATACATGCTTATGAGTAATTTTCCCCAAAAGGGGGATTGAAAAACACAGGGAGCAAGCAATACATGAGCTTCAAAGGGATATTACTGCAGACTGCTTTATTGACAAAGCAATGTGCTAAATTAAGCATGTGCCAAAGCAGTCCTTGCATTTACAGAAGAGACCAGAATTTCAACCTTTTGATGACAAACAATTAAGATAGTAGACTATTCATAAGAATGATCTTACTGAAGTCCTACTTCAATGGTTCAGAGCTGCATGGAGGTGACTCCAGTTTCTTTCAACGATCCTTCTAACAGAACAAAAGCCTCAGCAGGTCCTAACAAACTGGAGACACTTCAATCTTCGACCAGGCCACCATATGTGGGTCATCTGGTCTGGTTATATTCAACAAGGCTCACCAAGTGATTTTAATCTTTTGTTTTTGGCCAGACACCTACTAACTGTGTGATCAGGGGCAAGGCATTTAAGCTCTATTGGCCTCAGTTTCCTCATCTGTAAATAGAGATAATAATAGCACCTACCTCCCAGAATTGCTGTGAGGATAAAGCAAGATAACACTGTAAAATGTTTGGCAAATCTTAAAGTGTTGTATAAATGCTAGCTAGCAGCAGCAATGGTAATGTATAGAGGACGCAATCTTCAGCAGCAGCTGGAGTACATAATGAATGGGGGAAAAAGGCATTTATTAAGTATCTACTATATACCAAACATTGTCCTAGGTCCTAGAATACAGATATAAGTGAGACAGTCCCTACCATCCAGCAGCTTTTTTCTCGGGAGAGAGGGCCAGGGAAGAAAAGAATTCAATTCATAATATAGAAGCCTAACTAACATAGCCTAACTTTTGCTTAAAGTTTTTAGTGAGGGATAGACAGCCTACTATCTCCTAAGGCAACATTCCATTTTTGGATAGTTATAATTATTTAGGAGTTTTTTCCCTTATGTCAAATCTGAATCCCACCACTACAAATTCTGTCCATTGTTCTGGTTCTGACCTTCGAAGTCAAGAAGAATAAATGAAATCTACTTCTAGGAGGACAACCCCTAAAATACTTGAAAGACAGCTGTAATCTCCACACCAAACCCAGGTTCTCCAAGTCTTCCCTTCAGCAGGTTAAATATCCCACAGTTCTTACAAATGATTCTCATTTAGAGTGAGACCTTCACCATCCTGGCTGCCCTTCAACTTATAACACCCAGAATTGAACACAATACTCCAAATGTAGTATAACTAAGGCAGCAACACTGACCTCCTTAATTCTAGAAGCTGTCTGTGCCTCTCTTGATGTAGTCTTAAGATTTCTGTCACATCACACGATTTTCTCCCATCAATCTAGGAATTCACAAAACCCACAGGCTCTTTTTCAGATGAACTACTATCAATAAGATCTCCCCATCCTTTGCCTAAGAAGTTGATCCTTTGAACCCAAGTATAAGACTTTTTGTCTCTGTTCAGTTTCACCTTCTTCAATTCAACCCAATGTTCTGAACAGCTGAGACCTTTTTGAATTATGCCTGCTATTCCAATGTCTTAGCTATCCCCCCCTTCAGTTTTAAGTTATTTAGAAATTTGAGAAATGCTTTTGTCCAAATAAGTGTGTGTGTGTGTGTGTGTGTGTGTGTGTGTGTGTGTGTGTGTGTGTGTGTGTGTTTTATATCAACCAGGGATAAAAACAGATCCTTGAAGTGTTCTACCAGGGACTTTTCAAGCTGACATAAAACTATGAATTAACTCACTAAACCAGTTCTGAACATATCTAAATATATTACCTTCTAGAAAACGTCTCCGCCTTTCTATCAAGAGCAGCTTGAGCGACTGAAGTGCTTTTCTAAAGTCCACATCCAATGCAACATGAATAGATGGGCGAGTGAGTGAGCATTTGTTAATCATTCTCTTCATTGGCCTCCTCTCTCCTACATATGTTGTTTCCCTCCATTAGAATGTAAGCTGCTTGATGGCAAGGACTGCCTCACTTCTGTATTTGTATCTCAGGGACTAGTACAATGTTAAATACTTAACTACAAGTCAGACTCCATACTAAGTGCTAGGAATAAAATTCAAGCAAAAAAATCTCTACCTTCAAAAAGCTTACATTCTAATGGAACAAGATACATAAAAAGAACACTGCTAGGAAGAAGGTGGAAAAATTTAGAGTCAGGAGTATAGCCTGGAGTAAGCATGGATGGTTTGGGCAAGCATTTTCTGTCTTAGTACATGTATTTTTTTAAGTCAAGAACCACATCTTTTATAGGCAGTTAGGTGGTGAAGTGGATAGAGTGCTACGTCTGAAGTCTGGAAGAGCCAAGTTCAAATTTGGCCTCAGATACTTACTAGCTATGTGACCTGAGCAAGTCACAGTCTCCCCATCTGTGAAATGGAGATAATAATAGCACCTACCTGCCACGGTTGTAGCAACAGTCAAATGAGATAATAATTGTAAAGCACTTAGCACAGTGCCTGGCACACATAAGTGCTTTACAAATGTTACCTATTATCATTATTATTACTAAGCTATTATGTCACTTAATCATCCTAGGTGTCAGGGGTGTTTTTATGAGTAAGAGTGCTATGGCCAGACATGCTTTAAGAAAATCACTTTAAGCAGCTATATGGACAACAGATTGGAGTGAGGTGACACACTCCTTTTTCTGATTTCAGGGAACTGCACCTGTTTGCTCTCCTCCCAACTAGCAAAAACCCTAATCTTTCCTCCAATTAGAAATCACATTACCTAATCTTGGTTTATATCCTGTTGTTTTGAATGCATAAAAATGTGTCAGGGTCCACTGCCAAGCTAAGGAGGCTTTGATCCTAATTTGTTATGCAACTGTCAGCATTGCTTAATAAACCCATATGCTTAAAAGCTTGAACCTTTGTTTTCTCAGTTATTTCAGATTTTACCCACCACAGACCTCTACAAATTTTGTGCCATTCTTGAATTTTTTTCCTTCCCAGCAGGAATATAAGCTTCTTGAGGGCCTAACCCTAATACTATTTCTATCTCTATATTGCCTAACAGAGGAGAGGTATATGGTAGGCACTCAAATTCAGTTCTAAATTTTTAGAAATTTAAATTTAGTTTTAATTAACTTAACAATATTTAATAAAGATAATTTATATATTTTACATATATTTTATTATCTACATTATATACTGTTATATATTACATATATTTTAATATAATAAACATAATTTAATAAAGAACTAAATTTAGTCTAAATTCTAGATTTTTATCATAAACTAACTCACATTGCCAGAAGGTCATTTATCTCCACATTTAGAAAATGCCTTAAAGGAAAGGGAAAAAAAAAAAACAACTCAGTCCCTCAAAACTTACTAACCTTCCTCTGTCACTATCTGTTTGACCTTGAAAAAACCACTTAAGCCTCCTCTGGACCTTAATTTTCTCATCTGCAAAATAAGGAATTTGAATTGTTAAGATTTTATCCTAAATCTATGAAATTATGTGTTTCAAACCCTAGAAGCATAGAGAAAAATGCACTAGACTGTAGTATAAAGCAGTAAGTAGGTAATCATGATCTGAACAAGGATGTCTACCTGGACCAGATTAAAAGACTTCTAGAGTTTGGACATGCCTAGCCATGGACTGATGACTAGGGAGGGCAAGTGAAGAAATCTGAATTAGACTTTATTTGAGTACCTGGAATATATTCTGTCCCTAGATTCCAACTACAAGTCTCCTTCCTTACATGCCCCACATTCCCAAACCTAAGAAGTACATATATATATGCTTAGCTTCAGATGGTAGATTTAAGAACCAAAGACGCTGAGAGAAACTTAAGGGGGAAGACTTTAAATGAAGTAGGCAAGTCAAAACCAGAATATACATGAATAACATGTGACAGAACAAGTCAAAATGAGTCAGAAACCAGATGAAGAGTTAGGAACCAAAAGGAAGTCACTCATAGAAGGCAGAGCAAGGCAGGTGATCAAAAGTCTGGGGCAAGCAGTCAAAAGCCATGCAATTTATGACTTTAAGGGATCAAGGTAGAAACAATAGAACAAATGTGAAAAAGCAGTTAAGGACACTTTTATTTATGCAAAAGTTCAAGCTCTTCAGATGGCACCATGGGTTCTTTATACTCTTATGACATTTAGAAATCACCAGTCTGGGCATTTCACAATATTCACCTCAAAACTAATTACAAATTACTTGCAGAGTGGTATAAGGGAGAAAACATTGAACTGAGAGGTAGAGGAACTGAGTTTTGCACTTTTAGCTCTGGCTAATAAACTGCTAGGTGGTTTTGGCCAAGATACTTGACCTCTCACCTTTTTAAGTCACTCTCTCCCCACCAACTAAGCAAACTTGAAGAGCTCACTATTAAAATACCGGTTCAAATAGTCTTTTGTTTGCCATATAAAGTTCTTCACAATCGAGCCCTTTCCTACCTGTATCCAGTCTTCCTTCCACTTTACTCCCTTCAATCACTCTACCAATCTGGTTACAATGGCCTAGTTTCTCTTCTCACAAAGACACTCCATCTCTGGTCTCCATGTTTTCACACTAGCTATCCCCAATGCTTAGAATCCTCTCCTTTATCACCTATGTCTTAGTTTTCCTGGCTTCCATCAGTTCTCAGCTCAAATCCTACCTTCTGTCTTTCCTAACATCCTCCCCAACCCTATCCCAGCTGCTAGTGCCTTTCCCTCTGAGAACTGCTTCCATATACTCTGTAAATATTGTGTATATGCTTAGTTACTTTCATGTATCTCTTCCTCTTTAGAATGTAAACTCCTTGAGAGTAGGGGTTATTTTTGGCCTTTCTTTCTGCCACAGTCCTTTGCACAGTGCCTGGTACACAGTAGGCACTTTACTGTATCATTCCCCTTTTGTTCATCTACAGAGTGAAGGAGTTTGGACTACATAAGCTCTTTCAGCTCAGAGCCAGATTATATCATACTACAGTTTTGTGAGGATCCAAATTAATTCTAATTGTAAGAAAATTCTTCCCTCCCCTTCAGGTTTCTCTCCTTTGTACTGTTCTATAGCTGGCCTGAAAACCAAGTATCCCCTTTGACCCAGCAATAGCACTTCTAGGGCTGTATCCCAAAGAGATCATACAAATGGGAAAAGGATTCATAAATACAAAAATATTTATAGCAGCTCTTTTTGTGGTGGCAAAGAATTGGAAATTAAGGGGATGCCCATAAATTGGGGAATGGCTGAACAAGTTGTGGTATATGAATGTAATGGAATACTATTGTGTTATAAGAAATGATGAGCAGGCAGTCTTCAGAAAAACCTGAAAAGACTTGCATGGACCAATGCTGAGTGAAGTGAGCAGAACCAGGAGAACGTTGTACACAGTAACAGCCACATTGTTCGATGACTAACTTTGACAGACTTAGCTCTTCTCAGCAATGCAAGGATCTAACACATCTCCAAAGGATTCATGATGGAAAATACTATCCGCACCCAGAGAAAGAACTATGGAGTCTGAATGAAGATGGAAGCATACTATTTGCTCTCTTTTTTCTTCTGTTTTGTTTCTTCTTTCTTATGGTTCCTCCTATTGGTTGTAATTCTTCTTCACAACATGATTAATGTGAAAAAATGTTTAATACGAATGTATATGTAGAGTCTATATCAGATTGCACACTGTCTTGGGGAGGGAGGGGGAGAAAATTTTTAAAAAATTATATAAGTGCTAAAAAACAAGCACTATAACCATAAAAAAAAAAAGTTTATGGAAGTGAATGTTGAAAACTAAAAATTAATTAATTTTAAAAAGTGGAAAAAAAAACTGTCAGGAAATTTACCTTAAAAGGAAACTCACCCATGAATGTATAGCCTTCTAGCCCTAAGATTATCACTCACTCTTAGTCACAAACAGGTGGTGGTTGGATCTCCTCTGAATTCCAGGCTGTTCATAATGAACAGCAAACACATAAATGCATGAACTGCTTTGACTGTTTTCCTCCCATGTGCCAGGCACAGGAAAGCTGGAAGCATTTTAGATACATGTTTTAACTTCTGTTCTCTTTTCCCCCTTAAACTGTCCCATTGTGTTGTCACTGTCCAACCATATACATTTAAGGAAAGGAAGTTTCTTGATAAATTGAGAGTTTCTTTACTTCAGCCTTGGTTTTCCTGTACTTTCCACTATACGATTAGCAAAGAATAAGAGTTTATCAGACCAAGTAGAATGAATGGATTAGACAGTAAGAAATAAATGAAAGGCCAGCCCATGGATGAATGAATGAATGGTACGGTTTTTTATTAAGGGTTTATTATGTGGCCGGCACTGCCGAAATACAGGGAGAACAAATAGAAGCATGACAATCCTGGCCCTCAAGGAGCTTACATTCTAAAGGAGGAAGACAACAGATAAAGGAAGTTGGGGGAGGGAGGGAGCAGGATAATTGCGGGGGAACATATCAAGAGGTTTGGTTTGCAAATGGCTCTAGTGACAGGCCCTAGGAGGCCTGGTTCCGAGGGAAGAGAAGACGAAAGGTCACCCATCAGAGCCCAGGGATCCAGGGTCTTTGTTTGAAAGCCTTTAGTTATTTAGCAGTCACCAATAACTATAGGATGTAAGACCTTAGCACAGTGCCTGGCACATAGTAGGCTTAATAAATGTTTGTTCAGAGATTGGCCCAACCAACTAACCTGAAGGCCAACATCCAAGACTACAATATGTCAAGTCAGAGAGGAGTGTCTGAGATCAATGTCTCTGAGTTTCCTAGAAATCATAGCATGTTAGACCAAAGGGAACCTAAAAGATCATCTATTCCAAATGCAACATTCAATAGGGGAAGAAAAGTCCAAAGGCTGGGTAGGTGATATAGGTTATGTAGCTAGTCAGCGGCACAATGAGACAGGAGACCAAGTTGTCTGTTCTCAGTTAACAAGAACTGACATTTGGAGAGAGATGTAAAATTTACAACGTGCTTCACCTATGCGACCTCATTTGATGCTTAAAACTATGTTGACAGGCAAGGGTTCCAGTAACTCTGAGGCTCCCAGAGCCAGAATCCCAAATGAGGTCTAGTGTCCTTTCCACCATACAATACTATCTCCTGGTCCAACATTCCTTCAACGTGAAGGAAAAAGTGATTGTCAGGAAAAAAAAGAAAAAGAAGCATGTCTCTACTAGAAATGGAAAAGAATTCCCAGCTTTAACTCTGAATTTTAACATAATAAAAAAAAAACCCACAACTTTATATTTGTAACTGCAGTTCCCAGGAAAAAACAATAATGTTGTTGTCTCTGTTTATCAGGTTCCACAGATTTCATCTAGAATAGAATTTTATAGGTGGGAAAAACCTTAAAAGGAACAAAGGAACTGTCGGTATTACAGATATTTGTCACTAACCACTTTCCCTATAGGAAGCTAGATGGCACAGTGCATAGAGTGCCGGGCCTGGAGTCAGGAAGACCTGAATTCAAATCTGGCTTCAGATACTTATTAGCTGTGTGACCCTAGGCAAATCACTTAACCCTGTTTTCCTCAGTTTCCTCATCTGTAAAATGAGCTAGAGTGGGAAATGGCAAACCACTCCAGTATCTCTGCCAAGAAAACCCCAGAGTCATTAAGAGAAGGACACAGCTGAAATGACTCAACATAAACTTTTCCTATGACTTTGAAAAGTCATTTCACCTAAGACTTCATTTCCTTATGTGCAAAATGGACTAGATCATAGAATTCCAGGGATGAAGAACCTTAAAAATCATCTAGTTCAATACCGTCATCTTACATACAAGGGAACTGCGTTAAAGATGTTGGGGAGTTAGGTGGTATAGTGAATAAGGTACAGGCCTGAGTCAAGAAGACCAGAGTCCAAATCTAGCTTCAGACACTCCCTAGCTATGTGAACCTGGGCAAGTCAATTAACCCGTTTACCTCAGTTTCCTCATCTGTAAAATAAGGATGTTAACAGCACCTACCTCTAAGAGTTGCTGTGTGGCTCAAATGAGATAATATTTATAAAACATTTGGCACAGGGCCTAGGAACATAGTAGGTACTACATAAATTTACTAATTATTATTATTAGCTATTACTATTATTAGTATTATAACTCATACTCACGGCCTCCAAATTAAGCACTCCCCCTCCCCCCCATCATACCAAGCTGCCTCCGGTGATCTTTGAAGGCCTCTTCAAGCTATCGTCTTCTACCATCTGGTTCAAGAGTTCTTTACCTAAGGTCCATGGTCCAGGGATAGATTTCAGAGGGTCTGTGGGTCTCCTACTTCCCAACTTAGTCTGCTACATTACCACCCATTCCTTTATGGTGAAATCAGTGATGCAGACACTGCCTCCAGATTTCAATCGTCCATGCCTGCCATCCTGTGAGGCTTTTATTCCATCTGCCACAAATTTGCCAGAATAAGTGGTAGAGGTTATCAGGTTGACCTTTGCATCTCCTTCAGGTGCATGGTGCACCACACAGGATAAATGCTTAATAAATATTTGTTGAACTGAGTTTGAACCATGATACTAAACAAGCTTTAATAGCTTAGCTGCATGTATTTTTTTTGTTTATTTTTAAGGAATTATGTTTATCAATACTATAAAAAAAAACTGGGTGCTCTATTTCTTATATAAAACAAAAAAAGTTGAAGGAAATATGATTATATGTTAAGGCAGCTAGGTGGCACAGTGGATAAAGCACTGGGCCTGGAGTCAGGAAGACCTGAGTTCAAATCCAACCTCAGACACTAGCTCAACTGTAAAATGGAGATAATTAACTGCAACTATCTCCCAGGGTTGTTGTGAGGATCAAATAAGACAATGTTTATAAAGTGCTTAACACAGTGTACATAGCATGCTTAACATAGTAGGCATTATATAAATACTTATTCCCTCCCCTTCAATATGTTAATGTTAAAGAAATCCCTAATTGCACAGTGAAACCATGCCTGCCCTCAAGATGCTAGAATGTGTATATACTGGCATATTCAAAAAAAAAGATACAAGTTAATTTGGAGGGAAAATACTAATAGCTAAGGGAAATCAGGAAAAGCTTCATGTAAAGGTGGCATGTGGTACGGTAGAAAAAACACTGGTTTTGAAACCAGAAGACCTAGGTTCAAACCCTGCCCCTGGCTCAGTAGCTGTGAGACAATGAGCAAATCACTTAACCTCTCTGGGCCTCAGCTTTCTCATCTGAGGGACTGTCAGTGCAAATTCATAGAGACAGGACAGTGTCACATGTGAAACACAATAAGGTCAGTTTGGCTGGACTATAAGACACATTATGAAAAGAGACCTATAATATAATAATAACATATAAAAGTGATACGTAATATATAATATACCGGAAAGGCATGGTGTGACCAGGTTATGAAGACCTTTAAAAGCCAAACAGAGAAGCTTACTTTTCTAGGTATAATAGGGAGCCACAGAAGTTTATTGAATAAGAGTGATATGGTCAGATATGCTTTAATAGAATTACTTTAGCTGCTATGTGGAAGACAGGTTAGACTAGGGTTTCACTTAAAGCAGAGAAACTGTTTATTGAATAGAAGGCCCTTTACCATAGTCAAGTTGAGAAGTGATCAAAACTGTATTAGTAGACAAAAGGAATTTGACTAGAGAAATCTTGAGGGGGGTAAAAATGACAAGATCTGGCAACTGATTGGATATACGGGGTGACGGAAAGTGGTATAAGAGAAAAAGTACCAACTCCAGAGCTATTTCATATCTTGTCTCTGATACTATCTGGGTGATATCTTGGGCAAGACACTTAAGCTTTGTGTGCCTAAGTTTACTTATCTAGAGGACAACCTCTGGGGTCCCTTTAAGCTCTGATCCTATGACATCAAGGCTGTGAACCTGGGCCTGAAAGCTCTGCAACTTACACTTCATTATAATTAATCCTGTTATAGTGATGATACCCAAAAAGATCTACATTTTGGAGGAACTAAGTCCTAATGTTTGAGGCATGTAGAATATTGCAACAGAATACTACACCCACCCACATTAATCCGTAAATAGACATATAGATACATAACAATCTCCATATGGAACTCTACCTAATGATTCACAATTCTCATAAAACAAAGTAGATTAAAACTGAAATCATTCATTATTGGTTTATAGAAGGTAAAAATTATCAGTACAATTGTATTGTGCCCAGGACATACTATAGTAGGCCCTCAATAAACGTCCTTGACTGATTGAAATTTACTGTATTCACTATTTCTGTGAAGAATATCTTTGTTCTAATAAGAAAATTTGACTTGGAAAATTTTCAATTATGTCCTGGTCCACACACTTACTAGCTATGTGGCCTTGGGTACCACTTAGCCTAGTCATTAGGCCAACTAAGGTAGGTTTTGGGTTCATCTCATCTGCAAAATGGAGATGACACTATATTTGCAAGCTCCTCCCACCCACTTAAAAAATTATTTGTTTTAAGGAGCAGCTAGGTGGCACAGTGAATAGAACATCGACTTTGGAGTCAGGAGGACCTGAGTTCAAATATGGCCTCAGACACATCATAGCTGTGTGACCCTGGGCAAGTCACTTAACTCCAATTGCCGAGAGAGAGAGAGAGAGAGAGAGAGAGAGAGAGAGAGAAATATTTGCTTTGAGGAATAAATGAGAGTATAAAGAGCTGTATCAATGTCAACTGTTTCTCCTCCTCAGGGCTTCCAAACATTGGATTGAAAAGATCTCTAGCTTGCCTAGCATTCGTATTATTATTATTAGGACTAAAGTACAAAGTTAAAATAGGAAAGAAAAAGCATATATTCCAGTGGCAAATTCCCCAAATAACCCCAGTAACTTTTAAAAAGGTTTCTCTTGCAAGTAATAGTGCTAAATCAAATGCACCTCCTCTAGACTAGTTTTTGCAAAAGTTTAAGTTTTTTAGGGTTCTAGTTAAAGGCTTACAATGTTTTGTTGATTGATTGACTAATAGTTGAGTAATCTGCCTCACAAACCTATTTACTTATGTGCCAGAATGCACACATCTGTAACACTGTCCCCACATTCTTTTATTGACCTGGGTGAAGCTCTATCCTGAGGCAATACATGAGCCTTCCATACACTGAAGATATAAGGGAGAATGTCCTCAGAACTACCAGGATGACAATGAAGCTATCAAAATAAATCCTTATAGAGCTAAAAAATCAGTATTTTGCAAAGTCTTATTTTATACACAAAAGTTTACTTAATTAGATTTAAGTTTATGGAACCCATATATGAGTTCAAAAATAATTTAACATAAGCTGTAATAAGGAATTTTTTTAGAAAGATAACTTTTGGTTATTCACACTAACGAATGGGGGGGAAGGGATCCAAATAATTTTTTAAATAATTTCTATTAAGAATATATTCACAGAATTACCTTCCTTCCATATCTTTGATCTAAACAAATAATTAAAGTTAATTTGTATTCTCTAAATATCTACCACCTGGGCAGTACCAAGGTGAAAATGTAGAGATGAGAATAGAAGCTGATGTGGGATTAAAAATTCATCTACCAACGCAGGTTGACAACTTCTCTGCAATTTAAGAGTTTTTAAGAGTTGTCTAGGGTACTGGAAAGTTAAATGGTAGTGAAGTGCTGAATTAGAGCAGGAATCCAAGAATTACGGAATGGCTAAATAAATTGTGGTATATGGATGCCATGGAATATTACTGCACAATAAGAAACAACAAATAGGATTAATTCAGATAGGCAAGGGAAGATTTGTAATTACTGATACAAAGTATACAGAATGATGAAATGATATACACAATGGCAACAAAGTAAATTAAAACGAAAAAAAAACACCAAACTTGGTCCCCTTTGAGAAAACCTACATACCTCACTCTCTTCCTTCTCAAGAGGCAGGTATGAAATACTGTATATGCTGTGGGACATAGTTGATGTATTGGCTTTTGCTGAACTTTATTTATTTAATACCTAATAAACTAAAATATCTACTTTGTTATTCACCAAGTTCCTTGGGAACAAGGCAAGTCTAGAAAGCAGGTTTCTTCTGCTTCCTAGATTGGCTTCACCATCTTTCCTCTCCACTACTTTGACAGACAGGTAAACATTGGAACAATGCTGGTAAACTGACTTGAGAACTCCAGGTACTTGCTACTTTAGCTGACTGAAAAGTCAATGGATGACAACAATGTACAGGTTACATAAACAAATCATTTAACTGATGAACATAACCAGGACCACAAGATATTTTATCAGAAGAGGATTACAGTAGTTATGTATATTTAGGGAGGGCTATATCCACAAACAATGAAAGTCCACATTATTGACATCAATAACATACATGAGGCCATGCCTTGGTGCTAAAAAACAACAACAACAACAACAACAAAAACCAAAACCACTGAAAACAGTCTAAATGAACAGAAGAGTCTGAAAGGACAATTCTTTCTAGCCCTAATTGGGTGGGCACATCAATCTTCATTATAATACCTCCATGAAAGGTTGGCGTGGGTTGGAAGATTCCACTGGCAAGTTTTCAAGGGTCACTAAAGAAGCTCTGTCATTCATTTAAAAAAAAAAGAAAGAAAGAAAGAAACCCATAATTGTGCTAGCAGCTTTAAACAACAGGATTTGAAATTTATCCACATTTAGACTAATTATCAAGGTTTCTTTCCATTAGCTAAGATATAGGTCATGAATCTTTTACAAACCTAATTTACTATTTGAACTAAACTATTATTAAATGCCATATAGCTTTAACAGTAAGCTTTAAACACCATAAAACCTCAAAGCCATCTTCATCTATAAAATGAAGGAACTGGACAATACCTAAAATCCCTTAAACCTAGGATCCTTTTATTTTTATTGCTCTATCCATCCTCAATCAATAATAACACAATCATATAGTTGGAATGTGCCTGCCTGTTCACTTGGACCAATCAACAGATCTCTCCTCTTACCCTCAAACCCAACCTACAGGAGAGGATAAGTGCTAAAATAATATCCTCCGTGTTACTACCGAGGACAACAAGAGATAGAATGACTTCTCAACCATAGATTAAAATCCAGTTCTCCCAACTTGCTGTTTTGACTATGGTCAACTTAGAACTGCTCCTCTTTCTATCTTTTCCATATCCTGCCTAGAATTTATTCATTGCCTCTATTAATGGAATGCTATTCAAATCTCTAATTCCTACCCTCCCTTCTCTCACCTTGGGGGGGGGGGGCTCAGTTTCCTCATCTGTAAAATAAAGGGACTGGATTAAATGACCTCCAAGAGCCCTTCCAGCTCTAAATCTATGATTCTATAGCAGAACAAAAAGCTAATGTAATTATGACATTACGATAATCATATGTCATGACTTCATGTATATAATGAAGCAGTTCTTCACTTTGGCAAGTAGGATCACCAAGCACAGAATAGGGTTAAAGGTCAGACTGTTGGCCATGGAAGTGTTAAGGATTATATGTAGCTGAAAAGAATAGGATCATTGTGTTGTTGGTCATCCTTTACATGGACATCCAGAGTAAAAACAGATTCTGTGTTGCTGACAATTTCCTTTGAAAGTGTTTTAATTACAGTGATGGCGCCATAAGTTACTGGTCAGTCCTCTAAGAAACTGAGTAGTAGAAGCCCATTAGTAAGTTCTTACCAAATAGTACTAATATCCCCATTTTGCAGACAAGAAACTACAACTCAGGGAGATAGAGTGATTTGCTCAGTTTACAATGTTAACAAGAATTGCCCTGGGACTTGAATCCAAACCTACTGGATCCAGAACCAAATAGTCAATGAAAGTTTTTAAGGTGGATCCATTTCACTGGGTCCGACAACATTCAAACTGACATGTTCCTAAAAGGCTTTATAATTAAATATATGTATGTATGTATACAGCATTAAGGTAAAATATTTCACATACAAATGTAATATATTACACATTGATTATCAAAACACGACTGCCAGTAAACTTAGTCAAGTTTGCTCATCTTATAATAATTTTGGTAGAGCAGTCAATATTACCACTACTTAACTATACCATTTATGTACAGACTGCACCTTTCTCCCCACAGATGAGCTGTTCTTATAAACCAAAACAGAGATGACACATAAGAAGTAACTTCCCTTGAAATATACTTTAACTACTCTTAAGCAATGTTGAAGCTTCCCTGACATTTCTATGTAACAAATCTCCAACCAGGACTATTCCACTTTCTGTTTCGGCCTATCACAAACACCTCTATTTTGTGCAGATGAAGTCAAGCTAACTGAGCAAGTACCTGCTAGCAGGGTTCCACCCACCCAGGATTCCCAAAAGGCCTGGGAGGCTGCTTCGAACACTGTTAGTCTTAATTACAGCACTTTCAAGGGAAACTCCCAGAAGCACAGTGTCCCATACTTACCCTAGCTGCCCATGCAAAGGATGGTCGATTGCTCCTATGACCAAGAAAATAATGCATTCATTCATTTTGTTTATTCCCTCACCAAAAAAAAAAATCCTTAACTATTACTTCTTAAGTCAAAAACCTGTCCTTTGACCTACGACATGCTTGCTTCCATCCAAGTTTCAAAAGTGGAAATACAGGGGCAGCTAGGTAGTGCAGTGAATAGAGCTCTGGCCTTGGAGTCTGGAGGACCTGAGTTCAAATCCAGCCTCAGACACTTAACACTTACTAGCTGTGTGACCTTGGGCAAGTCATTTAACCCCAATCGCCTCACCCCCCCAAAAAAAGTGGAAACTCACTCACTCTCTCTCTCTGTCTCTCTCTCTCTCTCCTCTGACTACCCAACCTAATAAAATCAACCTATTGGTAGAAATGTGAAGAAAATTAGTTACATATATTAGTTAAAGGGTTAAGGAAAGCTATACTCACAAAAGGAGAAGACTTAGTTTTTAATCTTTTAAACAGGGATCTTTAGGGTAGCTTGAGAAAGAGTACTGGTTTTGAATTCAGAGGACGTCCAAGTTCTCCTTTCAGCTCTTAATCTGTGGTCCTATGACTTGGATTCTAATTTTAGTTTTATCACTGTTACACTGAGCAAATCACCAGATCTCTCCAGACCTCAAGTTTCTTCATCTATAACTAATTTTCTGGTATAGAAATGGCCATGCTAAATGTATTTAAGAACACTATTCTATTAGAGCATGAAAATTTCATGGCACTATCCCATGATCTTGGTGAAGATTTCCTTATTAAATATAAAAAACAGTAATTCTTAAAAAGTCATATGCAAATATTTACATACTCTACAATGCAGATTAGGTGTAACTTTTTATTTTAAACTGATCAAATCAAGCTTCCCCATAAGGTTTTTTTTCCCCAAAAAAATTATGGTTCTCTACTAAAGAACTATATATGTTTTTAAAAGCACAATTCATCAAAAATGATTCAATCTCTAAGGATCAGTTTGAGAAAGCTACATTTGGGCCTAACGAAAATTTCAGTATTTGTATTAAAATATTTCTCCCCTATAATCTTAGTTTAAACTAAAGCCAATGACACTAAGTTATGAGGGAGTAGCTGAAAGGTCAACCCTTCCCATCACAGTCAATGTGGAAAATCACAGCAGACATGTACTTTGTCAAATCAAACTCATATGAATTTGGCCAAAATTTCATCACATCCATGAATGAGAAAATTTCCCATTTTAAATAGATTTTTTGGTTCATGCTACTCCTTAGCTTGCCTGTAAATGCATGTTAAAGGACAGCCATGTTAAAAACTTCATTAAGAACATTTGTTTCTACTTCAGGTAGCACCTGCAAACCACGTCATTATCACTGCACAGAGCAGGGACTAGATGATTTTTTTTTTCATTTTGCTAACAAGGTCAACTGAAGGGCATTTTAATGGCTAATAGTTGAATGAGCATATTTTCAAAGTATTTATTTGATTTATCGACCCTAATTTTTTTTTGTTATGTCTGCAGACTTAGTTGAAAGAAACTTTTTCACAATTTATTCCAGACTCCTCACTCATAGCAGTGTACTGCAGAAACTGAGATCTACAATGTAATATATTCTAGTCCCCAACAAAGAACTCAGGATTTAATTCTTCTTTGGAGCTACAACCTTGGGAAGGAAGAACAGTGTGGGAGTCATTAGTACTAATTGCTTGTTAATGTCTCAGTACTGGAGAGCAATTACTAGTAGAGTTACTGCCTGGAAACAGAAAGCTTATACTAATTGGAGTTCATCAGATACTCATCTATCCAGTAAGCACCCTAGAATAGAGAGAAAATCCTGGTCATATTTGGAAAACCATCTTGTCTACCTAGGGCTTTTCTCATTGGAAACAATTAAGTATGTCCTGCTCTCCACGGTAGGTGTGATAAAATCTCACTACAAGATGGTCAAGCTTTTTTAAAATTAATACATTTAATTTTAATAAAAATTTAATAATTTAAATTTAACAACTTAAATTTAAATAAAATTTAATAAAAACAAAAACCCCAACTACTGAATAAGAAATTGTTTGACAAAAACTGCTGGGATAATTGGAGAGCAGTATAGAAATTACATTCAGACAAACACCTCATACTTTATACAAAGATATGCTCTAAATCTATAGGTAACCTAGATATAAAAGGTCACATCCTAAATGAATGAGAAACAAGAAAAAAGTTAACCTGTCAAGTCTATGGATAAGAGAAGTTTATGACCAAAGAATAGAGAGAATCATTAACAGATCTCATTTCCAAGATATCCAATGTGCCCCAAAAGTCTTAGTGTAGTTTAAAACTATAATACCTTAAAACTGTAAAGACTTATGGGAAATCTGTACCCAAAAGAAATCAAGAAATAAACAAAAAAGACCTTTCATGTACAAAAATATTTATAGCAGCATTTTGTGGTGACAAAAAAAAAAAAAAAACCTTAGAAACTAGGAAGATGCCCATCAATTAAGTAATGCCTAAATAAGTTGCAGTATATGAATGCAATGGAGTACTTATGAGCTATACAGAATGAGGAAGTAGATGATTTCAAGAAGACAAGAGATTTAAATAAACTGATACAGATCGAAGGGTGGAGAACCAGAACAATGTATAATATATCAATTTTATAAAAATGAACAATTTTGAGGACTTCTCTAAATCAGTGAAGAATGAAATTAGAACAAGAAAAATTTACATAGTAACAACACTATAAATAAAAATTGAGAGTTGTAAGAATTATAATTGATTGATACTGTGAGAGAATGAGACACATACATATGTGTATATATTATACACATGTATATACATGTGCATATATGTGTACATATATATTATATAGGTATATATTAATATATACATGTGTATATATTAAGTATTACGCAGAAATATATATATATATTTCTTTATAAAACCAATGAATGTTTGTCGGGTGTTTTTTACACGAATTTTTTTCTTTTTTTTTTCCTAATGGGGTGAGAGGTAGGAAGGAGAAAAAAAATCAATTTCTGTTCAATTTTAATAGGAAAGGGGAGAAGAGGGCCACAGATGTGAAAAGTTGCATGTACTCTCAATGAGGTCACTGTGGTGACATCAGTTTTACATAAACTGTTTTACTTTGTTAGGAGACATCTCCTGAAGTGGGAATAATCTGTAAATATTTGTAATATAAAAACAAAACACATCAATAAAACTTTCCCCAAAAAGAGGGGAAAAGTCAGAAACCACAGTGTGACCCAGAAGAGAAATCACTATTCCTATCTAGCTAAACTGAAGAAAACCATTTTCCCTATTTGTATTATATGGTACAAGGGAGAGGAGGGTCAGATGAAATTATTTCCCCCAAACTTAACTCATCATTTCTTTTCTGTGAGATGGACAGAGGCTCATGCTAAGTTAAGAGTCTGAATGTTAGAGCAGAGGCAGCCAAATACTTGAAAAACATTTGTGCTCTCATGTTACTAACACCAAATTAAATGTGACCATTATGGTGCACCACAGTAAACAATTTTTACGTTTCAAATGGACACATAAGATGAAATTCTGGCAAGATAAATCTTAAGTAACAAAACATTTCGAAAGGAAAAAATCAAGATGACTGACATTCATGTGATAGGCTTTTAGTCCAGATTATGGCTAAATTCATGTGCATGTAAGTGTATAACTGCATGTTAGATAAGGTTAAAATCACTACCAGATTTGTTTCTAAATCAACCAACCTAAAGTTTTTAATAGTTCCATTAGTTATTTAATTACTCACATCACTTTATGTCTAACTCAATTTTCCAAAGCAGCCCATTTTGCAGCCCATTTCAGAGTGGGGTGTGGAGTGGTGTTTTTTGTTATAATAGAATCATAGATTTGAAGGTGAAGGGAACCTTAGATCTCATCTAGTCCAACCCATTCATTTTACAGATGAACAAAGTGAGGCCTAGTTAGTGATTTGCCTATGGTCAGACAGTATGAAGTGACAAAAATCAGGATACAACCCCAGGTTCTCTAATTCCTTAGAGCAGAATTTTTTCTGCTAAAGGGCAGACAGTCCATTTACCTCAGGCTGTTTTCTCAAGGGTAAGCTGGCCCTGAGGTATGTAATCCATAGTCTCAATGCTAGTGAGTGGAAATAAATCAACAATTGACAAACACTACCAAACACCTGCCTTCCTTCCCCTCATTCCCCGTAAGCACTACATATTTCATTCCAGTAACGACAAGTCCTTGAACTTAAATCTTAATGACAGTTACAATATAGGTTAAACTCACTTAGAACAAGAGTGGTTTAGCTGAGGTTATGAATTTATTACTCGTTAAGGAAATTCATTGTGAATAACTGAGTGATTACCTTAATTCTGATTAAAATACTCAAAATGTGTTATGTGAGGAATTCTGAATATCTGCTGCTAGGAAATCCTACTATACCCTTCCTTCAACTTACCATCCCACTCTCAAAATAAGTTCTTCTAAACCTTTCCTTTCTACCCTCCCCCAAATCTCTCAGCTAAGAACTTTGCCTCGTATTTTACAGAAAAACTGAATCCAATCAACATGAGCCTCCTCTTCCTTGTCTCCTACCACCATCTCCTTATCTCATGTGATGAAGTGGCCTTACTCCTGACCAAGGCTAACCCCTCGACTTCTTCCACTAGTCCCAGTGATCTGGTCTTTTCCAATAAACTGCCCTGTCATCCCTACTCTTACCAATTATTTTCAATTTCTCCCTGTCTACTGTCTAATTCCCTACTGCCTACAAACATGTCTGTTTCCCCAATCCTGGGGGGGGGGGGGGGGGGGGGGCCCAGAACCTTTACTTGATCCTTCTATCCTCTATCTCTTCTGCCCTTTGTGGCTAAACTGCTTGAAAAGTCCAGTCTGCAATAGGTATGTCCATCTTCTCTTCTTTTAAGCTCTTCTTAATATCTTACAATATGGCTTCTGACCTTATTCTATCTAAACTGCTCTCTCCAAAGTTACCAATGATCTCTTACTTGCCAAATCCAATGGCTTATTCTCAAATCATCATTCTTAGACCTCTCTGAAGCCTTTGGCATTGTTGATCACCCTCCCCTTCTTGATGTTCTCTTTTTTCTGGGTTTCTGGGACACCACTCTCTCCTGATTGATTCTTCTTCCACCTATTTGATCCACCCCTCCTGTCTCCTTTGTTGTTGAGTCACTTTAGTCATGTCTGACTACCGGTGACCCCATTTGGAGTTTTCTCGGCAAAGACACTGGAGCGATTTGCTATTTCCTTCTCCAGCTCATTTTACAGTTGAGGAAATTGAGGCAAACACGATTAAGTGACTTGTCCAGGATCACACAACTACTAAGTATCTGAGGCCACATTTGTACTCAGGAAAATGAGTCTTCCTGACTACAGGCCTGGTGCTCTATCCACTGTGACACCCAGCTGGTCAACACTCCTTTGCTAGATCCTAACTCAGATCACTCCTTCAAACTGTCAGTGTCCCTCAGGGTTCTGTTGTAGGCTGTCTTCTCTTTACCTTCCATAGTACTTTGTTGGGTGATCTCATCAACTCCCCTTAATTTAATTATCATCTCTATACTGGTGATTCTCTTCTACCTATTCTGCCCCGACTTCTCTGCTGATCTCCAATCATCTCCCATTACCTTTCAGACATCTGGAACTGGATGTCAAATAGACACCTGAAACTCAACATGTCCAAAATAAAACACATTATCTTTCCCCCTAAACTCTCTCTCCCTTCAAGCTTCCCAATTATTGTGGAGGGCAACACTATCCTCTTGCCCTTCAGGATCAAAACCTAGAGTTAACCTTGACTTGTCAATCTCTCTTACCTTAACCCCTAACATCCAATCTATTACCAAAGCCTGATGATTTCACCTATGCAGCATCTCTCAAATATGCCCTCTAACACTGCCACCACTTTGGTGTAGGCCTTTGCCTTACACCTGGTTATTATAGTCTGCTGATGCGTCTGCCTGCCTCAAGCCTCTACTCCAATCAACCCTCCATTTGGCCACCAAAGTGATTTCCTTCAAAGCTCAGGTCTGGCCACATCACCCAGCTACTTAAATAAATACCAATGGTTCCCTTTTGCCTCCAAGATCAAAGACAAAATGCTCTGGCATTCAAAGCCCTTCATAGCCTACAGTCTAGACTAGAAGACTAGAACTTCCAGGTATTAAGAACGCCAAACTCCCCACCACACCCTCTTCAATCAAGTGACACTGGTCCCCTTCCTCTTCCGAAAAACAAGATACTCCAGCTCTGGGTATTTTCTCTGGCTATCCTCCATGCCTGGAATCACTTCTTTCCTCAATTATAGCCACTACTTCTTTAGCCTTCATTAAAAGTCCCAACTAAAATCCCATCTTTTGGGGGAAGTCTTTCCCAATACCTCTTCATTCTATTGCCTTCTCTCTATTACTTCCAACTTATCCTGTATACAGCTTGCTTGGTACATATTTATTTGCATGTTGTCTCCCTTACTAAAATTATAAGCTCCCTGAGGCCAAGAACTGTCTTTCGCCTCCTTTTTGTATCACCAGCCCCTAGCACAGTGACTGGCATATAGCTGGCACTTAATAAATGTTTATTGGTTGATTGATGTCTTATTGTAATTGGCATCAGTAAATCATGAAGAGATCTGAAATCTGGAGAGAAGGGTGAGTTACTGAATTACTTAAGAATACACACACACACATTTGTAAAAATCTTTTTAAAAAGCAACTTCCCAAATTAAGCATTTTACATAGACACATCCACACAAGTCACTGAGAATTTCAATTTCCCTAATTGAAACATCTCTCACTCTAGAATCTCCTGAGTGCCACCATAATACCATCAGAATTGTTTTTACAGCCCAGGAACACAAAGAAAAGCACCATCCTTTTATTTCTTTTTTTTAAGACAGTTTTTAAGTGCTATCCCACTCCACTATTAAAAAAAATTCAAATATACATTAACATTCAACATTTTACCTAGGACTGTGAAGCAATGATACGCCTCAATCACTTTCCCTTTCTCTTCTCTTTTCTCCCTTCCTTTTTTTCTCCCCACTTTTTACTATTCTTATCCCCTCCTCCCTCAGCTCTACCTCAGAAAATGCTCTACTGGTGGTGGTTCTTTGGATCAAAAAAAACCCAAAAAACCCACCTGTTCACATGACCTACAACTATTATTAGTAATAGTATTGTGGAGGAAATCAATAAAACCTGTGTGCTGAATTTTGGGACATCTCAGAAATAGTAAACTCAGAGGCCAGTTAACGGAAAAAAGGGTTTTATTCAACAAGGTAAGTGCCCTAATTCAATCTAGATGGAGGCCCCATCATTTTGTTTGTTTGGGTTTTTTTTTTTGTTTGTTTGTTTGTTTGTTGCTAGGCAATGGGGTTAAATGACTTGCCGAGGTCACACAGTGAGTAAGTGTTATGTGTCTGAGGCTGGATTGGAACTCAGGTCCTCCCAACTTCAGGACCAGTGCTCTATTCACTGCACCACCTAGCTGCCCCATGGCCTCATCATTTTGGAGCTCCCCTGCCACCTGGATATTCTGATGGGATTAACTACAGAAGAACAATACCACCAGAATAACCCTGAATTTTGCCAATTAATTCCTGAGACACTAAGGTTAACAAGTCACAAACCCAGCATTAGGCCATTTCCCCACCCCAAACACCTGACATTCGGTCCCTATCACTCAAACTCCAAAATAAAGCAAGTAGCTGAGCAGCCTCACCAGAGAGGCTCCTTCAGCTGCCTGCCCTGAGGCTGCCCCATATAGGTGACCCTTTGTTCAGTGGACTACTAGCCAAAAGGCAAATGCCCATTAGCTAAGGCTAACTAACCTTTTTATTGTCCAGCCTCCACACCAAATGGATGAAGGTAGAGGGAATACCAAGGTGAGAGGAATTACCCTCCAGAAGGATCTCAGGACCTCTGGGTAGAGCAGGGCTGAGGAATCTGCAAACTCTGGGCCACAGGTGGCCTTCTAGGCTACAGGTTCCCTACCCATGGGGTAGAGGAATTCTCTAAACAGTATTCACATTTATATTGTGTTTCAAGGAAAAAGTGTTTTCCTCACAACCTAGTGAAGTAGGCAGTATAAATATTATCCCCATTTTAGGAGTTCAAATGCAGCCTCAGATACTTACTAGCTGTGTATCTGGGCAAGACTTAAGTAAGTCTGTTTGCCTCAGTTTTCTCATCTGTAAAATGGGCTGGAGAAGGAAATGGCAAACCACTCCAGTTTCTTTGCCAAGAAAACCCCAAACGGGGTGACTAAGAGACACACCTGACTGAACAACCACAACATCACCATTTTACAGAAAGAAAAAGAACTTTTACGGAGGAAACTGAGTTCCTGTAGACAGTTAAAGGACAACCTGCTAAGGTTGCACTGCTACTAAAGTCTCAGATCAAGGACTCAAAACCAGGTCTTTCGACTCCAACACCTGAGTACTTACACATTTCACCAATTCTCGATCAGTACTTTCAATTTCAAATCAGAGAGGGGAAGTAGAAACGTGGAAAAATCTATCTGATGTTTTGTGCTTGCTAGGAAAACAAACTGAAATGCTAACATTACACCGAAGGTTGAGCAAGGCCAATTACTCTTTAAAAAAAAAAAACCTGATATTTAACAAGAAATGCTGTTCACATTTTCCTCTTTTTTTGAAAACTTGGAAGTTAATTGGCTAGGAAGATAGTTAAAGGATATGGGATTCAGATTTAAATTTCATTCCACCCCAGCTAATTAAGTCACATGCCAGCATCACCAAGCTTATTAAGTATTCCAAAACATTTTTGCTATTTGCCAGATATTTGTCCACCAGGTATGCTATGCAAAATCGATGGCCGACATGTTGGGGCATGCAACCTGTTTATCACTCTGTGTAATTTGCTGCCAACCTACCTAATACTAGAGGGGAAAAAAAATGTGTACTTCTCCCTTAGAAATGACTGTCTTTCAACACTAACCACACCAAACTGCCTTAAATTTTTTTTTCAGTAATTCTGGAACTATTTTGCTGTAAAATTACCCTGAATTTATTTGGGCCAGCCCAGGAAGGATAACAGGTACTTCATTTGCATAGCCAATGTCAATATTCACTTGTATCCTAACCTGATTGGGGGATGGGCATGGGAGAGGGAGCAGTTCAAAATTATACCAGCACTTAAGAAAGCAGATGAAACCAGGGACCATTTGCAACTCCACTCCAATTCACAATCCCCTAAGTTATTCTTATAAAGAACAAACATATTTTGGAAGAATGAAGTTAGTAATCAAAGTCCAACATTATTAATGTTCCTTTTTAAAAAAAAAATTCAATGCATATAACAAAAACTATCCTTTTGAAAAAAATTTAACAGTCAATTTACCTATTTCTTTTGTGGTATCCAGCATAGTAAAATAGTAAAGGCTGTGGATTTGGGTTAAGAGGACCTGGATCTAATAAGAGCTAGAATTTTTATGGTGCTCTAAGATTAAGTGATTTACTCATTTGAACCTCACAACAATGCAATAAAGTAGGTGCTATTATTCCCATTTTATAGACAAGGAAACCACCAGAAAAAGGTTAACTGACTTAACCCAGGGGGCTAAGTGTCTGAGGCAGAATATAAATTCAGGTTTTCTTGACTCTTGGGCATCTAGTTTGAAGTTGAGGGAGTGCCAGCCCTGAAGTCAGAAAGACCTGAGTTCAAATCTGGCCTCAGACACTTACTAGCTGTGTGACCCTGGGCAAGTCACTCAACCCTGTTTGCCTCTATTTCTCCATCTGTAAAATGAGCTGGAGAAGAAAATAGCAAACCACTCCATTATCTTTTGCCAAGAAAACTCCAAATGAGGTCACAAAGAGTCAAACACAACTGAAACGACTTAACAACATTTCCTGACTCTTTAAGTTCAATACTCTACCAACTATGTTATCTAATTGCTCCTGAAACTAGGGGGTACAGTGGAAAGAGTGCTGGTAGGAAGACCTGAGCTCAAATCTGATTTCAAGACACTATGTGACCCTGGGAAAGTCACTTAATCTCTTTTTGCTTCAGTTTCCTCATCAGTAAAATGGGGATAACAACCTACCTCTCGTGGTTGTTGTGAGGATCATTTGAGATAATAATTATAAAGTACAGTGTCTGGCACTATACCTATACATACATACATATGTATATAATATTGTGCTATATTATATAGTAAGTACTATATTGGCTATTATTGTTATTATGTGGTCTTATACAAGTCACTTAACTTCTCATTCCTTGAATATAAAATGAGAGGTATAAAACTAGATGATCTGAGGTCTCTTCTAGCTCTAAATTGATTATTTAGAAAGATGGGGACTGAATGAATTATGTGCAAAGAAGGACTTCACATTTAGCCCATTGATAAATTACACATCTTACCTGAATGTAACAGTAGAACAGGCACTGGAGTGATGGAAATGTTACTACTGATGTGAACTGGAATAGTTACTTTCCCTCCCTGGGGCATAAATTTCCTGTTCTGCAAAATGAAAGACAGACTAGAAGACCTGTTCTAACCCTATGATCCTAGTCAACATATTGTTGAGATTTACATTTCTTTTCACTGCAAATGAAGGGAAGGTGAGGTTTCTTTTCCTCACCAGAACATGCTTGACAGAGTCCCTTTCTCTTTCTTCACTGGAGGTAACGGTAGTCCAGCTATGAATTAAGTTAGTTCCCTTGTGTGGACTCAAGATCTGTCCAAAGGACTACTGTTTCCATGACCACTGTTTTGAATGGGCAAAACTGCAGAAGACACTATTACCTTATCTTAAATAAAGACCTCATCCAAATGTCTTCTGCAGCCATCCCACTAAAAAAAATTTATTTCAATTGGATTTTTAGCTAGGTCAGTCTTTCAGTTGAGTGAGGTATCAACAATTTCCCCTTAAGGTCCGAGTCACACTGAAAAAAGAAACATATGTGTTAATCTTTTATCAATAAAAAGAGATTACACTAGTATTAAAATACAAGTTACGTGTTTCTTTAAGAGAAGCACTGAGCATTCTTGACCGAAGTAAATTGTTTTTGAAGCCAAGCTGTAGGAGCACTGACATATCAAAGGAGGAGATTTGAACAAAAGATCTCCAGGGCTACTGAGGAAAACGCAAGGCCATAATAAAACTCCATCAATAGGGCATTATTCACTGAGGTTTGGTAACTAAGAGGAGCCCCAGGACCTATTGTTACCTCTAATTATTAAGAAGATTTTATTTTTCGGTTGGCCTCAGGGAAATGAGTCATTCTTGGAAGATTCAAAAAGTCTTATCAAGACAGGCTTTGAGGACATGGTAAACAGGTCACCCAACCTTCCCCAAGTCAGAAAGGTAAAAGACCTCCTTAACCTTTGGTTCACTGACCTCCCTTATTCCAATAATCCACCTGTTTTCTTCAATAAGCAAGAATATTCTAAAGCCAAGGTTCTTAACCTTTACGTAGCGTTTTGGCAATCTGGTAAAGCCCTTCTTAGAATCATGGTTTTTAAGAGCCTATACTAAACAAACAATAAACAAATTCACAGGCACCAGATTAAGAAACTTTGCACTAAAGCAATTATCTCTGAGAATACATATGGAATGATACGTGGACCGACCATATTTACTACTTGACACATTTTAGAAGCTGTAGGTTTAAATTTTAGACATTTTGTATCAGGTGTGTTGGCAAACTAGCCATTTGACCTTTTCTTTACACGTGTGGCTGAAGAGTCTATGAATGTGCATGAACCTTCAAGTTATGCAAACAAGGTCAATTTAATGGCCAGAGCATTTAAATACAATATAAATGAGCTGTCTACACACAAGTTGCCTTTGTAGCAGGCTAGCAATCTGTAGATGAATTGTGTTCAGAAGTTTCCTTGACTTGTGGAGGATTTCACAGGTTAGTTAGTTTTTCGGTTTTGACCGACTTTTCCCAAACAAACAGCTTAGAATTTAGGTAGAACATTATGCTTCTTTAATGGAATAAAGTTTGAGCAGACTGTCCCCAGAGTCCAAGTTAGCTCCTTCCTTCACTTTTTTTTTCCTCTTCTTGAAGCAGTGCAAGAAACTTCAGTTCAGAGAGAAGAATCCCAGGATTTCATTTTCTTAATCTAATGAATGGCTGATTTACATTTCTCCCTCAATTCTTTAAAAAGGTTGGTTCTCATTCTGTTCAATAAACTGTACTGATTTTCAAATCAAATGAGAACCTGGTTATGGTCCAAATAAGAACAATCACTTTCTGTATGTATATAACAGGATTAGTTGGTGTCCTAGAACTCATTTACTTTATATTATTTCCCCCATTATTTTTCTTATTCTTGTGGATAACATTTTACTCAGCTCCTATTCTGATCCCAGAGCTTCACAGTAAAATTAAAAACTTTTTATGGAAATAAGGTCAGATATTTAGTAGAATCTTTATCTAAAAACAATTTTCTTGAACAAAGTTTTGTCTCATATAAGGTTTCATGGGCTCCCAGGGCCAAATTATTCATTACCTACCTGCCAACCTACTAGCCTCTCAGTTTTATAGTTAATTAAAAGCATTTCCAATTTGGAAGTGTCTATCACAGCATGTAGCATGACCTTTGAAAATACAAAGTCATCTTCAGGCCATGAAGAGGCACCAGTCAGCATAGAGCTTGTGTAGTTACTACCACTGAAGTTAAATAGGGAAACGTGTGCTTCAAAATATGAAGCAAAAATGCATAACCTTTAAAAATAAGGTTATTCAGAGTGAGGATAACATTAGTAAATTTTAAGGTATTCTAAAATTTAATATCTAAAGGTTTTAGTTTGTCTAAAATCCAGGGGTCTACTCATGTAAGATTATTTCAGTATCCTTACGATTATAATAGTTTATATTATAATGATTGAGTCAGCTGGCTTATGTGGTGCCGCTGTAGATTTGGGCAAGTCAATCAATATCTATGGGTCTTAGTTTACTCATCTGTAAAATGAGAGGGCTATCTACATGTACCAGATGGCCTTTAGGGGTTTCTTCCAAGGCCAAATCTGTGATTGTGTATCTGTAGCACAGTGTTTTGAAAAGAGCTAAAATCAAAAGATGAGTTCAATCCTAGTTCTGTTTCCTTATCACCTATATGACTTCTCCTCTCAGGACTTCAGTTACATCATCTGGAAATGAGGAAATTGGGTTAGCTGACCTTTAACATTTCCTCCAGCTCTAAATTCTATGATCCAAGTTAAACTGAAAGGTTTTTATAGGTCACAATTCCAAGCTCATAGGAAGATTTAATTTAAGAATTCCAGCATTAGTACATGAATCCTGATTAACAAATGATACTCAGCATAAAAAGGCATCTATCCCAAATATTTCCATAACAATGTTAACCCAGTATCTATCCAAACTTCCCAGAACTATACCAGATGTTGTCTCATTATGCTGGAGAAGGCCGGACTAGAGGACCTAAGGTGTTCTTTCCATCCTAACAATCCCTGAGCCTAAGTGAGCCTAAGAGTTTCATTCCTGCACCAGGCCCAAGGAAAATGGAGCCCAAAATTTTCAGACATGGATGAGTATCTTTTATATTCTAGGAAACTGTTCACTCCCCTTACTCCAACTCCCATCATCAAGCTAGCCCCACTCCTCAATCTCTTCATTTTTGCTTTATTATTTTTAAAAGGAAAGGAGTAGAACTTTAAAAAAAAAATGCACACACACATATCCCCCCCCCCAAACTCCTATACAGTTGATATGCATTATAAATTAGAAATTAAGAATTTAGTGGGGCAGCTAGGCAAATCCAGCCTCAGACCAAACACTTGACACTTACTAGCTGTGTGACCCTGGGCAAGTCACTTAACCCCAACTGCCTAAAAAAAAAGGAAGAATTTAGTTAGGGACATTGATATAGGGAAAAGAACTTTAATTGAGGGATATTAAGAGATAAATGTCAAATTAGTAGTAAAGATAATGAGTATATGTATGACCTTAGGCAAGGCACTTAATCCGTGAGACTCAGTTTTACATTTACAAAATGAGGTCACATTGGATGAGTTCTTAATGTATGACCCAATTATCAAGTTATCCTAGATGTGTGACCTTAGACAAGTAATTACCAAATTGTTTAACTTCATGTCTTGGGTAGTCTTCTGTTTTCTAATCTTTTTTTTTTTTTTTTTTTTTGCTAGGCAATGGGGTTAAGTAACTTGTCCAGGGTCACACAGCTAGTAAATGTTATGTGTCTGAGGCCAAATTTGAATTGTGGTCCTCCTGAGTCCAGGGCCAGTGCTCTATCCACTGCACCACCTAGCTGCCCCTCTCATCTTCAAAATGAAGGTAATATATTAGATGTTCTGAAGGATCCTTTCTTGTCCTAAATCTTAAGATTCTAGGTCTCACCTCCACAGCCTAACTGGTCTCCAGGCCTCTCATTTCTCCTTTTTCCAATACAATACACTGAAAGCTGCCAAAATAATCTTATAGCAAAGATCTTACAATGTCACTACCCTGCTCAAAAAGTATTGGTGGCTCCCTATTGCTCCTAAAATAAACTCCACAGATTGGATATTAAAGATCTTCCACATTCTGGCGGCATCCTAATTTTGCAATCTTAATTCACATCACTTAACATACTCTATATGGTTTCCACCTAAACTGGCCTACTCAGGCTATTCCCAGAACTCAATGCCACACTTACTCCTTTCCTCACTTTGGCCTCTGAGGATCCTACATACTTTAAGTATCAGTACAGGTAGCATCTCCTTGGTGAAGCTTTCCTTGATTCTAGCCTGCCTGAAGGTCTTCTCTACCTCCTCAAATTTTCCTAAAGCACATACACTTAGCGCTTGTGTGACCAGGGGCAAGTCATTTCACCTCTGCCTCAGTTTCCTCAAGTGTAACATGGGGGTAACTGTATAATGGGGGATAGCACCTACTTCCCAGGGTTTTGGGAAACAAAAGACTTAACATTTGTAAAGTTTTTTATGCTTAGCTAGGTGACACCTTAGGCACTGAACAAATATTTGTGCCTTCCCTTCCCAGACTAAAGGTCTATTCTCACTCAGAAGAATGTAAAGCAAATTGAATGATAGAGCACGTACTAGCTTAGCTCAAATAGCTAGCCCATGGTAGCAGCCACTTAATACTTACTCAAATAGATTCTAGGATCTAGACCTTGAGTTGTATTTTAAAAGGTTTAAAAGTAGTTTTCAGTCATTGAAAACAGAAAGTTACTGAGCAAGGCAAGGTAGAATGACAAAGTCAGTGACATAGATGGCCTACATATAGGGGGACAATGAGTAGGGCAGACTTAAGATTTCCCAGTTTTTTCATTATATGTAGGAAGGTATCAAAAGGTGGTATTCAATATAGGTCCAGGGTCTCCACCAATACCTAGCTGGGGATCATCTAACTTCTTTGGACTTCAATTACTTCATCTGCAAAAGGAGTTGGGTTAAATTTTCTCTAAAATTCACTCCAGCTCCATAACGGACAATATTATTATTTTTAGCCAAGATGGTCCCAGTACTCTACCACTGTAACACCGGTTTCCCTTGTAAACTACTTAAACTATATTTATGATAACTTTTCTGTAAATGTGTCTGCTAATGAGTCAAAAGTAAACACTTTCTCAGTAATTCAATACCTGGATCTTTTCTAATCTGACTCAACAGCAAGAAGTGCCCCTGCTGGTCTTTATGACATTCTTCAAAAGCAGTCAGCATTGCATAGGTGACATTCTTCTTGGGGTTACTACCATGTGCTTATTTGGAGAATTCCCAGCACATAACACCACTTACAGGATCTGGGAATTTAAGGAGAAAAAAGAATGCAGTCATTTAAAGCAGATTCATCTCCTCCTCCTGTGCTGGAAGAAAAATGGAAGAGAGCAAGAAGACATTGGGTTCAAACTGATATTTGCTATTTTTGTATGGCAAATGGAGTACCCAGTTTCATACTCATCTATTGGCATTTATTTAACTTCTTTCAACCCAATTTATATAACATCTATACTATTTTACACACACTGATAATTAGAGCTAACATTTTATGGTATTTTAAGATCTACAAATCACTTTACAAGTGAATTCATTTGATCTTTACAACTCTATGAGGTAGGTGCTATTAGATGAGGAAACTGAGGCTGGGAGGTTAAGTAACTGGCTACGTATGAGTCACAGAGCTACTAATTGAGGCAGAGTATTATATATGGAGACTTAACACTGTTTCAATTTGATAGTGAACAATATACATTTAGATGAGATTATATAGGTAAAAGGAATATAGGTTACAAAGTCAGCGTGACTAAAAATTAGTTGTCTCACTTAGAGTTCACACAAAATAAGACAAAGTAGTTCTAGTTTCCCCTCTTTAAACAGCTTAAACATCTAAAAACTCTCATTTTCCTATCAAATTTAAAAAGCTGAGAGCTTCAGAAATGCAAAATCACCTCCAAAGTATGCTTCCAGGCTTTTCACAAGGCTGATGAACCTCTATGGGAAACAAGTAAATTACCTTGTAAAACTTCATAATATTTAACAAGTATGTCTTCACCATCTAAACCTTTCCATATAATTTGCTGCAGCGCCTAAGACATGCGTGTGACAAAAACCTTTTGTCTTGACACGAAATAAACAAGTAAAACTAGGGAATTATTAGGTCAGTCTGCACTCAGCATCACCTGCCCTCAAATGCCAAAAATGTGAAGACTGAAAAGACCCACCCAAAATATCTGAAATACCAAAGACGGGCTCAACTTTTCCCCTCTTTATCCACGAAGCTGGGAAGAAGATAATTGTTACTAATGAATTATAGACAAAAAAAATTGTAGACAAAGACATCCTGGCCAGGAAGAGCCAAAGCTCAGAGTTTTTACATAAGTGGTTGGGTTTTGGTCTAAACAAAAGAATTAAGTACTGTCTTTTACCCAGAGTGCCCCCACCCAGATTGTCAGTGGGTCAGCATTTTTTAAGCACCCACCGAGGGCAAAAAAGGAAGGAACTGCTAATGAGATATAATGTTGTAAAGTTGTAAAGCAAGAGACTTAGCCAGGATAACATACCAGAGTTTTATTGCTGAGCCTACTACTGACTAGTTATACCATATCTCTAAGCATAAATTTCCTTGTACCCAACACAGAATTCTATGTAAGTAGTGATATACTAGTAACAATAGCCTTAGGTGCCAAAAAGTGGCATCATTGCAATAGGTTAGCTGTTCCTGCACCCCCTGCACCCACCCACCTTCAAACGTCTTACCCAAACTAAAAAATATGAAGAAGCAAAGGAATAAGGAATTAAAGCATGAGCCTTTAAGAACTGTACAGAATCTTGTTCATTTTCTACATCAGGCTCAAAGGATCTTTCCTCTGGACACTAAAAAAGAACCACCATCTTACTAGGTAGAAATCACTGAGAACCAACAGGCATAATATTTTTGTGCCATTGATAAGCAGACAAAAATTCAAACAGTGATACAGAATGAAAGATAGGTAGGTAGAAGCATAAATTCAGAGGAAGAAATCCAAGGGGGGGGAAAATCATCTTCAAGATTATTCATAGCTGTGGATAGGGCCAGAAATGACGTCAGTGTCAATTTAAGTAGAATTTTTTAATCCAGATTGGTTTATCCACTCTTATTGGCATTACTAGAGTGCTTCTTACAAATGCTGATGAGCACTTCTGACTCCCTTAGCAATGAAGTTAACCAATTAATTCCAGGGGCCTAAGTGAATTAAATACTCAATCAGTTATTAATCTAATATAGGTTTCCCTTCATCCTGATAAGTAGGATGGTCTATGTCAAGAAATCACAAATTCTAACCGCATCCTAACTAACTTCCTTGCCTCTGGTCTCCTCCTGCTCCATTCCAATGGTCCTAACAAAATAATCCGCTCTAAAGAACAGATCTGGGGGCGGCTAAGTGGTGCAGTCAATGAAGCACCGGCCCTGAAATCAGGAGGACCTGAGTTCAAATCCAGCCTCAGACACTTGACACTTAATAGCTGTGTGACCCTGGACAAGTCACTTAACCCCAATTGCCTAAAAAAAAAAAAACCAGATCTGACCATGTTCCCCTCCTCAAAAACCTTCAGTGGCCACTTAAAATAAAAGACTCTCAGCCTGGCATTTAAATCCCTCAACAATCTAGCTCCACTCTAAATTTCCAGGCTAATTTCACATTATAATTCTTCATATACTCTTAAGTTTTGGGCAAACTAGACAAATAGCTTGCTCCCCAAATCTAAATGCCATCCTATGAGCTCCATTAGGTTCCCCTAATTTAGAGATTAAAAAAAAAACTATTAAAGAGACCACCTTCCTATCTTTTTCACAGCAAGTCAAGGGCTTAAAAGGATTTTCTATCTATCAGACCATATTGCCACTCTTTAGAATGATCTATTTCCCCACAGATGTAAGGATTGCATTCACAGAGATGTGTGAGCCCATACCCAAAAGGAAAATGAGTTACGGTATCTATTATGGGTAAACAAATAAATATGTACAACTTTTGCAAGATTAGTGAAAACGTGACATTGGAAACATAGAATTCGGTTATAGGATGTCTACATTCATAAATCATAGGCCTTTTACCCCTTTCCACCTCCAGTATCACTTTATGAAAAAAAATTGCAGCAATATTTTCTAAAGAAAGAAAAGTCTTAAGAGCAGACATTCATAAAACCACTGGAATCCAGTAAGTTCAATGAATTTCAGTGCCTTACTAGTCCAAACAACAAAAATCAAAGAGCAAATCTATGAAATTCTAAAATGATACGGGAGATGCTCCCTAAGTGCTTTTCATTCACCACTAAATACCATTTTCTGATTATTATCTTGAAAAGAGTTTCCTTTTGCATTGAACCCCTGTTGAGTTGCAGATGGTTTCCATTTCTAAATCCCTAATGCTTTCAGGAATTTATTCCTAGATTTCTCTCCTCATTCCAATCCCATCGCCACTGATTGCTCTGGCTTGTCAGAATCAGTTTCTTCTGTTACTACAGCCTATGTTCAAGAAAGTAGTTGCTTTAGGGTAGAGTTAGTCAAATCTTTAGTGCATCAAGGAAGGAAACACACATAAGGGGAGGCATTTTGCAAAATTTCCAATCATTCTGGCTTCCAGTGAGAAAAAACCAGTAAGACTGATGTCATAAATCCGAGAATGTTGCATGTCTGAGTATGAACTGTGCTCCTTTGAACAACTCTACCTATGCTTATTCTCCAACATCAGCACATCCTTGACAAACATTTATTAAGCACGTCGTTGTGAGCACAGAACCATGCTAGAAAATAGCCAGTAATCAAAGCACCTTCCCAGCTCTCCAACTTGTTTGGATAAAATTTTTCTTCTTCAAGTATGGAGAATGAAACACAAAATAGGATACCTCCTGAGTGTGCAGTAACTTTGAATGTGTTACTACATAACATGTAATGACTATCTAATAACAGAATTCCAAGAGCAATACCTTAACAGAACAAAAGTGTCAAAGAAACTTACCCAAGGTAGTCTCCAACAAACAGAATTAGAATGAGAGAAGACCATTCCCCAGCTACACATTTCCAGAAGCTTGCCATAACTGAGCCAAAGGAGAATGCATATTACCTGGTCTATATTCATAAAAACACAATAAAAAAAAAAGCTACTGAGACTTGTCAAGATACTATTAAGAGACACCCTGTTTTCCAGAGCTAAGGCCCAGCAAGCAAGCTGTGCCCTGAGCTTGACCTAATAAAGTCAAAGGTTTACCAACTATTCAGTCAAGATCAAAGTTATCTTACTAATGCCCCAAGGCAGTACAAGCTCATCCACATACTTAAGATTATTTCTGAATTGTTTGCGCTCTAGTTTCACTAGGTGAGGCTACCATTAAGTAAATGATAATCTTGTTAGATGGGGAGGTAAATTAATAAGGTCTGTACCACAGATTAGAGGGTCCCAGAAAGGACTTAAATCAGTATAGTCCTTCTGAAAAAAATATAAGGTTAGCCTGGGTCATTATATACGTAAGCAATTTCTTTTAGTTGATGTGTGTGTGTATATATACATACACATGTGTGTGTATAATATACATATTTTATACATATAACACATATACACATTATTTATTTATATCTGAATGTCACGTGAAGTCCTAACTATGGAATGGGGCCAATTTTAAAAATCCCTTCTTTTACAAACTTTACTTATCCCACTCATTCACCTAGTTTAATAGCAATGATTATGTTTCTTTTTTTAAGTTTCTAAAAGTAACATTGTTGTGTTTTTTAAATGGGAAATTGGTTCATATTTTCAATGGGTCCCATTTCTTAAGGGGTATGGCACACTAGCAGACTGGATAGCCCCCTTTTTTAAGCTACAGGGAAAAAAACTTTTAAGAAAACACAACCCAAAAGCAACATGAAAATACTGCAACACAACATCCTAGGGTGGATGGGTTTTAAATCATAAAATAAATTTTATTTTCAAAAAATGTAATTACTAAATCATAAATTCAAGTTGATACAAATAGGATCATGCAGTTAAATACAAACACAAATACTACACATTACAAAATCATCTACTGTGTTTACAGAGATGACTCCCTCCTCCCCAAAAGTCATACTTGTCCCCAGTATTGGCACACTTTATCTTGACAGTGAATTGTTGTTTATCTGAAATAAAAACTGGAGAGACAATATATCATTTTTAGACATTATGTTTGTTCTGTAAAATAATCACCACCACCACCACTACCACCCCCAACTGTTTCAATTTAAAGTTAAGTGCCTTTGATACAGAGCCCCAAGTCTCAACTTTGAGGGCAATCACAAAAACTGTTATTTCATCTGGTATAGGGCTGATTTGAACAATCTCCATCCACCAGTGCAGGTCATCGCCCTTCTCTGCATTTATAGTCTTAAAGAGCTTCCTAGGGCACAGAGATGTTCTGTTGCCCAGGGGCCCATAGCCAATATGTGTCAGAAGTTGGATCTGAACACGTCATCTTGGTTTGATAGACAAAACTACCTAAAACATTCAGGTGTATCTGGAAAATAGTTATCTACTTCAAACTCCATAGCAAAAGCATAAGGATAAATTTTTCAATCTTATATCACTAGCAAAATATTAATAATTGGCTATTAATATATACTGACAATTGTCTCCATTTCAACTCCTTTTTCTTGCAGAGGAGTAGTAAAAACTAAAAGCAATCAGGGCATTGAAAGAGAAAATAAAGTAGTTGGTCAATTAAAATGAACAAAAAGGTTATTTTAAAATCCAAGATTCACTGAATTTAGAACAAAAAAACAACACTCACCCCACCCTTCCAATCTTCAAAGGCCCTCCCAAATATCTGATGGTAAAGTGGAGGAGCAATTGGGCTTCCTTTTCTCCTTCTCAGAACAACTTAAATGACGTGACCTGACCTTATATATGAAACTTCTGGTGAATACAGAAATTTTGGGTCAGAAAAACAATATAATCAAGTACCATAAGCAAGTTTTATGTTAACCCATCCAGCTACATTTTGTAGCTGTGCAAGATTACTAGGGTTTAGATGTATAAAAACTTCATAATCAAGATACCACCATTATATGAGAAAATTTTAATCTTTGATTTGTAAGTACACTAAAATGCATCTATTTAATACATGACAAAAATCTAGAAGCCTAAAGGTAGAATAAATTTTAAGAATCTGGTGAAGTGTGAGCACCCAACAACCAAAGTAATTTGATTTGGGCCATACTGCTTGCTGACACTATGGAATCTTACAGGAACAATTACCCTCATTCCAGATGTCTCCACAATTAGCATTTCCATTTTGCCATTCTTTAAGGACCCTGCCTATCAATAATGTGGAAACAAAAATAAAACAGAAAGGCTTAAACTACATGTTCTGAAAGGTAACCATTTTCTCTTCACTAGATGTTGAAGGCCATCTTGTTAGCATGATTTCCAATAGTAAACTTCCCTAAGCAATGATGCCAGAGGCAACACCCAGATCACTTCACGGTCAGCAGATCTGATTTAATCAAATGAGCCAATAGAAAATCACGTGTGGAGGACAAAGGATGAAGATATACTGATATGTAGTACCTTTACTTGTAATGAAGTACTGGGGTAGGGAAGCTGTCATTTATTAATAAATTTAGAAAAATCAGGATACAGTAAATCAGGCCTTTAATATTTTAGGGATATAGTTGTATTTTTAAGGATTTTAAAGAATTTTAAAGAATTTTTAAAGAATTATTAATAGTGTCATATTCATCATTAAAAAAGCAAGAGATGACATCCTGTAGGAAAAGAACGTTCCCCTCCTTCCCCTAAAGACCTGCATTACATTCATGGGTCTAATGCAACATTTTAGGCCTTTGTTCCACCACTTCTGATATGAGGTTGGTTAGTGATGGAGAGATCAAGCTGCCTATGTCCCTCTCCACACCCAGCTCTCTGGCGCATGCGTGAGACAAAGACAAAGGAATAGGTAATTACAGTCCAGTTTCATTCATTTTCACCGCAGTACTGGTCTATTAGCAAGAACAGCAGTATCTTGGGGAGGATTCAACCCGGCATACAAGAAAGACATTGATGTTTGAGTGTTCACTCAACAAACTAAACATCTGGGAAGAAGCTTCAGGGGAAATAGGGTCGTAGTATTCATAGAGATGATCCTAAAAATGTATAGATGCTGTTTGATTCAGTGCAGGAAAAAATTACACGGACAGGCAGTCCAAGTAGTTTCAAGGCTGAAATCTTTATGGTAGCACAGGGATAAGCATTCGATGAATATTCATGGAAAAACTGAGCTTCCGAGTCAGGCAGTTTGCTTGCAATTAAGAAATGCTGTAGAGTCAACCAGCTCTGCGAATTTGGTGGGGGGGGGGGGCCGGGGGGGGGGGGGGGGGGGGTTGGGGGGGGGGGGAATGAAGGGGGGGGGAGGGGGGCGGGAACCGGAGTCTAGTTGCAGCGTTAGCTCGGTTTAGGCACAAGCCGCTAAACCTCAAACATTTGCGTAAAGCTTTGACCACAGTGGGATTAAGCCCCGTTTCCGTGCAGCTAGCATGCTGTCAATTCCAAGCAGATACACCACTGACCAGTCACTGAATTAAAAACACGGGGCGCCTTTACTGAACACTGGGAAGGATAAACTAATTGTCCAACAACCACAGTAGGCTAGTGGAAAAATAATATTGCCGTGTTGAAGGCTAGAGCTATGAGTGGCTAAGCATTTGTTTTCAGATTCTTGTTTTAATGCCGATCTCTCATGCTATCTTGCAAAGTCAAAGATCCTAAAACTGTCACAGGTAAATACAGCCAGTTTCTAAAAGCAGCACCCTATTCCCATCTCCGTTCTGGTTAAGGTACCAAGAGATCCCCCATTTCTTCTCCCTTCCTCCTCCCCACCCCCACCCCACCCCATCCCTATCCCCACCCCCATTCGAGCCCCTCCATCTTTTCTCTCTGCCATACCCCTAGCATGAAGCATTTTCTTCGTGGTGTAATTCTCTCCACTAACAAGTTTCTTTTAAACCCTCAAAAAAAAAGCTGCTTTCCATCCAAGTTCAGGCGTGTGTGTGTGTGTATGTGTTTGTGTGTGTCTGTGTATTTTTTATGTTCAATAGCTTCCCTCCTTGGCTATGCTCTCCAGCCCACTACGGCCCCCCCCTTAATCACTCCCAGCCCAATTCTTGCCTCCCTATCTTTACAAATAGAGCAAACTTTAAGCAATTATTTAGATCCGATTGGAAGCCTCGCATTAATTCATAGCTCTCTCCTTCCAGAAAGCCAAAGGCTCGCCCTGCGCCCAGCCAGGCGGCTCCTCTATTTGAGTGTGGAGGCGTTTCCCCCATTCCACTCCCTCAAATTCATCCCCCCCCACCTTCCCGCTCCGGGGGAAAGAAAGAAGGGGCTGGGGGAGGGAGGGAAAGGAGGAAAGGAGGCAGGAGGCAAAGGGGCTCCAAAGCAATGGTTCCCCATGTATGCGATGTGTAAATGGTAGAAAGGAGATGCTCCTCCTTACCTGGATTTGTTCTCTTTTCCGCCCCCTCGGTGAGTGTGAGGTGCGCCCTGGTGTCACCAAGAGAGCCTCGGGGAGCCTAGGGTCCGCTCGGCTGGGGCTGGGTGGCGCGATGTCTCTCCCAGGCTCGAGAGCAGAGACTGGAGCGAGGGGAGCCTATTGGAGCAATGCCGCCGCTGCTACTGCCGCCGCCGCCGCTGCTGCCTCTGCATTTCTCATTCTCCCTCCCCTCGCCTGCCTCCCTCCTTCCCTTCCCCCCTCCCTCGTTCCCTCCCTCTTCCCCGCCTGCCTCCCCTCCCCCTTCGCCTCTTGGTAATAGTCTATGGGTAGTTCAAAAGCCACGCCAGCTCTGAGTGGGTTTGCCCCCCCCCTCCACCCCACCCCACCCCCCGCTCTGATTGCTTTATTTATTGGAAAGACTCCGCTCCCGCTCACACCCAGTCTTAAGGGGGCGTCGAGACCCAACGTTTTAAGGAGAGGTGCTAAGAGCTCTGGGGCGCAGGGTCCATAAGTGTACCTTGCTTGCCAACAGCTAACCTTTTCAAATCGTGATACCAACTAGGGGGATCCTAGCATTCGGGAGATGAGGCTTCTCCCCCCTCGCTATTGCCAGAAATCCTCTGCGTGAGAAGGCACTGGTGTTGGGGGGGGGGGGGGCTACTGGAAGGTTATTGTTCCCTCAGCCCGAGGGACTGAAGTCCATGAGATGTGAGACCACAACGGCAGCAGACATTCCTTTTCTTCTCTTCTGTAGACGAGATGGTCTTAGCTCCGAACCACCCAGAAGGCTAGAGGCTCGGCAGCGTGGCTCTTCCAACTTAAGGAGAGATAAAGAGAGGTCGAGGAGCCCGTTGGCTAAACGCGCGCAAGTGCCTGGACTGTGGGTTGGAAAGGGAATGCGACCTCCCAGACCAGAGGCACGGGGAATTAGGAAAGCAAGAGAAAGGAGAAGAAAAAAAGCCGAGGAAGCGGGTCTGAAAAGAAAAAAGGAGGTAGGGGCACGCGCCTCACATGAAGGGATTATTTCCAGGCATCTAGCAGCTGTCCAGCTAAGAACCGCACGTTTCCAACCTGACAAATTGTGGCAAGTTCATGTTGGCAAAAAGCTGCCACGAGTATGTAAAACCGACACACCAATTAATCCCCCAAATACAGCATGTTGGAAAGTACTGCACACCTGGCTTCCGTTTTGGAAAAAAGGAAATAAAAAAGGAAAGGGAGGAAAACTTTCAGTTAACAGCTGTTAAATTTGATTAAAGCGAAAATTTACTTTGGGATATAAGGCGTCAGTGTTCAGGACTCGAACTTCCATTTGCAGCATTTTGGCGCCCCCTTCCTGCACTATCGAAAAGTTCCTATTTCCCTCAAATTCTAGGAAGAACCGGATTATTGATTAATTGCAAAATCGGAGCAGGGTTTTAGACAGGAATTTGTATCTCAGAAGTGGTCATCACCATCCAGAGTCTGTGCAACTAAATGTAATTAAAATTAGGAGGAGGTAAACATAAAGAATATAATTATCCGCCTTTAGGTGGGAAAAGGTAAGTCCTGTCATTGACATGGAAAACAGTCTCTAAGTAAATTGGCTCATCATTTGAAGGGGGGAAGGGTTCTTTCATAAAAAAAAGGTAAGGAATTTTCTTTTCCTTATAAATAAAGTAAAAACAAAATAAATTAATTTAGCTCAATCTTGATCATGTAAATAGTTATACAATTGCGTGGTGATCTATTAGATGCTTCTAGTGTTAACATTTATTTACTGTCAGTAATTTATTTACAGCTAAATTAGACTGTATCACCGTTTGCTATTTGACAACAGTTAAATTCTCCACTACAGTATTCGGGAGGAATGAAATTTTCATTTTTTTAAGCAAGTGAAACAGCAGAAAAATCAATGTTATTGCAGTGTAGGAAGGTATAACATCTCCCTGCAAAGCATCCCATTTTCTTAACACTTGCCAATCTTATTAGCTAGATCAAGCCTTGATGTCTTGATTTCTAATCTTAGTAGGTAAGCTATTTTTATTTGTTTTGGGCACCACATATTTTTAATTCTGTGCCTAGGTCAGTGTGAGGTATTTTATTTATTAAAGGATGGCAAAACAACAAGAAAATCACCCCCTTATGTTAGATTTCACATTTAGGTTTTATTCTTAATCTCCTTCAGATGTGTACTTCTTTTTTAACATTACAAAATTCTTATTTAGTACTATCTTTTGTAGAAGCTCATTTTTCATGTTGAGGAAAACAACCCTTTCCGACAATGTGATTAGAATACAGATCCTCTGTTGCCATAGAAACTAGAGCGGGGATCCTTAAACCAACAATGAGAACTACAGGTCCACTGAAATTCATCTTCTGTCCTGTTCAGCTCTTCTCCTGAAACTTAAAAAGGGGGCTCTGCTTTTATGGAATAATGGTCTACCAGAACAACTAATCCTGAGTGGAAGCTTTTCCTTGAACTTATAGTCTGTCTAAAAATAAAATCCCATGCAAAAGGCTGTCTGAACTCAACAACTTCATAGCTTTAAAATCCTCATTTAGTACAGTTTCCAATCACACTTCCAGACAAATGAATGACTCCTGGTATCTTTAGTGTGTGTGTGTGTGTGTGTGTGTGTGTAGCCTTGGAAAAGATGAAAAGGTTTAATTTACAGAATCCACAGGAATGAATTTGAAGCTCCCACGTGTAGGAAGATTATTTCCTTTCTTTTTTAATTAAGGTTTATTTTATTTTTCACGAAGATCTGCCTTCTCTTTCTCTCTCACACACCACACACTCCTCCTCACCCATGAAGAAAAACTGAAGCCCGGTTGAAAATTTGCATAGTCAAACTAAATATTCCCTATATACACCCCACCAAAAAATGTCTCAGAGTTAATAATAATGTTTTATTGTGATTCCCTATTTGCTTCAAATCATACAACAAATTACTTAAGAATGTATTTTGCCTGTTTATTGCCCAACCTTGACTTGTTCATAAACTTACCTTCATGAGAACTTTTCTTATCTTACAAGTGGCTCAAATTTTTTTTAGACCAAACCTAAACTCAAAGTGAAGTCCTTAACGTTTAAAATGATAATAATTATTTACATTTACAAAGTACTTCACATTGTTTCATTTCTGCCCAACCTTACCACCCTATGTGTCAGCATAAGTGTTCTCATTGTGCAAATGGAGAAAATGAGAGGTTCATTAAAGTGAATTGAATTGCCCAGAATCACAATGGAAGAGGCAAAGGTGTGGCTCAGTCCAGAACTTTGGACTCCCTTACACTGACATCTGTCCCTTTAAAATGCTGGCATACCTTGCTTTAAATATAACCAATATGCACAAATATAAATTTATGACCAAAAAAAATTATACTAAAGGATCCATGACAAATATATTTTAATTGAAAGCTTTTCTAGGGTATTTAAATTTGTGGGGGAGGGGGGGCATCATTCTAACAGTCAATTTTTTTTTTACAATTATTTCAACTCTTCCCATATTTATTGAGATTGTCACCAGTGGGCTGCCCAACTGGACCATGGCAACTCATGAAATAAAAATATATGAAATGGCATTCTGCCTTGTGTGGGTGGCAGGGAGTATTAAGAGTCATGCAGTTTTCATAAGTTAGCTATTCCCAATTAGTAGACATAGAACTCAAGGAATTGAATGGTACCATTTTTGCCATTTTTGTTATAAAGGAAACTAGAATACAGAAGAAAATTGCAGCTAAATGGCTGGTCACATGGTGAAAGTAAGGGATAACCAAAGGCTTATGTGATCCATTGATATCCTCTTGATAGCAAGAAAAATCAAAGAAGGCCCCTAGCACACTGGGCAGACTCCCAGTAGCAACTTTCCAGAATGACATAGGTGAGAGTTAAACAGTATAGACGAACTTGAATGACTCTACAACTTTGGGTGGAACAGGCATATTAATTAGATCAAGTGAGCTAGATATTTAGGAAAATCTACTTTGAGGGGAGAAATGAAATTCCACTTATTTTTGTATTTTCTGAAGCACCTATTACACTGTCTTGTACATAGTAGCCATTTAAGTATTGTTGAATTATTTAGTAACTTAATGATTTCACAGGGTTAATAAAGATCTAAACATATGAAACACTCATTCACAACACACAATCCTAACATCCACCTAGGTCCAATACCATAATATATTGGAAATGAAGCCAGAGAAGGGAAGAACTGGAAGGGATTGAGGGGCCAGAGGTCATGCTGAAGGTGAAGAATCAGTTCAGTGGAAGAGATTGGAGGAAAGGAGACTGATCAGAGAGGGTGGCTTCAGAATCCTGGATCTTGGGGGCAGGTAGGTTGCGCAGTGGATAGAGCACCGGCCCTGAAGTCAGGATGACCTGAGTTCAAATCCGGCCTCAGACCAAAAACACTTGACACTTACTAGCTATGTGACCCTGGGCAAGTTACTTAACCCCAACTGCCTTTAAAAAAAAAAAAAAAATAGAATCCTGTATCTTAAAAGTAGGATAGTTTCTCTTGATGAAGAATACAGTGAAACTGGGGTTGAAGTCAATGAAGATGAAACAGTGTCCTAATGATTGGTAAATGACTCCCAACAGTTATTTGGATGAGATGATATAATTTAATGGAATAAATTGCAAAGGAGGAGAGATTGTTGAAGGATGGTAGTAGCAAAGCAAGTGTCTGGATGGAACAATATGGAAGATTAGACATTTTTTTCAATCCTCAGAAATTCTTAAAATCTCCCCAAAATAGGAATTATACACAAGAGTTAAAGCAGTTGAAGTTGTCTCCACAAGCCAAGACACCAAGGACCCTACCAAGACAGTGACAGCCATATGAAGTAACGGCAGAGAAGGATAATCCCTAATTCTCTCATGGAGCAGCCCACTCCCCACCAACCACCACACTTTGAAAAAGCACAGTACCCAACCCACCAGCTTATGCTCTGGGATCCACTCAGCAAATTCCTTGCTGCTGCAGTCTTTGCCAACCATATTTCTTCTGCTAACCTCACCCCACCATTCTATGAAAAAAAGCAACAGACCTCAAATCTACCCGCCCACTTTCAGGGTAGTACAGGAAGGCAGAACATGCCTTGCCCTGCATCAGCACTCAGAGAACTAAAAAACAGAGGGGAGTGGGGCAGGACGCAAGCATGTATGTAACAAGCTGCACCAAAGCTGAGGGAAAGGGGACTGTCGTTCTGCTGAAGCCAATTCTTTCTCTCCCCTCTCTCCTTCCCCGCCCCCAAGTCACTTGAGGCAGGAAACTGGTGAAAAGTGAATTCCCTAGTATGGAAGGAAGCCAAGATAGTTTTGAGGCCCAGCTCCCGGAGGGATCTACCATCACTGGGGAAGAATTCAAAGATTAAGTAATAGAGAAATAAACCAGTGAAAGTACTGAAATCACCAAAGATCTCATGAAACTTCAATTAAAATCTAAGAGCAGAAATGGGAAGATATTAAAATAGATACTAAAACATCTAAACATACAGAAATGTCTGTAATTATCGCAGAATAAAGGAAATTGAACCAACATCCAATGATATGGAGAACCATATGGATTCCCAAGACAGCATGGAAGCACACAAAGATGTTCCCAAATAATTCAAGAAAAAAAATAAGAAATGTGAAAGCAAAAGCCACACGGAAATAAATGGTAGAATGTATGGCATGCACAACAGAAATAATAAGCAAAATAGAAAAACTTTCTCTCACTCTACCATCTCATTTCCAACCTCATCATTCAATTGAAACTGTTCTCTCCAAAGTTACCAGTGATCTCTTAATTGCCAAATTCAATGACCTTTTCTCAGTCCCCATCTTCCTTGACCTCTTTACAACCTTTGACATTCTTGATCACCCTCTTCTTGATACTGTCATCTTTCTAGGTTTTTAAAATACTACTCTTTTGTGGTTCTCTTGATACCTATCTAGCCACTCCTTCTTAGTCTCCTTTGCTAAATCTTTATACAGGTCATGCCCCCTAATTTTGGGCATTTCCCGGGGTTCTGTCCTGGGCCCTCTTCTCTTCTCCCTCTATACTCTGGTGATCTCCTCTGCTCCCATGGATTCAGTTATGATCTCTAACCCAGTTTTAACCTCTCTGTTCACCTCCAGTTGCATATCTCTAACTCACTATTAAACATCTCAAACTGGATATCCTGGAAATCTCTTAAATTCAACATGTCCAAAACTGAATTCATTATCTTTTCCCCAAACTCTTCCTCCTTCCTAACTACACTAACACACTATCCTCCCAGTCCCCCAGGGTCACAACCTATGTATCATCCTTGACTCTTCACTATATTTTAATTTCCCACCCCATATCCAAATCAGTCAATTTTTGTAACATCTCTTGGCTATGCCCCCTTCTCTCCTCTGATACTGCTATTACTCTGATACAGGCCTTCGTCTCATCACATCTGGACTATTGCAACAGACTACTAGTTGGCATGCCAGCCACAAGTTTTTCCTCACTAAAGTCCATCCTCTATTCATCTGCTACACTGATTTTCCTAAAGTCCAGGTCCAACCATGTCATACCTCTACTCAAACTCCAGTGGCTCCCTATCACCTCCAGGATCAAATTTAAAATCCTCCTTATGGTGTTAAGAAGCCCTTCATAACCGGGTCTGCCCCTCTCCCCCCAATCCCAGCTCTCTATTTGTAAACCTGACATACACATAGGCTTACTACTACTGCTATATAGTCTTCTGTCCAATGACACCAGACTCTGCTTTTCCTCTCACAAGATGCTCTGTCTCCTGACTCTGGATGGTTTCACTGGCTTTCCCCCATGCTTGAAATGCTCTTCCCCCTTATCTCTGCCTTCCGGTTTCCCTGGCTTCCTTCAAGTACCCATTAAAATCTCATCTTCTATAGGAAGTCTTTTCATCTGATGATTATTTCCTATATATCCTGTAATATAGATTATTTTTACCTTTTGTCTCCCCCATTATATTGTTTGAGGGGAAGGAGTGTATTTTGCCTTTCTTTGTATTCCCAACATTTAGCATAGTGCCTTGGTAAGCACACAGTACATGCTTAATAAATGTTTATTAGTTAACCTAATGACTGACTGACTGACAGTGGCAAGTGTTTTCAAGGATGCAAAAGAGAGAACAATTGATTGGCAGTGCAAATATATTGAAGTAAAGGACAATCTAAAAAAAAAGAAGAGAAACAAAATGCAATAATATTGAAGAGCCCATGTTGTTTTTATAAGCAAAATTCATTGATCTAAAAAAACAGGATGTGTATAAACAACTTAAAAATCGTAAGCCCCCCAGAAGAACATGACAGGTTAAAAACCTGAACACTATAATGCAAGATGCAATACAAGACACCTTCTGGGAACTGCCAGTTGAAAGAATCTATAGATGTCCCAGATGTCCTCCAGAAAAGGAAGAAAAAAAAACTCTATGCTTCAAACTCTAAGACACATAGTGGTTAAATTTAATAATTTCAATGAGAAACAAATTTTGCAAAAGAACAAGCTCTTCAAATATAAAGGAGAGAAAATTCAAATAACACAAGTCTATCCTGCATCCATCACAAACCATAGAAGGGAATGGAATAATAATGTGTTCAGAAAGCAAAGGAGCTCAAGATGCGACATACCTTGTAAACCTGATTCTAATTCTCCGTGGTGAAAAGTAAATGGATGTTCAATGAAAGAAAGGCATTTGAAACATTTCCTACCCACATACACACACACACACACACACAAATTGAAAAAGGGTCTGGAAGAGGAAGTAGAGAAAAAAGAACCAAGACTTACAAGAGGAGAAGCAAAGTAGCTCAAGTTCACCTTCATAGTCTTCCCCTAAATTATTCCTCCTACCTCCAACTCCTTTTCCTGAATTCTTATAGAGCCTCTGTCTTCCTTTCTAGGGCATAGCAGGATCCCAAACACTCTTTCCTCAAGAATTACATATGCAGAACCATTAAGAGACTTGGAGGAGGCCATCCTAACTGCTGCAGGCAGGATAAAGTTGAACTGCTACCTGGATGAAAGTGTTTATTCAGCAAAAACCAGACTGTAAGCCATATGTTGTATAGTTCAAGGACACACTATTGGGATAGCATGTAAACGTGCATGTTTCTTGCTTTCCTCCAGCACATTTATGAATTCCAAAAAGTCAAATAGAATGTTACCCTCAGTGTATTTATTTCATTTTAGGTTGGTTTCACTGCTATTAAAAGTATACCAGTCACACATTGAAGTCAAATAACATTTTTTTTACATGCGTATTGAGATGTCAGAAAGACATCCCCTTCACCCAAATGTACATGGCTCCACTACACAACCACTTGCTGTAACAAAGGAGAAGGACAGAAATCCAGGGACTTTTTCAATCCCATCCATGACTGAGTTGTTCAAAAACAGCTGAAATTCTCTCATAGTTCTTTTAATGGGGGATCCACACTTGACCAAATATCTGAAACTTGACCACATCCCCTAAATATCCAAGCAAATTCTGAAAAGACAAAGCAAAGTCCCACAAAATCACGCATTATCTAAACTGAAATCCTGGTTCTTACCCAGTATGTGACTTTTGGAAATTCCTTAATCCTAGTTCCCTGTTTTGGGAGCCTCTCTGCTGGGAGAGGATATCTAAGAAAGCCTGAGCAAACATAAATCTCAGAAACACAATGAAAAATACACCCCAACTTTGTGTCACCAAAGGAACATTTACACTCAGTGAAAGGCAACTATTCAGTGAGAGGTTTTTTTTCCTTTTTTTTCTAAATCTATGATTACCAATGATCCACTCCTCTCTTCATGGGTACTACCATGGTATTTTCAGCCCCTCCAACACCATGACCTTCTCCCTTAAGCCTTTTCCTCTGTTTTCAATTCCAAAATAGACAAAAGTTAGGAATATGCTTAAACACATCATGCTCTCTACATTTCCTACTGGTCTTAGACATTTTACCAAGAAATCTCACCTAATTACTTTTTTTTCCTCTGGTGTCCCCTAGATCTCATGTTGATTAATGTAGCCCTCTATTTATTCTCTTATGCTTTTCCTCCTAGTCAGTTCCTTCTGCTCATATTCCTACCTCCCTGTTTTCTATATACAACCAAGTGGCACAGTAGTTAGAACCCTGGGTCTAGAATGAGGAAGACCTGAGTTCATATTTGGTATCAGATACTTACTAGCTTTGTGACCCTGGACAAATCACTTAACCTCTGTCTGTCTCAGTTTTCTCAACTGTAAAATGGGGATAATAATAGCATATACCTCCCAGGGTTGTTATGAGTCTCAAATGAGATAATATTTGTAAGGTACTTGATAAATGCTTGCTTCCTTATTATTCATAAACCACTATATTTTTCCTCCTCTCTTGTTTCCTCTCAGTTTATCTCTGACCTATCACAAATTAATATTTATCTCTGACCTATAACAAAATAACAAATTAATATTTACAAATATCTGATTAGTTATGTATAAGGTAGTATTTACAAGATAGTTCTTGTTTATAGCAAACACACATATATGCATACACACACTAATAATTCAAAATAGCTGAGGTATAGGCTTTATTCATTAACAGTGTCCTTAGTCACTAAAATGCTAAAATGATGGTCTTACTGCAGGATTAATTTCACCATTTTCTATAAATAATTATCATTGCTTGAAACATAGAATCTTAAAGTACTAGAGAATTACTGTAGATATAGAAAGGACCTCCAAGATTTTCTAGTCCAACTACCTCGTTTTATAAAGACAAAAAGCATTTATAGAGAGAAGCAAAATGATTTGCTCAAGGTCACACAGTTAGTAAATAAAACTGCTAAAATTTAAACCCAGCTCTTTTGACTGTAAATTGAGCATTCTTACCACTGTGCCATGCTGACTCCCATATATCCACATCAGCTGTGCTTAAACACAACCTCAGTACAAGACTCATATATTCTGGAATTCCAACTCCAGCCTTAATTTCTTCCTTTGTTCTCATTCACTTTTCAAGTCTATTTAAGATAGACAGATGGACAGATGATAGACAGATGATAGAAAGATGGACAGATGATAGATGAGAGATAGACAGTAGGTAGACAGATATCGAGTAGATAGATAGATAGATTTTGTAATTAATTTATTTTTAGTTTTCAACATTTACTTCCATAAGAGTTTGAGTTTTAAATTTTTCCTCCTCTCCTCTCCCCCCTTCCCAAGATGGCATGCAATCTGATACAGGCTCTACATATACATTCATATTAAACATATTTTCATATTAATCATGTTGTAAAGAAGAATTAGAACCAATGGGAGGAACCAAGACAAAGAAGAAACAAAAAAAGAGAGCAAATAGTATACTTCCAAGGCATTCATACTCCAAAGTTCTTTCTCTGAATGTGGATAGCATTTTCCATCATGAGTCTTTTGGAGTTGTCTTAGATCCTTGCATTGCTGAGAAGTGCTAAGTCTTAGACAGATAATTTATTAAACACTTATTATGTGCCAGGCACTCTTGTGCACTGAGGATCCAGGCATGTAACTACATCCTTGTCCTCGTGGAGCTTATGTTCTAATGGAGGAAGATAGCCTGTAAAGGAGGACTAAAATGGAGGAAAAGGAGAAAGGGAGTTGGGGTAAGGCAGAGTGAATGCAGGAAATGGTATGGAGGCCTGGTTCCTGACTATCAGAATGAGGCAGGGTGAGAGTGGAGTCCTCCTTTCTGGTGCAATGAAAATTGTTAGGCATTGGGTTCCCTCCCACAGGTAAAGCGACTGCAGGAAGTACATCTCAGTAGAGCTTCTGTTCTGGACCCAGCCTCTATTCTTATTCAAGTACTATTCTCCCAACTCTGCTCAGTCCCCAGTTTGAAACTGTTAGGTCTCTATGAAAGCAGGTTAATTGGGTAAGATTTAGCTTGTGACCTGAGGTAAGAAAAACAAGATAACTAGATTGTTAAACTTCTCAAGCTCTCCTTTCTGGTACTTGCCTGCTCCTTACTCAGTTCTGCCTGGCTCCAAGTTTTCCTATCCCATCATACACTGACCTCTAGTGTTTCAAACTCCATTTTAGCAACTTTATTTCACTTTCCTAAATACTGAGGAGCTTAGCAGCTGTTCTTGACCTCAATTCCATTTACTGAATGTTTTGCCTCAAATCCTTCACACTCTTTGCTTCCAACCTAATCTTGATAGCCTGACTCTGACTTCTGATTGCTACTTTTGAGGGACTCTGTGAATGGTCTTGACCCTGGTTAAGTGCTTATGACCATGGACTGCATACTGGCCCTAAGCAATATTTTCATAACAGCACAGGTGGACAGGCCTTAACTTTTTCCCTTGATAGAAAATTCCCAAAGCCCAGAAAAACTAAACACACAGAAGCAAGTCTCAGATATGAGATTGCTAATTGGGTTTTTTTTAATGTGATCATGTAATGATATTTATGCTAAGTGAGCCTAGGATGTTCATACAGGAATAGCTCTATTAATTGATTCCTCAAAAACACAACTTTAAGTGAAATACATAGGGGGAGGAGATAGTGCAGTTAGATTTTTTTAACAAAAACAATAAAAAATTTTAAAAATTATGTTCTTGACCTTTTGTTGATAACTTTATTGCTAAAAAACAAAACAAAACAAAAAAACCCTTGAAATTGGTCTTTACAGAGACCTGAAAGAATAATGAGTATTCATGAGGAACGTGCTAGAATACATAATTGGCCCCAAAGTCTGACAAAGTGAGGTTCCTGCCCCCCAGGTTTTCAGTTGATAAGCAGGCAATAGAGAAAGGTCAGAGAGCCAGAGTCCATCCGAATGATGGAGTTTGTAAGAATGGAATGGAAAGACCAACAATTAGGTAGCATATAAAAAATTGGCCACAGGGTGAGGTGGGGGGAGGTGTCAGCCCAATGTAGGACCAAAGGCAGACTTCAATGGGGCTTCCCTGGGGGCTAGTGAAGATGTTTTTAGAGACGAATGCGAAGCTAAATAATTCACTGCATCCTGGAAGGGGGATGGAAAGGGTAGCTAATTGTTTCCTCTTCAGGAATCTGGTAGTCTCTAGTTTAAGATCTAAGTATAGATAGTAATTCTTACATGAGCCTGGATTTTGTTTCTCTTTAAAAACAAAAACAACAACAACTTTTTAAGCTATTTTCACAGCCAGAAGAGAAAAATCCATCCCTCAGACAAACAGACAAAAGCAAAAGTCTTTAGGTTTAGTCCATCCAACCTGTGGTGGCTGGAGGATGCTAATTATTAGAACTGGGGCCTGGGTTCAGGCGTCAAATTTCCCTTCCCTTTTCTCTCTTTAGTTATCGACTTGGCTGAATCCTGGGTGACTTTTTCCCTCCCATGGGAGGGAGCAGTGTAGGGGTCTTTGTTTTAGTAGCTGTTTGTAGAATTAGAAGCTGTGACCTTGCCAGTAAGGGTGGTAGGTGCAAAAGAACAAAGACTAAAACATGGCACCTGACCTAACCCTAGCCAGCCTCAGGTCAGAATCACATTATAATGGTTTTCCTAACAGGGTATTAGGGTTGATTTGTTTGGGATTTGTTTTGGTTTTGTTTGGGAGTGGACACTGGCGATTTCTTTGATATAATAAACTCCCTCTACAAATGAGTCAACTGCCTGGTAGCTTAGTCTCAGAGAATTGCTTCGGGGGAGGGTGGGAGGCATTGTGAGAGGTAAGGTGGACCTAGCTCAGGTCACCAAGCCCGTGTAGGTCAGAGGTGAGGTTGCAATCCAGGTTCTGCTCACTGAACCCATTAGCTACAGAAAGCTGCCTCTCCAGGTTTGGAGTATAAGGTATTGATGATGCCACATGGGGTATACCTGCAATTCATTGAACAGACTATTGTTGACTTTCTAAATGATCCTCTGTCTACTCTAGGGTTACAACAGTTATTCTAACAATTATTTGAATTTTTTTTTTTTTGGCAAGGCAGTGGGGTGAAGTAACTTGCCCAGAGTCACACAGCTAGTAAGTGTCAAGTGTCTGAGGTCATATTTGAACTCAGATCTTCCTGAATCCAGGGCCAATGCTCTCTCCACTGCGCCATCTAGCTGCCCCTACTTGAATTTTTTTTAAATGAATACTGTATCTAATTACTCTGCCTAATAGGAATTTTTAAAATTAATTTATTTTAGTTTTCAACATTCACTTCCATAAGCTTTTGAGTTTTAAAATTTCTCCCCCTCCCTCCCCACCTCCCTACCCAATATGACTTGCTGCTGAAAGGGCTAAAAAATGTGCATACTGTTTGACCTAGCAATACCACTTCTAGGGCTGGATCTCAAAGAGATCATAAAAATGGAAAAAGGACCCACATGTACAAAAATATTTAGAGCAGTTCTTTTTGTGGTGGGCAAGAACTGGAAATTGAAGGGATGTCCATCAATTGGGGAATGGCTGAGCAAGTTGTGGTATATGAATGGAATGGAATACTATTGTGCTATAAGAAATGATGAACAGGCTGACTTCAGAAAAGCCTGGAAAGACTTTTATGGTCTGATGCTGAGTGAAGTGAGCAGAACCAGGAGAACGTTGTACACAGTAACAGCCATGTTGTGTGATGACTAACTTTGATAGACTTAGCCCTTCTCAGTAATGCAAGGATCTAAGACATCTCCAGAAGTCTCATGATGGAAAATGGTATCCACATGCAGAGAAAGAACTATGGAGTCTGAATGCAGATCAAAGCATGTTATTTGCTCTTTTTTTTCTTCTGTTTTGTTTTGTTTCTTCCTTCTTGTGGTTCCTCCTATTGGTTCTAACTCTTCTTTACAACATGAATAATGTGCAGATATGTTTAATGGGAATTGTTTTTAAATAACTAAATTTCTTTATGATTAAAGACCTGGTCTATCATTTTGGCCCCAGATATCTATAGTTTGTTTTATTTGAGGAAGTGAATGCTGACAAATGAGGATTAGAGTTATTCTATCAGACCTTTAAGTGGAAATAGCTATTTTGTCAACGATGTGAATGAGCATATTTCTATAGGTACAAATCCTGAAATTAGATGGGCTGAGTTGCTAGAGTTAACAAGCTAGCCCACCTTTTACTCTTTATTCAAGAGGGATTTATAGATTGTGTGCATCTCATTGTCTCGACCTACTCAATGCCTGGGAAGGGAGAGGCATATGTCTGGCTAATAATGACAGACACTTGCTCAAGGATTTATCTGTATGTGGAGCCATGGTTCACAGGCCATATGTCTGAGTAGGAGAGCCAAAGGCTTATTAGTCAGGCATAAGAATCCATTCAATATCAGCTTGGCTAACCATGTCCAGAAGGGGAGAAAGAAGAGGTCATTCAGGCAGTACGGAGTAATGGATGAGTAGAGGTAAGTATATTGATCCAAAGCAGATTATAATGCCTATTAGCAGCCAAGGGGAAATTTGCTCAATTCAGTTAGTTGGAGTATACCAATGGCCCTCCTGCCTTAGAACAAGCAGTGCTAGCCATGTCTCCTTATTCCATTTGATGAGGGGCAGCTGTGCCATTGAAGATGTCATGCATTCAGTTGTTTGTGTGTCACCTTCCCCATTACACATGAGCTCCTTGAGGGCAGAGACTGTTCTTTGTCTTTCTTTGTATCCCCAGCACTTAGCTTAGTACCTGGTACATAGTAGGTGACTAATAAATGCTTGACTGACTGACTACCATAATTCCTTCCCCAGGAGAATAAGGCTATTGTTGAATAAATGAATATTTAAATAAATGTCTATGTGTGTATATATGAAGAAGTCTAGAGGTTTTGGGGTGCTCGAACGGACCCCAAGATCTCGGCGCCAGGCCCTGCCTGAAAGAATTCAACTCAAATCTTCTTCCAGACAGAGAAAAAATTTATTAGAGATAAATCACATAGGCCAGGTGATGCCTGTAAGGACAAGCGGGCATGAGAAAGCTCAGCCTCTAGGCATGAGAGATTCTCAGCATTTTAATGGGGGCCAGGGTGGATCTTATATACCCTAAAGTAACTTTGGGTGGCCAGAGGAGGGGGGGGGCTAGGAAAAAGGGTCCAGGTGAGAATTCTGTTTGGAAGGTCTGAGAGATTGAATAAACAATGGGAATAGATAATGAAGGGAACTGGAAGGTAGAAGTTTGCTTTCAAAGGGAGATAAAGAGAGTAGATAAGGAACCTCAAAATTTAAGGGTTTTCTGGGACCCGTAGACAAACGGGAGCCAGATTCTTTTTAGGGCTAGGGGCAAAGGTGCATCTGAATAAGATCAAAAGGTAAGTCTAAGGCTTTCAAAGGGAAATAAGGAGCTGGAGCCTGTAGAGCCAGATTCTCTTTGGGGCAAGGGGTGAGGATCTCAACTTGGGTCAAAACCCCATCATATATATGTGTATGATCTTGGATCTATTGTAATTCTAATTCTTTAGGCTATAAATATTATCAAGAATAAGCTTTTTGCTTTAAAATTCACATGCTACTTAACTGAACCAGTTGTGATTTGCCTCCTGAAACTAAGGTGAATGTGTTCTCCATTTCCCATAAGAAAAAATCCTAGCAATACCTAGGAAAAGACAAAGCCATGAGAGGTTTCCCACCAAATGTGCGAAAATAGCTATTTTCTTTCTCTTCAAAGTGTTGCTTTTTTAGTGTTATTAAGTCTTGTGCTTACAACTGTGAGAGTGCCTGCTAACAACTGCAACATTTAAGAAGACAGATTTGCCTCATTTCCTCAGAACTTTGTGAAAGTAATCATCAATCAGCCAAATGTTGGTGAGGAGAGGAGGGTGTGGAAGTGGGGGGATAGAGTTGGAGCCAGAGAGGACCACCAGGGAGCAAAGGTGGTTGAGTTTGTGTTAAGGTGCACCAAGAATATTTGAAATCAAGACTTCTGAGCCTGCAAATCTAGACTTTCTCGTGTAAGTACTTAAAAACATGACACAACCAGTTATAAGGTAGACTCTTGAGAATAAATAAAAGAAGAATGGAAAGGAAGAGGAATATACTGGGGACAGAAGGTAGAGGAAGGGTGGGGAAAATTATCTTTCATGATCAGGGTGCATAAGTACAAGTCTAGTCAAATAAAGAGCAAGGCATTGGAGAGTGATTGACACTTGAACCTTCTCATCTAAACTGGGCAAAGAGGGAGAAATACACACACACACACACACACACACACATACACACAGAATTGGTTACAGTTTACATTTTACTCCATATGAAACAGGAGGGAAAGAGGAGAAGGGAGAAGGGAGAATTGAGAACAAGGAGAGTAGGTTAGAGAGAGAATACAAAACAAACTCTAAGGATATACAAAATTGTTTAGAGCAACTCTTTTTGTAGAGGTGAAGAATTAGAAATTGAGAGGATACCCATCAATTGGGGAATGGTCAAATGAGTTATGATATATAAATGTGATGGAATAAAATTGTGCTTTGAGAAATGATGAAGGGCCTGATTTCAGAGAAACCTTAAAAAGACATATATGATAATTATTGCAATAAAAAATTCTAACTATGATAAGAAATCTTATAAAAATAAACACCATGATTTAGTTAAAGGACTAAGAGGTATTGTAAAAAAAAAATAATATGATTAGAAAAAACATGTATACATTTCAGTATACTCAGAAATATCTGTACTATTAAAAGAATTTTATATTGATTTAGAATTTTTTTTCCATAAAAACTTTCTGTGATTAAAAAAAAAGACCCTAGTATATAAAACAAAGTTCCACAAATGCTAACTCAGGTTTTAAATTTGTGGAGGATTTTCTTGCCGAGTGAGGAGGGGAAAATATATTTGTGACATAATGAGTGTAGGAAACTCCTATACAAGAAATTCTCTCTATCAATTCCGATTAGCAACTGATCTGAAATTTTCAATTTTAGAGACAGTGAGAGGTTAAGTGACTTATTCAAGGTCACACAGTATTTATATATGATGGGAATTAAATCCAGGAGTTTTGATTCCGAGGCTGGCCCCTATCCACTGCATCATGCTGCCTCCAGGTTTTTAATACTTCCAAAATTTTTTTCTGTATCAGTTACATAGAATCTTAAGTTTTAATGTCATCAAAACATAATAGAACCATTCATAGACCCTCTGTCTAATTAGTCCTTCTATAACCTCCCCCCCAATGAGGATAGGACTCTTAGGGGATATATGTGTCATCTCCCCATATTAGAATGTAAACTGTTTATCCTTGTTTGTCTCTCATGATTGATCACTCGTTTTCACCTTTTTGTGATTCTCTTGACTTCTGTATTTACACTTTAAAGTTAACCATTTTTCTCCCTGTTTGATTATACTCAGTTTTTCTAGATAAGTTATTCTTTGTTGTAAGCCTTTGCTTTCTGAAATATTGCATTCCAACCTCTCCATGTCTTTGTAGTGGTGACTGCTAAATTATGGCCGATTCTAACTTTGGCTCCTCAATACTTGAATTCTTTCTTTATGGCTACTTGCAGAATTTTTTCTGTGACCCAGAAACTCTGGTTTTGGCTATTATCTTCCTGGGGACTTTCTTTCAGCATATGACTGATGGATTCTTTCAACATTCATTCATTTTGCTATGGGATTCTAAGAGATTTGAGTTGTTTTGTTTTTTTAATTTCTTGAAATATAATGTCTAGGCTCTTTTTTTTTTTAATCATGGCTTTCAGGTAGTCTAATGATTCTTAAATTATCTTTCTTTAATCTGTTTCCCAAATAATTTTTCTTGTTTTTGCTGTGAAATACCTTCTTTTTAATTTTCTCAATCTTTTGATTTTGTTTCAATATTTCTTATTGTCTTGTGGAATCATTGGCTTCTATTTGGTCCATTCTAATTTTCAGGGAGTTTGTCACTTGAGCAAGGTTTTATACCTACAGTGCCAAGCTGTTAATTCCTTTTCCAATTTTTTCTTCCACAGGTCTCACTTTTTTCTCATTTCTTCCTCTAGAGCTCTTCTTTCATTTATAAAACATCTTTAGCTTATTTTTAAAACTCATGTTACATCTCTTTCAGAAATTCTAGTTGAACTTGTACTCAAGTTGTGTTTTTCTTTGAGGCTTTGCTTCTGGTGGGGTTGAGATCTCGCCTGAGAAAGGACAAACCCTGGACTTTCCCACACAGCCAAATCTCTGGTGATTGCCTGAGGCTATAATCCCATCAACTGGCCTTTCATTGTGAATTCTGTTAACCTAGCCAGGCCTTCCTTTGTTTTACCTCCCCAAGTATGGCCCCCAGCCATTTCCCACCCTTAATCCATTCTCCCTTGGCCACCCCTGGAGTTCTATTACCTCACAGACTACTTGACCACTCCTAGATCCCTCCCATGGTCTTTCTGTATATAAGGTCCATCTTGTCTCCATTAAGGGTCTGATTCCTAAAATCTAGCCACTGTTGGGATTCTTAAAATCCAGCCACTGCTGAGATTTTTATAATCTAGCCACTGCTTAGATTCTTAAAATCTGGCCAATGAGCCAATAGCTTACTAATGTTCAGACTCTTTAAGAGTCTGCCCAACATGACAATGTTCTAATAAACCTTGTCTTTGGCTGAAAGAAGCCTTGGGTTGAATTCTTTTGGGCAGTTCTTGTGTATTGTGATATTGGGGTCCCAGGACCCCTGAACCCTTAAACCACATCAATTCTCTTCTTTTGTGTTCGTGTTTCGAGTATCCTTGTTAGCTTAATAGTTTTTTATGATGGGACTAATTTTTTCAGTTTTCTCATTTTTTCAGACTACTTTCTGATTTTGTACTTTGTGGCAGGGCCAGGCTCTGTGCTCTGTGCTCTTCTGGAAGGAATATCTGCACTGAAACTGATGCTGCTTTCTTTAGGCATTGATTGACCTATTTCAGGACCTCAAAGACAGCTCAGGCTGAGGACCTGCTAGTTTTCACTGTTCTCAAAGTGTCTAACCCAAGAAAAACCTAATTTTTGTCTTCCTTGTCTAAGTCCCACTAATTCCTTACCAGAATTTAGCTCTGAGCAACAGTAGACTGTTGCTAAACTCAGTCATTATCAGCCATCTAGGTAGCTCTACTAGATCAGAATGATAGAACAACTAATTTGGAGAACAAATTAAAAAGTAATAAATAATCACTAGACTACCTGAAAACCATGATTTTTTAAAAATCTGGACACTAAATTTCAAGAAATCATGACTGAAAACTGCCCAGTTCTATTAGAACCAGAGGATAATGTGAAAAGAGAAGGATTACCTCCTGAAAGAAATCTCTTAAAAGAAAAGCCTTAGGAATGTCATAGCCAAACTCCAGAGTTTGCACATGTCCTAAAGAAGCAATTCAAGTACCATGGAAATATAGTCAGGATCATACCAGACCTGGCAGCTCCTACTATAAATGAAAGGAGATCTTGGAATACAGTATTTCATAAATCAAAAAGAAATAGGCTTACAGCCAAGAATAACTTATCCTGCTAAGTTAAGTATAATCTTAGGGGGAAATAGACATTTAATTCGAGAATAAGAATAAAAACATGAAGGAAGGTATGGAAGAATGGACATCAGATAACGTCAATCTCTGATGGAAAAAGGAAGCTTGAACATATACAGTTTGATGTAGAAATAAATCATACTCAACAGAGCAATAAGCAGGGGTTGGCGGTGGTGGAAGTTAAGAGGAATACTAATACTGGGGAAGAAATGCTTATGTTTAGTTGTCTAAGTCATATCCAACTCTTTGTGACCCTATTTGGGATTTTCTGGGCTAGAGTGGTTTGCCATTTCCTTCTTCAGCCCATTTTACAGATGAGGAAACTGAGACAAACAGGGTTAAATGACCTGCCCAGGATCACACAGATAGTAAGTGTCTGAGGCCAGATTTGAACTCATAAAGATGAGCCATTTAGACTCCAGGCCTGGTACTGTATCCACTGACCCACTTAGCTTCCCCAGGGGAGGAAATAGCTGAAAGCAAAACAAATTTCCTGAGGGAGGATTGAAAGGTGTGTGCTTGTGTGTGTGTGTGTGCGCGCGCGTATGTGTGTAAGAGAGAGAGACAGAGCGAGAAAGAAACTATAACATAATTAGCTGGGGGTAGCTAACCAAATTATGGTATTGATGAGGATGGGATCTGGACCCCAAAAAGAAAAAACCCTGGACTTTCCCACATGGCCAAATCTCTGGAGTTTGCCAGAAGCTATAATCCTATCAACTGGCCTTTCATTATTACCTACAGCCCAATCTCCCAATTCTGTCACCTAGCCCTCCATTGTCTATTTCCTCCTTCCTTCCCTGGCACTTTAATCCTATCTAAGCTCCATTCTCCCTTGGCCAAGTGGTTCAAGGTCCCAGGCTTTCTGTTCACCCCAGCTTACTGGTCACTTCTATTCAGATCTTCCTTAGACCCCTCCTCCAGTCACCCCAAACTACTTGGCCACTCCTAGATCCCTCCCACAGTCTTTCTATATATAAGGTCATCTCTTCTCCATTAAGGTGCTCAGATTCGTGTAATCTAGCCAATAGCTCAGTAGTGTTCAGATTCCTGAAGAGTCTGGCCAATATGGCAGATGTTCTAATAAACCTTGTTTTTGGCGGAAAGAAGGCTTGAGTCAAATTCATTCAGGCAGGACCTGCATGTCATGATTTCAGGGTCCCAGCACCCCTAAAAGTCAACAGTATGTGAATGAGAAATAATATTGCACCATAAGAAATGACAAAGGATGATTTCAGAAAATCCTTGTTTGTATGAAGTGATACAGAGTGAAGTGAGCAGAATTAGAACAAGTGATTCAAGGAAAACAACACTATATTTTTAAAAATTTATTTATTTTTATTTTTCAACATTCACTTCCATGAGATTTTGAGTTCCAAATTTTTCCCCCTCCCTTCCCTCCCTCCACCCCAAGACTTCATGCAGTCTGATCTAGGCTCTACATATACATTAATATTAAACATATTTTCATATTAGTCATGTTGTAAAGAAGAATTAGAACCAATGAGAGGAACCAGAAAGAAGAAACCAATAAAAAAAGGAGAGAGAGCAAATAGTGTGCTTCGATTTTCATTCAGACTCCATAGTTCTTTTTCTGGATGTGGATGGTATTTTCCATCATGAATCTTTTGGAGTTGTCTTTGCATTGCTAAGAAGAGGTAAGTATATCAAAGTCATTGCACAATGTTACTGTTACTGTGTACAATGTTCTCCTGGTTCTGCTCACTTCACTCAGCATCAGACCATGCAAGTCTTTCCAGGTTTTTCTGAAGTTAGCCTGTTCATCATTTCTAATAGCACAATAGTATTCCATTACATTCATTTACCACAACTTGTTCAGCCATTCCCCAATTGATGGGCGTCCCCTCAATTTCCAATTCTTGGCCACCACAAAAAGAGCTGCTATAAAAATTTTTGTACATGTGGGTCCTTATTTTTGTACATGTGGATCCTTATATATTTTTTAAAAAAACTTTTAAAAGACTTAAGAACTCTAATCAATGCAACAATCAGCCATATCTTCAGGGGAGATATGACAAAGTATGTTACCCACCTCATGACAAAGAGGTGATGTACTCAAGGTAAAGAAAGAAACATGTTTTTGAACGTTGCTACTGTATGTATTCATTTTTATTGACTGTGCTTATTTGTTACTAAGGTTATTTTTCCCCTTTCAATCCAATGGAGGAAGAAGGAAGCATGTTAGCAATAGTTATGCCAAAAATAAAAGCCATTGAAATATTTTGCTTAAATGCCTAGAGGGAACAGAAAGAAACTCAGAAGGAAGCAGAACCAGCCAAGAGTTCTTTTGTTTGTTTGATGAGGCAGTCCGGGTTAAGTGACTTGCCCAGGGTCACACAGCTAGTGAGTGTTATGTGTCTGAGTGGGATTTGAACTCAGATCCTCCTGACTCCAAGGCCAGTGCTCTATCCACTGAGCCACCTAGCTACACCCCCCCAACCAACTGTTTTAAAAGTACATGTGGAATTAGATACTTTTTTTTAAAAAGATAAACAAGCTATATGAAATTGACATTCACAGTTTCACATACAATCCTCCTTCAAGTTCTGTGGGGACATAAATTCTCTCCTTTTTTTAAGTTCAGAATTTTTTTAATAATTGCAAATAACATGGTCACCATGGGCTTTACTTGCCTCTTGTTTGCTGGTATTTGAAACTGTCCAACTCTAAGGCAGCGAGGCGGTATGGGATGGTAATCTGAGTATTTGTTGACTGATTACTTGCTTGGGGCCAGGGAGGATGCAGTCATTGTTTTAGGAAGACTATTCTCAGAGACTGCAAAATAACTCTGATGGGATCATTTGACAGATGGCTTGAGTCTACCACCTGCTGGTCAAATCCAATATTGCACTCTCTTTTCAGGTAGTCAGTAAAGTGATTGACTTCTGTAGGCAGCCCAGCATCAACATGGGTATTCACACTAGTGCAGTGTCCCAAGTGTCACATGTAACCTAAATCTGTGTCACAGAAGATTCTGTGATCTTCCCCAAGTCCCTACACTCCACCCTGGGGTTATCTCCACTCTCCCACTCCTTTCATTTCCTACCCCAAAACTCCAAGTAGGGAGGGAACTCACAGTTCTGAGGGAATCACACAACCCAGTCACAGGGTGAATTTCTTCCCCAGAGATTTATAGCTACCTCAAATTTATAATACAATCCTGGGATTAAGACCTCTCTTCATTCCCATTTTTAGGCAACTCTAGGATAGGGGTTCTTAACCCTTTTTGTGTCATGGAGTCCTTTGACAGTCTGGTGAAGCCTATAAACCTGAGTATTTTTAAATGTATAAAATAAAGTACACAGGATTATAAAGGAAACCAAATATATTGACATATAGCTAATATCTTTTTCTCCAAATATATATATGTATATATATATGTATGTGTGTGTGTATATATATATATATATATGTATGTATAATAAGTTGACAGACCCTCAGGTTAAGAATATGATCAGTCCCTCTCAGTAGATTTTTCTGAGATTAAATAAAACAAGAATGTGTACTTCTTTTTATTTCAAGTCTTTTCTCTATTGGTAACAGGCACCAAGTCATGCAAATTATCGTAAGCTAATTTCTTTGTTTCTTTCTTCCTTTTTTTTTTGCTTGAAATATCTTATATTTTCTTCTATTTTTTCAGTCTTTTAATTTTGCTAGAATACTTCTTGTCTCATGGAGTCATTAGCTTTTATTTGGCCCATTCTAATTTTCAGGGAGTTGATTGATCGGTCAAGTTTTGTACCATTTACGTCAATACAATTTTTATCTCATTTGATCCTTGAAACAATCCTAAGAGGTAGGCATTCTTACTATCCCCATTTTATAATTGAGGAAACTGAAGCAAACAGAGTAGGTTAAGTGACCACACAGCTAGCAAGTGTCTGAGTTCAAATTTAATTCAAGTCTTCCTGACTCTGGACCTGGCATTCTATCCACAGAACCACCTAGTTGTCTCTAAAAATAGGTTGGAGGGAGGAAAAAAAGTTCTAAAGATAGGTTTAGAGCCAGGTTGTGAAGGGTTTTAGATGGCTATCTAAGGAGTTCGAACTTCATTTGACAAGGGAAATAACATAACTTACATATTCTTCCTATGGAATATTTTGTTATACAGAGAAACATAAAAAGGTAAAGAGGACAAATAAAGTCAGAGCTTTCCCAAATTTTCTAGAAGAGTGAGCTGAAAGATCTGGAAGACAAGCTCTAAAATGACTAATAAGGAGTTGAAACCAACAGCAAGTAAAGATCTTCTAACAGAAGCTGGATGGATACCTGCCAGGTACTTTGAAGGGATTTGAAAGATTCTAGGATCCCATTCTGATCCATAGATTCTGTGAACTACAATACTACATAGAATAAATGTCTAATGAATTGGTATAACCATTTCTTGATATTTTTAAAGCAATCCAGTTCTTTGATATGCAATAAAAGATAAGTAGAATGCCAGAAGAGAACTAATAAAAATAAATAAATGCAAGCCCTAAGGTTACCTTAAATAATGTCTAATTCTCTAGTAGCTGAAGCTAGTGGTTTTGATGTTGGACTTAATGGGCATTTCCATTTCCAGAGACTGATGTCCCTCTAAATATCCAGAGGTTCAAATCTAAAACTCAGTGAAAACTGTCACATTCTAAGGTTCAAAACTTATAGACTTAACAATAGAAGGGACTGTAAGGATCAGTCAGTCCAGGATTCCTTTACTAAATGAGGGGTGGGCCATCTCTGGTCATCCTGATCTAAATCTGGCCACTGGAACCGTCTGGTTTGTGACCTTACATAGCCCTCCCACACTTTAATCTAATTCACTTGCAAGTCATGGCATCGCCTTCCTGATGTCATGGTCCACTATGAGAACAAAAGACAAACGACAACTAAATTAGGACCACTTGGCCTGCAGAGGGTGAAATGACTTGTCTGAGGTCGCGTAGTTAGTTGAGAACTCCAGCCTGTCAAGCAAGCGCTTCTCCAAAACACTGTGGTTTTCAAAGGAAATTACTCACTGTGCCCCAAAATGCATCCCTATACCTGTGACCCAAAGGCTACATTAATTTATATGAAGCTAAATTTGATTTTGAATCATAAACAAACCTATACAGGGAGGACATGAAAAGGATTAAGAACCCCTAAGTCTAAAAATAAATATTACAGGTTAAAATGTGGCACAATTTCTGGTTGCTAGGCTATTTTCCCAGCCAGCCACAAGGGGGAGACCTCTATCCAGAAAACATTCAATTGATGCACCCACATTAAGATTATAGACCTAAACTAAAGCTAGCAGGGTCATCAAAGGTCAGCTAACACAACCTCTTCATTTACAGATGAGGGAACCGAGGCCCAGGAAGGTTAAGTGACCTGTCAAAGTACACACATGTAGTAATCATCAAAGCCAGGTTCTCTAACTCCAAAACCAGGACTCTTTCCACTAAATCCTCTGTCTGTGATTACTTTTCTTTCTTCCTGTCCTCTTGGGGCAACTCTCCATCCTCTGAAGATTTTGAAGAGAACAAAAATGACTAATATACAATGGTCTTGATCCCATCCTCTCCTTTTTTATACTTTTTTTTTAACCATCATTCTTTTTTCTCCCTTTGTTTTTCCCTTTTTGCCAACAAATACAATTAAAGGTTTTTTCCTATCCATAAAGAATCTTCCATTGAACCTACTATCTCATCAAACTGTTCTCTCATATTTCTCTTCCACTTATGCTAAATTTAAAAAAAATCAAGTCAGTTAAATGGGGGTAGTAGATAGAATACGGGGCTTTGTGTCATGAAGACATGAGTTTGAATTCTGCCCCCTGTATTTCCTAGCTAGGTGATCCCTGGCGACGTCACTGATATAGGTGCAATATAAGGTTGTTGTGAAGATCAGAGGAGATAATGGATGTGAAATGCTTTGCAAACCTTAAGGTACTATGTAGTTAATAGCTATTACTGTCTTCTGATTTGCAATCCACTTTTTCCTTAATTCTCCTTAATTCCTTGTAACTCATTTTTTTGTTCCTAGCGTTCTACTGAAACCACTATCTCCAAGTTCACCAATAATCTTTTAATTTCCAGATTATAAGGCCTGTTTTTTATTCGGTCTTTATTCTCCTTAACCTTTCCCCAAAATTTGACCAAACTGACCTGTCCTTTTTCTTAAAAGATGCTCATTTCCTCCCTTAACTCTCTCTTGGTTTAGCTCCTCTATGTCTGATCACTACCTTCTTTGTCTCCTTTCCTGGTACATCTTTCTCCTGCCTCCTAAATGTGAGTGCTTCTTAAAGTCCCATCCTTACTCTTCTTCTTTCTTTCCTTCTCTCTACAATCTTTACTTATTGCTTCAATGATCTCCTTTATCCAAGTGATTCTAAAGTCTGTATGTATTTTTTTCCCTCTCTTATGTTGTTGTTTGGTCATGTCCAACTTTTTTGTGATTCCTTTGGGGTTTTCTTGCCAAAGATACTAGAATAGTTTGCCATTTCCTTCTCCAGCTCATTTTACAGATGAGGAAACTAATGCAAACAGGGTTAAGTGACTTGCCTAGGGTCACATAGCTAGTAAGTGTTTGAGGCCAGATTTGAAATGAGTCTTCCTGACTCTAGGCCAGGCATTCTATGCATTGTGCCATCTAGCTGCCCTGCCAACCATCAGTAGGGATAGTTAAAACCTTAAAAATGATTTGAGTAATTTTACCCTGTTGTTAAAAAAAAAAGAAAAGAAAAAGAAAAGAAAAGATTCTTTGATACTTAGGAGAAATGCTTTGGAAAAAACTGCAGTATTTTATTAACTCTGAACAAGTAGGAAATCTTCTGTAGGCCAAGGGGACATTCCTTCTAGTATTTGATGGAGAAAGACTTGAGATTTGGAGTCACCATACCTGAAGCTGATTTTGGTGACTTGAACACCCCCTGGAGACAGGGAGTTTTGTTTCCAGCTTCAGCTGGGTTTGTAGCAAAAGGACATACATAGCCTGAGGGACAGATGATTTCCAATCCCTTCCTGGTGACACTAAAGTTGTGATGTAAAGTAGACTGACTGGTCCCCTTAACAAATGAGTAATACCTCAAGGCTTTTCCCTCTGCTGGAGGGGAAAATGAGGATTCCCTACCTCAGTCTGGGAGCTTCTGAGCTATTACGGGGGAGTGATACCCACCACCACCTGCTGGGAATTTCACACATCTATAGAAGATAACTAACTGCTGGGAGCCCTACCTGGTTATGACTTAGAAGTAAATATAAAATTTTAGTGTTTTTTTTATTTTTTGAAGAATTCTGTTGCAAATTCTCTTTTCTTTCAATTTTTCAATAAATTTTTCCTACTTTAGTTTTGTAAATCGTATGACAGCACAGGAAATCAGCTCCAACCCACTGGGTAGTGTCTGGTAGTGATTCTTCCAGATTTTCTGGTTCAGAACAGCAAGAAAGTCCACAAAGTGAACATGGCAACTTCAAGTTATGAAACTTTGTACCAGCATCATATTTATTTATGCATCTATCTTGCGTTCTTTCTGCCCATTGCTCCTTAGATTGTGATTCTCTTGAATGCGGGTGCCATATTGTTTTTCATTTTGGTGTTCCTAGCACCTGCACAGCACAATTCCTTGCACAAACGCAGCTTCGTAGGGGGTGGGGAGAGTGGGATACGGAGGATAGCCCAGCAGAGGAAACTGAGGAGCTACCAGGTAGACAGGAGAAGAACCAAAAGAAAGTGTCACAAAAACCCAGAAAGATTTTGTAATATTCTCTCCTCACTTCCTTCTCTTAGAATCCTTTGTTTTATTCAGAGCTCAGCTTAGGTGTCACTTTCTTCACATATCCTTTCCTGATCTCTCCAGATGCTAGTACCTTCTCCCCAAAATCCTTATATTTTTTGTGGACCAGATGAGCTAGGGCACAGCTGTCAATAATATGCTGAACTTCCAACTCCCAGCTCTTATAGATGAGGACACTGGGTCCCGAAAAAGTTAAGTGACTTTTCCAGGGTCACAAAGTATAAATAAGCATTGGGAGTTCAACCCAGGTGCCCTGATTCCAAGTCCTTAGAGTCTGGAATGCTCTGCAGATGACAAATTTTAAGGATCAGGTTGCTGGAGATAAGGGAGGAGTAGATCTTGTGGCATTCAGAGCAGGGAGCACATGGGGTCTTCTGATAGAAATAAGGAAGATGAGAGATCTCTCAGTACAATAGTCTATTTTGAATAAGAATAGTCTCAATGTGCAAAAAGCCAGAGGTCCTTGGGTGAAAAAGGCATTGCCAAATCAGAGAAAAGGGCTTTGAGCTCCAGAGAAAGGATGTAGGAGGTGGGTTGTCCTTAGATAGTACCGGATCTCCCCAACTGAAGAAGTGCCCTGTGGCCTAACCTTCCCTCTCTTCCCCTTCCTCCCCCCACTGGAGGGCTCTTACATCTTCTCCCACTCTTCTAAAATGCTTTGAATTGTCACCTTTTCTTCCATTCTTCCTGCTTTCTCATAGGAACCCCTATAATGTGCTAAAGTCACCCACAGTCTTAATCCTATCATTTCCTACTTCCTCAAGTACCCCTGCTTTAAAACAAAGCTTAGATATGACTTGTATCTAGGGTTTCCCAATTTGTGGGCTATAGTTTCCTTCCACAAAGATATTCAACGTGTAAGATGGATATTAGAAATAGGAAAGCCTGTGGTTCAGTCCCAGAGAAAATAAATAAAAAGTAAAGGACTCAAAGACCCACAGGAACAAATACAGAAAAACAGGATTCAAATAGTCCATTGCACTCATTAGTTTCAAATGAGAAGGAAAGGGAAAAGGGAATAAACATTTATATAGTGCACATGTGCCAGGCACTGTGCTAAACTCATTTTCTTTCTTTTTTTTTCTTTCTTTCTTTTCTTTCTTTCTTTCTTTTTCTTTCTTTCTTTCTTTCTTTTTTTCTTTCTTTTTTTTAAACAATATTATCCCATTTGATTCTCACAACAACCCAGTGGGGTACATGTTGTTGTTGTCCCATTTCGTATTTGAGGAAATTGAGACAGACAGAGGCAGAGTGACTTGCCCAGGGCCACACAACTGGTGAGCATCTGACACTAGATTTTGAATTCGGGTCTTCCTGACTCCAGGCTCAGCACCCTCTCTACTCCACCACCAGCTACCTCTAATGCTTCAGAATGGTCAAAGAGGACTTTAAAAAAAAAAAAAGGAGGGAGAGCATCGGATTTGGTGATTAAGAAGCCATTGATGACCTTTGAGAGGAAAAATTCAGTGGTGCAAAGTGAACCAGAGACAGAATTTAGCTGTACCACAGCTGTCTTTTTGTCTGCTGCTCCTCTGATGCACCAGAGACTACACCCTGGATGATTAAAAGTTTTCATCTCTAATACTCCTGCCGTGGGGCCTGCAGTGCCTAATTGAGGAGTGCCTCACCCAGCTCTTTATATCTACCTAGATTTTGCCATTCTTCCTATCCTAAGTTTTCTGGATTTGGAATCATAATCAAAGCAATATTGAAAAAGGTCAAGGTCTCAACTGCATCCAGGGCCAACTCCAGTCGTCCTGATCTATATCTCTCCACTGGATCCAGATGGCTCCAGAGGTGAAAATGAGGCTGGTGACTTTGCACAGTCCTCCCTCACTTAAATCCAATTCACCTGCATGTTGTGGCATCACCTCCCTGATGCCATGGTCCTCTTTGAGAACAAAGAACAAACAAAAACAAACAACAGAGCAACGCTACTGTTCCTACTGGAAATAAGGTGCCGATCTATTACTTTGTCCCATTACTTCCTAAACCAAAGTATCCTTCTGGATACCACTCCTCCCAATGTATTATCTCCCTATACATATTAGAATGTAAGCTTCTTGAGGGTAAGAAACATCTCACTTTTAAAAATGTGTGTCCTAAGAACCTACACAGTGGGCGGCACATAGTAATGAGGGAATTGTGGGAACTGAGTGCACCACACTGACTCTCAATTCTGGATCTAGCTCAGTTCCCTTTTTCCTCAATTATGGGTCTAGTTCACTTTCTGTCTTACGAGAAAACTTGATTCAATTATGGGAATTGTGAGAAAACTTTATTTCGTTATTGGAACCTAGCCCTGTGTGGCTGGGAAGCTGGACCACCTCCACCTGCCGCTTAGAGACCTTTATCTAAGGACTTAGGTTATGCTGACCAGAAACTCAGCTGGCTCTGGAGACTGATGCAAGGAGCTTTCTCACAATTATGCATCTCAAACAACCCATATGTCTTATTTGAAAACTGGCCCAGCACTGATCAGTCATTGTTTCCATGCTCCTTTGATTAAATACAGACACTTGGGAGGAGTGGAATATTTCTTTTTCTGGTTTCAGGGAATTTCATCTGTTTCCTTTCAAACTCAGAAAGCCCTTAATCTTTCCTCTAATCAGAAATGAGAAGACCTAATTTTATATTTGTATTCTATTAATTATGTTACTTTAATTAATTGGTCTTATTTGATTAAATGTTTTTAATACATAAAAATCTGTCTCAGTCAGTGTCTTTGGACTGACTGGGGAGTCCTGCTTTGCCAATTATTATGCCTGTTTTGCTAATAAATCATATAACTAGGTTTCCTCAGTTATTATTAAATATCCGACACAGTAAATGCTCAATAAATGCTTTTTTTCATTCAAAAGAAAAAATAAAATGTGGAGCCAGCAGACCTATCTGAACATGCTTGAACAATTTGCTCCCAGTCCTCCAATATAGATTGAACTTCCCTAGTAGCTCACTTCCCTTCAAGGACATGACTTTACCTTTTCCAAGCAACTTATTTTCCTTCCCTTTATGGGAGCATGACTTTTTTTTTTTTTTAAACCACTGTTTGGCCCAGATGGCAGCACCCAACAAAAAGACAAAGGAAACCTCTGCCTTTCTTCCCTTATGGCCTGTGGGATATTTAACACCTCACATTTCTTAAACAAGGGGTATATTGATTTTGCATTCTTGCCAGGCCTGTAAAATATAATACTAACCTCCCTTACGTTATCCAGTGATTCTAAATTAGACATTTTGCATGAGATGTCCTATAGGGGGTGTCTAAGTCACCAAGTAAAGCATCCGCTGACCAGATACTCCACCGTACCTAAATAAGGAATGTTTTTTCTTTCTCTCCTTCCTCTATACCAGTGATTCTTAACCTGAGATCCCACAGACCCCCAAAGCATCAGTGAGTAGCATTCAGGAAATCTGTGAACTTGATTGGGAAAAAAAAAATTACACCTTTATGTTCACTAACCTCTAGCTGAAATTTAGCATTTCCTCCAATTATTAATTAAAAAACAACACATTATTCAGATCAAGGATTCGTAGGCTTCACCAGATTGATGAAGAAGCCTATAAAACACACAAAAAATGAAGAATCCCTGCTCTATATTCATGAGTAATAAGTACAACAATAGTTAGGGTATGTTGGCCAACATTTTCTAACAAAGCATACCTTTAAAAGCAAAGACTAAACTTCCCCAGCTGAGAGGGAAGCAAAGAAGTTAAAGTGAGCAAACAGCCCACAGGGAAACTTGGAATTTTGGAAATTTGGAAATTCTTCTTTGTAGGAATGCATCATGGGTTTCTTGATCTATCCATCCTGGCACCAGACCCACCGTAGTCACCGGCTTTTGTGTTGGCTAGACTTCAGGGTCTATTCCCCATGGCTCCGCATTCTCCTTGTAAGCAACTCTCTTTCCTTTGCAGGTCACTCACTCATGATGGTCTCCATCTCTTCTTTTTCCTGGTGGTTCAACAACCAGGTCCCTTAGTGGCAAACCCCTTTCTGTCTAGTGGTCAGGTCCCTCCCTCCAAGTCTCTCTATCCCCCAAATCAAGTCACTTCTTTATTTTTTAGATACCTCTGTAACAAGGCTTTCAGACATTCCCAGGTCACCTACAAGAGAGGCAGCCATATGGGAAATGTCAGGGACCTTCTGGGAGTTAAAATACAAGCAAAAGTAAAATGCAAATTGTCTGCTTCTGGGAGATGTTCCATGCTTGCCTACCACATGGGTGGCAGCAGCTTCCTTCCATTGGCTGTGTAGAAAGAACTGGCTCCATCTTTTAAACTACCAGATTGGGATGGTTTCTTGCCTTCTAGCAATGTCTAGGGGTGAAGGACTTGTTCACTCACTGAGTGTCTTCATGGAGTGATTAGGGAAGGGCGTGCACCTAGTTGGAAGGGCACAGGCTCCGTGTGAATGGGACCTTTGATGCCCCTGGGTAACCAGGAAAATACATGGGAGTGGGGGAAGGGGCTGCTAGGAAGCTGTCAAGGGAGACATAGCCTGAGCCTTGCCCCATTCCTGGGGCCAATCAAACTTTAACTTTGTCACATTTTAGGGTAACTAACATGTTGTGACTGCAGGAAGGTAGAAAACCTGATAATGGTCCTGTCACCAAGAGGATACTATTCTAGCATTTTTATATGATCAATATATTATTTCATAACATTAAAAAATAATAACTTAATGTGCTTTCTTATTTTTAAGTTGATGTCATATTCTATTTCAATTTAATTCAGCTAGAATTTAATAAGTGCCTATTAGGTACGGGGGATGCAAATACAGAAAGGAAGAAATTTTAACCTCAGGGAGTTTGCATTTCACTGGAGGGAGGAGCAGCATACAACACTTAAACTGGGAAATCCTATGTAAGTTAAGGAAAGGAGGGACATTAAAAACTAGGAGGGTCAGGAAAGGCTCCCTGTGGGAGGTGGCATTGAAGCTGAACTATGGCAGAAGGTAAGGATTCTAAGGAGTATAAGTACCTAGAGTGGAGAACAGCCTACATAAACACATGGGGGTGGGAGATGGAATGATGAATTCTGGCAACCGAAAGAAGGCCAGGGTGACTGGAACAAGGAGTGTGTGACAGAGAGAAATGTGACAGAAGCCTAGAAAGGTAGGCTGAAGCCATATTATGAGGGACTTTAAACAACAGACCGAAAAATTTGCATGTGACTCTGGCAAAGGAGAGAAATACCCAAAAAAGGAATCCTTAGTAATAACTCCACAGGTAAGAATGTCATTGGAAAAATTGGAAGCTCTTGATTTTTGTTTTAATTTGACAATATGTGAGTTATCTTCTCTAATATGGAGTTCTTGCTGAGACAGTTCAGACTCCTTTCTTATGTTTCTCTTGTTTAGAGGCAGTTAGGTGGCGCAGTGGATAGAGAAGACCTAGAGTCAGAAAGATTTGAGTCTAAATCTGACTTCTTTTTGTATCCTCAGCACTTAGCACAGTGCCTGGTACATAACCTTCTGTTTGCCTCAGTTTTCTTACCTGTAAAAAGGAGATGATAATAGCAGCTCCTTCCCAAGGCTGTTGTGAGGATCAAATAAGACAATTATTGTAAAACACTTAGCACAGTGCCTGGCACATTACTAAGTGCTATATAAATGTTAGCTATTACTATTGTTGTTATTTGAACTGTTTAAAAGCTGAATTATCTGCAGACCTCTGGTTTCTTTTACAGAAATGCTTTTATTCTGTCAAAGGTTCCTCTTTTTTATGGCAAATTAGGTTTAGCCTTGTAGAATATGTTATTTGGTGGGAGGTGGGGAGAGGGGAATGTGGATAGCAGCCTACATATTGAGTTCCTTTGCTTTTTGGAATAGTCTGCTCCAATCTCTTCTCTGATTCCTCATCAATATGAAATGATCCTAAACCATTCACATTCATGTTCCTTTATGGCTGAATTCCTTTCTCCTGGTTGCCTGTGAATCTTTTTGACATTGAAGTTCTGGAATTTAACTACATACCTTGGAGTTTTAAGCAAAGGATTTTTCTCTGACGATGATCTGTAGATTCAATCAATCAGTATTTTGTTTTCTTTCCCCGAAAGCTCTGAGTGATTTTCTTATATTATTTCCTATGGCATAATTTTTAGGTTTTATAACTTACTATGTTTTTTTCTAAGGAGATCTATGATCATTAAAGTATCTCTACACATCCTGTCTTTAAGGTCAGCCTCTCTGGCTTATGTAGAATTTATATGTTCTTTCAAAGTTTTCATCTTTTGTTTATCTTCTGCCAAATTCTTCCATTTTCATATTTTTGAGTATCATTCTTTTATTAAGAATTTGTATTGCTTTGGAGAGATTGTCTGACATGTTCAAAATTAATTACTCTCTACTTTGTATTTATTATTTCTACTTTAAGAGTTTAGATTCTTTGTCTAATTTCTAGCTTAATATCTTATTTTAAAAGTTTTATTTCTCTTTTGAAAAATTCTGAAGTTTCTTGCTATTATTCCATAATCTCAGAAGAAACCATAGGATTCTGTTGCTCAGAACCTGGGGGGTTCCCTTTCCTGTAAAAATATTTACTTTATTTTGTGTCTTTTAAAGATTCATCTTGATTTTCCTTCTAGCTTTTTGAGACTCAATATGGGTTAATCTGCTTAGGAGCTGGCCTTAAACTCTCTTAAACTCTTTCTTTCTTGAAATTTTGTCTTTCAGCTCTTAGCTTGTATTTCCAGCAGTTTGTCTATGAATTCTCTCCTCATGTCTCGGCCCCTTCATTTACCATTGTTGTAACACATGCCTTTTCTCTTGCATGAGCTCTTGACAGCAAGTGTCCTCAGGCATCTCAAGTTGTGGGGTTTGAGGGTACCTCAGGGTCTCTGACCCAGATATTCCACGGAGGACACTACTGTCTACAGTTAGGATTCTAGTTCTCTTTCTCTTGGATACAGAACAGGAGTATGATGATAAATGTTTAATAACTAACTTTCTCCCCCAAAGAAGGTATATACAACACATTTTTAAATTCAGTATGCTTTATTAACCTTTTCTCCATCATTTTCTTAAGTATAGACACTCAACTAAACAATAAATCAAGCACTGATATATAGCCCTTTAACAACTGGTTCATGCACGCCGGTCTGAAATGGCTCCAGCACATATCCCATACAGAAGGCCCTTTCCTTTTGGCCAATTCTTCCACTACTTCTTCTGCCCCAACCTCAGCCTCCACAGTTGTACTCTCTCTCCTTTATGTGGATGGATAAAATCAGTGTTTTCCACCTCCTATGGGATGTAGGGGATTCAATATTAGTCACTAGCTTGAGGTGAACAAATGGGGACCATCACCGCCGGACCCTGAAACATGAACCTTTGAAAGGGTTTGCTCTGGTGGTTCTCAGCCCGTAGTATGGACAAGGCGTGGGTTGAGTGAGTGGCCACTTGAAGTATTTATATACTTTGATATTAACTATAAGGTTTTATTTCATGTGGCATTTTGGTCCTTTTGTCAGTTTAACTTTAATTACTATAACAGTGGCGCTTTTCCTCATTTTCAGGTTGTTAGGCTGGAGGGTTTATGCTGAAAACAACTAGTCCAAGATATCTTCCAACTCGAAATCAATGATCCTCCTCCACCATAGGACCGGATATAGCACCTTCCCAAAAAATCAAAATGCTCCTTTCTTCAACTTCACCAATTTTCCATTCATCCTCCTTCCGCTAGTAAAGGATACCTGTCCGCCAGGGAAGGGACAGGCAGCAAGTTTAAAATATGCCTTCCTCTGAACTTCCTAAAGAAGAGTTATGCAGGGGGTTATGTGAGAGGAACCATGTTGGATATAAGTTCTTAATTCTAACATGCAAATTTCACCCAAGTCAAACTATAGTCACTGTAGAGTCACCTCCCTTTCCCCACAGATCCAAGTGAAAAATCACTTTCAGAGTGATGTATCGCAATATTTCTTTTCATTATGGTTCTAATTCCCATCCAAAGCTTTGGTAGTTTTTCCCCCATTTTTAAAGTTCTGAACTTGATAAAAATCAATTAAAATGAGCACTTCCATATACATATCAGAACAGAAAGCTAGAGTTTTTACAGAACTTCTGTATCTTCACAATAAGCTTCTTAAATTAGGCATTTTCATATCAGAGCACATTTCAAATTGGCAAATTTGAACAGAGATTTTTTTCACTGATGTAATTAGTCCTGTTTCCAAATAAAAGCTGTGGTGTCATAGATTCTTAGTTGTACAGCTTGTTTTGCACACATATGCTCCCCCCCATTCCTTTCACATTGAAATAAAACCAAAGAATATTTAATTTGACACCAACTACAGAGATGACAAAAATATATTAATTGTAGTCTTCATCTTTAGGTAGTCTATAATCTAATTGGGGATATAGACGTTACCATGTGAAAAGGTAAATCATATTTATTTATTGTGCTGCAGTTGCATTGAGGGTATCCTTGATGAAAATGTGAGAAAGGAACTCAAACCACGTATTAGTAATCATAGAATTAGGGGCAGGTAGGTGTTGCAGTGGATAGAGCACTGACGTTGGAGTCAGGAGGACCTGAGTTCAAATGCAGCCTCAGACACATAAAATCTTGCTCGCTGTGTGAGTCTAGGCAAGTCACTTAACCCCAATTGCCTCACACAAAAAAAAAATCATACAATTAACTGGAAGTATAGAAAATACAAGATCCTTCTTTATGTATCATAGATTTCCAAAAATGCAATTGAATTGAGATTGCACAAGATTCCTTGATAATTGCAACCACAGAGATAACTTTGTTGTTCAATGACCTTCTCAGTATCCATATCAAGTGAAACATAAAACTGAGATAGAGGATAGTCTAGTTAGAGAAAATTCATATGAAGAGAAATCTCTTATGGAGCATGAGGTCTTCCATTATGTTAAGGTTACTTTTGTTGATTGTATTAAACCCCAGAATGCTTTAGGAAAGGAGTCCTCTATAGCCTGAGCTTAGCCTGCAGCCTATTTTTGTGCAGACAGTAAACTAAGAATGGTTTTTACATTTTTAAATACAATAAAAATATAAAAAAATTCTTAGCTTATTAGCAGTACAAAAATAGGTAGATAGGCCATATCTGGACTATCCCTACATTCTCAGTGAAATCTAGTCACTTTTTTTCCATTTAAAATTTTTTATTTTATTTTTAATTTATGGAATAAAACAAACATTTCCATAACATAATATAATTTTTAAAAGATGATCACATGTGAAACTGTAGATCTACCATGTATAATTTGCTATTTCTTTTAAATATACAACAATGTTATCATGTAAATTTCTTTTTTCTTTTTTTTCTTCCCTCCTCCCCCTACCCCTGCCCTAGAGATGGCCACCATTAGACACAAATAGGTGTGCATATATATATATATACATATATATACACATACACACACATACATACATACATACATACATATATGTGTGTGTGGGTGTGTAAAGTTATTCTATACATACTCCTATTTAACAGTTCTTTCTCTGGATGCAAATATCATCTTTATATGTCCTTTATATTATTTTGGGTATTTGTAATAGTCAAAACAACTTATTCACTCAAAGTCATTCTTAAAACAATAGTGCTGTTACTGTATACAATATTCTCTTTGGTTTTGCTCATTTTGCTTTTCACCATTTCCTTCAAGTCTTTCCATGGTTTTCTAAAAATCATTGAGCTCATCATTTCTTATAGCACAGCAGTATTCGATCACAA